>NC_134458.1:185650645-186330645 GCF_047948215.1 Lycorma delicatula | reverse complement strand
TACGTACAAGCTTCAAGCTTCTGCGGTGAATAATATATATGTATATATAGAACATTATTTTATGGGTTAATATTTTAAATAATTAATATGGACTTAAATCGTACTTAATCTTTTTATAATTAATTATGTTTTTAGATGGTATTTTGATAATGATTTTACCTTAGTTTCCCTTGACCAATCCAAGAAAATCGGGGTAGTTTCGTATTTCTAGCCATGATAAGTACATACGAGATCTACCTATAACTGACTGAGTCTAGCCACATTTAACAGCACATTTCTACGTGATCTATTTAATATGTAATTATGATTTCAACAAATTGTATATTTATGTAAATGTTACTAAACGTTATCCATATTATAGTCCAGGCGGTATCTGTTTTAAAATAGGCATATTTGGACTTATTCTACTTGATCGCTAATTTTTGCTTTAATGCCTTTGGAATTTCATCGGAAATGATTATTTCTTTATGCGCCAGTTGAAAAGGGTATGCTTAAATTTTTATTAAACAAAATGTAAAAAAATCGCAAAAATATCCATTTCTTTTTCCTATTTCCCTAGATAACTCGATAACTGTTCATTTTAGAGAAAAGATCGAACAATAAAAAAGTTTTGTTATTAAATTGTACACACAATATCATCGGTTGGAAATAGAAAAGTACGTTATTATTGATGCAAAAATAGTAGTAACTGTCAACAAAAAAAAAAACAAGAGTTTTTGGGAATTTTTTTCGATTGCTTATACAAAGGACCTTCAGATTTTACTTCAAAGATCTTTCTGTTATGATAAAGCATACGCCAAATTTCAACAAAACCGGTTTGACAGTTAATTGCACAATAATTTTGTAATACAGATTTTAAAAAAAAGTGAAATTTTTTCAAATTTTGTTGAGCTGAAATAAAGTACTAGACACTACAAAATTTAATCTCATATAAAAGAGCACTCAAACATTCAAATGCACTTTGAAAAATTTAAATCGGTTAATTAGGTAAGCCAACGAAATTTTTCAAGCGTACTGGCAATTTTTTTGCTTTTAAACAAATTGGATATCTTCACGAACTTTTATCTAAATTAATTTTAAAAAGCACAGCTTAAAAATACTCGGAAAGACGCTTCTTTATAAAAAAAAGTTTTGATTAATTGATAATCTCCGGAGACATAACCGATCAAAGTTGACCGCCATTGTGCAACTTTTGGAATAAATTATTATCGATAAAGTAATAGACCGATATTTAGCAATAATTTGGGTTTGCCAGTATGATATTTCAACTTTTTAGCTTACAAGACATCGCTTTACAAAAAAAATAATTTTGTTTGTTAAAATTTCAAGTATGTTTGAAAAATTCCCTAGGCTCTCTTAATTAACCGATTTAAACTTTTTTCTTATTTTAGCCTTTATTGAATGAAGTGAAATGTTTAAAGAAAACTTTACTTAAACCCCCCCCCCCTTATTTTCCCCCCTTAAAAAATTATATTATATTTTCGGGTCTAACGCTTTTTTTTTAAATTTTACTATTAAAGTCTTTTGTCGTATTTTTCTTAATCACTTAAAGGGCTATTAAAATTAAAATAGCTGTGGCACCTATATTATCTTCTGGACCCAAAATGAGAAGCAATTTTTTCACTACTTTCATAAAAGTTATTCTTCATTTTATAAAAAGATTTTTTCAAATTATATTTGACCGGCATAGCTGGGTATGTCATGCAATACTTTACCGGCTTCCTAAACTTTCTCTAAAAATAATCTTTACGTTAGTGTTCACATCTTTTTTTTTTCACTCTTAGTGTTCACATCTTTTTTTTTTTCACTCTTAATTCTCATAAAATAATTTCAACGGACCACAGTTCATTAAAATCCTTCAAACAACTAACCATTTATTCATTATATTGATACTTAAACCGTCATAATATTCTGTGTTAATAGTATCAGTTAGTTTATAAAATTCAGTCCGCTTTCTGTGTGGTTTGTAATTCCGCGAACTTCCACGGTTAAGTTATCAGTAACAGTATTTTTTACCAAATCCGTGTTCATTTTTGTAGTACAAAAGAAAATTTTTGAAAAAGGATAGGTGAGAATGGTTTGTGAACCTAGCATCGGTCCATCGACTCAACTACTCCTTAGCAGAGATATCACTCATCACGGTCACACTTTGCGGTCTGTAGTTGTGGATCTTTATTCAAGCAGCTGCAACTCTGCACGATCACACTTTGCAGTGTAAAGCTGTAGATCTCTATTTTCGAATTGCGCGACTCTGCCACGAAAGAAGAGGAGTGAACTATGTACTTCGGGTGAAGGGAATCGAAGAGAAAGAGAGTTTTGAATCATGGTTATGATCGTTCACTGCAAGACGTAAGTGATCTGCTGACATCGAACGTTTCCTCAGTAAAAAAAAGGTTGTAGAACTATATAATAAGTAAAATATATAGTAATAAAAAAAATCTTCGTTATATACTTCCTGTTACATAAAACGGTTACTGTGAGAAGTTTTGATTGAAAAATAATTATTTTTGATACTATATATTATTTAAGTTAAACATTATAGAGATAATATTAAAATATATGACAAATTTTTGGCTACATCTTTTCACTAAAAATAATTTCGTTTATCAGTGAATGATTTAACGAATAAATAGATCGCTTACATGTTGTATTTAATAAACAACTATTAACGGACCACTGATCTGCACATTTTCACTTTTCACTCTTTCCATGCTTATCACAAAACTCCTTATCAGTTCTAATCTTTACACCACACTTCTGATATATTTTTGTACCTTTCAAAAACACATAATTATATCTTGGAACTACATCATACATAATTACATCTTACATCATACGTAATTATATCTTGGAACTACATCATCTTTTCCGATAACATAAGGAGATAACAAGCGCGGTATTTTCACAAGATCCCGCTCATTTAAAAATTCCTTTAATGTTTTTAATTTACTAATAAATGTTTTAATCATCTCTTCCATTTCATCTTTATTATACGATAAAAATATTTTCCCAGCCGAGTTTATTAACCACTTCTCTGCACATAGGTATATGTTTACGCTTTATTTTAAAACCAATAAGAGAAAATTTGAATCCTAAATTTTTACGAATACAGTAAATTATTAACTCATAATCAATATAATTCTTTCGTTTCCATTTATTATTTATATCATCAAACGCACCCACTGGGTCGGTCTACTGGTAAACTCGTCATCGCAAATCAGCTGATTTCGAGGTCGAGAGTTCTAAAGTTCAAGTTCTAGGAAAGCCTTTTATACGGTTAGGCTTCCTTTTATACGGTTAGGCTTCCTTTTATACGGCTAGGAAAGGCTTACTTTTATGCGGATTGAATACTTGATCGTCATGAATACCGGTGTTCTTTGGCGGTCGGGTTTCAATTAACCACACATCTCAGGAATGGTAGACTCGAGACTGTACAAGATTACACTTCATTTACATTCATACATATCATCCTTACAGTGGTTTCGAAGGCTAAACAGAAAAAGAAAGATCATCAAACGCAAGAGAGAAATCAAAACCGAAATACAGAAATCTAAATAATATTTATTGTTAATATCATCGTAAAAATTGTATAGGCTAATATCTAGGCAAGGCGAAAAGGCCGGAGTCCCGGTGGGGGACCCCTTGGGGTCCCCACATTAGAGGCATGGCATGGCACCAAAAGACCGAATCCCATCTGCCTGGGGGGAACATTAGTTCTCGACGAGGTAGTTTGGGGCGAAGGCACCCTCTGGAGCTGTGTTAAGGTTTACTTGGGTGTCCGGCACCGGGGGGAGGATAAGAAATTATGCGCTCAAAAAAAAATCTAATCAACAAAAATCTTTTAATAATGTTCTTTTTTAAATATTTGAAAAAAGTTAGAATTAAATATTGTTAATTATAACGGTCCTCATATTCAGGGGTTACAAAAAAGATCTGAATTATTGTTTTTCTGCAAAACATTTGGCACATCCGGTAATTCTATCAGCATCTCTGATGAATTTTTGATCCCAGCCTTCATCACCGTGAGACTGCATCTCTAGTAAAAAAATTCTGTAACCTACCATTAAATCATCCATTGTTTATTTAAAAAAATAAAATTCTTTAAAATACACATGTTTTTAAGCTTTGTTAATCTTTACATTATGTTTTATTTGTCCACCAGGAGTTCATCTGTTCGTTTGTATATAAACTCCAAGAAAGCTTGTTTGTCCAATAAAAAGGAAGATACGATTTAAATTCATCTGTTGAAACAACTGTAGCTTTTCTATAACTAGTTTTAACAAGATCTAAACTTTGTATAACATATTCCTCATTTTTTTCCAAATAACGAATTTTTTTTAATGCGGTATTTTTTTTACGTGATTTAATACATCATCATTATTTATAGCCATCTCTTTTATTATACATAAGAAAATTTAAATTGAGAAGCTTCCACTACTGCAATATTCTACCTAATCTCGGATCAGTTTAAAGTTACTTTTCAGGAATAGAAGAAGTGGTCTTACTCTTCCTAAGAGAATTTTTACCGATTATCTTTTTTCTAAGCCATCCAACTGACTTTTAATGACGCAGTCATTTTTTCTGTACCAGGTTTTATACTGACAAGTCGCTTATTTTTAATACTCAAGTAAGATTTATTTTTATTAAAAAAATAAAATAAATGTGAATAATAATAAGTCTTGAAATTAACGAAATATTTTTAACAGTTACCTATAACCAACTATGTAAGTTAAGAATACATCAACAATTAAAAACAATAAAAGATCCATTAAAAAAAAACGGATTATGTTTGTTTGCAGGAGATATTAAATTATTAGTTCAACATGAAATTTTAATAATTTATGTAGTCACAAAAAAAATGTAAATTTAAAAATTATCCTCTATGTCTTTAACCAAATATTGAAGATTACTGGATCAAAGATTCTACAGACTTGTAGATCTAAAAAGATATACGTTTATGATTGAGATTTAATGAATGATATAAAAACGGGTGAGGAATACATACAAACATTTGGTGAAAGAAATGAAGAACAGATGAAATTCTAGGTAAATTATGTTGTTTTACTACAAATGACGATTGTCCAATTAATCCTGATACATTTAAACATATGAAATAATGTATGTATTTAAGAAGTGGAAATAAATATGGTAAAATGTGTAGAGAATGGTCTAGAAAGGCTGATAAATCTTTAATTAATAATTAAGAAACAGAATGGTGTAATGAAAATTTATACGCCGAACATGGCAAATGTTTAAATAGAAAACACGACCAACATTTTAAAATATTGGCAGAAAAATTTAACGTCGTGATTCTTATTGCTGATATCTTTATTGTTCTAATTATAATTTTATTTAACTTTAGATGAGCCACATTTTTTAAATTCTCAAATATGTCAATTAATTTATGATTTAAAACAAGATGGAAATACAAATATAAAAAATGTTCAATCTACAATTAATTGTGCACCGAACGTATCTAAACCATCAAATAATTATTTTAAAGAAGTTTTTGATAATTATAAAGAAGTAATTGTAACGATAATTATAATAACTTGTTTTCTTCTAATTCGTTACGGTTGAAATCACGATCAACGTTTTTATAAGTAGTGTTGAAAGAATAATAATAGTATTATTATTATTATTATAAATGTTAGTAGTAACTTTATTAGAAATTATTACAGTTATTCCTGCAGCACTTACTTCTGTAAAATTCAATGGCACATATCTAAGTGATAACTATAATTCACCTTGTGATCAAAATCATCCGATATTTAATTTTGGTGATATACGCGTATCTCAAAAATGTATAAATACACCAACAAAAAAAAATGAATGTTTCCAAATTGTAATATTTCTTGGTCTACAACCCGAAAAATATGTATGAAAAAAGATTATCCTGTATGTCGTCAACCCGCCATTATTCTGTCATTTATTCCTCATTTATCTTCAAGAGCAGGATTATTGAAAAATTGTGTTTTTGATTTAGATTGAATAGACAGTGAAATTTTTTCTAGTGAATTTTTAAATAGATTTGGCAATATTTCTTTAGTATGTAATAAAATTTCCTTCTTTATGTTAACATATAAATACACAAGTATTACTTCCTCTAACACCATAATTGATTTAAAGATGATACAATTCCTTTCAATTTACTTATAATCGTACATTCCCCCAGAAAACGAGTTACAGTTGTATCTATTCTGTCTCAACCACTCTTACAAAAATATCTTATTTGTTTACCGTGGTTTTCTAAAAATTACTATTTTTAGATACTTCTGTATTTATAATGGGGTTTCTGTTAAATGTACAGATATTTTGTTTGATTGGAAGTTGTGGCGTTAAGGGATGGAATTATTACCTATATGAATAAACGGTTAGTCGTTTAAAGGGTTTTAAAGGGTCATGGTCTATTGATATTATTTTAAGAGAGTTCAGAGTGAAGAGAAAAAAAATGAGAAAAAAAATGCGCTAAACTCAAAATTATTTTAAGAGAATTTAAAGTCAAATTTATTTTAAGGGAATGTTTAGGTGGTTACTTGAAATCATCGGCCTAACTACTTACTTATATACACGTACCTCAAAATGAATGCGGTTAATCCAGTTAACTTAGTATTATTTAAAAATGAATCGAAAGAGTAACATTATTTGAGTGAAAAATAATCTTTTAATTTTATTTTGGGCCTAACTTTGATAAAAAAATGTATTTTAATAAAAAAAGGCCAAAGTATTAAGGTTTAACCTTATCAGCTAAGATAAAATGTAACTACTAAAGATGTGATAGAGTTTATTTACATGACAATGTACATGAAATAATATATGCGTAATCGATTAATGAAAGGCAATAAACTCACTAAATGCCGTCAATATTTACTTCGTTGGTGACATTAACTCATCAAATCATCATTGATTACCTTTAAAGTTTATTGCATTTTATTCATTGATTAGTATGTACTCTGTTTAATATTAGTTTCCGACAAATATACTTTGACTACCTTCCTTATGCGCTCACACACACACACACACACACACACACACACACACACACACACACACACACACACACACACACCCACACCCACCCCCCCCCACACACACACACACACACACACACACAGACAGACGCACGCGCGCACATTGGTATACGGACTTGAGTGGTAACGCATCTCTACATCGACTTACTGTTTAAATAATTTTAAAAACAAGGGATGAAAAAAAATTAAAAAATTTATGAAATTTTTGCATTTAAGAAGTTGAGAAAGGAATATCCGTTTTCTTTAAAAAAGTTAATCTTGACCTTTTTTTCTTAATAAAAACATCATGTTTTATTTTCATCTTCCTACCTTCTAATGGATTATGTTAAAAAGATTAATTAGATTTAATTATCGCATACGTGGATTGTATGGGTATTAATAAAACTAGTTAGTGTAGTTATTAGATGTTTACAGAATCCGATAATGTATATTTTATCATTTAATTCGATTATCTTATGTTTTAATAATCACTGAACCAGAGTTATATAATTGAAATTACAAGCACAAAATTCATTTAGTACTATAAAATTTGCATTAATATTTAACCTTATAAATACATTCATATACTTATGAATTATGCAAAATTTAGTAATCTAATTTATCCAATTCTATTTAATAAAATTATTATACATACTATAATTTAACGTGATAATATTTACGAATTGTAGGTAATGTTAATAATTATTTAATGAATAATGTATTTTATAAAATCGAGTAGTTTTTATTATTATGATACAATTAAATTTATTTATAAGAAAAAAATATGTATTCTCATAACTGATCATTAATTTTGATAAAAGAATACATATTTTTTTATATCATTTTTTCCCCTAAAACTAATAAAGTATTGTAAAAATAAGATATTTTATGATTTGAATTTCCTCTTATTTTCTTAACCAATATTGAAAAAGATTATTAAAATATATATATATATCCTTCCAAATTATAAACATATTACCATCCCGTCGCGGCTTCGTCCGATATGGTTACATTTTATATTTCCCATCGCGGTCAGGGAATATTTAGCCGGTCATGGTTTGTTTCGCTAGCCCTTCCCATCTAACCAGAGGCCTTTGCCCATTGGAACCGTGGTGTTCATTAAACTTATGCTTGTGAGAATAATAAAAATAAATAAAAATTAAAACCTGTTGAATTTATAAGAAATATCAGTGTATTGTTATTTCTTAAGAGCAAACAGTTTGGACAATGCAGGATACAAAACTTTGAGCGATCTAAGAATTTGGATTTAAAACATTCGGCATTTATCTTAAAAATATTAGTTGTAACTGGTTACCCGTCTTTCATGCGGGTAAAAATGCATTTTGCATTCTTTTTTCTAGTGAGATTTTATTGCAGAGTCTGCGATTGTGTTAGTGCAGTAACGTACCGGGTAGTTTGTCCTCGCCAGTATTTATATAATACATTATCGTCTATCGTTTTTGTCAACAGTTATATAACTTTAAATATAGCTGCCATATATTTAATCCGTAAATAACTCGATTCAGTCGGCGTCAAATAAAAACATCAAACATAAAATATCAAAACATATAATTTGTACGCGTAACTTTCGAGACAGTCTATTAAAATACCACGCGGTTTGTTTACAACAGGATAGTTCTTAATCGAGTATAGTTCATATTACATCAGGTAAATGTTGCTATTAAATTTCTCGATTTTTGGTTTCGGCAGTCCGTTTCAACCTGTGATTTAGGTATTAGTAGTAGTATAACTTCTGCTTAACTTTCTTAAGGATTCCTTAGTTAAACGACCGTCATACTTCATTTTTTTAAACTTTACGGGAATTGTAAAGTCCGTGTATGTCAGCGAGTTTTCTCGTTTAAAAACAATAGGTTTTTTATCATTTTTCATTCCTCCTTTAAGAGAGTATGAAAAA
Organism: Lycorma delicatula; assembly: GCF_047948215.1. NCBI lineage: Eukaryota > Metazoa > Arthropoda > Insecta > Hemiptera > Fulgoridae > Lycorma > Lycorma delicatula. The sequence continues at coordinate 186,321,720 of NC_134458.1, read as the reverse complement.
TCCTTTCATAGGCGTAGCTTGCAACTTAGGGGGAACGTACCTGTTAGGCTTTTTAGTTTTTGGTTACCATTTTTTTCGTTTACCTTTTTAAAAAATGTTTACTTAGATATTCAGATAAAGGAAAAGTGTATAAAAAACTCATGAGAGACAGATTTTTCCGTGGTTAAGAATAAAATAGTGATTTTTTAATAATTTTGTAGCATATTTGTTAAACTTTTTTTTTAATGGTCAGTTTATAAGCAAGATACATATTACGTGCTAAAATAAACAAATTATTTATCTTCTGCAGTAAATATAGGTCGAAGGTCAATTACAGCTAAATTATTTTTGGTTTGTAAGAAATGAGTTTTGTATAATTAAAAATGCCAAGCCTGACTGACTACATGTACCTAAAATCTTACACTCACTTTATATGAAAATAATTGTTCGATTTTTATTAATTTTTCTCTAAAATCTTTTTTTATAAAAATAATAAATTTTAAAATAACAGTAACAGCTATCTTGCAAATATAAACGCTTTTATTTATATTCAATTTAAATTATTTAACAGTTAAAAAGTAATGATTAAAATAATTATAATTAAAAGACTGACAATTAATTTAAAAAAAAAAGAATTAGTGTAATTTTGTAATCTTATTACTTCACGGATAAGGAAGAACTACTCTCTAATTTGGAAAACATTTTTGGATTTTAATCTATCTAAATTAGAGATCGATTAAAAGTTACCGAAACCTAAGCATGAATCGAACCGTGATTTATTTATTTGCCATTATATATAACAATTATTGTAAATTTGGTCTTCAAATATATTACAAAAACAATTGATCAATATCTTAATAAAGTTTGTACCGTTAAAAAATGTATAATAGAAAAATTTAAGAAATATAAAAGACTTATATTTGGAGATAAATAACAGAAAGTGGTACTTGTTAGTTTAATGAATTTAATTTACTTTATATAAGGAGAAGGTCATATGTTACCCACATCTCACTTATTACAGTAATAAAAAAAAAAAAAAAAAAAAAACTGTAAAAAGGACTCTCTCTCTCTCTCTCTCTTTTTTAATGAATTTTTACTGCATCATAAAATTTATAGGCCATGATATAACTAAGCAAGTATTTCATAATTTATTTTAATTATTTTTTAAAATAATTTATGCTTTTCGTTTAAACACTTATCGTTTTTTTCATTTGTATTATCTATCTGTTCATGTGATCTTTTTCATTAAAAAATCCGCTCATATATCCATGCAAGCTATTAATATATGTATACATTTTCAGTAATTAGTTAATATTTATAACAGTTATTAATAATGTTGAAAATAGAAAATTCTAAAGTATCTTTTACAGAAATTCAAAGTTAAAAACCATATGCGAATTTCGATTGTTAGACAGTCATTAAAGAAATAACTAAAGTAATATTCAACAGTCAACCGTTATCGGAATTACCAGTAGTATCGGAATTTATATATATATAGTAGTACAAAATAAGATCGAACCCCTCTGAGTTGGTCTAATAGTAAACTCGTCATCGTAAATCAGCTGATTTCGAAGCCGAGAGTTCTCAGGTTCAAATCCTAATAAAGCTAGTTGCTTTTATTCGGATCTGAATACTAGATCGTAGATACCGGTGTTCTTTAGTGGTTGAGTTTCAATTAACCACACGTCTCAGGAATGGTCGACCTCAGTTTGTTCATGACTACACATTGACCGATACAGTTACATTACATTGATAAGTCGCTAATTGTTGATGCGACTATAAAAAAAAGTTGGAATTAAAGAGTGTAAAAGCATACTAAAAATAAAAACAATTATCTACTAAAAACATAACTAGTTTTGTTGACATTTAGTAAACATTAATTTTTATCTTTTTTAAAATGTTATAATAATCAATTTTTATTCACAAATATTTTTAATACCTTTATATATTTATTTCACTACTTCATAAATTCCTTGCTACTACTTTTGATGATTATTTAATATTGAAATACGTATCTGGTTTGTAACAATAATGTTTTACTGTATGATATAAATTCTGCTTATTTATTAAACTTTCTTGTGAACTTATTTTAGAGCTGTTATTAATTGATTATTTTACTTTTTTCTTTTTTCTAGATACTTGTATTAATCCAAAACAGAAAATTGTGCCGTTAAGTTATTATTATTTAAATAATAATTAAAAAGAGAAGATTTTCAAAAACTTAACGAAAAAATCTTTAATGATAATAAATTTGTTATGTTGACATTTAATAAAGTGTGATAATTCAGCTGGATGGAGCACCAGCGGAATACTGCCAGGTGCTGCCTCCTGGTGACCATCTTACTAATTACAACTGGTAAGTCAATTTTTTAAAAAAATAATTATTTTGTTAATATAATATTGCTAATCTTGCGTGTAAGTTTAGTTAAAGCGTATTTTAAGTAAATATTTTTAAAGACAGTAAATAATTTATATTGTAGTCTATTCTATTATGTATTATTTATGTAATTTACTTTTTATTAGTTTGTATATATAACCTCACTGGCCAGTGCCACATTCTGACTAATAGTAACTAGCGGTGAAGATTTGTTAATTTAATTATGTACAGTCTCCGGCCAAAAAAGAAGGTAAGGAACTAATCTTATATTTCTGGGATTTATAACTTATTCCTTCAAGTGTTACCGAACCCTTGAATGCTAGTTAATGATTGCGCTAATGAGAGTAAAAAACCGTCTTCGTTTAGAAACATAAGCGTAGATATTCATAATTTATAAATTGGGACTGTAGTTACTTTTCTTTATATTATATAAAATGTGTATGGATGCTGCCACACTATTTGAATTTTACCGCACATTGAGAAGAATTTACTGTGATGCCATCTAAAAATCTTAATTAATAGGCTAACCTCTGAATATGTCATCTTTTAAATGATATCCTAGCTGTATTATATCCAGAATTGACACTAAAAAATTCTATTAGTTCACAGACTAACCCGTATGTGTTAACCGTCACGGTTGGTTAGAGTCAAAGGAACAAGCCATACTCTTACCACTCATTCATCGGGAGTCGATGAATCATTCATTATATCATTATTACTTGCCATTAATTATATTTAAAAAACTACTTGATCGTCTTGAGCGGGAAAGAGAGAGCTTGATTGAGTGTCGGGGGTCTTAGTTGCCATCAGCCAGACTGGTAACTAAAGTTCAACCAAGACCTTTCACCATTTTACCGGTAAAAAATAAATAATATTTATTATAATTACATGCGTTTAACCAACAGTTTCTAGATGGAAGGTCCGGTCTTATTCATTTACGGTATAATTATTCCAAATAACTATAATACAGATCTGTTTAATCACTATAATGACAATTGCAAAAACGATTCGTTTTACCAATCTTTTGTTCAGTTCATTGTTTTCGTAGGACATTGTTACTAATTTAAAAATATGTGTATATTCTTTTAATGGCTGTAGAGAGTTGGGAAAGTAAATTTTTCATTTTTTTTTTTTAAATTTAAAAAGATGAGTGATTTTATTGTTATAATTGTAAAGTAGTTATATTACAGAATCAGTTAATATGCGAAACTAGCATTTTACAGGATAATTACTGAAAGATTTATTCAATCGTCATGAAGCTTTCTGTAAAAAAACTACATAATCAATATTTTAGTCGAGTTTAAAAACGGGTTGATTTCATTCAGAATTTAACGGTTTTCTATGTAATATGTGATACGTATAAAATATTTCTCTTTGCGGTTAATGTTGAACTTTTTTACATCATATTGCCAGGCATCGACGTGTCCAAGCGTAACACGATAGCGTACCACATTCCCTGGCAGAATTTTGACACCGCTTCTCATTCACTACAAAATGTAATATTTTCTAAAGAACCTTTATGATTATTTTATTTATTTGAATATTAATTTTCTTGTTTATGACAAATTCTGTTACGATTTTCTCTATTTGAGCACATAAAACACTTGGAAGTTTATATGAATAAATGCAGGACCGTGTTTTAATTGAATATGATGACGAAATGTGTACTGAAGAACGTTAATTTTATCTGCTCACACATAAAAATTATTTAAAAACCTCTTCAAAAAAAATTAAATTTTATAAATGTCCATCTTTTTTTTTTTGAGTTGGAAAAATAAATCGGTCCAGTCCACTTGCTGCCACTGTTTTTAATTTGCCATATAGTTGCTATCGTTTGCAAAGTTGCTACGAATTGTTTGGTATTATTTTAAGAAATTCGGTAGCCCTAACCCTTGCATTAATTCGCATTTAAACAACTTTAAAATTTTAAAGTAATTTTGATGAAAATCGTTATTATTGTGTTGGTTTAAAAATAATAAAGTTCAACAAATCTTTATTAGAAAAATCTAATGAAAGGATTTTTTTTAGAAGAGAGACAAAATATAACCAGTTAGACTAGGAATTCGATATATATATTTATATATATATATATATATATATATATATAAAATAATTTATATATACCATTTAAGTTGAGACACATCTTTATCTCAAAAACGACAAATTTTAAGAAAAAATGTTTCCTCTTACAGTTTATCTATTTCAAGGGGGAAATACGTTCACAACCTATGTTGTCCTTGATAGGGTCAAACAAAGGTCATTGAAGGTCAACTTAATTTTCTTAAATAGGTACCTATATTTTTTATTGCAGAATCGAATTCTTTGCATAAAAATTAAAATTTAATTTCCGACTTTTTTTTTCTAAAATTGATATTTTTTTAGTTATTCATCTTCAAAATGCTGTAGGCCTATAAATTGGTGCTTTTAGTTTCATTAGGTCTGGCCCAGCTTTCGAGTTTTATTCAGCTGATGTTAAATTTTAAATTAAAGAAAATTAAATTTTTTATGTCAAATGATTTCTATTTAAGGTTTTTTAAAAAAACGATGGTGAAACCCGTTTTCTGTTAATGCCTTCGTTATCGAGTTATAATCATTTAAATTTTCAACGGACGGAAAAATCGTATTAACAGTAAAACGAGGTAAAACGCGCTGTATGAGCAATTTTACTGCATTTTACATTCATAATGCATACAATAACGAACTTTAAACAGTGCTGTAATAATATTGGTAATAATAAACAATAACAATAAGTAACAACACAACAACAAATTAAACAGCTATATCAACTGATACTATTTTCTAAATAATAATTAACTTTCGATGTTAATATCAGCTGATATTTGTTAGTTATCGTAAATGAAACAAATCAGCTGAAACACTTACTTAAGAAATGTATTAAAAATTTAGTTGAGTTAATCAGCTATTAATTTATAAAATTACAGTTTGTATTACGTTGAAAGAATGCAGATTGTTAACTCTACATTTCACATTTTTACTTCAACATACTCGTAATTGTAATGCTAAGTTTTGATAGCGCTAGTAAAAATTACGTTGTAAGCCTAGTGGTTCTCATTTATCTTTTGGTGAAAATTTTATTGTTTCCTCATTCATTTATTTAGTTTTATTAAATATTAAATCTTCAAATAACAATGCCTTCTTTAAATGAAACCGAAAGAGTAACTGTGTTGATGATATACGGGTATGCTGACATGAGTTCGGTCTTTGTATGAAGTATGTGATTAATTATTAATAAACAAATTGTCTTTGACGAAGGTAGTACAGCGATTTGAAGAAACCGGTACTGTAAAGAATCGTTTTCGCACCGGTAGAACAAGAACTGTTACAACCGATGCAAAGCCATTAGATATATTGCAGTATTGCAGACCCTCGTTGAAGATTGAAGACCCTAATTCATCGATTCGAAAAGCTGTTGTCCAACATGACATCAGTTATTTTTCAGTTCAAGAAATTGTTAAAACAAATAAATTTCACCCTTATAAATTAGACCTGGTGCAAGAACGTTCAGAAGATGATTTTAGCCGAGTTGAGTATTGTGATATTACAATGCAAAAATTAGAAGTAGGCTCAAATTTTTCAAATTCAATAATATTTACTGATGAAGCGACTTTTATGTTAAACGGTCATGTTAATAAGCAAAACTGTGGATATTGGAACGATAATAATCCCAGATGGATGTCGGACACCCTCAGAAAGAGAACGTTTGGGCGGGAATCGTTGGTCATTGTATTGTAGGGCCTTTTCTTTTAGATGTCAATCTTACAAGAGATGCTTAATGCAACTGGTTAGCTGATAGGATTTTACCAAATATTCGGGAAAATGTTGGACAAGAATTATTACATAATAACGTATATTTTCAGCAAGAAGGGGCACCACCTCATTATTACCTAAGGGCATGGCAAATTTTAAATGAACAATTTCTAAATCGCTGGATAGGTCGTACAGTAGCCGTAGAATGGCCTACCAGGTTCCCAGACTTGTTTCATCTGTATTACCGTTTTTAGAGGTATCTGAAACATAATGTTTACAAAACAAAACCTGCAGACACTGATGAATTGAAAAGAAGAATAATTGACGAATCTGCTCGTGTTCCACCATATATGATACGGATAACTTTTCTGGTTATCCGGTTATAACTTGGTGGTGAAACCGCCATGTTATAAACGGATATTACTTGAGGTTAGCATACTGCCAAGCCGTGGAGGGGAAATATTTTGAAAATTTATTGTATGCTTTCAAAATTTACTTAATAAATAATTTACGATCGAAAATATTTATTCTATTTAAAATTTTTTAAATAAATATTGTAATATTTAAAGTAAATAATATCAGTTTATATAGCCGTTTAATTTGTCGTTATGTTGTTATTTATTTGTTATTGTTTATTATTATTAATATTATAGCTGTTTTCTCGTTATTGTATACATTATGAATGTAAAATTTTTCATGCGGCGCGATTTACCTCGTTTTATTAAAATGATTTTTCCGTTAATGTAACATTGAATGCTCATAAATCGATAACGAAGGCATTAACAGAAAAACGTGTTTCACCATTGTTTTTCTTGTAAAATTTTGAATTGAAAACATGTGTCGTATGTTTATCTTCCTGTTTAAAAAAATTAGGTTTGATTCAATATGGCGGATCCAAGATTGGGGACAAAAATTAAAAACCCACCATAATGCAGATTTTTTGTAACTATCTAGAACTCCATTTCTTTCTTCCTCCTGATACCAGTCATATATGCAGTACAAACTGTTTTCATACTTAAATATCACCCGATATGTATTTAATTTTATTCACTAGATTATCAAATGTATAAAATACAGGACAAAAAACACAAATAATTATATTAATACGTTTGGCCTTAATTTCTTAGCTTCTTCAAATATTAAAACATGCATGCACATTACAGTATGAAAGCTTGAACTGGACTGGTCTATTACACAAATACGGGTAATTATAGCACTTTTTTCTCCACACCAACAAAGTTCTACTTTCCGGTGTAATTAAATACTGTTTGGTCTCTTCTAGTCTACTTAAACCACTTATTGGTTACCGCTACCACTCTAGTCAATCCAAGAAATCTTCGCTTGATATTATTCTCGAAATACCTAACAGTATTATTTTACTCTAAACTTTTATAACTCAAAGTTCTTAAGCAAAAATTACCATATTTTAAGGAACAATAAATCTATAAAAATGCAATTTTTAAACAGTACACAATCATATGTTATGTATCATATAAATCACAAAAATAAACGAATCTCAAAAAATATAAGTTTGTAAAATTAAAAAGAGAAAAACCATTAAGCTGTATGGCCCTAATCTCATAAACCTAAATATTAGCCCAAAATTATTATGTGTTGTCTATGTGAGAACGGACAAATATAAAACCTTTTCGGCAAGCGACTTTATATGATGGATTGTTAAGTTTGACACGAAGGGTTGAAGAATGTTGCAAGATTTGTAGAACAACCCCATGTTTATTTCTTAAGGGTTGATATGACCTTTCCTTAATGGTCCTATATGTTGTATGAAATAACAAAAATACTGCTACCTAGCGCCAGTTTAATTTATTTTATTTATAGTTATTACATGTCTAAACATAAATAAATTAATGAAGATTGCTTCATTGAAGACATAGTAATTTTTACTGAATTTAAATTATTAAAAGTATAATTTTAACATTATTTATTTTAAATATGTAACAAAGGACGTGCTTATTGATATTTTTACAATATTTATTTAAAATAATAAATATACATAAAGGATATGATAATAAAAAAGAAGTTTACAGAAAAAAGTTATAAGATGCAGTTCGTTTCGTTGTAAAGAAATGTAGATAATGCATATTCAGTTATGAACTTAGAAAAGGGAAGATAAGTTTTAAAAACTTTTTAACTCCTTATTATAAGCTTTAATTATCTTATTTAATTTAATAGAACTATAAGTTTTACAAATTAACACTAAAGATTATTCCATAAATTAATAATTGAGATGCATTTTATAATATAAAAATTAAAAAAATTAAGATTGATTATTAAGTTCTTAATTATGTTTAATTTAATATCTTTTAATGGAAAATGTTGAAAATTAAGTGAGTTCTTTTCTTATATTCTACACACACACACACACACGCACACTGTATGGTCATGAAAATCAATAAAATTTCAAGAGTTAACCGGTTGTTAACAAAAATAATATTTTTAACAATTAAACTATACTTAGTAAATGCATCTGCCTCAATCGTTTCAATTTTCTGTATGAGACCTCTATTTGGTCTGTATCACATTTGAAACTAGTTGTAAAAAAATAATAAATGACTGAAAGTTTTTAATTAGGGTTGTTGTAGTTTTTTAAGTTGATTATGTCAAAGTTTTTGTTTTTCAATACCCTTTAAAATAATGTGTCACAACCCTATCTTTTTCATTTCAAATGTTTTAGGATCCTCTCAGAGGTTATTTCATACAAAAAATTAGATTGAGTTGAAGTAAAAGTCTTTGCTTTCGGAAACTGATTGTTTAAAAATATTTCGAGAAAAACATTTAAAATCTTTTTTTCTTCCGATTTTACTGCGGCTATGTTACCGTGAAAGACCGATGTCTGGCAAATCTCGATATACTCCGGTGAATGTTGACACGTACCAAATACGTCGATGAAAGACCGAAATATTTGCATATTCTGACCTTTGCGGGTATACGTCGACAAACACAAATAAGCTCTGGTTGGGTTGTAAGCGGTAACTAGAAGTTAAAAAAAAACAACTAATACCAATCTCTAATGTAAATAGATTAGGAGAAACCGTCGTAAAAAAATGATGTTTAAATTTAAGCAAAACATAACCGACGCTCGCTTCGCTCGCTAACCTCGTCTAATTAACGTTAAATATGTAAATTATATATGCTATTCTCCAACATTGGAGGCGATTAATTCGCTGCATTCAGCATGAACTGATGGTGAAAGCTGAATAAAAATATTTTTATTAAAAAAATTGAACAAAGGGCAAACAATCTGATTATTTATTTGTATTGATATCGTTCATCACTGCAGTTAATATGTTTTTGTATATCCTGATTGGCCCTTTCAATTTATATAATGCTGAAAATTTGATTAAATTTTTTTTTTATAAATGTGAATTTGATTAATCGCCTCCAATGTTGGATAATAACAAAATATAATTTATATATATTTAACATTAATTAGACATGATTAGCGAGCGAAGTGAGCGTATTTGATAAAACGTATTTGGTATGTGTCAACATTCACCGGAGAATATCGACATTTGCCAGATATCAGTCTTTCACGGTAATAGTTATACTTGTACTAATGCAAGCTGAAATGCACAGAGTTTCTCTGGATAGCAGATCTTACTTATTATAGGAAGTAAACTCTCAATAAGCTTAAATTCTTTATGGTATAGGAGAAATCTCGCAGATTTGATATATTTAAATCGAATCATTAATGGGTTTAAGTAAAATAAATTTATATGTCCCTGCCTTGCTATTAAAATGCGCTTTAGGCAAATGTTCAATTCGCCTAGAGCCTATTGAATATCTGCTTTAAGCAAATTATTGATATTACTTTAAGCTCATACCTTAAAGTACAAGAGTTCGTCATTATTATTTATGGGAAAAAACTTAACGAAATTCGTGGAGAAATAAAATATTTTTGACTCTAATATCAATGAATTTTTAAGCACGATCTCTACATATTATCGTAGGTTAAACAAGCGTGCGATACTGAACTGAATTCAATTGTATTATTGAACCTAATGTTTTATGCATAAAACGTTTTTTATTGTGGTGTTTACATTTAATTTTTATCTTTTTATACTATTGTTTGAAGAAAGAACCTTTGTTCATTGATTTATACAAGATAGTAATGCTGGTTAATTTGATAGAAATTAGATGTAGGACTATAGTATTATGATTGTATATGTATATCCGTAGGTGCACTGTAAGTGGATTCGTTCTGATATGCACCAGTGAATGATTAAATAAATTAATTTATTAATGCAAAATTAAACAAAAAAATCCGTTCTAGATTAGTTACAGATTTATTTTGTTCTCCTAATATATTTTATTAAAATTTATTTAAAACTAATAAATCAAACAAAAATCACTTCGCAAGATAATGGAACAGGTTATGTAAAAAATTGCTTAAAATTCTATTTTTTAACATTTATATTAATATATTTTTAATGGTATTTAATTTTGTACGGAAATTAATCCTCAATAAAGATACATTATTGTTATTGAATGCGTGCATGTGTCGCCATGCGCCTTTCATAAAATGAAATCTTTTTCTGTAATACTTTTAAAATTTTTTTTTTTTTACTTATGAAAACAAACAATTTAACAATACTCATTTTTCCAGTTTTTTCAGTTTTCAGTTAAATGTAGACGAAACTGAAATGTGTTTCAAGCAGTGTAATAAATTTACTTTACTGAATTGGCAACGTATTTTACATACTGTGGTTTATTATCGTTGATTTATTTTTAGCAAGACTCATTGGGTAATATGCGAGTATTTTATAAGCAAATAATAAACATACGCAAACACACAGACAATATTATTTATACGAATATATATAAGTGCAAGTACTTCAATTTGTTAAAATAAAACTATTATATTATTGTTAGATAAACATTTTCTGTATTATAATAGTAATAATTGTCTAATATAATAATTTTTTTTTTGCGGAGGAAGGTGGAAATGCATTTACGCACGGAGTGTCGGCTCTCGCTGATGGTATTATCCAATCACTATCAGCAGACTACCGACTAAAACCACACCCGTTTCTACCAGGACTCGACCCGGAACTGTTTAACACATTACTTCCGGTCGAGTCCTCTTATACTAGCCTGATTAGGTGCTACCTAATTTTCAGGACTATCCAGGTCAACCTTTTTGGCCCTGAGAATGTTGCCGACGAATCGGGCTACACTTTCCCAGCTGCTCAGGTCACGGAGCATCATCACAACCACGTTGTGGGGACTCAGTGATCCGAGATCCGCCTCTAGTGTCCCTTGATCTACCGCTCACCGAGCACATTCGAAAAAGGTGTGCTCAGCGTCGTCCCGTACACTGGGGCAATAGAGGTAGTCGGGGGACGGCGCTTTCCCTATGACATGGAGGTAAGCGCGGAAGTACCCGTGACCCGTTAAAAATTGGGTTATGTAGAATTCCACCTCTCCATGCTATCGCTCCGTCCGCGGTCTGACCAGAGGGATAAGCCTTGCGGTCCATCGTCCTCTGGTCTTGTGGTTCCAGCTCTCTTGCCATGCGAGGAACGTGCGAGTGCGTTCCTTTTTGGCAATGGTCTCCCGGTTTTCGCCTGCCCGTCACCTCCTGTAGATCACCTGGAGCTACCTTGTCAAAATAGCAATGTGTATGACGCTGGCGACCACATGTACTGCAGGCGATAATAATAATAATCATAATCGTCTAAAATTACTTGTACAATAAAACACATTTGTATTTAAAACTTATATCAACAATGAGCATTAGCGGCTAGTAGCTATAATTAGTGGGGATGCTGCTCCAGAAAATGTTTGCTGGGCCTTTTAAAGGACACGGTTAAAGTTTTTTCTAAAATAAAGAACCGAAAAAATGAATCAAATAGAATATCAGGAAGTAGGATAATAATCCAGTTCTACATTTTATCATTTTCTATAATATGATAAAATGTACACGGTTTTTAAGCACAATGTGCTTAAAAATTATTCGGTTTAACCGAATAAATAATAAAATGTCAATACAGATAATATTTTTTTAGTATTATTAGATAATAACGTAATAAAATGTCCGCTTAAAAAAACTGTAGTCCACTGGTTCCTAATTCAATTTCTATGTACACAGAAACAAATACGTAATTAATTTTTACTAATTACCTTCTCTTTCACCATTCCAGCATTTTTTTGGACAGATTTGGCAATGAAAGAGACCTTGCTTTCCGCCATCTTCTGATCACTACTGAAAAAACAACTAAAGTACTTTCATACTCCTTCCACCGACTAAACTAGTAAAGGGAACGTACAAGGAACGTTCCATATACACGCGGAGTAAAAAAAAACGATCTTCCACCAGCACGCGAGGATAGGCACTGCGGGAGCGACAGTGCTCTCTCTCTCTTTCCCTCGCAGCCTCGCGTGCAGCTTCCTATGTGCGCATGCGCACAACAGCCAAACACCACACCGATGCTGCTGACATTAAGCTTAAGGATTATATATTGTACAAATATTAAGAAAGAATTAAAGAAAAAAGCACTCATTATTATATTAAATATTATCGATAATATAAAGAGGAAATAGGGGATGCTGCAGTTCCACAGTGCCTATACGCGTGCCGCCACTGACAATGAGGGAGTTAATTGTTAGAAATTTGTATATTAAAAACATGAATCGCATAATTAAAAACAATCTTATTCATGGTGATCTGGTTTCAACAATAAAAAGATTATTTTGTAACCAATAAAATATTTTTTTTTAAATCACAGAATCCTTCCTTTCGTTTAATTAAACGATCTCCTTGGTGGAATCGTAGCGTCTCGGCCTTTGATTTGGAGGTTCCAGGTTCGAATCCTGGTCAGGTATCACATTTTTCATCGCTAAAAATTTCTATTTCATATTCCCATGGACACGCTTCGAATCTTATATGGTGAATTAATCACCCAGAAAATTAGATTAAATTAATGAAAGAAAAATGACCGTATTTTAATTTTTTTATCTGTTTTATTATTTTCCTTAATATTCAATATCTTTTATATTTTCTGAATTTTTGATTCGGGGTCGGGTGTTCCTGAGAGCTCAGTTCTGAGTCGGTTCTATACTTGGTCTTCATTGCGGACCTCCCCCGATTCCAGAGGACATCACAATTGCATCTTTTACGGATGACACGGCGATCCTGGTTTTTTTTTGAGTGCATCATTTCTTACCCCCCCCCCTCCGGAGCCGGATACACAACTAAGCCTTAACACAGCTCCAGGGGGTGCCTTTACCTCAAACTGCCTCATCGAGAACTAATGTTCTCCCCAGGCAGCCGGGATTCGGTCTTTTGGGGTCATCTCATTAGAGGCATGGCATCTAATGAGATGACCCCCAAGGGGGTCTCCCCGGGACTCCGGTCTTTACGCCTTTCCTATAGTGAAGAACCCTTGGAGGGACTACGTTCATAATTTAACCCTCAAAATCCGAAGCCACGTGGGCGTCCCCGCCCAATCATGGGCGGGGATGCCCATGATTGGGCAAGGTGTTCCACCCAGGAGGGTGGGACACCTAAGTGGTCCATCTCTTCTTGATGGGGCTGTCTCAACCCTAAAATCATCCCAAGAGTGAAGATGACAGGATTTATCCTGGTTGTGGATGCTGACCCTAACGTAACGTCTGCTAAACTACAAGATGTATTGGATCTAATTAACGAGTAACTAGCTAAATGGAAGATGAAGATACGTCTATGTCTACGCATGTTACGTTTGTGATAGTTCGCGACTCCAACTTAATGGCGTTTTCAACAGAAAATTTGTTGCATTTTTAAGAGAAGCGTCGTGGTTTGTGAAAAACACTGAAATACACGAATATCTGGGATTTTCAACCGGATTTTTCAACCGGCGATTCGATACAAGGTACAATATAAGACTGAACATGTGAAAAAGCTCGCGGTTAACCTCCTGGATAACAGCGAGGACGTTAGGCGCGTAAAGGGATTGCATATATTAGATCTATAAGTTCTCCAAAATTTGAGATTAATCAGCTACCATGGGGTGTAGCGCATCGTCAAAATTCTTCATTTCGTTTTGCTACTTATTATTGGTTCTTTGATCTGTTTCTTTCTTTCTTTGTTTGATTAATTATTCTTTGTTTGAATTGATAATTCTATTTTTTGTTGTTTTCTTTGGTTTTTATGATCTGAACTTTTTCAATGTTCCTTGGACTCATTTTTGTATGTACTTACTTACTTATGTTATTATATATTTACGTACACTGTATTAGATATGTATACATATACAGTTTTTTTGAAAAACCCCTCTTCCATGTCATTGTTTTTTGATTTAATATTTACTTATGGTTCCGGTAATTTGGTACCGATTGTAAATTAAACTCTGAGGCAAAAATAAATTATTTATATAATATTCGATACAGATCCAATGCTAATGGGTAGGGTTTACTGATTATTACACCGGGGACCTCCTCTTTCACTGACTACATCTAATTTTGTACTACTTGTACTTGTCAGCAATATACTTATTTAATAAATTGTGTTTTCTCTTTTATTCAGAACGTATTTAAATACGAGAGTACTTCACGAACAGAGTTAAAAGAAATTTACGGACAATTTCATAGTGTTTTAAGTCAAATATTTGCATTTTTCACGTCCTTAGTTAATTAAAATCTGTACATTAGGCTTTTAGACAAATATGTCCATCAATTTTTCAAATTTCTTCAAAATATTCCAAAATGATCAAAAAAGGTGGTCAGTGTATGTTCTTTTTTTTAAATATTTGAACAACATATTTGTTATTTTGGTGGAATGAAACAAAAAAATTTTTTCTTTTTATAAACATTTTCTATTTAATTTAATAGATTTACAAAAAATGTGGACAAATATTAGAAACAAGTATTATATTTTTAAAAACAAGTATTTTGAAATGAATAAAGAATACGTTCAAGTAATACGGCTACTGATTAAAATCTATTAATTGCTTTTCATAAAATAATTTACTAAAACATAGTTTTATTTAACCTTCGCTTTTTTTTCAATTTATCCTAACAAAAAGGCAAAAGTATATAATAAATACGAGCAGATTTACTTTGCTGGCAACATAACTGTAGAGCTATGCTATAAGAAGGAAAGTATGGTAATCAGTCAAAAAATTGGGTATGGATTTTTTTTTATTCTTGACGTTTCATGAATCAGGGACCCCAAAAAACAAAAAAGTGGGGGGTAATTTTTATACGTACGTAAATAAGTGCGTTGGCGTATTTGAAGCTTGACTGGATAAAACGATTTTGATGAAATTTTCTACGGACTCTTGCATATGGGGCAATTTGAAGGTGAACCAAAGGTTAGGTTTTACAAAGTCAATTTTCTTTAAATTTTGTCAGCATAACGTCACTTTGTGGTAGGCTCAGTACATGCGTGCATGCTTATCTTACCATTTAAAACAAAATTTCCCCAAAATCCCCCTTTCTCCAAAATCGCGAAAGCTGTCTTTTTATTTAATCTCTGTGAATTATAATCTTGTCACTAGTTTGAAATTTTAATAGTGCAAGACTTGTGTATTTAATATGTAATCTACTTGGAAATCCACACTCGACCATTTTTCAGTAATTGATGAGTTAATTATTTTACTCATTGAAAAATAATGGATAGTAACCTCCAATACAGTAATTAGTATAGGGGATACCTAGTTTTACAAGATTATAAAATAAATGTTTAATTTTATTATTTTATTTCTATTTTATATTATTGTTTGATTATATGTCTATTAAGATTATGTTTTATGAATTTATAACTGTAAATAATTTTACTTTCACTTGTAATCTGTTTATATTTTGTGCAATAAAGCTTATTATTATTATTATTATTATTATTATTTATAGCATATTTTTTAACCGAATTTTTTTAACGTTTTCGTAGGCGTTGTAGTAGTAGTGCAAGTGACAATATATATATATATATATATATATATATATATATATATATATATATATATATATATATATATATATATATATATATATATTATGGGCGAGGGAGCCAATCAAAATCTAAAAACATTGTTTTTTTTCGAACCTTTTTTGGTTTACGTTACTTTTAACATTAAAAGTTTAAATAATAAACTTTTAATAACAATATTACAATAAAATTTTCTCATAACATTCACCTTCACCCTTGAAAAAGAAACACGAATAACCTTTATTGGTTGTACATTTTTTAATGAAATTTTTTTTTAGTTTCATTTATTAACATAATAAACGTAAAAAAATTTTTTTTTAAATTGGAACGTAATTTTGCAGGTGAGGGATCAAAAAAAAAATAGCTATTTTAAAATTTTTTAAACTTTTTTTGTTTATTTAAATATACGATGATAATTTTACTATAAAACTTCTATCATAAATTACCTCAACCCCAAAAAAAATCTTTGATAACTTCTTTCACCTATAATTTTTCCTCTATAAAAGAATAAACAAAAATGCCAGGAAAGTATTATAACTTTGCTGTCAGATTTTTTAATTAATTTTGTTATCGTAACTTTGTAGTGTATTTTTAGTATTTGAATTTAACTTATATTCCTGAAAATAATAAAAATTTGAAAATTCAAATTTTAGTTTTAATGATGTAATAATTAAGTTTAATTTATTATTATTTTCAATGTATAATTTAGTGAATAATTTACTGATTACGAGGGAAATGGAAACCCACCGGGTTGGTCTAGTGGTGAACGCGTCTTCCCAAATCAGCTGATTTGGAAGTCGAGAGTTCCAGCATTCAAGTCGTAGTAAAGTCAGTTACTTTTTGAGCTGAAATCCGAGCGAAATCTTCCGCTAGCCGTAACTCGAAAATAAAGCATTTCCAGACTTATGTTTATATAAGCTCACCGGGCTGGTCTAGTGGTTAACTCGTCATCGCAAATCAGCTAATTCGAAGTCGAAAGTTCTAAGGTTCAAATTCTTCTAGTAAAGGCAGTTCCTTTTACACGGATTTGAATACTAGATCGTGATTACCGGTATTCTTTGGTGGTTGAATTTCAATTAACCACACATCTCAGGAATGATCGAACTGAGAATGTACAAGACTACACTTCATTTACACTCATACATATCATCCTCATTCATCCTCTGAAGTATTATCTAAACGGTAGTTACCGGAGGCTAAACAGGAAAAAAAAGAAAGGGTATTTATTTCCAATTTGAAGTAGAACAACTTTCAAACTAAGTTTTGACGAGTCAATAAAAAGTCGCCAGAGAGAAGAAATGTTCAAATTCTGACTGTCTGTCATGGAAAGCGTTAGTGTTTGGTTGTAAAAGATGCCATCCTTTCAGTCTTGATGCCAGTATTTCTGCTTGATTCTTTGATAAATGTTTTCTTTGATTTAGATCACTAACCAGATCATTTAATTCTCATTAATTAAATGGGGTTCAGTATATCTATTTTTTAAAAAAGTTTAGATCTCTTTCTTAATCGCCTGATAAGTCGGCACACGATTCGATATTTTCATTTTCATCTAAGTTCCATGTTTCTGGTGGTACTGGAATTGGAAGCTCTTGACAGTGTGGGACTGGCCGTATGGCAGAGGGAAATTTAACAGTATGTCTAGTTTTAGTTGTTATTCCAGATATTTTTTGGTCACAAAAATAACAGTCTGTGGCGTGATCCTTCGGTTCTCTCCAAATCATTGGATTGCACTCACTTTGCTGAACAACATATACCCGCAAGTACAAGAGTCAGCTACAAAACACGACAGTTTATAAGTAAATATAATAATGACAGAAATAACTAGTAAGTGGATGATATGTTTATAGTAAGATGAAAATATAGTAATATAGTAAGTCTCATTCTCGTTCATTTTAAATAGTGTGTAAATAATAAACATGATGACTAATGTCTAACAAATAATTGTGACAACAATTAAGGGACTGTAATAAATAAACAAAAGCTATTTAGTTGATAGATAATATAATAAAATACGTTCACAAAATGCTATACTTATGAAGTTCATGCATGATACTACCTGAAAATAAGAATAGTAGTTACAAAAAAAACTATGCCTGTTAGAAGAATTCTAATTTCATATTTAAAATCAGCATGAAAAATACTTTAAGAATCTGTTATTCATTCTCATTTAACAAAATCATTGTTGACGGTGTAATCTTTATTATTAATAACGTTTAATTACTCAAATTGTCTTTAATTACCTGTATTAAAATTTTAATATTAAACTTGCTTATGGTGGAGATAAACTTAACCTAAATATTTAAAAATCTTATAAAGTATTCCACGTTTAATAGAATTATTCTAGTCATTTATTCAAAATCTAATAAAATTCTAATTAACTAACACAAATAAATGGCAGAAATGGATGGTTATGCAAGAGAATTGACGTGTATAATCGTCCTTAAATTTTTAAGAAAATTACATATAAATTAAAGAAAATTCATTTGCATTTAAACTTAAATAGGAAAAATGTGTGTAGATAAAATGAATATTTTACCCGAATTAATTCTTAAAATTAAATTTTATTTTATAATGACATTATTATTGAATTTTTTTTTTAATATTTACTTTCCTGGCATCATAGCTCTATAGTGTATGCAATAAAAAGGTAATTATGGTAATAAGTTAAAAAGTGGTGTTTGGATTATTTAAATTTCTCGACGTTTCATGCATGACCCAGGCATCCCAAAAAACAAAAAAAAAAAAAAAAAAAAAAAAAAAAATACAGTGTGTGTGTAGGCGCATTTGAAGCTTAATAACTTTTGATTTTATAAACCGATCATGATGAAATTTACTAGACTCGTGTACTCGTAGCAATTTGTTGATAAAAATTTTGATTAAATTTTCTCGAAATTTCAAACATAACCGAACTTTATTTTAAGCTCAGTACATGAATGCATGCTTATCCTACTATTTTTTTTTTAAGAATTTGCCCCAAAATTCTCCCTTTCCCAAAAATCGAAAAAGCTATATTTTTATTTATCGCATATTTTTTAATCGAATTTTTATGTTTTCCTAGACATAGTATTAGTGCCGGTCTCCGTGGCGCGAGTGGTATTGTCTAGGAATTTCATTTGAGGTCCCTGGTTCGGGTCACGGTCAGAAATTCATTTCGTCTTATCCTCTGAAGCAATGCCTAACGGTGGTCCCGAGGGTAAAAAGATAAAAAAAGGCATATAATAGTAGCACAAGTGATCCAAAAAAAAAAAACTTTGGGAGCAATATTGTTGGTCTGGGTGGGACAGCCGATCAAGGTTTAAAGATACTGATTTTTTTAATTTTTGTCCTTTTTTGGGTTTATTTAAACTTTTATAATTTCTAGAATAATTAAAGTTTTTATTTAAAAAACCGGTTTTAGAATAAATTACCATTTCAAGGAAAGTATTAAAATTGTGTTATCAGCTTTTTTCTTTGAAATTTAATAGGTACAGATTATAATATGTACTGTTAGTTAATTTATGCTTGCTTTAGAAAATTTTATCTGGTTTGTATTAAGATTAATTAAATAAGTTAAAATATTTTATTGATTGCGATATGACTTCTTTTATTGATGGTAAAACAGGAAATTGTCATTTTCTCTATTATCTTTATTAAATTGTATTAATTTATTTTTGTTTTTTATTGCTGTTTCCCTATTTTCCGGTTAAATATAATTTGAATTTTTTTATTGTTTCTTTTAAATTTATTATTTATCGCCTGGTTTTTTAAATTTTAAACATCAAATTCTGTTTGTTCTTTTTTCCTTTATTTAAAATTTTTATTTACCGCTCTTTCACGTGAATTAAAAAAAAAAAAAAACTAGTGTGTCCGTTCGTTCTCTTTACATATACATTTTTTTTATTATATTTTAATGAATAAAAATAGTCTTGTATATATAACCAGAGTCGCACAGTACTTTCGTAATTTATAATTCTGCACTGAAATGAAAATGTAAGTAATAAATATGTTACCCTCATGGGAGTAGGATTCTCAAAGTTTTTTTTTTGTTTTAGCTCACACATTTTCTACTACGTAGTTCAACAACCACACGCATTGACCTCTCTGAAGTATAATGAACATTTTTTTCGTGATGATATTTTTGTTATTATTATTAAGTACCTTCAACTTTCGATTCTCAATGGATCAGTCTTTTAAGTTTACGGCTATTTTACCAATTATTAATAATTTTATTTATGTGTATTTTCACATCAGTTATATTTTAAAATTATGTTTATCTTAAAATGTATAAAAACAAACAAACCTTTTCCATTGTAAACAAAAATTTTTGTTTCGTTAAACATTTGCGTTACAGACCAATAAGCTTTATTACTTTGTTATGCTAGTAGAATATTACGATATATTATTTCAAAAATTTTATATGTTTAAACGACTAAATGTAGCTAAAACTATTATTGTTATTGTTTAATAAAGAATACGTTCTTAAACTGTTTACAAGATTGTTGAAACATCATCATGATTATCATTAAAAGGAAATAATAAAATTCAGTGTAAATTTAATAACAGAGCGTAAATATAATAATAAAAAAAAGAAGATTTATCTGTTTTTAATAAATATTTTCAAAATTATTTACGTGCTTTTTTCTATATCATTAATGTACATTATATAGTGCGTCTGAAGAGAAAAGTGGTTACATTAATATTTTTGCTTTACACTGTCTTATTTTTTATTAATCTTTCATAAGACTGCGGTAAAAGTAACAAGGTTCATCATACAGCCGGTTCCTGTCTTACAGAAAAGAAAATTACAACTTGTACGGGTGAATACCGCTTGAATTTCCCTGATACATAACACCATATTCGGCTTAGTCAAGGAAGGCTACGCGAAACAACTTTACCTCTCTTTTCTTACGAGAATGGCACTGGATGCTTATTATTCTTAAGAATCTCTCTACTATTATTGGAAGTGATATGTCTTGAATCCGATCACTGCCAACCGCTTTTTTGAGACACCTAACATAGAGAACAATTATTTTTATCAATTTCGATGTAATTACGGATGATGATTGTTTAACGATCAAAATGCACATTAAGTTCTTCTTCAGCGTATTAGTTTAATCTGTTTTATATCTTATAGTAATAAGATAGGATAAAAACATAATAGACAAGACATATGAACGTATGATATATTTTGATTTCTCAAGACGGTGTTATATACAGACCAATAATCTTTACTGGAGGTTAAAGGAAATACCTATTACGAACAGCTCTCTGCGAAACTAATATGCAGGTGTTTGGTTTTTTAATGACAGATTATTATGGTTCTTGTAGAACCATAACTTTACAAAGCGTAAAAGTTTAAAATTTTTGCTAGCATTACGTTTTCTCTTCAGCCTGTTAATATTTTAATCTTTAGTTTAAGGTAGTTTTGTACACATCCTGCAAAAGGATGTCTAAACAGGAGATATTAAATCCTTTTGTTTAGTTAAAAAAGAATATATATATATATATATATATATATATATATAAAAGACATCCTAAAATAAGTTTTTATTGATTTTCATTGTTCCTTTGAGTAGAAAAGTTTTCAGTTTTTTTTTAATGAAACTGAAAGAGATATTCTCAGGAATTGTAAAATATATCCATGTGGAGATTCACTGTTTATGGGTGATAAAAAAAAGCAACTTTTTCTTTTAGAGATTATGATAGTATTTTACTGCCTAATTCTAGTTTTAATCATAACTGAATCGAAAAAATATACGGAAACACAGAAATCGGCCGTTAATCAAACGTACGGTTTTAGGAGTTTAAGGAGCAATTTGTTATTACAATTTTAAAGATCGTATATGAATATTAGGGAATACAATTTTATTACGGTTCAATCCTCTTTGGGATATTTGAGTAGATTACTCTTGAGTATAGAAGTAAATCTTCCCTTATTGAATTGAGGCAACGTAATGTATTATTTCACACCAGAAAGGGGTACATAAATTTTATATTACTTATCTCTTCTTAGGGCAGTGGTGCATATAAAATACTTGAAGAAAAAGAGGTCCTAGTCAGTGGAAATTTCAGTTCTTCATCAAATGTAGAGTTAGATACGCTGGTTTTGAGAAATCAGTTTTCACAACAATTTGCTTTACTAATAGTGAAAAAAAAAAAAAAAACGGTTTTTACCTGTACCTTACTACATATAAGGAAAAATCAATTCCGGTTTCAGATTTTCAATTATCCAGATCTCGAAAAAATATTTGACACCTAATTTAAACCATTGGGGGGCGTTAATCAAAACAAATTATTACTTTTCCTAAATACTATCTTCATACGAACTATATCAAATTTTATCTTTCTGTATATGAAATTTGTTATTTTTAAAATTGGAGAATTAAGGATGATATAATTAGTCAGTGTTTTCCCATTTATTATCATATGAAAATATCAATTCAAATTAAAAAAAAAATTTCATTACAGGACCCGGTGGTTTGGCTAGAGGTAAACTCGTCGTCGTAAATCAACTGATTTCGAAGTCCAGAGTTCTATTATTCAAATCCTAATAAACGATTACTTTTATACGGATTTGGATGCTAGATCGTGGATATACGTGTTCTTTGGTGTTGGAGTTCAATTAACCACAAGCCTCAGGAATGGTCGGTAGAAGCTTGCCCAAGACTACACCTTTACCGGTATATTTACATTTACGCGTCACAGTGCGTACAAATATCTCGGTATCTCTACAGAGTACAGTGATATCATGCATTAACGTGATGCGTTACTCTGTAACTCTGGTATTACATAAATAAATAAATGTAAATAAAGCCATACAACATCCCGCTATATACTTACTTGCATACGTAATAGTTTATAATATTATTTTTGAGCTAGCCATGAATTTTCTGATATTCATACATATTTGATTAAAATGTGATTATTAACTTAAATAATATTTACTTATATACTAATTGCATTAGTACGAACCTGGTACCCCTACCAAGTTTTGAACTGGTACTAATTTTATTTCAACGAAGCATAAATCCCTTGTAAGCCCTTTAAAATCTACTCTTTCCCCAATGAAATTTTAAGTGCAGTTTAATTGGAACAAACGTTGAGGGTCAAATTCTCTGACATTATTATTTAGAAATACCAATTTAGTATTATATAATACGCCTGTACTGATACGAACGATCGTATTTATATCTGGTTATATTTTTAATTGCATAAGTGTTAATATCCTTTCATTTTCAATACTTTTTATATCCTTTAATCTTTACTTTCATTATTTATTTTTCATTTTGGAAATTAATCTTCGTCAATGAAAATTGCAAGAAATAAATCATCAAAGGAAAACATTATTTAAAACTGAGAAATTAAATATATCATGCGATGTAAAATACATTCCGAGATAATTAATTAAATTTAACCTTTCTAAATTTTTACAGGATATTTACGAATTTTTATTTTATTTGAAACGGTATAAAGATTGTAGGTAACCTGCTATGAGTCATATGTGATTCATGAAAATGGTATATTTATTCTCAAGACTAACAGGCGTCTCATCTAACGATTACTAAGATAATCGTTGAGAAATATTTTTCCACGTTACCATCTTTATCGAGAAAAAAAAATTGTAGTATATAAATTTATAAATCTGATCTAAATTGTAATGATGATATTTAGTCCTAAAAGTGAAATCTTCACTCTCTTCACCCGAGAGAACTGACTGTATAATGAACATCATTAATCTCAGAGAAAAAAAAACTCTGTTTATCTTATACTTCAAGAATGTGCTTTAAACATTCAAAATTTTAATTTAAGACTGATATTAAATAGTGTGAAGTATTAAATTAATACTCGTATATATTTTTTTCTCTTTTAAAACAATACTTACTCTACCTAACTCAATAGAGAAAACATTTATGATATGAATTAAAAAAAATTAATTACTTACTTTTCACCCGAATATTTCTTTCTTCACAGCATTACATATTTTTTAAATAGATCCATTAGAAATCGGAAGTTGAATATACAACTATCCCACATTTCAAAAATGTGGGTCACATTTCAAAAATATTGAAATGTGACCCGGTAAGAAGAATTTAAATAATAATTTAAAAAAATCATGTAAGAAAGTTTTCTATGCAGTATCTGAATAATTAAATAATCTACAAATAGAAAATAAAATTCTTAATAAAACAGTTTTCTTCACATGCGAGGGTGCGCGTGTGTGTGTGTGCTCGAGTGGGTGGAGAGACGCATGTGTTTGGGTATGTGAGGTTTCAAATATATTTTTCAAATATAAAGAATACTTTCATTTACTTATAAATAAGCTTATGCATAATGTATTTCATAGATAGACTATGATACAGTTCTGTTAAAAACTAATACCTTCCCTTATCTTCTTTCTTATTTATTTATTACCTTTTCCTATACAGTTTTTAATAAATATATTTATTTTTATTTTTTTTTGATTCACTAAAATATGTTGTGTTCATTTTTATTTTTTAAGGTACACACAACAATTGAATTAATTTTATCAAAGATATACTTGGAAGCCATTTACTTATTTTAAATTAAAAAAGGGTTTCTTAAAATATTGAATTAACAGTGAAAAATATTCTATTACAAAATAAAATTAATTTACAACATTTAGAAATAAATAAGCTCCTGTATTATTATTATTATGATTACTTTTTAAATTTTAAGCCGAAGAATTCTGCGTTTATAAGAGAATTTCGTTTAGACATAAAATGTAATAATTAGTCTTATGAATGTCTCTTTTATTTATTATTTTTATTGTTATTATATTTTTTTGTAAGGATGGATTTACGGACAATAGAATACTGAAATGTACTTCAACTTTAATTAAATATTACTTTACTTAAAAAAAAACTTTTAAGCTCAGTTTCTAAAAAAAAAAGATCTCAACAAAAGAAAATTTCACGGTAATGCTAAGCTATATCCAAGTATGCTTTTTCCTACAGTATTTCAAAAAGACTTCTTAGGGTAAAATTTCGATACATGATCTCTTCCATACACAATCTTTTACGTCGTTCTTTCTCATACCTTTTTTACTTTTACAGCCCTTTTATTTTACTACTTACATACGAACATGAGTGCATATCAACACACACACACACAAATACATTCATACATTCATGTATGCACAAGAGAGAAAGATAAGACCGCTGTTTTAGTTTACGTACTATCTTGCTCATATTCATTCACTCTTTTTTTTAGTATTTTCTTTCTAACATTTTTCATCTCCATCTGACACTGTTGGTTTTTTATCCTACTTTCCCTTTATGCACCGGACACCGAAATTCAATATCTCTTATAAAGGTAGAAGAATATGGGATATAAAGTATACTGAGAGTTTGTAAAAAAAAAAGGTATTATTACGTAAAAGTTTTATCAAGTTTTCCTTTTTTTTATTAATAAAAATATATAACAATCAAATTATGTTTATTAAACTAGAATTTTTTTTGATGAATTTTAAGTATTTTATTATTTTGACTGATTTTATTTTAGGTAGATTTCATAAGAAAGCTACTTATCGTAATGGGTTCCATGATTCGACTTTCGGAAAATTTCGACATATCTTCGCGTTTCACATACCCGAGACCCCCAAAGCCATCGTCAGCTCAAAAGTTTTTATATACATAAATATATATATATATATTTCACTTTGTTGTGGACAAGATAACTGCTGTAATTTTGCGCCAATCACTTTCAAATTGTTTCGTAACAAAAACTCGATCCAAAATCTTGGTGGAGTTCGTAACGGCCAAAATCGGACTGTGGAAATGGAAAATGGGGAGGCTTTTTCGAAAAAAACAATACATTGCTATAACTTTCTTATTAAGTAAATTATTGAATTTGTTTAAAGTTCCTACTATTCTTTGGATAAGGGCCTAAAATTATTTCAGTAAGGTTTTTTGATATCACCAACCAATGGCCCAGGGGGTGGAAAAAATGGGGTTTTGAAGATAAAAAACATACCTTAATAGGTACAGTATCGAATCGGTTTAAAGTAATCGTTACTTCTCTGAATATTACCTAAAACCTTTGTCTGCAACAATTTTCGGTATGACCAACCCTTAGGGCAAGGGATGACCAAATTGTTGCTGGAATTGTAAGAAGATGGGCTTGTCGTATGCTAAAAATGTGAAACTTTTTTCACTTGCAACCATTGTGGTATTGTGTAATTATGAAGTTTTTCTTAATTTTAAGGTGGAAACCTTTTTTATCCCCTACTTAGCACCGGTGAAATCTACCTCAGACTTCCGCCGTGACGAAAGGTATTTTTTAAATTAATAAATAACTTTATTTTAAATTACAATTTTTTTATTTATATAATACAAAAATATTAATAAAAGAAAGAAAATACTATAAATCAATAAAACAGAAATTAAAAACTGAAATAATAATACAACTTCTTTATAGCAGAATTTGCGGAACGCAAAACACTACCCTTAAATAATCTATACTATTCAAAAATTCTACTATGACTTGCATTGTTTGATTTTTCTGACGTAAAATAAAAATTTATTTCTAGAATGGTGATAGAAAAATCATAAATCTATTTTGTGAAGATAAGAATTGCTGTATGGATATTATAAAGGAGTTGGGAGTGACTCTGGGGTGAGCGAATCTGGGCTAATAAAATACAATCTGGGGAAGGATTGCGCTACCGTTTCAAATTTTGTAGGGTTACCCAATACTGCTCTAAAGAAGAGGGTTTAAGCCGTCGATTTTCAAACGAGTGGACTACTTCACTTAGGGAAGGTTTGTGCGTGAATTTATTCCAGACTGTAGGAGGGGTGGTATATCTACATAATATTTATAAAAACGTCAGGTTTATTCAACCGTGAAAATTTTATTCAGTATTTAAAGAAATTTTATCAGCGGCTGATGAAACTCGTGCAGGAATGGTGGAGTTGATGATTTTTCAGTGAGGTTATTTCATTTAACTAATATCGATAAAACCGGTAAGCCTCTATCTTGTGAAGAAGAATCCAGTCACCAGTTAAATTTACTTGTACTTGGTGTCCGCAAACCACTCCGGAGTTTAAAAATGAATGTAATTTTGTTTTGCAGCACTCAGTAGTTTTTAATACTTAATCTTGAAGCGACAACAATTAATTTTTAGTATACACATTCTCCGTCAGATAGCAGCTGTTTAGACAAGCTGTTACTGTCCGCATTTCACGCCATGGTGCCCCACTAGAGAAAGCACAGTGCTTGTGCCGGTTTGCAGAAACAAATTTGGTGACGTTGTACAAAGAAATTATACGCGAATCTGTTGTAGATATTCTCCGAGTGACAAACGCATATATAATTGGTGTGAACAGTTTTTGGAGAAAGGAAGCATTTTGAAAGTACACTCACCAGGTAGGTCTGAAACAACTGCTGAAAACACGGAAAGGTTTGACTGTCTTACCAAAGATGTTCATAACGTTCACTTCGTAGTGTTAGCCGTTGATTAAACATTCCTAAAAAAACTGTTTATGATGGTGAATACAAGCGATCGAAACTTCGTGTTTACAAACTGCAGCTACTCCATGAAATTAAACCTAATGGTAAGCTACAAAGAGTTCAGCTTGTAACGACTGTTCAGGTTCATTTATCATTTCCTCCTCATTATTTTATAAATAAAGAAACTAACCTTCTTCTAATTCATTTAAAGTATAAAAGTTGTTATAATTCAGTTGGCTTAACGCACCAGCAGACATTTTAGAAAATTGCTATTATATTATTGTACTAACATACCCGGCAATGCTTCGCTATCTCTAGATTTGAGTATATATATAGATTAAATGAACACAATTGAAAGTTTGATAAAACATTAACAAAATGAACATTACAGAACTTCGCAAAATTTAATCTTTCCGTTTTTCCCTTTTACCCTTTTTCCGTTTTCCCTTTCCCACATTTCCTTTCTCCTTTCCCCATTTCCCCTTTTTATATGATTTATTAATTCGTATAGATTATGATTTATTAAATCATAAAATAGTACATAATGAACTGAGCCTACAATGATAGCCATTAATGTACGAGTGCGAAGTAAGTTACGACACGAGCCTTGGCGAGAAATTTACCGCACTCAGAGAGAGTTGCATACCGTATCTTTTCAACAGTAGAGAAAATATTGCAATTATTATTGTAAATCAACGACAGAATACATTGCTTACGGAATATTTTTTTAATTTAAAAAAAAAATTATATTTAACAATACATTTCTGCGGCAATAGGTTACTAGTCGTAAGTTATGCCTTTTGTTTAATATCCATCGGTATAAAAGACATTTCTTCATCAGAACCTGACATAATTAAAGAAGGGAAAACAGTGATGTAGAAACTTAGTTACCTATTGGTATACTTTCAAATTAACCTCTGCTTGCTAATATTACTATATTGGATTAAAATCAAAGTAAATAAAAAAAAAACAAAAAAAAAACAGCTGATTCATTAAACAATATCCGCTTCTGATTGGTCAATGGTTGAAAAGAATAGGCTTTTGATTGGTTGAGCACCTGTATCATAATGAAAGTCTGTTTCATAATTGACCCTCATTATGATGTAGGTTCCAGCCGCGTTATTCAAACGTTATAATACAGTCGTTGAAAAGAAATATTAAATAAATCCAAATTTTAATTTAAAATGTCCTGTTTGTTTAGTAAATTTTCACCTACTAAATTTATGTTCTATTTTCAAATCGCATATGTTTCATGAAAATCTTGTCAGACATCAGAAAAATATTTTACACTCTCAAAAATTAGCAAAATAAATTTTCTGGTACAGGCTATTATTTTACGCAAATTTTTAGGGCGAAAATTAATGTAGGATTGTTTAAGCTCTTTGAGTTATATTTATGAAAAGTGCCATCAGTGAAAATATGATTTCTTGGTGTAATTTTATAAGCCCGTATGGCATATAAAATTATATAATTATCTTTCTTAGTAATTGATTTTTAAATTTAAATCCTTTTTTCATAAAAACATCTTTATGAATTTGAGTAGCTGTATTAAAAAAAAATACTGTGAATATATATTTTATGTAATTTTATTATTTTTATTTAAACATTACTTTATTCCAAAAAGTTGAGCTCATTCCTAATTTTTTTTTCAGTATTTATTTATATATTTTGATTGAAATCTAAATACTTTAAGAACAGGTAATTTGTACTTTAACCTATAGAAAAGAAATCCAGGTGATAGTGGTGTAATATAACATTCTTGAAAAAAAGAATAACGCGATTCTTAATGGAAAAAATATGATTTCCTACATTTACATACATAATTCAACCAGCAAACATTTCGATATACCTATCTTTGATTGAGCATTTTTAATCATAATAATTCTATTATTGTATTAAAATAAGTTTTATGATAACTGTGACATAACATTTCTTGTAAGTTTTTTAAAACTTTACTTTAGATATAAAATAAACAAGGTATAATGAAAACAATAATTTTCAAATTCATCGCTGAGGAGGGCAAGTTAAGTCTTTTCTAGTGATTCAAAAGTCTTAAATTCACTCGAAGTTCCCTTAGGAAGGGAGAAATTTAAGTATTTAATTAAAACTTTATCAAAACGTTGGGAAAGTTTAGAAAATATTATTGCCAACTTTTTCTCCGATAAGATAATTTTCCTTAATGTATTTTATTTATTGATTTAGTGGGAAACGGCTTTTCATGGATTTCAGAAAAAAATTTAAATTAAATTAAATATTTTTAAAACGTTTTTTCCGGTGTTAACAAGAATAAACCGTCTATATTTATTAAAATTTTTATGTACAATATTTTAACCGTGAAAAAAATATATCTAGCTTAAATTTATTTATAAAGAAAAAAGAAAGACAGCGTTAGTGTCGATGAACGATGTGACGTCAACAGCAGATGATGTAATGGACAAAATCCCTCCCTCTTCCTGTCATACCTTCTTAAAAAATTTCAGTAGCGAGTGGTACAAAACATTATTGTCTAAATTTAATGGGGCTAATGCAGCCATTAACAACAAGTGCTCGGCTCGTGTCAAAGTGATATTAAACTAACCCTCTCCCACTCTTTCTGTCTCTACTCTTCATGTTTTCCACCCCTTTTCATCTACTCATATACCGTACAACCCCTAACCTAACCTAGCTGCTACAGGGGACTGCCCGCATTCATCATCTGGTTGTTACACATACGCATAGAAACTAGACCTGGGTGTAGCTGTGGCGATAAAGAAAAAAAAGATGAGAAAAGGTTATAAAGAGAAAGATAGGAAAATATGTATTGAAAACGAGTGAGTGAAAGAGTGAATACAAGTAAAGAAGGAAAAAATACAGAAAAGCTGGGAAGATGTATAGGTACATGAGTTATTTATTACATAGGTGTTCATCGTGTATTCTTTTTTAAATTTTGTGGTTTTCTTTTATAACTTATTACGAAAATAACTGAATCTTTTATTGAAAAAATGCATAAAAAACTAATAAAATTTATCTGTAATTAAATTTATTTCTAGGGTTGGTTTTATATCATGTCAATGAAAATAACTAAACAAATTTTATAAATTCTTATGATCAAATTAAACAAAGAGAAAACAAAAAGAAACGTTCTTCGTTGTTTACTAAGATTTGTTCATTTAGGAAAATCCTTGAAGTTATGGGATTTTAATCTGATATCTATTTATCTGGTTATATATGATTTAATTGCAGATTTTTCAAATACGAGTATAAAGGGTTATTGAAATAAAAAGAAAAATGTTTAGAAGTAGTTTTCTTTTATAAAAAAAAATAAAAATGTTCTTCCTTTAAACATACATACTCTCAACCGCTTCTTTTTTATTTTTTTATTAGTGTTTTTTAAAAATATTTTCATGTCTTAAGAACGGATTAAAACATTTAAAGAGAATTTATTCATATTTAAACATTGAAATTTTCAATTTAAAAAAAAAAAACAAACTAGTAAAATTTCAAAATGGCATTTTTTAAAAAAAATTTAAATAAATTTGGTATACCAATAAATAAATAGATAGAATATAATCGATACTTTATATCGATACCGAGACGTAAACAATTCGTAATTCACCTTCTAGTCTCATTACATTACTGGACACCAGTTAACATATAATGAACAAAACGTAGAATATGTCCTTTTACTGTGTGTTCGGGTGTGTGTGTGTGTTTGTGCGCGTGTGAGAGCATGTGTACATGAGTGAAAACGAAAGAAGGAAAGAGTGGAGATTCCTTACAAAAACAAACATCTAGAATATCGGATTTAAAGCAAGTACTTAAAGCTTAAAAGCCTGGTCAAGAAATTTTTGTCGGCCTCCGCCATTGACAGTTCCTTTTGATAGGGAGTTCAGCACAGCTAGAGGTATAAAAGCACCTCAAGAAATCTGCTTGATAATAATGATGTTGATATTTCTTTTCAAGAAATTAGAGACGGTATAATAAGATTATTAGTTTCTTTTATTTCATTTTACATTTTGTTTTAATATATTTTATTAATTCTTAATGTTCTTTTTTCTCTAAAAATTAGTACTTATATTTTTATTTCTCTTTTTCTATTTTGTAAATATCCCTTACCTCCTTCAAAACATAAAAAAGTGTAATTAAAAGATAAAGTGTAATAAAAAAATGTATTGAAGATAAAATAATGCAATCTATCCCTTGGTATCGATAACATTTAAAACGGGCATTGGTGCAACTGTTTCTCATTAATTAGTAGTTTTTAATCAAGTACTTCAGTTTTTAAATAATGCTAATTAACAATAACTGTTGGTTATTAATTAAAATTTGAAGCGCTTTAATTTGAAAATTTGATTTATCTAAATTACGAGTTTTGACCGAGTTAATCTAAATATCGAGTTAAACCCGACTACTAATTGTACAAATCTACCTAAATTAATTATGAAAAACGAATAAAAAATACCGTAATGAAACAAGCTTTTCTTTCTTTTCTTATACGCATTGTTTCCGGTAGAGGAAGTCACCTGCCTAGTGACGATTGCGGTCGCCGAAACACCTCCATCGTTCATAGCCCTGATGTGTTTTACCCGAGGTCGTCTTTTAGACACACTAAACCTGATAACACAGTCTCTTGACTGTGTATCAGTGGCCTGTATCAAGATGCCACTGATGAAAATGCCTCGACAGACATTTCCATCAACTTACTATTGCGTTCGTATGTTCTCTTCCAACCACAACCACCTATACTATAACTTTCAACCCTCAACTATCAAATTAACCGACTCGTGGAAGCACGATCCGCACGCCTTCCTCTAATACCGAAAATTTCACACCAAACTATTCCCGTATCCAACTATAAGAGACTATGCAAACAGATCATTATTTGATTGACACCAAAAATACTATTCTCATACCAACAAAAAAGTGTTGATCGCAACAATGACAATTTTGTACTACAATTCAATTTACTCAAAGTCCTCTTGATTTACTAAAAAATCAAAAAACAAATTAAAAAATTTAATAAACCTCTAATGAAGACGTACCCTATTTCTCTTTCCGGTCCGCTTTCGGGAGCGAGGTCAATGCTTACATCCTCCCACACCGCAGCTTTATCCCAGAGTTCTCCACACGTTCATTTTCATCTTAACAGCTGCGGTTAGGATGTGTTTTGGCATCGCTGGGGATCGATGCCAAAATGCCTACCTTGGTGAAGTAATTACCCAGGCCAGCCCCTAGTTACCAGGTTGTAATTCTATCTGTACATCTATAACAGCATCACATCCTCTCAGCCATTCTTTGAAGGGCTAAGAATCTAAAGAGGCCAACAGCAACTATGTTCCATTCTCTTTAGGTTTTCCAATATCTTGCTGATCAAAACCAGAATTGATCCTAGCAAACTCTTTACTTTGGTACGTTCAGCTTCATACCTGGGGCAGACATTTAAGACGTGACGCACATCATCAGCACCCCTAAACTCCGGACACAAGCCTGAATTAATCAAGTTAATTTTGGCCTGCCTGTCTCGAAAAGCACCATGTCCAGAAAGAAACTATGTAATATGCCGATTGGTGGAAATCTACCTAACTACCTGTATACTTCTCAAATCAGGAAAAATACCATGTGTGTAATGGCCATCGGACGAATCGGTCCACCTGACCTGCATAAATGGAAACCTTGGACTTAAGCCTTACGTCTACTTTTTTTATCCCCCCAGAGGTAAGTAGACCTACCTTCTTCGCATAATAACGTAATTGGTGCTCAGTCGCAAGGATATCAATGGGCTGAATACGAGAAATAACAAGGACCGGCTTTTGAGAAACATTCCTGCAGGCCCCAGTCACAGATAACAATAGGAGACACTGGGCTCCCAACAAAAATTTTCTATAACATTTATACGTCATTCGATGAGCCCAGACAGGTCCAGCATACAGCGTTATAGCTTTACATACATTCTTGTGGAAAACACGCATGGTTCTGAAATTAAGCCCTCAATCGCATGAACTGCTCTCCGAACACCGAAGAAACCAGAACAAGCCTTTTTGGCAGCATGTTGAAAGTGCTTGTTGAATCGAAGATTCTCATCTAGAATAACACTAAGTACTTTTACACCCGGACATACCTAATTCGATGACCTGAAATTGATACATGAGGTTGTTTTGTAACAGCTAGTTTACCGTTGAGCAATATCATCGTTGTTTTCCCTGAGCTAAACACAATCTTATGTTGGAAACTCCACAACTGGAGTATCTTGCAAGTTTGGACTGCCCTGAATTCGATCTCATTCCTCTAATCTTCTTTAACTAGCAAAAGCCCATCATCCGGATAAGCGATGACTCGGCATCCACTGGGTAACCTCAATCTTATAAAAGAATCGAATTCGGCAACTCAGAGCAGGGGTCCTAAAACACTATTCCGCGGACAACCTTTAGGTAGCGTTTTTTCTTCTTCTGAGACGCCGTCTCAAAGAATGACATCTCGATTGCTGAAATAACTAGAAATATATAAATAACTGAAGTAACTATATCACAGTCAGATAATTCTGCGTAAAATCACGCTTCTGCAGCTGATATAGGACAGAGGCCTACCACAAATTATTAAAAACCCCCTGATATGTCCAAAAAGATACCTAAGCTATACACACTCATCAGAAGAAACAATGCTCATAAGCTTAAGAGTAGCATCTTCCGTACCCCTGCCTGGGCGAAAACCATACTGATCATCCATTAACAACTTTGTAGAATTCAATCTATCAGTAATACGAAGATACACCACCTTCTCGAAAATCTCTTCAGTAAGTGATAGGTGCGTTAAAGGCCTATAAGAGAAGCTTACAGTAAGACCCCCACTTGTAAGATCCTCACTTGTTGTATCTTTAAACAACAATTTTAAAGAACTAACAGGGTGCCTGTTACTTTTAACAAAGTGAAGGCCATTAAAGTCACCATCTCATATAGCATACACAGGTACAGAAGTAACGTTAAATTTCACGTCACTGATTAACTTACTGTATCCTGAAAAATGCCTATGAGAAAAGAAAGAAAAAATTGTTTAACTATTCTTTGTTAGTTTTTCATAATTATTCTAGGTAGATATGTGCAATTAGTAGTCGGGGATTTGTGCCTCGAACAGTTTCCTCCTAGAGCAAACCTAATAGCGTGAATGGTATAAGCAAGGTACAATAAACCACTCACTTTTTTTATCCAGCCGTTCACTTGTCATATATTAAACTAAATTGGGTAGGCGCACACCGTCTATACTATACTATATGACTGTCACAAATATAAAATTTACTTCGTCAAAGACAGTAATTCGCTGCCACGCCTAGGTCGCTAAATGACAGCAAGTACCTGTACACCATTTACAGCGCTTGGAGCTTTTGGCCAGCCATTTCTCGAAGACAGCCTCCTACTTAACGTAAGAGTCTTTCCCCTTATCAAATTACTGATGCCGGTTGAACAACGCAACTGCATCAAGGAACTCTCACACGGTCCGACAATGCGGCTTACAACACATTGACTCGTCGTTCGTGAGTGACAAATTTTCCTCTTGACTTTAAGTTCCAGGGTGGTACGAGTTCTGGCCCCCCAAGAGCGGGGCAGTCGAACATCATATGTTCGTTCGAACATCCCAAATATCTCGGCCTCCCTATCTGTTCGCAATCTCCACGATCCTTTTTTTTTTAGAAACAATGTGCTATTTAAATAGAAATTTGAATGATAATGTAGATACGTGTAACGTATGTATGTACTACCCGCGATGCAGTCCTGCTTTATTTTTCTGAGCATTTTTTCGCTTGTATCTCGGGATTGTTTAATTTTTCGAAAAAATCACTAGAGGCAAAAAGTGTTTATTTTTTATCGTTTTATGGAATAACATCATTTTCATTTGAAAGTAATTTATATATTTTGACCTTTAATATATCGCCTTCCCTTGTAGATAAGACAATTTATGATAGCCTATGTTAATTCCAGACCGAAGACCTGTTACTACCCAAAAGATGGTTGTAATTGGTTGGCTGTGTGAAGCTACAGAAGCGAACAAACATACAGCTAACTGAAATATCACTCCTATGGACGTGGTCGGGTAATAATTCTTTTTAAGGAAATAATATTGTGCCGGTTTTCGTTTCCTCTCCATCAAGAAACAAATACAATATTTAAAAAAAATAACAAGAAATGATAAATAATCAATTTTTATTTATTTACTTAAATTGATGTATCGCAATGTAGTACGATAGGTGGCATAAAATAAATGTACATATAAATAACTGTAGACGGCCTTATTTGTGACTTCCAAAAAATAGCACAGCTATTATCAAGATTTTAAACATTACATACCACGTTTACTAAGGAGTATAAGGTGAACCCGTAACCTTCTTTACTAAGTCAAACATAATATCGCTCATCGGCGATCCAAGCACAAAATAATAAAAATGTTCATCTTTTCAAGTGACACCTTCAATTTTTCAACATAGAATTTGGTTGCATAGTGTATATTATTACTTAGAGAAAGCAGCACTGACTAAATTCCCTGTGTATTTTAATTTAGTGTCCTTTTTTTACGAGATGCATGGCACTGCGTTTAATTTAAACAGGATTTTGATATTTATTAACCGATGAATTTATTTACTAACGTTTCTCTGTTAACTACTTCCAGATTTACTTCCAGTAAAAGTTTATAATGAAAAATTCGTTTTTAATTTTCGAACGGGATTTGAACACAATACTTTCCGGATGTACGACACTACTACTTCACTATGGAGTCGGCAGATGACAACCGGTGTTGATCTAAGTGCTCATTATCATAAAAAAATGTCTGTAACCAGAAATGTAATAATCTAAAGAAAAATGTTTCAGATAAAAGATTATCAAAATTTTATTAGATTAAATTTTATTGAATAACACTGATGGGAGGAGATGAAAAAAAAATCCGTTTAAGACCAAGAGGGAATGACATTTCTCTTAAATTCTATTTAAGTAAAAGTTTGAATGAAGGCAAAGATTATATCAACCTGTGAATTTCATTAAATACAGAAGCTGTTTTTTTAAACGTACTGCTATGATCCCAAAAAGGAAGATTAAAGACAAACTTTTATTTGTATATAGATTAAAAAAAAAAAAAACATAAAAAAAATACAACTAAATTATTTGTATACAGTTGCTTACTTTAAATTTTAGTCACGATGTGTTTGAAACAAAAACAGTGAATTTTGACCAAGCATAAGTTGTTAGTGCTTTCTACTGTAACATTTAATTATTACGGTCAACGCCTTTTATTTCACTTTTAACAAATATAATGTTAAAAGTTAAAAGTTGTTTATGCATAAAATAATTTATTGAAATAGATTTTTGTATTTTATTTTATTTTATTTTAATGGAATATGATGAATATTTTTAGATTCATTATTTAAAGAGTTTTTTAACATACATTAGTATATCTATTTTAAATTATAAACATAAATATGTAAGTGGAAACAAAACTTGTGTGTGTGTACACACCTCTTAGAAATTATGAAAAAATCTCTAAAATTACATTACAGGTAATAATATTTCATGTAGAAAATAGAAATAGAATAAGATGAAATAGATGAAAATCTCTTGTTTGTTGCAAAACTTGGTAAATATTAAAAAAATTTCATTATAAGATATTTTGTAATTAAAAGTAATGTAGAAAATAGTGAAAAAATAATAAATTTGAAGCTAATTTAATAAATAAATAAATAATTATAAGTAATATAAGTTTGTAATTTACAGTGATTTTAAGTTGAACCATCCTAACTTCTTTAGAGAAATATTTTAATAATGATATTGAGAAATAAAGAAAAAAAGTCCATATGTTTCAAATACAATTATAAGTTTTGTATAATTATTTATTTTGTAACATTCTAATGTTTTGAGTTTTTACGAATGAAATATCAATATATCATATCAATATATATATATATATATATATATATTTCCATAAGGGAGTGGTGATAGCTTACTGAATATTAATTAATTTGGTTTACTTGGATGCTGATTTGTCTATGGGTTTGGTTTACACACACAAACAAACAACACACACACACACACACACACACACACACACACACACACACACACACACACACACGCACACACACACACACACATACATACATACGTACGTACGTACGTACGTACATACATACATACATACATACACACACACACACATATATATATATATACTGAGAGAGAGAGAGAGAGAGAGAGTGAGAGAGAGTCGATCTTGAGAAATGTCTGCTTTTAAAAGATATAGTAACGAGTAGATTATAATCTCGTAGAAGGTAACGGTGAATGGGGCGCTTCAATGAACACATTTGGAACTTGCCAAGTTAGCAAAAAAACACGTGATCTGAGTATTAACCGATGAAAGGAGTTATTATCTCATGCTCTGGACTCTATTTGAACAATGTTATGCACAACGACTAACTGCACTCCTCTTGATAGGTTGTTCTTTCATGTTAGAAATCCCAACAAATGGGTCATCAAATCAATCAAAGGTTTGTGAAAAAACAAAAAAAATTAACGTTGATTATGTTTTAACAATTAGCTATTATGAATTAGTTTTCATAGGGACTATGTTTAATATATATTGAACGTTTAAATTTTAATTGATTAAAGCTCGGTTTAAAAGTCAGTACTCTTACGCTATTAAATCTGAAAGATTCTAGGTTCGAATCCCGAAGAGGTTTGACATTTTTCATTCGCTAAAAACTATTTCATTTCTTATAATAAAAAAATAGGTATAGGTTATCGCCGAGGTAACTACAGATTTATATATTTAAAACACATCACGAGTGATTGATAATCAGCGCCCAGCAAAACCTATTGAAGATAAATTGATGAAATTGTGTTCAAGTTTGTCTTACCGTGTAAGTGCACAAAAAGAAAGGTTTTTTTGAAATTCGGATTTTAAAGGGTTAAAATGGAGTAACAATGATATTTTTTCTATATTATTTTCTAAATTTCTTGGAAAAAATGAAGATATCAGTTTGATTTTTGGTGAGCGTATCTTCATGTGAATATAAAAAAACTAATTTCTGTTTTTTTGAAATTCCGAGTTTAAAGGGTAAAAATGGATTTTTGAATTTTTTTAAACCCGACTATTTTTTTTAATATCTCTGTAACAAATGAAGGTATCAACCTGATTTTTGGGGTGTATAATATTCATGTGAATATCTAAAAATCAACTTTAAATTTTTCGAGATTCGACCTTGAAAGGGCTGCAGAAAGGTAAACGGTTTTGAACAATGATTACAAATTTTCCCCGTTTGTGATTATACTAAACTTTATGTTCAAAAGATTTGGGCTTGCAAATATTCTTCAGATAAATATTTAAACCGTTTTCGTGGTTTTTTAATTTCGATTTTTTTAAGGGGTGCGACGGTGTACGGAGCGGTGCCTCAATCAACACAGCCAATGCCACTGTTACTGTATGTGCAACGGAACTGGCTGCACATGCTTACGGTTACTTGACTAAAAAACATAAAATAAATAATGACCACCGACCGGAAACGCAAGTAACCATATAAGGCTGGTAAAGCCGCCACGAGTATGCTAGTATATATATCAGGTAAATACTTCCCCGCAACATAAAGTAGATTATTGAATTTACTCATTCAGCTTGTATAAAAAAACAAATAGAGTAGAAAAAGAAGTCCAATTTCCTTTTCATGAAAAATATTTTTATACAGTGCAGTAACTAATGATAGATTTAAAAAAAAAACTTTAAATTAATGAAGATTAAAGAAAGTAGGTGAAGAAGTTTTATTAGTTTAGAGAATTTTACAAGATGTAGAAAAGTTTTAGAATTTGAAACGGTGATTTCTTCCCTGTTTCGTGGGTGCAGGTTTTTTGTTTACTTATTTACTAGGGAATATATTTGAGGAAGAATATTTCAGAGTAATACAAGGCAAACAAAATTTGAAATAATTTACATATAAAGTCGACCTTGACGGGGTATTAGTGTTTCAGTCTTTTAGCAGGAAGATCTTGGGTTGGAATCCCGGCATTTATATATGCTATAGAATTTATATTTCATATTTCCATTCATAGGTTTCAAGCTTATTTGGTGAATTGATTATAAAATTTTCCAAATTTTTAATGAGGATTCCTTTTAAGGCAATACTAAAGAAAATCTATTCGAGAAACTCCGAACAGTTTAAATTTTTATTTATAATTTATATTTAGTAATATAAAGTTTTTTCTTTGCTTCCACTTCCTTTTATTATTTTAAAATATTGCATTTGTAAAATGTTATACTCATTTCCGTAGTATTATAAAGAATTTTTACGTATTTATTATCCTACTATATACATGTATGTATATGTATAATTCTCTGAATTAACTATGTTTATGTAATATTATATATATTATGCAACATAATATTGTACGTAAAATATATTCACGTTTCAGTACAGCGGTAAAACTTTCTAAATTGCATTTTATCAGTTACCCCATAAATATTTAATGAATTGAGATATAATACATTATTTTTAATCCTATTTAGGGATTAGAATTGTTTATTTTTTATTGGTGGCCTTTGGGAATCATCAGAGGAAATAATACTGGCTACCTCTATAGTAATTATTTAGCTAGCAAATATTGATGATGAATATAAAATGAATCCGCCTGATCAAATTTATAAATTAATAATCAATTTAATTTAATTATGTATGCTTTATTTATTACTATTATGTCTTTCAATTATATTTAAATTGTTCTTTATTACTATTATCATAATAAGTAGTTTTGTCCGACTAAAGAATAAACGAGTATTTTTACTATTTGTTTATATAAAGTTAAAAAAGATTAGTACAAAAAAATTTGATTTATAATTTTAAAACATTTTCTTGCTGTTTTCAGTTTGTTGCTTCGTACTATCTATCATGGCAATAACTATCTTCTTTTTATCATGGCAATAACTAGTATTAAGAACTAAAGGGTTAAAAGGCACCAATACAGGTTACTTTCTTTGAGAGTAATGATGTTCATTTAGAGCCAGTTCCTGTGATAAGTAGAACAAAAATGTCAATTATACGGCTCAATATCACCTCCATTTTGATCGGCTTGAATATTGATATATATTACAGTATATTTACCTCAGTAAGAAAGGTAATCGGAGACCGTTTCACTTCACACTTTCTTTAATAAGCCGGGAAATGTTCAAAACAATTCTCCAGCCGGTTTACGTTTACGAATCACGGGTTTTTGATTTTAGTTTAGCCTTCTATAACAGCATAACAACAACTTTTTTAATCAAAATTCTTTCGTTTGTTATCTGATGTCTGATGTTTGTTAACTGATAAATGGGTTGATAAAAGATCAACAAATCCTTACTTCAATGATACCTCCCTCCATCTTCAAACAAAACCAATTATCGCATCTGAGATTTATAAAGCCTGTCTTCCAAGGAATCTTAGCGATAATGTAAAGAAATAGAATAGAGGCATTTTATAATTAATAGTTTTACACTAAGCTAACAATATTTTAATTTTTTTTTTTAGTTGACGATTACTAATTTTCCAGAAAAGCTTAAAGCTTGTGCGTAACATTTTAATATTCATACTAAATTTTTTTTCCGCAAACGAGTCACATTGCTAAGTGTGGTTGGTCACATCATTTTTTATTTTTTCTGGTTGTATTTAATATATTTGTAAATGAAGATAAAAAAATTTTAGTTTTTGTTTTACATATACTTTTTAGCTTTTTTAGGTAGATTTCATAAGAAAGCTATATATATTTCACTTTCTTGTGGACACGATAACTGTCGTAATTTTGCGCCAATCACTTTCAAATTGTTTATTAAAAATAACTCGTTCCAAAATCTCGGTCGAGTTTGTTAACGGACAAAATCGGACCATCGGGGTGGAAATGGGAGGGGCTTTATCGAAAAAAGCAAAACAAAATATCACTATAACTTTCTCATTAAGTAAAATATAGAATTCGATATTTTACTTAAGTTCCTACTATTCTTTGGATAAGAGCCTAAAAGTTATCTTGGAAAATGTTTTTTATATCACCAACCATTGGCCCAGGGGGTTGAAAAAATGAGGTTTCGAAGACAAAAAAGAATCATACCTCCCCTAATAGGCACAGTATCAAATCGGTTTAAAGTGCTCGTTATTCCTCTAAACATTACCTAAAACCTTTGTCTGAAACAATTGTAAATATGACCAACCCTTACGGCAAGGGATGATCAAAATATTGGTGGAATTGTAACAAGATGGGGCTTGTCGTATGCTAAACATGTGAAATTTTTTCACGTGCAACCATGTATTGAGTAAATTTGAAGTTTTTGTTAACTTTAAGGTGGAAATCTTTTTTATCCCCTACTTAGCACTGGTGAAATCTACTTCCGTCTTCCGGCGTGGCGAAAGGAATTAAAAATAAATATTTATTACCATGATTTTAACTGACTTCATGAAAAGGAAAAAAATCTCTATTTTTATCAACTTGGTTTTTTTTTTAATGCGGTTTCAAATCTTTAATACGTGTAGGTTGACAAAGAAACTTGAAATACGGTATGATGATTTCTGCATATGAAGTGATAATTTTATTAAATTGAGAAATCTGCCGAGCTTGTTGGGAGTAGTGGTGTCTTATTTCAACAAAAATATTTGCAGGGTAAATTTATTTTACCTTTTTATTTCCTTTGTGATGCTAATAATATCGGTTAAAAAATATGTTTTAAATTTAATCACCACTAACGCAAATATTTTAAATATATGAATTTCTTTCAGTTGTGGAGTTTTCTAATTCTATTGAGATTTATTCGTTAATTATCTGTATAAAATATATTTATACAGCCTCCTTACTTTTTTGGAAAATTTTTCAAAAGAAATGGATAGGCTAACGAATTTTAGTTTATTTCTTGTATTTTCTATCTTCGAAGTAAGTTAATGTAAAGACTTGAAAGTTAGTGGAATGTTTCTATATGTAGAGAACATTGATGCTAATCAATTTAAAAAAAAAATTGACGAAGGGAAGGAATGATAAAAAGATTAGGGCATCATATCTAGAAAAATCTGTGAAAAAGGACTAATTTTTCCCTTATATTGTTTACGAAAATACGTTTCCAAAAAAACAATTTCCTTCAGAAAACATATTTAAATTTTCGAATAGAAATCAGAACTAGGTTTTATTAATACTTTTATTATAGTATAGAAATTGAATTATTTCATTTACATATGTTTTATTGATCCTAAAATCTTAATTTATTGGAATATTTCAAAAGAAGTGAGTGGAGAGGGAAGGGTTGCTCATAATTTCCCGTGTAGGTAGTGATACAGCAGAGCTATAGCTCTGGAAAGGAAAGTACTGTAATCAGCCCAATTTGAGCATATGCGGTTTTCACCGGATCTTGACTTTTGACACCTAAGGAATCCAAAAACCCGGATGGAAAGTTTCCAAATACTAGTGTTCGTATATACGTGTGTTCGGTGTTGGCCTCTAAATCACTTTGTATCTCCAGAACTACTGACTGATTTTGATCAAACTTTGTCAGATTATTTCTATATATAGAGAATTGATGCCATTAAATTTCGAACTTAAAAGGCCAAGGGGTGAGACTAGAGCAAGGTTACCTTCAGTACCTCGAGATTTTGCCTAATTAAAGTCATATTTTTCTTTAAAATATGGCACATATATGTTAGCAGCTAAAAAATAAAAATATTTGCAAAAAATATTTTCCAAAATAGCACCTCCATCACAAAAAATGGTACTGTAGTTATCTGCTACATTGAGACGTCATAGGTGAGGGGTAGAATTAAATAATATTTAATGTGTAAAAAAGTAACTCGGTATGTTTGGGTCTCGAACTCGATCGCCCGGTTGACTGGGTACCTGGTGCATTAAGTGTTGCGCG
The DNA here is from genome assembly GCF_047948215.1 of Lycorma delicatula. Classification (NCBI taxonomy): domain Eukaryota; kingdom Metazoa; phylum Arthropoda; class Insecta; order Hemiptera; family Fulgoridae; genus Lycorma; species Lycorma delicatula. The sequence goes on along the minus strand of NC_134458.1, from coordinate 186,278,353 downwards.
ATACTAGTCTTCCGACCGTACAAACGAAATTTGTTCTATGTAAGTTGTGGAATTAACATTTGTTTTGTTAGTGCCGACCGCCGCCGTTAGTACAGTCACACCCGCACGAATTAAATACGGTATGTGCGCACGCTTTAGTTAGAATCATTGAATTAAATGAATGAAATGATATATTTAAATAAAATGATAAATATTTTAAATTAAGTTGTGTGTGTATGTGTATGTAAGCTGTGCATCAGAAACAACCCACAGTTGTAGGACTTTATTGGAACGCGGCTAACAACTGTGTTGTCAGCTTTTCATAAATATACTCATAAATTGTAAAGTTGATGCCTGTAAATTTTTAATTTAAAATTAAATTTTTGTAGAGGTTGGATTATTTCTTCATAAAGCTGGAAAATTATGAAACTCACTGCCGATATTTTTAAAATTTATTTTGTTTATATTCCATTCTGACCATGATTTTTATCAATCTTAATTTTTTTCGTATTCTCAATCCATTTAGCTAATCACCCATTGGTCAGAAGTGAGTTATTGTCATCGACACGTTACGGTAATGTAAATATTTGTAAGCACGTGAGCGAATAATTCAGGAACTAAGTTAACAAAAGCTGGTGAAAAATACACACACACACCAAAAAAAAAAATAAAAATATATATCTGTGTGTATGTGTGTGTGTGTAAAAAATAAACCTTTTGTTCTGATCGATGTATAATTATACATTGTACTGATCAAGCAATAAATTGGTAGATATGTTACATCAAGGATAAAGAAAGAAACTGCCAAAGCATTTGCCTGGATGAATCAATGGAAACCGGGGTAAAACTCTGATGAGAGCAGCATCAAAAAATTCACAGTTAATTGTAACATAAGAAATTAAAATGTAAGAAATTAAAAATATAAACACATGACATAATTTTACGGTGAATACATTGAATGCACGAGGGAATTAAATACAAAAATATAATTCACAATTTAGAAAGCATTGATGAAAATTATTTGAGTACATATTTATATACATGTTGAATGGGATGCAGGAGATTTAAAAAAAATAAACATTTAATTGCTACGTTTTAAAAATCCATCGACTAGTTAATGTTGTTAATGTAAAAGAAAATCTATTAATTTTATTTTAATAATGGGAACCGAAACATATTAAGGCCCTTTCTTGTAAGCAGAAGTATTGTGTTGAGCTCCTTGAAAACAGTTATGTTTTCTGGTTTGTTAGAGCTGCATATTGTTATTATTTTTTTTTATGACTATTCTTAGCAAAAAATATACATCCATATATTTCTCCAACCGGTTTTGCTGGGTCTGGTTGTGTGTGTTTAGGCAAATACAATTAATACTATCGGCTTGCCAAGACTGACGTAGCTGCAGATATAGAGCAATGTAAATGTAAATGTACTGGTAAAAATGTAGTTTGGATCAAACTCAGGTCAACCATTCCTGAGATGTGTCGTTAATTGAAATCCAACCACTAAAGGACACCGGTATCCACAGTCTAGCATTCAGATTCATATAAAAGCAACCTCTATAGATACACAGATATAAAAGGATAAATTAATATTTTTAATTTTATAAACATTTTTTACATAATACATACTTATATGCACCACACAATGATCTGAAAATACAATGGTACAATGATTTGTATCTTGATAACTGGTTCTCATTTTTTGAGATAATTCCAGAGATGATATTTTTCTTCAAATGGAAATGTATGAAAGAAAAATAATATATAATAATGGTGAGAATTTACCGCTTTAGCGCCTCAAATCAAAATATAAGGATTGATTTTAATGCAAATGAAACAAATTTCATCATCCCAAGCAAATTTGTCATCTAATAAAACACTTAGAAATTTCGCTTTATGGCCAGTAGAAATTCTATCGTTATCAAAATTTGACATTTCATCCCATTGTTTGTTTACTAGCCGCTAAGGGCTCGCTTCGTTTGTCCTTCCCGTTTAGTAAGAGGGCTCCGCCCCCGGTCCCCGACTGAGGTCATTAGCTTTATGTTTGGGAGAATAATATTGATAAATAACAATTAAATCCTGTCCAGTTTATAAAAACTCAATATACTTTAATTTCCTCAGAGTAACAATTTAGTCAGCTCAGGACTCAAAACTTGAAGTGATTTGAAGTATGCGAGTTTCAGAAGTCGGCCCTTTAAAGCTACTTTCCTCGATAACCGAAAGAGATATCGAAAAAGACAATCAGATTTTTTTGTAGAAAATCTAATTTTAAATATTACAAGTGATTTCTGAATCCGATTTGACCAACGGTATGGCCATATTAAAAGTTTTCGGCAATGAACGTAATCCGGTTATTACCGTAAGCCATTAAAACGGCTACCATCTTGAAATGGTGAAACATTTCGTAACGGCAATAATTATATGTTTATGTTCTTTCCAGGTATAAAAAAATATGTTCATGAAAAATTTTAGCTCAATCGGTTTGGTAATTTTTGCATGAAAGAATAGCTGACTCACAGACACCACAAGATTTATATATATGTATATATATATATATGTATATATAATAAAATATGCATAATATATCAAATATAAAAACTAATCGTTTGGTCTCTGATCTGATAAAATCAATAGCGTATTTTAAAAAAATAGATTTTCTTAAAAATAGATCATTGATATATTTCGCAACTTTTCGAAAAAGCAGAATGTTATGAAAAATCACTGAAAAAATATATATTAGGCGTTCTCATAAAATTGTACGTTTTTCTGTGGCAATAAAAATTAAAAGTTGAGTAAAACATTGAGCAGAACTGTTTTTTATATTATTTATTTATTACACAACGAAGTAAATATAAATGTCGTATATTAGCACATAAATAAATCAAAAATTATTTTAATCAATGTTGCAAATTATTTAAATTTAAGCTGTTGTTTGGAAAATAAATAACTGTTATAAATTAAACCTTGATATATAGGTTATATTACGGGTTATGGATTGTTACCGTGCAAATTTATAAAATACTAAATACCGTTCATATTTAACGTCATGTACAGTAATACTAACAAATCATTGGTTCTCTGAAATTAATTTTTGAATTAATTGTTTTTCCGCTAAGATTAATTTATATAAAAATTGTTTATTTAAACATGAACATATATATAAATAAAATAACGATTTAATACTAGCTTTTATTCCTTATCATTAATTTGTTATCACTGGCGTCACTGTCTTTCGTCCTTAGTCTCTGGGTTCGAATCTCGGTCAGGTTCGTCATTTTTCATACGCTACAAAATTCATATGTAGTTGGTTGATTAGCCTGTAGTTGCTAAAACTGTATAATTATTTTGTTTTTAATTTTTTTAACATCAACAAAACTAGAGATTTTCAATTTCCCTCGATTTTTAAGTCATTTTTAAGCCTTACATTCTACACTATATGGACTGATAAATTTTGTCTTATTCTGCAGTGGAAGTTTCACTAGTGTTCCCGTTAACATTTTTCTGAACTATATAGAAATATTTTTGAACTAAAATTACACTGCTGATACAGATTTAAAAATGTTTTTGTAATCATTGGTTATTGTGCTGAATTTACTAGTTATTGACTAGTTATTTAACTAGTCATTCTAATATCCAGTGTACCTTTAAGTGAAATTTTAAGAAAATTAATTAGAGATCTTAGGATAAAAATGAATAACCAATATTTGCACTTTCTAGAGAACTTACGCGTATATTCACGTTAATGGGTTGGGGAGTCCTGGGCATGTCAGCAGCAGTGAAGACCCCGAGAGGCCTGTGACTGCCCCCTTACGAGGGCTGTCCTCTCACTATTCACACTGCTGACGATTATCCTTACTGATGTTCTTTGGCCATCTTTACCCTCAGGATGCTTTTTGCTAAGGTTGCGACCACCCCCCTCCCAAGAGGTCTCGTTGGCCAGCATCAACTGTAGTAGATTGCCTACATCGAGCTGACCAACTTCCGCACAGCATCGGGCTCTCTCGCCCGCCCATGTTTCACACTCGAAGAAGGTGTGTCCTACTGTATCTTCACACTCACAGTAGGAACACGTCGGTGCGTTTCTCTTCTTCCGGTGTAAAAGATAACTGCAGAACGCACCGTGGCTCGTCACGAGTTGGGTCAACCAAAAATTAGTTTCCCCATGTTCCCGACAGACCCACCTTCTTATATTTGGGAGAATGCGGAAAGTCCTACCGCCACCACACCGTGCGGCCAATTGAGGTGAACGATACCGTCATAAACGAGATTCCGCAATAGAAACTCCCCAACAGGAACCATTGAGACAACCCTCGTTCCATGAAGAAGTCCAAATTGACGTCTCCCGTCGAAACCATGACTTTACGTTGCGACAGATAACTCTAGACCAACCTCACTAAGTAGGGGAAGATCCCAAGTAAGTGTAGTATTGATGACCACTTGACAGGGTTAAAGGCATTCTTGACGTCAAGGAAGACCAACAACGGATTCATCCTTGTGCGTCTAGAAACCTTGACTGCAGAGTTGACTATGAATGACTCTCTCAGCGCATCCGAAGTGGATCTTCCCTCTCTGAAACTATACTGTTGGTCTGAGAGCCCACCTGTTGCCTCGGCATTCTGCTTAAGTCGTCCCAAAAGAAGTGCCTCGAAGAAATTTCCTACGAAATTCAATAGACACAGCAGTCTATATCCAGTGGTGTTCTTGTCGTCTGTGCCAGATTTCTTCAAGAGAACCAACCTGACAGTTTTTCAATCAGTAGGAATTATCTCACTTCTGGCTACGTGATTGACCGCTAGTAGCACAGTTACCGGATCAGCCTCAACTAGGGATCTTACCGCCTCTACTGGAATCCCGCCAGGCCCTGGGCTATTTCCCGCTCTCAATTTCTGGCTGGTAACGGATAGCTCAACCATGGTAAAGAGTGGAAACTCAGAAGCCAGTACTTACTGCCGAGGGTCATGATCTCCTTCCAGGTAAAGTGTCTCAATCACTCTTCTTTTGAGCGTCCCTATGAGAACCGGCAAGGATCCGCCAAATCTCTCCATTACTATCTTGTACCCAATCCCCAGGGATCCTTGTTCACCTCCTCGCAGAGCTCTACCCACTTGTTCCTTTTAGATCGTTCAGTAGCCAGCATAATGACATTTTCCTTCTGCATGAGTTGAGCCAACACCTAGCCATAGCAGGGTCAGCCCCGGTTCGTCTTCGTCTGGGCAATGCCCTTCTGGCCATTCTGCATCTTCTTCTGAGACCAGCTATCTCGCTAGATCACCAAAATCACCACTGTTTTGTGGTCTGGTTGCTTTTAGCTTGAACAGTATCAAGTGTCTCTGACAGTAGCACTGCAAGGCCTTCCGCACCAACAGAGCCCTCGGAGAGCCTCTCCGCCAGCGCTTCCTTGAACTTCTCAGTGTCCTTGTGATTGAGTCTTCGAGTCCTGGGAACATCCCCACTCGAACAATAGGCGGAGAAACCTCGAAATCGATATAGAAATGGTCGCTGAGAGTCTTATCGTTGAGCACCCTCCAGGTGGGAATTCGATGTAGGATGAACTATCGCACAAAGTTATAATCGAGGGTACTCGAGTACTGACCCCTGACAAATGTGGCCAAACCTTCGACATTTGCGCAAATGAGGCAAGCTTTCGTTAAGGTTTCTGCCAGGATAGCACCTCTGGGATTCGTGACACGGTAACCCCATTCTTGGAGTATATATTCACGCCCATTAGCAGTATTTTACGTTGTTTCTTTACGTTTTTAAAATTTTTATCAAGTTTCGGTTTTCTTCTTTTACGTGTCTTACAACATCGTTATTTCCAAACCGGCATTATATTTTTACTGACTGAATAAAATTTTTATTTAAATGAAAGTAAATAATCATTTACTTTTTGTAAATAACAACACATTAAAATAATAAACAGTAAGAACAAATACTTTTTCAATTCTATTTAAAATCTGAGAAGGTGAGGTCAACACCAAATTAAGGGGGAATTATTATTAGTTATTTTTATTTGGTATAACATTTTAAAAGGCAAAATGTTATTTTTTATTTTTCAAGGGATTTTTCTTTTACAGGGGTTTTATTATTTTATTTTACCGAAAGTTTGTGGGTATGTTTTACCTAACTACGCCATGTGGAGGAAAGTATGTTGATCTTTTATCCTGTAGTTACAGTTATGCGCATCAATCTTTATAGGTGTACGATAAATTGACTTAAGCACAGTATTGACACTAGGTGTATGACTTATTAAAAAGATTTAAGTTGATATGAAAAAAAAAAAACACGGAGTTAAAAATTAAATAAATCCATTTTCTTTTACTCACAATTTTTGTATTTATAATCGGTTCCGAGTAAGGAACTATATGTAAATAGAATTACAACAAGCACTTGATGAGGGGTTTCCAACGAAGCCCCTCAATAAAACTATATGCATAAGACAAACGTTCATATATATATATATATATAAATGCACTTGTCCTGATTCAGTCCATATAAAGTACAAAAGTTCATAAAATATTAATTAAAAACAAAGCAAAAATCAATAAAATTACAAAACAAAAGAAAAAGACAAATAATCAGTAACATAATAAGCTTATGCAAGGAGAAGGAATGAAATCAGGCTCTCCATTAAGGCATAGAGAAGATGCTCATTATTTGATGGATCTGGTTCCAGCTGAAAAGTAACTCAGACTCTCCGAAAGTCCAGCACGTGAAAGCGTTTCAGTTGCCGGACATCCTCACTTATGTCTAGGAAATTCACTGCTAGAACGTTTACATGATCACCTAGCCGCTTTCTGTAATTTTAACCTAACCGTTTTATTTCCTAGCGAACATATGGCAATCCGAAGGATAATCATGAATTTCTTCGTTCCGTGCAAACCATGGCGTCTCTGAGTTGGTTCTCCCCAATTTCCTCTGGATACGTTGTATAACCTCAACGTTGCTCTTGCTTGTTGTACGCCTTACGTTCAAATCGGTTTCATAATGATGTTGGTTATTAAAGGTTTGTTGAATAGCAACAAATGCGAACTCCTGACTAGCAACAAATAAAGCTCAATACATCTCATATTTGCCGTTTTCTTTTTTCCCTCACGTGGTCCTTCCATGCCAAGCGACTCTCAACTGGAGCCCAAGGTACCGTACACGGTCCGAGCGCGGGATGAAAACGCCGTCTAGGTGAACCCGGGGACAGTCGTCACCTCTCCTCGTAGCAAACGTAATATGACTCGATTTGTTGTGATTTACTTTTATTCTCCATTTAGCTAGCTAAAGTTTTCAAAACTTTTTAATATTTTTTGTTGTCGATACATTTAGAATAACGTCTTTCCATCTTTTGAATGCCCTCAATATAAAAATATTACGGTACAGGTTACATCCGATTACAGAGACAGGATTTGTACACTGTTCGATGTCGAGAAATAACTATATTTAATGACCTGACTTGCATAGTGAAAATTAAAACAAAAATATCAAGAAGTAAGCAGGCATTTAATAAAAAGGGAAGACTGCTGAGTGGAAAGTTACACTTAGCATTAAAAAAGAGATTAATGAAATGTTTTATTTGGAGTGTGATGCTCTATGGAGCTTAAACGTTGACGATGATGAGAAAGGCAGACAGAAAACGAATTGAGGCTTTTGGGATGTGGGCGAGGCGGAGAATGAAAATGTCAGATGGCAAGACCATTTTAAAAATGAAGAGGTATTAAGGAGAATCAGAGAAAACAGGAAAATGTTAAATGCGATTAAATATAGGAAAAGGAACAGGCTTGGACATTGTATGAGAAGAAGGTATTTTATTAGTGGATGCGATAGAGAGCTTGGTGAACGGAAGGAAAGAAAAAGGAAGACTGATGGATGGAATTATGGAAAAGGGAAAATATGCTAAAACAAAGAGGTTAGTAAAGGATAGAACTAGGTGGAGAGCAGCAGCCGTGACAGGACCTGCCCTAAAGACAGAACAATATGAAAGAATGAATGAATGAATATTCACTTGTGCGAATTTATTAAAAAAACGTTCTAATTGCTTGCGTTTTATCAAGTATTCAAGGAAACCTTTTATGATGTCTTGTCTTTAAATAAAAAAGCGATGTAATGAATTGGAGATCACGATGTAATGCTTTACGACTAAGATAACGATGTATCATATGACGTCACGTATCAGAATCATAACATGTTAAACTATTATTGGTCGGCAAAATTTAGCATAACCAAGTTATGATTGATTGTTTTTTCTCAGTAGAACTGTAATTAATATCGTCTGCTATGCAATTTCTGTGTTGTATATAGGATACGAGAGTATAACGTAACATTCTTTTTTTCTTAGTAACTGTAATTATTGTGAATTATTCTTCCATTTTTCGGATGTAAATAACATCCATATTTTAAATTCAAAGCTCATTCCATGCTGCTTTGGTTTTTGAAATAAATAATAACGTGTGGTCATAAATATCGAGATACGTAGTGTGGAATCTGAAGTCCGGTGTTTTGTATACAATACGAAAAAAATTGAGATAAATAATCAAGCACAGTTATTTAATCGTATACATGTATCTTTATAATGCAATATTGTCTTTTAAATTCATCGATGGAGACTTTTCTTCTTGTAAATTAATTAATATCTCTTGTATTCCATGACATTTTAGGTAGTTACTATTGTGTGAACCCTGATACCATTATTTTCTGCTATAATATTAAATAACGAATAATGTTTAAACCCTTTACAAGTATTTTTTGTTCAGTTGATTTTTTTTTTCACAAAATATGACAGGTTTAGGCAGCTTTACAGTTTTAATAAAAAGTAAAAAATGGAAATTTACATTCACGAATCGATTCTCTGAAATCCATACTGGCAGTCTCATTTAAATATAATTTATATTTTCTTACATATATGAGATGCATTCAATTAAAAAGCTACTGTTCGATTGAGTTCTATCGTAACATACTATTCTTATAAGAAAAAACGAAAAAGTTATTTAAAAAATTTAAAGGAAAATAAATTGTTTTACTGTAACATTAGAAGATTAAATATTTAATCCACATAGAATTATGTTTACGCATATAGAATATATATACATAAATATTTAATTAATAAATACGTACAAGATTAAATGTCTGAAGTAACAGTAATTTTTTTTCTGAATACAAACAATAATCTAATATAAAAAAAATAGCTATTTTAACGACTTAGTAAATAAATATTTAATAAATAAAATAATAAACTTGTTTCATCTATTAATTATTAATTGTCACATGTGACAATTAAAATGTTTAAATCCGGAACTTTTTGAACGAAAGATGGAGACTCAGTTTAGAAAATAACTTCCATATTTTCAAAATAGCATACTCGTATATCTTTTAAATTAATACAAGCAGGGAAATAATATATTGGTAAATTTAAAAGAAATACATATTTATGTATCGTGGATACACTGTATTATGAAAGGAACATATTATTTAATCTCAAACGAGTACAATATTACAGAATTATTACTGCAAAACTAAGCTGTAATAAACTGTAGCAAAATGAGTGTCTGAGAATGTTGAGCGACACTCAAAAAATCAAAGGATGGGATCTGAACGTTCATTTTTAATTGCTACACTATAGAGAGAGATAGAGAAAAAAAGAGAGAGAGAGAGAGAGAGAATGAGAGAGAGAGTGAGAGAGAAAGTGAGTGTGAGGGGGAGGGTTGAGAGAGAGAGAGAGTGAAAGAGAGAGATAGAGCGAGTGGGAGTGGGAGTCATTGAGGGGGAATCTTTTCCCCCTCAGTGATTCACACTTCCACTCAGTACATCGAAGTAGCAGCAACTACAGTGGGATACATCAAAGTAGCAGCAATAGAAAGGATATCTCAAAACCTTTCATTGGTACAGCTGTCATGTACTTCATGATTTCGTTGCTAGGACGGTAGGAGTGAAAATGGCTTCCAACGAAGATAGGAAGGCTTTTTGTGTGCTGGATTATCATGCATGCCAATCTGTTATCACTATGCAACGGAATTTTAGACTTCAGTTTGGTGAAATGCACCCAGTCGGTCCAGTATCCGTAGGTGATATTCTGACTTTAAAGCAAGGGGTTGCATCTGAAAGCGAAACCCAATCGTCCGTCCACCAGTAAGCGAGGCAACCGTGGAACGTGCTTTGTATGAAGTCCACAGAAATCCACAACTGAAACACGACATCCACGGTTTAATTTTTCAACAGAATGGAGCACCACCCCATTTTCACTTAAATGTAGATGTGAACTGAATAGGCAGTTACCAAAGAACTGCATTGGGCGTGCTGGCCGTGACGATGGAGAAAGTTTGCGTTGGCTTCCATGTTCCCCCGATCTTATGCCCTGTGACATTTTTCTGGGGTATTGTCAAACAACATGTATATCGGTTGTCAAACCGATATACGTGTTATATACGTATATTGTCAAGTAACACCTTTACCATTTATCATCCAGGATTTTCGTGTTCGCATTACAGAGGCTGTTGCATTAGCGGATCATCCAGTGTTACACCGTGTTTGGCAGGAACAGGAGTACAGGCTTGATGTGTGTCGCGTGATACAAGTAGCTCAGAATGAGCACGTGTGATGTGATGTGAATCAAATGTAGCACAAAACGTTTTTAGTTTCCGTTTCTATTGAAACTACTTTCATGTGTCTGAGTGATATTAAATGTGAGTTATTCAGGTTTGTAATAGGAAAGATCATTTGTAATAACTCTGTATTTTAATGTGAAAATTTATATTTGTTAATTAAAAAAGATGTAACCAAATATTAGAAAAGTTTTTTCATTTGAGTGTTATTTATTTAATAATTTGATGGTATAATTTAAAATATAAAATTTTAATTTACGTGTATACATATATATATATATATATATATATATATATATATATATATATATATAATGTGATGTTATATTATTTTTTTGCTTAAATTAATTTTTTTGTATATGGGTTTAATTAAAAAAGTAAAAAAGTGTTTTATTCATTTTGCGTCCTTTTTCTTTTGAAAAAAAAAATTAAAAGTAACTGCTTTGCATTCTGTTCTTTTTTGTTTTATTAAACTGAATCAAAGAATGTTTCCATAGATATATATACAGAAACTCATTCGCCATGTACGAATATTAAAATATCTTGATATATCAAATAATAAAATATGGTAGATCTGAATTTATATGTATCATAATATTTGCTATGTTAAATTGTAAAGCAGAAAGGGCATAAGAAGATACGTAAATGGATTTAAGCTAAAGGATCATCTTGGTTTTTAAATTTTACCTTTCTTTACCAAATTCTTTATCATAATTCATAAAATATTTCTATTTCATTTCTACAAAGAGAAATATTGTATGTTTTTTATTAAAGGAAATGTTTATAGCATAACTATTGTAATATTATATTGCACATTGCCCTTTCTTATTATCATATTTATATGTAAAATTTTGATTGATTTCGCGGGAATCAGATTATTAATTTGAATAAACCATCCAGTAAAATTATTTGATTTTACTTTTTCATACGTGAATTTAAATATCGTTTTTAGCGTCATGAAAATAGGCTGTAGACGTTTTTTTTTTACCAAAACTTTCATTACACGAGATCGCTTACCTTCTTATCTTGTTTTCTATTATTTTTTTTAAATGTGATATGAATATGTATTCATAGCAGTGCATCTAGCACTATTAGCAGAATATCCTTGCTTGGATAAATAGATCATTTGGGTTTTTAAAGAATATTAATCTGAATTTTACTCTAATACGCATATATATAAGATAAGATATATATATATATATATATATCTTATCTTTACTAATGTGTACGTTGCAATCCGTTCAACTAGTGAAGAATAAACAACTACCTGACTTTGAAGATTATATGTATCATGCAAACGAGGTGTAATCTTGTACAGACTCAGGCTACCCATTCCTGAGACGTGTGGGGTTAATTGAACCGCAAACACCGCAGTACATCGATATCCACTGTCTAGTATTCAAACCTGTATAAAAACAACTAACTTTTACTAGGATTTTAATCTCAGAAAGTTGAGTTTTTGAACCTCATGAAAGGTCCGTGATGATCCCTCCTAGGACGTTTAACTCAAAAAATTAAATGATATCTGAATTTTGGTGAACTTAGTTCAATCAGTTTAATGGAGAAAACGAGAAATCGGTTTATTCCTAACTTTTCTAAGTAGGCCTGGCATGGGACTTGTCTTATATTAATGGTGTTTTCAGGAGTAATATGTGAGGTCGCATTCGTTATCATTGTAACACGTACAGGATGATTTAAAGTAGATTTTAAAAAGTTCTAAGATTTAAGAGAATAAAGGTACAGGTTTTGCACTTTTAAGTAGATTAATCAAGACATTAATTCGGTAATTTGAATCGAATTGTGAATATTCTATTAGTACTAAATTTATTGTAGAATCTTATGAAATAACAACTTCAGTTCTCTAACTGAATATACTATGTAAATTGTATAAGAGTGTATCAGTCATTAACGGAAAGAGAAAATCCGTGATATGTTAATATAGTAGAATGGATTTTTAACTGCAATTATAATTAATTAATTAAGGAAAATTATTAAAATGTTCATATTTTTTCTAATTTTATATAATGGAGTAGGCTGTGTGCAAAGTTTTTAACACTTTTATTTTTCAAGCTGACGATTTTTTTTGTTTGAATAAATGTAATTATTTAGATTAAATTAAAGTAATTATATTATTTATTCTACATCAAGTTAAATTATTTAATTAAAGAGAAACATTTATTCAAAAACGAAAAAAGAAAAGTAATTAGTGAATGTCTACAGGCTGAAAAAACTTATAATCATCGGTTGCAAAACATAAATTTTATATATATAACTTACGTATGTTTTTTGTTTGACTACTTAATAAGGGAGATGTCAGCAAGATCTTTCTATTCCACTCTTTCTGCAAGAAGTTCTTTTTCAGCTTCAGCTGGAGGTTGATATTGTCACTGGGCCAAGTGATTTATTTTCTTTTCTTTACACGTCGTAAGAAGACGTGTTTAGAACACTGTAATAGGTGTCCTATGTTCTTATTACCAGTCATGCAATGACACTTGTTCTTTTTCTCATTTCTATATCCAAAAAACACACACACACAGAGAGAGAGAGAGAGCAAGCAATGTTTTGTGCAAAAGTTATACATTTTGTGATTTTTTTACTTTAAAAAGAATCATTTTTAAAAAATTAATATATATATATATATATATTATAGATTTTTTTTACTTACTAAATTTAAAATTACATGATTTTTTTTTTAGCTAGGTTTTAAGCCTTATTCTTCATCAAATAGACCGCTTTCGATAACTATTTTTTTTTTTTTTTAATTTTGTAGCATATGCTCCCTGTGGTATTCCAATTCCAGTAATATTAATAGGTAATTTTTTAAAGGGAAGAATTATCATACGAAATACGATAATGTTTACCTGCATAAACGATTCGGTGATACATTTTTCATTTATATTTGTTATCACAGTTAAATATGAATTATTATGACATAACTATATATATATATATATATATATATATATATATATAGTGTGTGTGTATATGTATAAGAAAAATTATTAAAATTTTCATATATTTTCTAAATGCTTTAAATATATACTTTAAATACTTCATATATTTTCTAAATACTATAAAAAGAAAGTGCAAACTAGAAGAGTGGATTAAAGAAAAATGTTCAGAAGTGGAAAGAGAAATGAACAGTGGTAAAGTAGACGGAGCATACAGGAAAGTTAAGGAAACTTTTGGGGTACATAAATTAAAATCCAATAATGTGTTAAACAAAGATGGTACACCGATTTATAATACGAAAGGTTAAGTCGATAGGTAGGTGGAATATATTGAAGAGTTATACGGAGGAAATGAATTAGAAAATGGTGTTATAGAGGAAGAAGAGGAAGTTGAAGAGGATGAAATGGGAGAAACAATACTGAGATCTGAATTTAAGAGAGCATTAAAAGATTTGAACGGCAGAAAGGCTCCTGGAATAGACGGAATACCTGTAGAATTACTGCGCAGTGCAGCTGAGGAAGCGATTGATCGATTATACAAACTGGTGTGTAATATTTATGAAAAAGGGTAAGTTCTGTCAGACTTCAAAAAAGTGTTGTAGTCATGATACCAAAGAAAGCAGGATCAGATAAATGTGAAGAATACAGAACAGTTAGTTTAACTAGTCATGCATCAAAAATCTTAACTAGAATTCTATACAGAAGAATTGAGAGGAGAGTGGAAGAAGTGTTAGGAGAAGACCAATTTGGTTTCAGGTAAAGTATAGGGACAAGGGAAGCAATTTTAGGCCTCAGATTAATAGTAGAAGGAAGATTAAAGAAAAACAAACCAACATATTTGGCATTATAGACCTAGAAAAGGCATTCGATAACGTAGACTGGAATAAAATGTTCACCATTTAAAAAAAATTAGGGTTCAAATACAGAGATAGAAGTACAACTGCTAACATTTACAGGAACCAAACAACAGTAATAATTGAAGAACATAAGAATGAAGCCGTAATAAGAAAGGGAGTCCAACAAGGATGTTCCCTATCCCCGTTACTTTTTATTCTTTACATGGAACTAGCAGTTAATGATGTTAAAGAACAATTTAGATTCGTAGTAACAGTACAAGGCGAAAAGATAAAGATGCTACGATTTGCTGATAATATAGTAATTCTAGCTGAGAGTAAAAGGGATTTAGAAGAAACAATGAATGGCTTGGATGAAGTCCTACGCAAGAACTACCGCATGAAAATAAACAAGAACAAAACGAAAGTAATGAAATGTAGTAGAAATAACAAAGATGGACCACTGAATGTGAAAATAGGAGGAAAATAGAAGATTGTGGAGGTAGAGAAATTTTGTTATTTGGGAAGTAGAATTACTAAAGATGGACGAAGCAGGAGCGATATAAAATGCCGAATAGCACAGGTAAAACGAGCCTTCAGTCAAATATAATTGGTTTACATCAAAAATTAACTTTAATCTCAGAAAAAGATTGTTGAAAGTATATATTTGGAGCGTTGCTTTATATATGGAAGTGAAACTTGGACGATTGGAGTACCTTAGAAGAAAAGATTAGAAGCTTTTGGTGCTATAGGAGAATGTTAAAAATCAGATTGCTGGATAAAGTGACAAATGAAGAGGTGTTGCGGCAAATAGATGAAGAGAGAAGCATTTGGAAAAATATAGCTAAAGGAAGGGACAGACTTATAGGCCATATATTAAGGCATCCTGGAATAGTCGCTTTAATATTGGAGGGACAGGTAGAAGGAAAAAATTGTGTAGGCAGGCAACGTTTGGAATATGTAAAACAAATTGTTAGGGATGTAGAATGTAGGGGTATACCGAAATGAAACGACTAGCACTAGATAGGGAATCTTGGAGAGCTTCATCAATCCAGTCAAATGACTGAAGACAAAAAAAAAATATTTTCTAATTTATATGAAGGAGTAACAACGAAGTTTAAAGAGATAATTTTTTTTTGTTGAGGAATTAATTCATCAATACGCTATAATAGCTTTTAAAACTTATATGAGAATGGAAATGGGATTTTTTACCGTATAAATAATGCTATGCCTGACCGAGATTCGAATCCGACCTCCAGATGAACGGCCGAGATGCTACCCTTCCGCCACGGAGATGGGCATACATTGAAGCTGACTATATATGTATAGTATAAATGATATATAAATATATTTTTTTTCGACATCGAACCACACAGAATGGTTAAGTTCTGGCTAGTTTTTAGCTCTCCAATACTCTTTCATTCTTTCACCGTGCCGCTTCCTTCTTTGTTACGACCACATTAGGTTAGCGCATTCCCCTTCTGGATCTCTTTGAATTCAAAAATGTTTTATCTAAGCACCTTTTTGTCTTTTAAATCCGTCATGTTTATGTTTGCTACCCTAGGGTTCTCTTTAACTTGCTTGACCAACTTAAAAGTTCGTCTTATCATTACAATTGTTGAAAAATTCTCTTTGTAAGACTGTTTGTATCCATTCGTGCCAGAAGTCCATAGAATGCCAGTCTTCGCATTTTCTTAGAATCTGTCTTTCAGCAAGTTTCAGTTTATCTATTTCCCCTGGGTTCAGAACTACGCATTCTGCCGCATATAAAAGTCCTGGTCGGATTACCTTATATAGTTCCTAATCTTGCCCATCCTTTTGACCCGGTTTTTTTGTACACATCCTTCGTTAGGCCATAGGATTTTAGAATCTTATTGATCCTGACGATGTTTTCTTCTTTGTCCATTCCATTTGGTTGGATAACTTCACCCATGTACCTAAATTTGCTCGTCTTCTTAATATTTACGTGCTCTGTCCATAAACTTTTTTTGTATGCAACCGGCAGAAGAGATACTCCTCAATAGTTGTTCACTTACTTTTTGTCCCTGTTTTGTGAAGTGGATGAATTAGGACTGTTTTCCACTCCTCTGTCAGTTCTCTTTCTAAAATCTCTGAGAGCATTATGCAACAATATATTCTATTCTCATTGGTATATTTCCACATTTCTGGTATGACCGAGACTTCACTGGATGCTTTGTTATTCTTGAGGCTCTATTATGTTTTCAATTTCTTCGGGAGTTTGTGGTACCAACTCTGGGAACCGTTAATCTGGTTCTACTTCTGGGAACGTTTCCTCTGGAAAATTAAACATGTTAGGAAACAAACGTAACACGCGGTAATTAAGTATACAGAATATAGATAGCGTTTCATCCTGACTCCGTAGGGGAAGACATCCTCCATGTGACGGTTACGGTCGCCACGCCAACCCCTCCGTACCCTAGCCCTTATGGGCTTTACCGGAGGTCATCTTCAACACCTCGGCAATGACATCTTCCGGTCTTAACCTCAGCCAGGATGCCATCGATGTGAATGCCACAAACAACATTCATATCGGAGTACCGCTAACTAAGAACTCTAATGAAAAAACACATCTCAAATCTTAAACAAGACTGAAAAACTAACAAGTGAAGGAATTAAAACTACCTACCCGGGGAGAGGTTAATTTAGTTTGACATACAACAGACAAAATAATAATAAATTAATGTTATGAATGACATAATACTAATGAAACAAGAATATAATATAAATAACAATAAAACAAATCAAAAAGTAAGATAACACAAAAATAACTATAACAACCAAAAACCAAACATAACAAAAACAAACAAAACAAAACAGGAAAAACCCAGGCGGGCTCCTAAATCCCTTCAGCAATTCTCTCTTTTATCAAGTAAATGATAAAATTTTCTACTATCATCCATTCGGCCTGACTCATCCAGTTGACACGGAAATCAAGTGCCGACCGGATAATATCCAACCGACAAATGGTCTCCGTGCGCATAAATTCGTACGCATCGTCCAATTGTCCGTACTGCGGACACATGCTCGAGTCCGCCAGGCCGAACTTCTGAAGTCACGAAATGTTTCATTCTGGCGCCATGGCCAGAAAGAAACATGGCTGCAGTTCATTTAGCATTACTATTTTACTGCGAGGCAAGGTGGTTATCAAGTGGGAAATTTTTGCAACGTGTTTATTATGAATTAAGATATGAAATCGCTTTTGTTCTAGAAGAGGAAAACAGACCGGAAGCCGAGAAATTTCGAAATGGTTTATTTGTGATGAAATTGAGCTACTTGGTCGGTATATTCGAGAAATTAAATACCTTGAATCTTCAACTTCAAAGAACAAATACACATGTGTTGGATACGAGTGATAAAATTAACGCTTTTTGTAGAAAACTGGAATTGTGGAGCAGAAATTTAAAGCAAAGAAACCTAAAAATGTTTGCAAATGTGGATGGATCTGTTAAAACTTACAAGGCTGAAGAATAACATGTGAAAGTTGTTTTTATAAACTACTGAAATTCATTTAGCCATGCTGGCAAAGAATTTTAAAAAGCATTTTCTTGCTGACGACAGCTTGGTAGCAAGTTACAAGTGAGTTAGGAATCCATTTCAAAATACTTCCAAAGGACTCTCACTACCGAAAAAGAAATCTTCATAGACTTCACGGCAAGTGGCGAAATAAAAAGATAATTTAGTAATAAATCAGTCATTGAATTTTGGGCAGGGATGTACGATGAGTTTTCTGCACTGAAAACAAGCAAATTTCGTATACTATTACAATTTTCAGCATTGTACCTTAGCGAAACTGGATTTTTTGCGGTGGCTGCTTTGAAGACAAAATATAAATCTCAGCTAAATATAGAAAATTGAATATAAAGTATAGACTCAGAATGTCTATCTCTAATATTAAAACTTCCTTTGAAAAACTTGCTCTGCAAGACAGGCCCAAGGGGGTCACTAATAATTATTAAACTTGTTTTTAATTTAGTGTTGATAAATTAATTATTAAATACATTGTGCAGTACTGATATAATCCTATTTATAAGAGTATTATGTCAGTGTAAATGTATATTTTATACTTTTTTATGTCAGAATGTATTTTTTTTTGCTTTCCTTTCAGTAACTTAATACATTTTTGTAATAATATTTTCTTTTCAATATGCTCGCGTCCCCCCTAGGGGGCTGCGCCCCACAGGTTGTTAAACACTAGTTTAAGGTTATCAATAATAATATATGTGTCGGGATGGTACAGTTTGTTAATCCTTGCCTTCGCTGATTAGAAAACAGGCCTTCGAGAAAAGGATCAATAATGTATTTATGGAAATTGCTTCTTAATACCTCTATACTCTCTTCTGATTACTATTTGGTTACTGGGTTTTAATTTTAAAAAAAAAGTTGCTGTCTGGTGATACAGAGATTTAACAAAGCATGTGTCTAAAATGTTTGTCTTATCGTCGTTATTCTCTACCCTGTTTACCACATTAGCTTGAAGTTTGTAACGGAAATATAAATTTTGATAACTTATGAAAATGTCAAGTTTTTCGGGGATTCAAAATCTATAACTTAATAATAAAAAGTAGATACGCTGATATTCTACTGCAGAGGTCAGAACTGGTTGAATATCGGAGTAGTATAGAGCCAAAATAATCAAAATACAAACAATATTTAAATTCCAGAGTCGATGAGTAAATATAAATATATTTGATTATTTTTGTAGACTTTTTCTTTTTCTGATTAGCCTCCGGAACCACCGTAAGGTATTTATTGGGAGAATGATATGTATGAATGTAAATGAAGTCCTGTAAAGTCTCAGGTCGACCGTTCCTGAGATGTGTGGTTAGTTGAAATCCAACCACCAAAGAACACCTGTATTCACGATCTAGTATTCAAATTGTATTTTTGTAGACAGTTAAAATTTATAGAAGTTAAAAAAGGTTTCTTTACTTACTTTTAAGATTAAATAAATTCAAAAAGTGAAAAAGTGAGCCAGACCAAACATTTTGTGTTTGTTTAATACATATAATATGACGATATGAGAGAAGTAATTCGTTCCGTGATGGAATAATTGCGTGGGGAGTTAATAGAATTCTTAGTATATTATCTACGTATTTATATAGATACATAGATTGTTTTACGCGTAGGAGTCTTTCTTTTCTCTGTTTAGCCTCCGGTAACTACCGTTTAGATAATACTTCAGAGGATGAATGAGGATGATATGTATGAGTGTGAATGAAGTGTAGTCTTGTACATTCTCAGTTCGACCATACCTGAGATGTGTGGTTATTAACCCAACCACCAAAGAACACCGGTATCCACGATCTAGTATTCAAGTCCGTGAGACGCGTAGGAGTCTATCCGGGGGAAAAGTAACTGATTAAGGTATTTATATGGTTATAATATTTAGAGTTTACGCCGTTCCAGTTAGAGGGAAGAAAATTTTTAATGAATGTTGTATGAAAATAAGCATTGAATAAAGCCTAGGATAAAGCCTAGGAGTTAGCTAAACTAAACATCGTGCATTATTTCTGTGTTGTTTCCTTTTTTTTGTACTGGCTGATCTTGATAATCTTAAGCATAAATGAAGAAAATATCTGAAAATACTTAATTGAGTCGATCGAGGAGATGTGGTTGTACGGGGTTGGTATACTATTAGTTTTCGTTTGTTGTAAATTACAAGTTTGATAAAGTTTAGTAAAGTATAAATAAAACTTGAAGATGAACGATTGCTTCAAAATCCACAGATTTTATTTATTCTAAGAAAACGAACGACGGGAGTATACCGATGTCGTAGACAGTAGTACTAGATCATGTTTCATAAACATTTTTAAAGGGTTAAGTTTTTTAAGCTAATACTTCAGAAGGATGGAAATTTGTGTGTTGATGTACTTGTTTGTGTCCTACAGGATCGCTATACTAACTTTTATAAAATTGATTTAATGGTTGATTTTACAATTTGAATAATTAGTTTTCAGTCTTTATATTTTAATTTCGATTTAGAGTTATTAAATTCATTGAATCTTTCTTACTAACACCTTTCGGGACTAATATTGGCTAACCGGTAGATAGTTCTGCCGAGGCACTATTGTGAAGGATGTTCGTCTTATGAAGAACAGAAAATTTATGTGTTGTGTAATCGAATAACCTACGTGTTTATGAGTTTTTTGTCTAATTTATTGTTTTTGTCGGATTATGTGTTTGTATATTTCATATCGTTGAAGGGTTTGAGAACATGGTTTTAATGGTATAAAATTTTGTTTTTGGTTAATTTTTTATTTGCGTTTCCTGTTTCTATGATATGAATCACGAAAGTTGATCATATTATTTTTATAATGCGTGTATCAGATGCTTGTGTAAGTGAATTTTATATAATTACGTCCATTCTTTTTAAATTGTACAAAAATTAAGCTTATTAGCCGATAATTAGAAACGTAAAACCTCTGAAAGAAAAAATTCTGTTAATTTAAAAGCGAATCGATTATTATTTAATAGTTTTAGTTGTAAAATTTCGTTGTGCTTTAAATTAAATTTTATTTTTTAGAAGACCGCTCATGATTATAAAAAGAATGTTATAATAATAATTCTACGTATAATTTAGAAGTTATTAGTACTTGTATTATTTTTCTTTCAATTGTTGCGTCGACCTTAAAAATTGTAAATTTAAAATCAAAATTATTTTGTATATGTATAATGTATAATTTATAATGTATAATTTTGTATATTATATAATGTAAGTAAAGTTTAATTGTATCTAAATGAATATTTTGTTAATGCGCTTGGCTGGTTTAAGTTTATTCAGTGGTATTACATTAGAAATATTTGGTCTGGTGATATATTAAACAGACTGCTGAATTTCAGCTAATTGTTATTTAGTATACAACAGCTAAAAATTGTTATCTAGTACACAACAGCGAAAATTTAATACTTTCTATCCTAATCTGTAGCTCAATTATTTTATCTTTTACATAACCGACTTCCTATATTTAATTTACTTTTTAGTTGCTGTTTTAAAGCATTATCACTTCATTTGAAAATGTGTACCTACAACTTGTAATCATTTATATTATTATGATTTTAACTGTAACATTAAACAGTTGTTTCTTTGACAACCTGAAATACTATCTCATATTATATAACCAGTTTATTTTTCTGCGGATACACATTCTCGTTATCATTCCTTCAAGATGTCATTTCCCCGTTAGATATTACTCCGAAATTTATCCGTTAAAAGCAGTAACCTATTTGAATTTAATTAATTATATAAAATGGAAAGAATAATGTGTGGTAAAAAAGGATAATTAAGAGGAAATAAGTAATAAAAAATTGAAAAATATAATAAAAAATAGGAACGTAATACACCATGAAATTAAAAAGTTTTAATGTAATTAATAACAATTTTTCCTGCTGAATTGAAGCTAGGTAGTGTATGTATAAACAGATAGGACAACGTATCGCCGAGTGAGTCTGGTGTCCTCTCGCGCCATCAGGATCAGGGGGAAGACCTTCTCCTTCGAGTGTGGGCCCAGGCGGAAATGCTAAGCGGCTCCGTAGGGAGATTGCCGAGAAGGTAGATGGTGTTCCGACGGTGTTGGGTGGTAAGGGAGGTAGGCGGGTCTGTGCCCTTATTAAGGATGTGAAAGCCTTAACCACAGAAGAAGAGTTCATGAGCGATCTTCGTCGTGTTACCGGTGACTCTGTTACGATTGGTGTGCTTTCGATGAGACCTTCCTACGGGGCCACTCAGGTAATGACGCTAGCTTTACCACCCGTCCTGGCGGATAGATAGGATGGGCCGGGCGCGAATTGGATGGGTGGCCTGCCGGGTAATGCCCCGGTCACTGGAAGAGCGGTGTTTAAGTTGTTTGGATACGGGACACCGGGCGAAGCTGTGTAGTGGTCCAGACAGGACCGGCCAGTGTTTGAATTGCGGGGAGGTTGGCCATGTCAAGATGAATTGCCAGAAGGAAGCCCGCGCACTTCCTACAAAACCTCTGGCCACGTTTTGGGGGGCCGAGGTTGCAGAAATGTACACTGGAAATGAGCTAT
The DNA here is from genome assembly GCF_047948215.1 of Lycorma delicatula. Taxonomy (NCBI): domain Eukaryota; kingdom Metazoa; phylum Arthropoda; class Insecta; order Hemiptera; family Fulgoridae; genus Lycorma; species Lycorma delicatula. Next base: position 186,255,959 of record NC_134458.1, on the reverse strand, counting down.
ACTTCCTGTGGAACATAGAAATATGGTGGCTCCGGCGCGGGATAGCCTCGTCCAGGATGGATGGGGCGCTCCGGCGTCTCATCACCGATGAGTGGATGGGGACTCCTGGCGGAGCCAAGGGGAGGGGTAAATAAGGCCGTAGTCTTAGAGGGGGATCCCTTCGTGGGTTCTCCATTAGTGGCATGGCGGGGGAAATGTAAGACCGTAATCCTGGTGGGGGATCCCCCTCAGAGGAGCTACCTGGATGAGACCTTGAGTTCTGCCGAGGTAGTTTGAGGCGATGGCACCCCCCGGAGCTGTATTTATGCTTAATTGCGGGTTCGGCTCTTGGTGGCGGGGTAAACAAAGATAACAAGAATAAAAAAATGTAGTGTGCATGTAGAAATAAAGAATTGTTTTCCAAGAGAAAAGGGGTATCCGTACGACTCTGTTTAAGGATGCACACCTAGTTGTGGAAAAATCAGTCACCAGAGGAAGCCCGCAGGGTTCCGTTCTCGGTTCCTTGCTGTGGAACCTGGTATTCGACAGATTTATGGGATTGACATTCCCAGAAGGGGTCACGGGCCAGGTTTTTGCCTGTTACTGTCTCCTTTTACTTCGTGGTAATTCACAACCACAGCTAGAAGACCGGGCGCAAGCGGCTTTGTCAATCACAGAGGGCTGGATGGACATGCAAAATTTAAACATTTGTGTGCCCAAGACGAAGTGTATGCTTCTCAAGGGTGCAGACAAATTATCTTACAGTCGTAACCCCCATATTAAGAATAAAGGCTGTGTAATCAGCCGAGTTAGAGTTCATAAGTAACTAGATGTTTTGTTTGATGAGAATTTGCTGTTTAGCAACCACTTTAGGCAAGTAGTGGGGATACCGTCTCTGTGATGCACAAGCTTAGGAGGATTGCTTTAGGAGAATTACGGGCTGTCGGGCCGTCATTTGTACATGGTGTACCGAGGTGTCTTAGAAAGTATGACCGCTTATGCTGTGTCCGTTTTGGCGCATAGGTTGGAAAGAAATCGAGCACTTCTTCAAAATTTAAGGCGTGCCCAGCGCAGAGCCTTAATCGTATGTACTGGTGTGTTTAAAACAACCTCCTACGAGGCTACCACCGTATTGGGAAAGGCTCTCCCAATCAATTTAGTGGTGAAAGTACGGGCGGCCATGTGGAAATTGCGAAGAGGTAAGGAGGCCGAGGTATTTGGGATGCGGTTTCGATCTGAGCTCGTACCGGAACGGAAAGGTGACCGCAGTGCACCGGTTCTAAATTTTGAACAGTTGCCCATCTACCGCCTGCGGAGGAGGCTTTACAGCCTCGCGATGGAAGCATGACAGCAAGAATGGCACGCCACAAGTAAAGGGTAGGTCCTTGTATAGATTTATACAGGACTTGGGGGGATGGTACGCCTCTAGTTCGTTTTTAAGTGCAACGGGAACCCAAGTGCTCTCCAACCACGCGAATTTGAACCAATATTTGTTTCGGTTCCACCTGGTAGCTGATGAGCTGTACGGGGAGGTCCAGTCGAACGAACACATGATGTTCGACTGCCCAGCTCTTGGGGGGGGGGGGGGCAGAACTCAGGTCACCCTGGAACTTAGAGGTCAAGGGGAAAATTGGCCACTCATAAGCGGCGAGTTAATGTGGCTTGAGCCGCATTGTCGGACCGTGTGGGAGTTGCTTGATGCCGTTGCTTTGTTCAACCGACATCAGTAGTTTAAGGGATATAAGACTCCTACCGCTTGCGGTAGGAAGCTACCCTCGAGAAATGGCTGCCCTTCTGTCAAATATAGCTCCAAGCGCTAAAATATGGTGGACAAGTACTTCCTGGCATTCAGCGACCTAGGCGTGGCAGCAAATTGCTGTCCTTGACAGGTTATATATTTTAGTATGTAGACGGGGTGCGCCTACCCATTTTAGTAATATTGACAAATGAGCGGTAGGACACGTAAGCGAGTGATGTAGGGCACCACGTTTATTCCGCTCACGCAGTTAGGTAAGCTGTCGGAGCTAATTAGGATATTGGTCGCTAAACCGTTTTGAGGAACAGTAACCGTTTGTGGTACGGACATTCGTTCTTATGCTTTAGGGCGACCGAATGGGGTGGTGGTGGGAGAAATGCTAGACAAAGCAAGAGAAAAGGGGTATTAATTTGTTGTTTTATACTATTTATTCCAAACTTTTCTCGTATCCTTATGAACGTGACGTAACACAGAGGATCTAAAGCACAAACACTACCAGTAGAGTTGCTTTCTTTAAGAGTAATAATTTACTATACACCTAATTTATAAACAGAATGAAAATGTCATTTGTAAGGCTGAATATCTTCATTTTGGTGGGCTAAGCATGCTGATACCATTTTTAATTTTTCCTAGTACGACTGATTAGAAAAAAACAGTATAAAACAGAAAAGAGACATAGAAGCTTGTAGAGAATTCACAACAATCATTGTTAAATAACAATCATAATAAATCTATTATTGACCCATCGTCATAGTTATTAATCTCTTCTTTGTAGATATTCAAGTTTAGATAATGGATGAAAGAGTAGAACGTACAAATTGCCAGTAATAAAAACCAACAAATATTTGAACGTATAAAAGAAACAACTAAAAATATAAGATCCGCACAGAAACTTCGTTGAAATTAACAACTAAAAACAAAAGGAATACTTCATGAACCAGTGAAATAATTAATTATTAATGACAAGATATAACATACGAGTAAATTTATTGATAAATTTCATTTTAATGAATGATTTTTTGTGTGCAAGAATCGACTGATTATTTGCCAATAATTTATACTAAAGGCAAAAAGAGTAATTATACCATATGGTTTTTATATAGTTTTCCTTTCAGTGATACATTATTATCATTAATTTTGTATTTAGTTTAAATATTAATTAACAGTTTTTGCTATCGTATTTTATGGTTTGTTTATCCGGAAAGTATACTGTAATTGTAAATTTAATGTCTTTGCAATAAAATTGAGAGATTTAAATTTTTATAGAATAATAATAATAATAAATAAATAAAATACAAAATTTATGATTTATGTAGTGAGTAACGTTCGAATTTTTTTTCTAAGGAACGAGGGAATAAAACTTGTTTAAGTCATGTATAAAATTTATGGGCGAATGGGAATTTATGTGGAGGAATTACGTCTGTGCTACAACATCTTGTGTGTATATGTAATATATATATATATTTATGAAAAAGTGTGCGTGTATATATATATATATATATATATATATATATATGAGTAAATCATCCGTTAAAGTCAGTTTCTTAGTGTAAGTTGGTGGTTGTTGCTTTGTGTGGAGTATATAACTTTATTTCCTCATGTCAGATAACACCTTAAAAATTTTGTTACTCTAAATATTAAAAATTATAAAGGCTTTCAAGTTGCTTAATAGAATTTTGCTTTAGTAATATATCTGCAATCAATATTTTATTATTAAAAGCCAAATTAAAATTGGTTAACTATTTAATTAGAAAGTCGTACTTCTAAACTACTTTGACTTTACGATAATTGTGTAATTACCTAAAATGCTTGAACCTAATATTCCGTTCTGTGATTTGAGTTTTCGTTTATGAACTTTATTCATATAAAAAAGTAGTTGTTATTAATGAAGGAGTAAAATTAAGATGTTTGGAAAAAACTATATAATCCGATTATACCGATTAATTTATATGACATTCCGGAAATTTCCAGATATTTAACTGTCTTTATTCGAGGATATAAGCAGCTGCGTCTATTTTTCATGAATTTTACGTAGTTGTAATATACTTGTTACTTCTACTCGTAATTTGTACGTACTTCTCACATACATAGTTCTCAAGGTAGAATATAATGTTTATAACAATATAATAGAATGGGCCAGGAATAGTGTAGAGGAGCTGTTAACGTGAAAATGTATATGGTTTGGCCGGGTCTTGGAATAGTCAACTTCTCTCATTGAAACTCACATTAATCATCTGCACCACTCAGACGCTAAACTAATTTTATAACATAACTACAAACCTGTAAGAAAATTAGATAATTTTTTTTCAACTGGCCGACCAATTGCTGTAATAATCTGTAATAAAAGCTGGTCGGTAAAATCAGAATCATTCTGCTTAGACTATTAAGTATAGGGAGAATATACTAATGAATTTATTTCCAAAAACAAAATACGTTAAAGTATAAAATTGATACAGTACAAAGAGTACACATTTTTAAAAGAAATACAGTTTTCTTAGCAATTTTCTTAGCAATACAGATTCATCAGCAAAAGATACAAGATCTTGTCCGCTAGTGAGAGCGTACATTTAAGCATAGTAATAAATCGGTCCTTTAGTAGGTGACTGTGGTTGCTGTTTGTTTCCAGAGTTTAATGAATATTTGTTTTAATAGTCTCTGTTCATTCATTCTGTGTACTTTATCACATTTATTACATTTCTTTAACACTTTCAGGTTGGTAAGGCGTAATGTTTCAGTTTTTTGTCACTGGTCTCACCGATGAGCCGTAATGTCTGAGTTTAGCCCTTTTTGGAAGGTTCCGTTTGTGGTAGATATCTTTTATCCGATTGGTTTCTTCTTTTTTCTATTGCCAATCTATCTGTAGTGTATTTTATTTTTTCCCTAGATATTTGACAAATCACTGTAAGATTTCTGTATTCTGTGCTTTTTGAGTAGTTTTTGGTGCTGGGAATAATTTCTGATTTTTCAAATGATATTTACAAGTCTGCTCTCACAGCCACCTGTTTTAGATCATCTACCTGTTGAACCACTTCTTCCCCTATTTCTGCTAGCAAAACCAGGTCGTCTGCAAAGGCCAGTCATCTGACTTGAATTCCGCTGTTTTATGTCCCAATCCTTATTCCTTTTTCGTCATTTTCCCCGAAGATCTTTAGTATTTTGTTCAGGATGAGGTTGAAAAGCAGGGGAGATAGTGTCCATTTCCTTGTCTTAATTTTTTTTTTAATTTCAAAATGAGCGCTTAGATGACCACTGAGTATATACATATCTTTAATATATATATATATATATTTTTTTTTCAGGTTTATTTTTGATAATAAATTTGAAACGTTGAGTACTATATTACTTCTAGTTTTTATGTCTATTTCTTTCTTAATATTTTAGTTCTTAATGAGTTCAAATTTAATTTTGTTTAATGGCATAGTTGCACTTTATTGAAAAGCGATCCTAAAAGCAAAACCAAATATATTATTTCATACTCATTTTTTGTTCATTAAAAATCGCATATACTCTTATAATACACGAGCAGACCATTTGTTTAATACGTTTCTTTGTAAAATATCTTATAACTATTGAAAATATTTTGTCATTTTCCTTTTTCCTAAATCCAAAGATTGGATGGGAAAATTTTCCTTTTGCAAACCTCTCTCGTTTCTATCAAACTATTCAATATGCCTTTGTACCTTCTGTAACCTGTATCAGGTAGTGTAATCTAGGTATTGATTATCCTCTTCCACCTTCCAGTATCTATTCCAGTATATTCAACATGAAATCATTATTTCTATACAGATAATCTATGAACATAATTTTTATTTGTATTACTAACATCCAGTATGATAATTTTACGTCACTGTTCTAAGAAGCTATCCATTTGTCATCCTGGCGTATCCGTCACGTTTCAAACGCTCCGTTATTTTTTTGTTGCCAGATTTCTAATGGTCTATATTTCTGAGCTGTATAAACTCACATTTAATTTAACAGTGGTGTAATTGCCAATATAAATTATAATGAAACAATTTTAATCTCATTCATTTTTTTTTTGTTTAATTAAAAGCATACATTCAGTTTATTAGAAGCCTTACACCTCAAATACCAGAAAACTATATGAAAATATATATATATATTTTTTGTAATATTATACTTAAGAATTAAATACTTTATATTATTTAATCCTCAAAAAGAACTTGGAAAAAAAAATTAGCGTCCTTTTAACAAAATGTTATGTTCTCTTGACAACTTTTTTTTTAAATCAGAAATAATCCAAAAAGTAAAAATAATAAAACTGGAATATTTTAAAAAAATACAAGAGTGCGCTGTACGGAACGGTACGCACTGATGTCGGAGGATATTTTATTCACCTTTTTATTGTAGCTCCTGGACATCAGTCCCTTGCTGCTGGTCTTTATATTTATCTGACGGGTATTTAACTTTTAATAGTATTTATATAATTATTTTTAATTTGGTTTTAAAATGGAAGGAAGTTTGGATTGCTAACCGATCTTGCGTAGTTCGTGTTTGTGAAAGATATTTATATCCAAGCTATTCCTTGGTAGATTAGAAAATATTTATCTCCCGACACGATTCCCCATCCGCTAATGGCCTTTTGGTGCTGATTCCTTTCGGTCTAGCAATGACGCATGAAGAGGGGCTAGTTTTGTGGAGAGTTCAATTCACTCCCTTTGCGGATAGTCATATATAGTGTCTGTAGGCGTTGCCTGTGCAGTTATTTTAAGATGAAGGAATAGAGATCTAGATCGTGGGAATTCTGGGCGCTGTTCATAGACACCCTTATTTACGTAGATTGTCATAACTGTTAACAAGTGCCATCTATAAACAGTAACAATAAGTAAAAAGAAGAAGATTCTGATCGATATTCATATTTCAATTAAAGGTGGCATTTTATTATAATTCACTATATACTTTCATATTTTTGGCACGTAGATATATATTTACTTCATTTCTTTTGTTAAAATATTTGATGTGAGAAGGATGTTCTTGCTGTTGAATGATGTCATTACTGGGGCATTTATATTGATTATATACTCTAAATTCTTGCTATGGGAAATAATTTTACTTTATAAATACGTGAGAACATTAACTTGTTTTAGTTATTTTAATATATGAAATATTTTATTGCCTATCGCAAACCTTTTTAAAAGAAAAACATTCAATTTTCTCTATCATGTATATTTTGTTAAAAAACCATATAATTTTATCTTTGTTGATTTTTAACTTTTTGGAATATCTTTACGTTCGTCTTCAGTATACATATTGATGATCTCCGTGGCGGGATGGTAGCATCTCAGCCTTTCATTCAGAGGTTTTGGATTCGAATCCCAGTTAGGCATGGCATTTTTCATACGCTACAAATTTCCATCTGGCCAATGACCATATCAGTTGAGCTCGTAATCTTAAAAAAAAAATCAATATACATATTAAACAAGGCTGATGATAAGCTGGACCATGTTTTTCTTCTTACTGGATGTAAGTTTCTTCGAGGGGCGGTTTTTGATTTGTAATAACCGTTATACATTTTTTATATTTTTTCGAAAATGAAAAGCAATTTCATAGAAATGATAAATTCTGAATTTACCTTCCCGTAAGAAATTCTGTTTATATAATTTTTTATAATATTTATTATAAAACTCTTTAATTAAATTTTATGCATAACATAAATCTAAATACACGTTATATAAGCTTTCCTTCGGATTTTTGAAACATAATACATTCTTTTTTTGGAATCATCAGTTGATTGGTTTGACACTATTCTCTCTACTCGTATTCCTTTCTGTTTTTGTAAATCTTTCAACTTAATTAATTACATTCGACATGCTTATTTATCGATTTTATAAACTTCAATTCTTTTCTTCCTCTACAGTTTACGTTCTGCGTTTCCTTCTATCCCATAACTAAATAACGCTGGATGAGATAAGATTCTCTAATAAGACTCTGTCATAGATTAGTATTTTCTCATATTCATTTTAAGTACTCTTCATTTCACATTTTATGAACTTACCTAATTTTCATTTTTTATATTTTCCAAATTTAATAACCACAAAATTCTATACTCAATATAAATATTTTCGAATCTTTTCTTTTAATTCTTAAATCTATGTATGGTAGTAGTAGATTTCTTTTTATACAGGGAAGCTCTCACTTTGCTTGTGTCAATCTACTTTTGATGTACGTCTATAATACTTCGACCACCGTTTGAAATGTTAAAACTTAAATATTGTCCCATTTATGTTATTTTTTGTTCGTATTGAATATTAATATTTAATTAAATTCCTCATTATCATATTTTCCGTCATATTTTTTACGTTAAATTTACTCTTATTTATTTTCATACTGAAACTTTTTCATAGAAATAAATTCATGCAAATTTTAGTATTTCTTTTAATCCACTTTTGGATTCTGCCTAAAGGTAGATGTAATCAGCGAATCTTAAAATTTTTATTTTTTCTACTCGGGCAGTTATTCCTCACAAAACCTTTTCTTTCAATTTTTGTATAAATCCTTCTATTTAAAGCTAATAAGTAACAGGAACGGACTAAATCTTTGATTCAATCTTTTCTATATCCGAGCTTGCCTTTTTTTATCTTCTACCCATATAACTGCACCTGATTCTTGTAAAGATTAAATTTCTCTTATTATACTTAAAAATTTAATTTAAAAAATTTTATTTCACTCCTCTACATCAAATGTTCTCTCTAGTTTTAAAAATCCCACGTACTCTATTCTTTTCAAGTTAGTTGTATAAAATTAATCTAAAGCCAAATTGATATCTCTTGTATCCATTATCTTTCTAAAACCGAACTGGTTTGCATTTAATAAATCTTCTATTCGATTGTAAATTATCCTAATAAGATTTTTATCGCATTAATTGTTAGACTGATAGTGCAGCAATTTTCACATTTATCTACTATTCTTGCTTTCTTTGTTACGGTAACAATTATCCTTTTTAAGACCTGACTGTATTTTTCAATAATACATATATATTTTGTAACGCCAAGAAAAATAAATAATTTTGGAAAATTGTAATTTTTAGTCACGATCATATAGTAAAAGTGCCTTATAAGGTTATAATAAAAAAAAATCTTGTTTGAAAATTATAAGTTTATATAAGTATTTTCAATCCTAAAAAGAGGACGTTCATTATTAATATTTTTTTTAAATTTAAATCTTTTTCATTGTTATAAGTATACTTTATTTTATTAAACGTACACACTGTAATAAATTTAATTTTAAAAAATTATTTTTGTAATAATCTATTTTTATAACCTTCATCCGGAAATTTCTACCGACATTTTTTCGTATGCGACAAAATTCATTTCTTATCATCAAAAATAAGAATTTAAGGTATCATTTGTAATTAGTCATACGTTTTTAGCTTACTGGAGTAAGAGTAAATAAATACATTTTATTCATTAATATAGAATCTATTAAAAACAGAGTAATTTGAATGGACAGTAGAAGTAGTACGTGTTGCAGTAAATTACGGTTTATTAAGTTTATTTTGAGGCCTTGATCCGAATATTAAAAGCTGCTGGTAAATAGTTTGATCCGTGAGGGTAAAGTTAGAAATAATTTGGCTTACTTGTGAAAACAAGTTTGACAGCGTTGACCTAAAATGAGGCTGTAGAACTCCATTCATGATGCTGTTAGAATATAGTAATATTTCTTCTTTGGTTTCAGTAAATTTAAGAGGAAAAAAGTAGTAGGAAACTTTAACTTAATTTATCATTAATTACTTTACTATTCTCTGAAACTAAAATCAAAATATTTGCTAATTTGTTTGGACAGATTAGATTTTTATTTATTATCATTTTCATAAAAAATATCTATTTATAGAATATAAATCGTGACAAAATAGTTTAATATTTTTCTATTTATAAAAATTTTAATTTATAAAAATGTATTTTTTGAACCATACATGAATGAACTTTTAAAATATAAATTTGCGGTGTGCGGAAATTTGTATAGAATTACCCAATTACTAAAATCATTTGTTTTTGGTAATTTTTATTTAAATCGCTATCATTAATATTATTTTTTCAAGCTTGGTTTTAAAATCAACCAAACTTTTAAAACCAATCTTGATGTTATTTATTTTTACGTCATGATGGTTTAAGTACAAAGTCATTGATACTGTGAGTGTTTTTTTTAATCTGGTAAGCACTGTGTGATAGTTTAATACAAAATATTTATAGAAAGGTGAGACCTGCTCCTATCGTTTGAAAATGTTAAAAATATAAATTAGTATTTGTGAAGCCGTGTAACTATGAATTACGTAATAGTATTATTAAAAATAATATAGTTATTCCTTCGATACTTTAATTATAAAATAAATTATTCATTATTTTGATACGATGTTATAATATGTAAAAAATACTTTTTTGTGGTGTGATTTTGGATTCTACTTCTTTTTGAATAACTGAACTATAATTTTTTGCAAACCTTTACGTATAAATCAGTTACTGATATCAATTGTGGTATAGAAAGATATTGAAAATAAAATTTTTGAACAGAAATTCATTTATATACCTTTAATTTTGATTTCAATTAGAAAATTTCATTTAGTGATGAATGAATTCTAACAAGTGAAACATATCATAAAATACATGTATTTACATAATCATTTATTGACTTTCAGTAATTAAATACAAAAGGAATGTAATTAACTACATAAAATACTACCATTAACAAGTTTAACACAACCTAAATTGAATTTTGGTCAATAATCAATGACGCGATTTACTTTAATTTCCTGTCACATTGTTACAAGAGCTGTTTCATTTGTATCCTATTTCTAATTAAAAATGGAAAATTTTTTTATTTTTTATTCAGTGATTAAATAGGCGTATAGATTCTCAATCATTTTGATTTTATTTTTAATTAATTAAAGAACAAGTTAACAAAGAATAAAAAGAAATAGATAAATAAATAAATATTAAATAATACTCTTTAAGTGTTATTTAATATATTAAAAACATTTTTTCTTTAATATAAATTAATTTACTGAACTATTTATTTCATTTATACTCGGCACTTATTTATTTTTATTTTTTTTTAATTATGGTTACGGTTCATTAATTTTCATAGTATTTTATTTCATTAATTTTCACCGCCTAGTTGTCTGTACAGAATTCTTCTTAAAAGGAAGTAAACAGCTGCTTCCTTACCGGAACCCGGTAATTCCTTATGATTCATTTTACGTGAAAATAATAATTCCCTTTATTAGTGGGTAAATAAAGGGAAAAATAATACCTACAAAAATATTCAATTTTATTAAAATAAAGCTTTAAACGGTAAAAGTATATGTATAAAAATACTTCGAAAGAAAATAAACAACCGAGGAATTAAAAAATAAATAAAAGAAATGAAGGTAATAATAAAATTAACAGCTTTACTTGTTTAATTCAGTAGACAAACCTTAAAACAAATAATATATATATATATATATATATATATTTGAAGGGATTACAAATCTTTTATTTTTTTGAAGAGATTTATAAATAATTTTGATGTTCTCATGCATACTTTACAATTCCTTTGTATTTTTTTGTAATACTTTAATTTTTACCATATGTTTTCCCATGACTGCCCGACCGATACACTGAACCAGAGCGTATGTTACATGTTTCTAGTAAAGCTTATTCAAATTATTTTTAGTCGTCATTGTGAAGATTCTCACTGATTGGTGCTGCTGTTCTCGCACTGGATTTAAATGATGTTACTGCTGTGGTTTTGTTGAATAAAACGTATTAAGAATGCCGCTGAAAAATTGGTTTGATGTGAGTTATGACTGTATTTGTATATTGCTATTTTCTGTTTTTGTATGAGTATATTTCATAATGTTCAAGTGTCTGAAGATGTAACCCTTTTTGTGTATATGATAAATATCAAGGTTTTTGTAACTATTGGTAGATTTGATTCAACTAAGGGACTAGTAAACGTCGATTTCTACGTTGCTGAGAAGGATTTTTTATATACAGTTATTTGTTTGTTCTATTCTGTAGATCGTTATGAGATCGGAATAGTTCAGTTTATTTATTCCAGGGGAATTATGCTTTCCTTCAATAACTACCTGCACAAAATAGGCAAGAGAGAAGAGCCAATTTGCAACTACTGCAACGAGATAGATGATGCTGAGCACACCTTTTTGAGTGCAATAGGTGGGACACACTTAGACATAGTAAGGCACTCACAGGTATAACTCCAGAGACAACAATAGACTACATGCTAAGAAGCGAGTCAAACTGGAATAATTTTGCTAGTTTTGTTAGACAAGTTGTTCTATAGAAATACTCCGATGAGAGAAGACAAGGTGTTGGCTAGAATAGGACTGGGTGGACAGCTTTGCTGGTGAGGTCCAGCATGCTGCGGTGTGTTGGCACTGATGAGCCACCAAGGACTCCACGGGTAACAGTCAGGCAACAGCACACTGAATACTGAAGGGACCTGGCGCCGCGTCGCGGCGAACTGGGTCTGGCGTGGTGTCCAAAAGGGCAATATTAATAAAGAACTCTCAAAAAAAGCTAACCGGTAGGCCGACCTGCCTTGCCGGTATATAGCCGGTAGGTGGGGAGGCCAATTTGAGTTTAAAGACACTCCCCTGGGCGGCGTAATACCAACAAGTCGGCCCAGGGGAGCTGAGAGAAAAAAAAAAAAAAAAAAAAAAAAAAAAGGGGAATTATGCTTGTTTGGTAATTACGGTCGGTGTATAATAATTTTGTTGTTACAAAGGCTACGTTCACAAAGTTTTAAAAAAATAATCGTTTTATCAGTTTGGTTCGGTTATTTCATCATAAAAAGCTGATATTGCAAATTAAGATTTTGAATTACTATAATCTCTTATATTAGAGATTATCTATTTTGTATATTCCAAGTTTTTCTTTTCTCAACGTTATACCTTCAATAGTTTCCTCATTTACCAGATTAATCCTAAATCTAGGTGTTATAATAAACCTAAATATGTACTGAATGATTTCAAAGTAAGGAAACGGCTTCATGTTTTAAAATTGAGGGATACTAGGAGGTAGAAATAAGCGCGGATCTACACAGTTATCAAATTACAACTTTATGGTGTTTTTGACATTTTTGTCCACAATATTGTATCAAACTTTTTTTATAAATAGAAAAGTACATGCGATAGATAATTTTAATGTCAAAATTTACAATAAAAACATTTATACATAAATGCCTTCGTTTTTTGAGTTATAAGTAATCAGAATTGCAAGAATGAAATGATTTGAAAAAACGCGTTAGTAATAAAACGCCCCCTAGAAACGTTTTTATTTCATATTACCTTCGGAATTAGATCTAATAACAAACTTTTAACTATTAATGCTGAAATTAATTGCCTAAACACTAATAATAACGATCCAGTTTGGCGGATCCAAGATGCCAAACAAAAATTTCAAGTACAATATAAAATAGGAATATTTTGTAAATACGTAGATCCGCAGATATTTCTACATTCTAGTATTCTTCATTTTTTAAATATGAAGCCATTTCGATACTTTAATATTACTCTCTCTCTCTCTCTCTCTCTCTACATATATATATATATATATAGTTAAAAGAAGAGACAGACTTATAGGCCACATACTAAGGCATCCTGGAATAGTCGCTTTAATATTGGAAGGACAGGTAGAAGGAAAAAATTGTGTAGGCAGGCCACGTTTGGAATATGTAAAACAAATTGTTAGGGATGTAGGATGTAGAGGGTATACTGAAATGAAACGACTAGCACTAGATAGGGAATCTTGGAGAGCTGCATCAAACCAGTCAAATGACTGAAGACATAAAAAAAAAAAAAAAAAAAAAAATATATATATATATATATATATCTAGACCACCTATCTTACTTATATGATTCTGCAAAAAACTATTCTCCTCTACTGGTTTGAAAATTTTTAATTTTTAATTTTATTAATCCACCTATAACTTCAACGTCTTCCTCTAACACAACAAGCAAATTCTTTTATTTTTTCAAATCTGGTTTTCCAACTGTCCATGATTTGACATAAATCGTAAAAGTTCAGAAAGCTTTTGGCAATTCCTGTTGATGCCAAAAAATCTGGTTTTGATGACGATTTTTTGACATTACTTTGTAATTTTATTGGTAAGTAATACATTTGTATAATTCTTATTATTCTGTACCCCTGACATAACATTTATTTATTTATTTTTTGTTATTGTTCATCGTATTTGTTTAATTTTTATTTATTTTCGAACTGAATTCGACTATAGGGTGTGAATGTATGTCAATCAGTATTTATTCTAAATTATTTTTTTTTTCGCCGAAAGAACAATCATTATTAATCTTAAGGTTATTACTTTATATCTTTCGGTAGGTAGTCTACACACAGATTTGTCTTTCAATTCCTTAACTGCTTCTTCTAAATACGAATTGAAAAATTAATTAGTATAGGCTGTAACTCTTTCAAATTTTACCACGGATTTATAATATTTTTGTACCCACTATTAACCACTATTTTTTTATTTTTCTAACTCAACGTTCCCAAATAATTTTAAAAAGTAATTCCAGTTTTCGGATGTTATTCGTTGTATAGAATGAAAATGAAATTATTAAAATGATTGATTTATTAATAATGTATGTAATGTATTATTAATTTAAATATCTGGGAGAAATCATTATATCAAAATGTTATTGAAAAAAAAATGTCGTGAATAGTAGAATACAAAAAATGAAAGTCTCTTATCATTTGACGAATGACGAACATTTACAGTAAAAAATTCAATCACAAGGCATTATAAAACTGTGGTCCTAGCAGAATTACATGTGGTGGAGAATGTTTACAGTGCTTTTAAGAACAAGAAATAACAAAAGTAGAGATAAGAAATCGAAAAAAATATACGGACCAAAATATTAAAATGGAATTTACAAATTGAAAAGTGAACAAGAAATTTAAAAAGATAAATTGATTTAATCCAAAAAAGGATATTAAGATTTTATAGACATTTATACAGAATGAACAACAGTTTGACAAAACAAATATTTGATTTTTAATAAAACAAAACCACAAAGCCACATAGTTTAAAGAAATTAAAAAAAATTAAAACATTGAACCAAGATTTGATTGAAGACGGAGATGAATTTAGGAAATTGATGCAATAATCTACTTTTCCAGAGAGAAATAAAAAGTACAGACTTGAATAGATGGGCGGAAGAATGGAAACGACTGAGGGAAAGAATGAAAACCTTTGGGAAAAGAAAAAGAAGTTTAAACTTTGTAAACGGGATTCTTAACGGTCAAAACGAAACAAAATATCGTAATATAAATTTTTTTGATTAGCGATAAGAATTAACGAAAATTTATTTTGGAGTACAGTGCTCTGCTATATCTGTCGATGTTTCTTGAAAAAATCACGATTACTCTTTTCTTGGTATCACATCAGTTCACTTAGACAAAAGGTTATCTATCAGTATCCTACAGATTAACCTCTACACTTTATTTTGGTGTTTTGCTACCTTCACATGATTTCTGTTGATTATGTGTTAACATGCATAATGAACACCTGGGTAGTCTAGTAATAGTCCTATTGGCTCGTAATTCATCTACAGCAATTGCTGATCTGATGTTTAGTATATCATTTTATGATTATGCTTCTGTATTGTGTATCTAAATTAGAAAATAATTTTTCGTTTCTTTACTGTTTTTTTTTGTTTTTTAAGACTTTTTTCATAGTTTTTTCTTAAGAGTTAGGAGGTTTTTTTTATGATTAAACGCCGTTTTGAGACCAATCTATTTGTGGAAATCGGATATAGAATTCTTGGTGTATGAAAAAGCAATTTTTTTCTTCAAGTTTATGGGAATCCAAACGCTGAACTTTCAGATAAATTATAGAGTTTACCATCAAAGATTTGTAGGTGTTCACCTAAATCTGAAAAAGAAGTAACTATTTCCAAGAATAAAAAGACTTCCCATGCCAGGTTTACTAAGGAAAGTGAGGAGTAAAGTGGTTTTCTGCTGTTTTCCAAATCCATTATTAAGCACTGAAATTTAGGTAAAATTTATCCTTCAATTAACTTGGTACTTTACTCTGTTAATCGCAGGACTGGCTGTATATGAACATTATTACTTTTGTCGGAAAAAATTCTGGCTACTTCCTCTTGAACATCAAACGTTTTACACGTGTCACTGTTACAAGAAATTTTCCTTGTGCAATATAATAATTTATCTTCTACAGAATAGGACGCATTATACATTCTCAACTTAGTAACGGAAACTGTTTGTTAGAATATAAAAGGTATCAATTTCAATTCTAAGATAAGGTCACCCTCATTATCTTATTTTTCAAACTATATGAACACAGTCACATAATTCAATCAGTTCATACTAGATTTTTTGCTAATTTTTGAATCATTCTCACTATATTTCTAACGGTGATTTTTTGTCCATCAGTACATAGAGAAAAGATTTGTTCGTAATTAAGATAATTTGTTCGCCGATCCAGTGAAGCGTTATCATTTCACACCCGCGACTGGGTTATGTAAAAGGTAATACACTCAAGGAAACAAAAATATTGGAACTGAAAAGAAATAACGTACAGTCAACTAATTGTATTTTTTATTGCAAAATGAATCTTCGAGTATTATTTGCATTATTTTCCTACAATACAACCAATCTAAAATGTTAATGAATCAGATTATGGATATATAATATCCATACAACATTTATCATATTAAAATTTAAGAAATAATTATGTTATGATTTAAAATATTTTTTCCGAATATAATATCTCAATTTTACATAAAATATTAAAACTTTTGTTCTATTCTATAAGACATATCCACAGATTACTTTTTCCGATTTATCAAAGCTGTATAACTGACTTTAATCTTCTTAAGCTGCTTTCTAAGAAATTTTAAAATAGTCGCATTAATAATATGAATACGTTAGCGGAAATTATACATATTTATGTAAAATAGCAATGGCTTAGGAAGCTTTTAATGGACGTAATATAACATTTAAGTATGTAGATAGATGGAGTTAAGATTTTAGAAAGAATTTTACGAAGTATTATGTTTGGAATGTACTTTAAAATAGATATGAAACATGAATGTTAATAAAAAGGGAAAAAAAGGCTGCAGGAATTTTAAATGTGAAAGTGAAGTTTTGTAAGGATTAATTGGATAGATAAAGGGAAAATTTAAGACAAACACACACACACACACACACACACACACACACACACACACACACACACACACACACACACACACACACACACACACACACATATATATATATATGCATACAGATCTCTCTCTGTGCGAGCGCGCGCGCGCGCGCGTGTTTTATGTTCTCTTTTCTTTGAATAAGTAATAAAAGGATAGCATAAAGATATGAACTAGAAAAACATTTTTTAACTTTAATAATTAAACAAAATTATATTTTGATATTAGGGCTTGGTTACAAACTAGTTGAAGGTAATGTGTTTAATTATATTTTTTGGATAATGTGGAAGGTATATATTATATATTATATATATATATATATATATATATATATATATATATATATATATACAGTAAGTATAATATCTGTGAGAAAAGAGGAAAAAAGAAAAATGATGCTGTATTTGATGATAAAAGATGATGGATATGCAAGCATACGAAGGATAACACAAGATAAAAGCGAAGCGTTAAGAGGAACAATGGAATGTCCTCAAGGGATTTATATTGGACTTATAAAGGTCAGAATGGAACCATACGTATATATATATATATATATATACATGCACAAACACATACATACATTTACACACGCGAATACACCCACTCAGCAAATATACATAAAAGTAAAATATATTAATTACTGCAGTATTTTATTATTATTATTATTATTATTATTATTATTATTATTATTCCTATTGTTATTTGTTTAATCAAACGCAATTGAGCATCAGTAATCCGAATTAGAATAATTGTCGACAGTAGTTCTTGTTTTTTATTGTATTTCCGTTTAATGAATTCTTAAATTGTAATTTTGTATAATGTTGTGTAATATAAGGCGATTAAATTATTACCCCTATCTTCGTGGGCACAATAATAGTATCTCTACTTTTATATAAAATATTCAAGGTTCGAATTCCTGTAAGATTTGATACTTAATACTGTACACAAACACACACACACACACACACATATATATATATATATATACACACACACACACACACACACACACAAATTTAAACACCTAACAGATTTTTTTTTTTTTAAATTGGGTTTAATTATGAGTGGTTTGTGTTATTTATGTTAGATATACAATTTTTTGTTTGTAACATGTTTTAAACCTTATGGTCGTCTGAGAAGGCATGGCCTAAAAATGTCTACAAACAGGAACATCTCATGTCACTTTCTCGGTAAAGTGAGGAATGATATGGTTTGATATTGTCTAACATATTCATAATATACAAAGGGAAATCATGGTTAAAAGGTTTTTCCACTTCACTTACAAGCTGCGCTTTGAAGAACAGAAGAGTGAAGTAAGTTATGTCATTTGCTTCTACACTTTTCTCATGCCGTTTCTTTGTTTCTGCTGTACTTTCTTTGCTTCACTGAACAGGATTTCAAATAATTGTATTTAAGCTTTCTTAGTTGAAGAAATTTTCTTCTTCACATTTCAGTGTGAAAGGTGACTTTCACATTACCTAATATAGTACTGTCTACTTCTAGCTGACTTAAACGTTTTGAGTTCGATTTTGACAAGGATATAAACTTTTGCAATGAGTTAAAACCATTTTTCGGGTTTATATTTTTCGGGTTTATCTATTTGTGAAAACCTCATTGTAAAAAAAATTAAATTAGTCGCATAATTATATGTCAAAAGCAAAAATTACTTACCAAGGGTAGATGTCGCATTTAAAAATAAGTTTTGTATTTTTCTTGGAGTGGTTTTACGACTGAAGATTATAAATATCGTATGTAGGAAATGTTCCTGTTTGTGTAATCGTTTCAATTTTGCTTCAGTTGTATGAGGCTCCAGTCTGGTCCACCGCGCTGCAGAGGAGGAGAGCCCGTGCAATTCCTAGCAAGGTGTACAGGGCTGTCTCCCTTCGGGTATGCTGCGGATACAGGACCATTTCAGGCGATGCCGCCGGCATAGTGCCGGACTTGCGCCCCTGGATCTCCTCGTTCGGAAGAGGGAGGAGATATAAAGGGGAGCGAGTAAGGCGGATGCGGAGGCATCGCTTGTCCGCCCGCAGGTGGCAGGAGATAGGTGGGATCAATCGAAGAAGAGCAGATGGACCTACAGACTTATCTCGGACTTCCAGAGATGTCTATGTCGAAAACATGGGGAACTAGGGAGGGTACGAGTTGGCCCAGTTCCTTACCGGTTATGGATTTTCAAGGCAAACTTATGCGCGCAGACGCTCAGACCTTCCACGGTTTGCGATTACTGCGGGGATGAAGACACCGTGGAACACACGGTGTTCGTGTGCGATCGGTTCCTGCAGCATAGGGAAGTATGAAGGAGAGAATTTGTGATTACCCCAGAGAACATCATTGGGACTACGCTTGAGGCCGACCGATCGTGGGACGCGATGTCCACGATGCTGGTTAAGATCATCCGCACCAAGTTGGGGAAAGTTATCCAGGGGTGAATAACTATCTTTGATTCTCACTTGGGGCACGTTTCCGGCCCCAAGAGATCGAGATTTAAAAAAAATATATATATATAAATTTAAAAAACAAATATATTTTAAAAAAGTAAAAAAAAAAAAAAAAACGCAGGATCCCGACAAGTTCGAGGCGTAGGACTAGCAATGGAGGCACGGATGGAAACAAGACACATGTAGTGCTGTGATAATATGTAAGGTGGACACGGTATCCCATGTTGTTAAAAAGGAGGGGTTTTAGAGGGTAGGCCGCAAAGGAAAGTCCCACACTACCTACTATGGGGTATAAGACCACATGGTGCCTATAAAAAATTTCCCTCCTACGACCAAAAAAAAAAAAAAAAAAAATTTGAAATGCCGATGAAAACTTTCGTAACTCTCGCAAGCTTTAGACAGTAATAAAGCAAGTATTACTTGAAAATATCTTACGCGTTTGTAAACATCAGCTGTACGTTATTGACAAAATAGCTCTGGACAAACGAAAAGAGTACCATCGGCTAAAATCACATGATTGTTACGCAGAAATTTTATGTTAAATGATTTTAATCACGTTGTACTTTAAGATAACATGATACATTTTATTTACAGCGTTGGTAAATTTCTATCTCTCTCTATCTTCCTTGTTTTACCGATTTGATTATGCCGAAAAGCACAAATCATTTGTGCATTTACCCTTTTACATTCCTAACAGAATTTGTACTTATGTTCGTCACCGAATTTTATGACTGCTTGGGATCCATGATATAATTGTCTTTGTATTTTCAATCGATATTACAAACCAACCGGTCCCTTTCCGGTAATTTATTTTAATATTCAGTAAATTAAACAAATAAAAAGATATAATGTTTAAAAAAAAATCATATGTTGTAAATTAGCATTAATTGAGAAGTTTATATAACAAATATTTCTATAAAAAATTAATAAATTTAGAGTAATGACTCAATTAAATTTTTGGGCATCTACCAGGTTCTACTTATATCACTTAAAGAATTGAATATTTCAGTCGTGAAGATTCTGTTGTCAAATCAGTACTTAAACCAAACTTTTAATTTTTTCTTTTACTTGTCTTCTTTCTTTATTTATTTTTCAATACTACTATTAGAACATTTTTTAAAGAAATTCAGACGAACCAACTTAAAATTATTTTAAATCGCATGTTCATATTACTTTTAATAATAATTACTTATTTATTAAACTATCTGAAAATTAATTATTTTCATTAATGTATCCGATAAGAAAATATATATCGGATGAAAGTTTCTATTAATATTTTCCAAGTTTCTCAACAGACACGAAATTTCTCATCCATCTTTTTTTTTTAAGTGCTACTTTATTTTTATTTTGCGCATGCAACACTGTTGCTCTGCAATGTAGTTTGAAGTACATCCAGTGATTTATTTATTTTTTACATGTTTCATTTTTATAACCGATCTCCGTTTTTCTTGAGAATTCGTGATTTATCTAGTTTAGAAAACAGATATATTTGTAAAGTTTACCTCTTTCTCTCTAAACATATACATATATACATATTACACAAATATAATTATATAAAAGCTTTCTATTTGTTCACATAGAAGGTATGAATTATATATTTATATACCCGCGCACTTATGTGTAATCATCGACATCATCATGTTGTCACTTGGAATTAAATAATAAGTTCTTAGCATGTCCGTCTTTATTCTCTTCTATTGTAGCCTCTCTTCTTTGAGACTTTTACTTATCCATCTAGAACTCTTTTAATCAATCATTCTGGATAAAAAAAACTTAAACTGTTATTGATATTCCAATTTTTTGATTTTCAAGCATTTTATGACCCGGTGATTTACTATACACCTATTTAATTGCTTCTTAATTTATCATTACGTCTTTCCATTTAATTTCTAATAAAATGTTGCTTTGTTGACCTTTCTTAGCTTCATTCTTTTGGAAAGGCAAGGCAAATGGTACTCAATGTAGAGATTAATGGTGATCTTAGCAGGAAATATAATAACAATTATTATCTTAATAGCAATTCTTGCCATTTAATTTTCTCCGATTTCTTCCATGTCCATTTATCAAACATCTCCAGGTATTCTTTTTCAGACTGTCCATGTTTGAAATCTATGCAGAAGGACGCACCAATATGATATTTCAGAAAACGGTTCTTCAGTTTCTAACTATTTCACTTTATTAAAAACTTCCTCAGACATTGCTTTTCTAGTTTTTATTCAGTTACTTAATATTATTTTAAAATTATACTCGAGTTCGGCACTGTAGTGCTTCCTTTGTTCATTTTATGAACAATATAATTTCCACGGGTTATATTGTTATTCATTTTTAAATTTAACGCTATATTTTACACCCCTTTTGCAGAAATGTATTTTTGGACTCGCTAAGTTTAAAACAATTTTGGTTGCACGGGTTGGAAGAAATGGCACTTATCAACCAAACTTTTATTATTTTCAAACCGTCTTTTACCCGCTGCTCTTTCTGAATTTGAGACAAAGTGTTTGATATTAATTTACTTTATATTGGTGAAATCATTCCGGTGTTATATCAGAATAAACCAACTATTTCAAACTAATATATTATTATCTTCGTCTTCTTATAGTCAGTTAAAAAAATCTGCACATCAAATTAAGATAATAAAAATTACATACCATCACATCAAAACATTTTATTTTCTTAAAAGAAAACATGTAATTATTATTTCTTATTTTCCAGTTTTAATATTAAATAAAATATTATCCAGTTAACATCGTCCTTATAACTTTCCAAAACATTGTATATAAATACGTTATGATATTATTGACTATTAATATTATATTTGTAGTAATAATATGAAGGCAATTTAATTCGAGATAACAAAGTAAATATATACATTAATTTACGAGTAAATTAGTGTTTGTATAATTTAATTATTTTGTATTCTATTAAAACAAAACATATCAAATTTATACTACAGCTGTAACTAAATACCATACAAACATTTCATTGCATTTATTCTCATTAAAATTTAACGTTAATTAACTTTTGGAAAAAATGTTTGAATAGATTAGGCGTTTAGTTGTTATATGCATGCGTCTAGGAGATCGCTGTAGTACGTTCTTGTGTAATTTTCCATTCACGTGTTGTTAAAATTCAGTTTCTCGAAATGGATCTTAGTTGTTTGTACTTTCCTGTTTTTATTCCTATTTAAGTTTTTCTTATCCTGGGAGATAAAGCTTTAATTATTCCTATATCAGTGTACAAAAATCCCTTATCCTTATTTAGATGTGATTAGAGATGTTGTCTGGAACACTTCTGTTCCGTGTATTTCTTTCGGTAATAAATCCGTTACCTATTAATTCTATTTATTTATTTAATTATACTTCTTTCGAGACATTAATCAGATCACCTCAAATATGATTACAAACTTTTACAATCGGTTCTTCTCATACAGTTGGATATTTCCAGATTCATCGTCAAGTTAGGAACTCGAGAGAAATAAATGTAATTATTTCTATAAAAAAGGAATTCCACTACATTGTAGAAAATCAATAGTATAACCGCATTTAAACTCATAAAAATAAATTTAAAACATATACAGTCTAATAGTAATTAATTTATGTGAGAGTATTATAGAAGATGTCTCATTAGGAAACGCAGACAATTTATAAATGTATTCCACACATAAAGAAATACTTTTTTAAAAATGTACTCGTAGATTCAAAATCGCTCATTTTCGAATCAAAAGTTTTCGTTTTAATTTCGTATTTAAAGGTGAAAATTATGTACTAAATAAAAGTTTTGGATCATTGGGTATTTTTGAAATACGTATTTGATTTAAAGACAAAACAAAAATTAAGTTCCAAAATTGTATCTTCAGTAGATTTCTAGAAACAAACAGTTCGACTGGATAAACGCATTGTATTTTTTAGGTTTTGCATCGATTAACTTTTTAAAATTATCTCTAAACAAAAATACTCTGGTAACAAATTTGTAGCAAATTTATCTTTGAGAAAGTTTTTTGAAGTCATCAAAAACAAATACGTGTTGAAGAAGTTGATGAAATTGATTTACGTTTAAAATATTATTTAAAATGACCTCCTTGCTTATTTATACAAAGCCTACTTCAGTTTAAAAAATTAATACAAATATAATCCTTAGTTATGCGATTGATCTTAGCAAGTTCAAATTTTCCATTATGGCTCATTAATTCTTTACCTTATTTATAAATACTTAATATTACTAACGATAATTAATATTAAAAAAGATTACTATATATATATATATATATATATATATATATATATATATATATATATATATATATATATATATATTATTATTATTATTATTATTATTATTATTATTATTATTATTATTATTATTATTATTATTATTATTATTATTATTATTATTATTATTATTATTATTATTATTATTATTATTATTATTATTATTATTATTATTATTATTATTATTATTATTATTATTATTATTATTATTATTATTATTATTATTATTATTATTATTATTATTATTATTATTATTATTATTATTATTATTATTATTATTATTATTATTATTATTATTATTATTATTATTATTATTATTATTATTATTATTATTATTATTATTATTATTATTATTATTATTATTATTATTATTATTATTATTATTATTATTATTATTATTATTATTATTATTATTATTATTATTATTATTATTATTATTATTATTATTATTATTATTATTATTATTATTATTATTATTATTATTATTATTATTATTATTATTATTATTATTATTATTATTATTATTATTATTATTATTATTATTATTATTATTATTATTATTATTATTATTATTATTATTATTATTATTATTATTATTATTATTATTATTATTATTATTATTATTATTATTATTATTATTATTATTATTATTATTATTATTATTATTATTATTATTATTATTATTATTATTATTATTATTATTATTATTATTATTATTATTATTATTATTATTATTATTATTATTATTATTATTATTATTATTATTATTATTATTATTATTATTATTATTATTATTATTATTATTATTATTATTATTATTATTATTATTATTATTATTATTATTATTATTATTATTATTATTATTATTATTATTATTATTATTATTATTATTATTATTATTATTATTATTATTATTATTATTATTATTATTATTATTATTATTATTATTATTATTATTATTATTATTATTATTATTATTATTATTATTATTATTATTATTATTATTATTATTATTATTATTATTATTATTATTATTATTATTATTATTATTATTATTATTATTATTATTATTATTATTATTATTATTATTATTATTATTATTATTATTATTATTATTATTATTATTATTATTATTATTATTATTATTATTATTATTATTATTATTATTATTATTATTATTATTATTATTATTATTATTATTATTATTATTATTATTATTATTATTATTATTATTATTATTATTATTATTATTATTATTATTATTATTATTATTATTATTATTATTATTATTATTATTATTATTATTATTATTATTATTATTATTATTATTATTATTATTATTATTATTATTATTATTATTATTATTATTATTATTATTATTATTATTATTATTATTATTATTATTATTATTATTATTATTACTATAGTATATATTGAAAAAAGATTGAATAAATTTTTCAGTTATTGAAATAGATTTAATATTAAAAAAAGATTACTCTATATATACATATATATGTATATATATATTTATTATTATTATTACTATATAATATATTGAAAAAAGATTGAATAAATTTTTCAGTTATTGAAATAGATTACATAATTTTATAAATGAAATATTGCAATATTTCATAATAATTTTTATGGAAAGTGAAATTTCATAGATGACAATAAATTTCTTCTATACAATACCTTTTATATAATAGAATAAAATGCAGTTATAAAGAAAAATTCAATATACGTAATAACAATAAAGTCCTTTACAGAAGGTAAATTTTTTCATTTGTAAAAAAAAAAAAATATATATATTTTATTTTTAATCTATCAAGACTCCCCGTTTGGGAGTCGTGTGAATCTCTACCACAAACTGTGGAAAAAAAAACCACAAGAAAACGACAAACGGGATTTATTTGCTGTAATGGTTAGGCTTCTTATGAAAGGTCGTTACTTTTCGTTTACTAAAAAACATACAATAACATGATAACCGGCAATACAGTTTTTTATGCACTTATATAAAATCTATCGTTACTATTAAATATTCATTAATTGACATATAAAAAAATCAAAACCATAATTAAATCAAAAATTAAAAAGAAACACAAAATATAAAACATAAACATCAAAAGATGATTGATGATTTTTATTTTTGATCTTTTCTGATTTTTAATTACACCACCGCCAGAACACTCATATAACAACAAAGTTACCAATAACAGAAACATGTTAAGAGCGGCAGAAATTGCCATTAACTTAAAATTCATATATAAATTTAAACAATTTCCTTAGAAATAGCATCATGCGTAAAATTAATTAGAATAAACAGAGCTCCAGGTACTCTAAGGTATTTCTATTATATTTTTACTCTTTTCTCATCACGCAGAAATGAAACGGCAATTTTTATTCTTTTCTTTATTATTATATCAGATCGTCTGTAAACAGGTTACATTACACTTATACATCATTTCTGGTTTTTTTTAATTTTTTATTTTTTATTTTTATCTTTGTTTTCACTTTCTTGTTATTCTTATTTTTTTCATCAGTTCTTCGTCGTTTTTCTTTTATGCTTATAATTTATTTTTCTTTGTTTTTTATTTTTTTTTAGTAAACAGCAAAACATGAGTATTGCAAATTTTTACGCTGTGTGTGAATGTATATTAGCCTAGATAGACTGTGCGTGTGAAAGGACAAGTACATGTGTATTCGTTGTGCGTGCTATTAAGCCGAGGCGTGCGTGAATCCTCCCTTAATTTTACTACTTAATAAAAATTCCAGATTTCTATTTTTGCGGTATTATGAGAAATTATAACTTTGAATTATTAAACTTTATGATTATAAGCCTTGAATTATTATTATTATTTTAATACGTTAAAATGATTTTTTTTACATTTGTTTTAATTTTTTATTAATATAATTTTTTTAATTTTTGTTACAGGTATGTATCTGTTTTGCCGCATTGGGATTATTAACAGTTTGTAAGTAACTATTATTAGTTGATATTGCTGATCACCTCGGCGGAGTGGTAACTAACGTTTAGGCCTCTCATCTGAAGGTCCCGGGTTCGATTCCCGGTAAGACGTGGCATTTTTCGCACGCTACAAAATTCATTTATCATCCATCGGTAACTGTAAGTTGGCGTAAGCCTGATGTTTACAGTATAAATAAATAAATTAATTTACTTGTGGTAAATAAATTTATTAGTTTATTTTTTTAATCAAATATTTTTAACTGATTTTTACTTATTCCATACTACAGTTAATTAAATAGTGCATACATAACACGTAACAAAAAATAAATCATTAATTTCAAACAAACATAATTCCACGGATATTCTACAACGACTTTTAAAGTAGATTTAGTTAACAATTATCATTTCTACAGTTTTATAGTACTAACGTTTTTATTTCAAATATATATATATATTAAATTTTCTGTAAAATTTCATTGTTTAGGTTTTAAACTTCATTCAGTTAGTTATTATAAAGTTATGAAATTTTATATCAAAGAAGCTTACTGTGGTAGCTTAGCGTATTATTTTCATGTATATAAAATTTTTTAATATCCTTGATAAAAATATAATATTAAAACATTTATCAAGTAAATCACTACAGTTTACAATATTATTAAAGATCTTATAATCTAAATTAAAGAATAAATTTCTTCTTACATTAAGAATACTTTTTAAACTTATTTTGTTAATTTAAAGTTTCGTAAATGTTAAGGTTTTTCATATTCTTCCAATTAATAGAGAAAAAAATTAGTTCGTCAGAAACATTTTGGAAGTTAATTTTTTTTACATTTAATATATTATTAGAATCCGCTAATACACATCAATAAATTTTTGTTATTGTGCTTGTATGTATTGTTTTAAGTGAAACCAAACGTTTTATAAAAGAAAATCTTTATTACGACGAACGCCTAAGATGGTGATTGAAAGAAATTGTATATTTGTAATACGCACCACACACACACACACACACATACACACACACAATGGATTAAATCAACAGGCAACGAACCTTTTAACCTTTTGAGGTCAAAGATAACAAAAAACTTTATTTAAAAAATAATTTAGAATAAATAGTTATTTCAATTATTAAAACTTTATTAATAATCGATTAATAATTAATTTTTATATAAATTTTTCATTACTAAATATTTAAAATTATGCAAATCAAATTTTGTTATTAAATTTTTAAAATTAATGCAAATTACCTTATAATGTATAAAATCGACAAAAATATTGCTTTTATTTAATGTATAAAATGATTAAAATTTAATTATTTTATTACCAATTCTTAAAAATTGTACTAAAATTTATAAAACAGGGATTAAAGACAAAGCTAACTCGTAAATTTACAGAAATAGTTTTTATGAGTTTATTTATTTTAAATGATTACCAAGTAGACATTGAAATTATTAACGTTATACCTATAAGTAACTAGTATTAGTTCATACTGCCAATCACCGTGGCGGAGTGGTAACGTCTCAGCCTCTCATCCGGAGGTCCTGGGCTTGACTCCCGGTCAGGTATGACATTTTTCGCACGCTACAAAATTCATTTATGAAACATATTTATACATACTACATATACGTACATGTAATATAAAGAAAATGTTTATTAAAAACGGTTTTTTCTCTGTTTTATGCTGTGCACCATATATAAACTAATTTTAAAAGGCTTCTAAATAAAATTTAAATGATTTGTTTATCATAGTCGAGTTACTTTCTTCAATTATTCATGAGTAAATGTAATAATCATAGGTAAACTAGTTAATGGAAATTCCCTGTAGTAGGGTTTTCAACAAATTTAAGTATTTTTATCTTATATATAAAGTCGAAAGTTTGTTTGTTTATCTGTCTGTCTGTTTATCTGTCTGTCTGTTTATTTGTATGTTCTCGTATCACGCGAGAACCAATCGACCGATTAATTTCAAATTTGCAGGATACATCCGTGTTATTTCATGGAAGGTTATAAAAACCATACACCGAGGCCCTAATCCCCTTGGGAGTGAAGTTGCCAAATAAAGATATCCATTAAAGAAGAAAAAATTAATAATTAAAGATTAAATTAATTTCTATCACCATGGCAACAGAGAGATAAGTTGTAAACTTTTCCTCGGCAAAGCTCTGTGTACTTTAGTTGCCACAGTTACTACTAAATTATCTTTTGTAATTTAGCTTCTCTTTCTTGTTTCTACAAAACCTGAATACTTTAATTGTTATTTATCAGTATTATTCTCACAACCAAGGTGTTCTTTACCCCTCCTTGTCAGGGGGTAGAGCCCCCTGACAAGATGGGAATGGCAAGAAAAGCGAGCTCTTCGGCCCTAGGATCGGCTCCGTGGCCTCGGAAGGCCCCTGGGAGCCCCAAGCTTGGCTCTGGAAGGCCCTGGGGAGCTCTTGGATCGACCTCGGGGCTCGCCTGCGCCTACCATAGCCATGGGGGTCCAGAGGTCGGAGCCCCGACCAGCTATTATTATTATATTTAATAAAAAAATAAAATTTTAATAGTATTTAATTAAATTTTAAATCAAACTATAGCAGAAATTTTCGTCATTTTTCGATCTAAACTGTTACCGATTGGATAAAATGGGAAAATGCTATCTTTTTATTCCTGTCTCTAGAATTATTATATTGTTCTTTTAACTTTTTTTATTATAAAAAATTGCGCTAATAAAAAGTAATTAGTATAGACATTTAAATTTTCAAAGAATAATCATTGATAAACAATTAATCAAAATTTTAAGCAGTAAAATGCTGAAGAATTTTCGTGATTTGTATCTAGAAACATTCAGTCGCTTTGTATTTTATTGTCATCATTATTTTTTCTTTATTATTATTATTTTGTTTTATTAAACGTTAATAAAAGGAGAAGATTTTCAATTAAATCCGCAATTATATATTTTTTTTATATAAGTTTAAGTTTTGTCTTTATCAAGTGGGCGGATTTCAATGATTTTTTTCACTTGGTAAGGAAATTCCCTAAAGATTCCGTCTTAAGTGTATTTGTTAATAATAAATATTAGCAGATTTGTTTTACCCGAAATACATCGATTTGGTGAGATATATTTTTCAGCTTTTTGTCGTTATCATTGGTAGATACTGGATTATTTTAGTACAATGATATAAAATCTAACGTCAGTATAATAAATTTAAGAGTAATTTCACATAAAATTTTAACTAAGTCGGTTGAAAAACTAAGAGTAAAAAACTTATATGTTCCTTCAGCATTCTATAGAGCCTTAACTCATAAAGTTGGTAGTCATTATTTTGCATGATAGTCTTTATGTCGTTTTCTGCACCCGTTTTTATTTTTATTGTAATGTATACAGAATTTTAACATTTTTATTTCTGGTGATGATTAATTTTTATGCGGGAAGTGTTTATGATTGGACTCTTAATATTTTAAATAAAAATAAAATTATAAAATGCAGAATAAAATAAAATAAACTTAAATAAAAATAAACCTCACTAGTGTAAAAATTGATATACCTTCAATTCTTCTTTAAATTTCAAATTTGTGAAGACAGCTGCAAATGAAGAGTTTAGGGATTGATATGATTTGTTAAAGTGTTACT
Source organism: Lycorma delicatula (assembly GCF_047948215.1). Classification (NCBI taxonomy): domain Eukaryota; kingdom Metazoa; phylum Arthropoda; class Insecta; order Hemiptera; family Fulgoridae; genus Lycorma; species Lycorma delicatula. The sequence goes on along the minus strand of NC_134458.1, from coordinate 186,225,732 downwards.
CACTTTTAACTCGGTATTAAAATTTAAGTTGAAAAAGTATTTACTTTTTATATTTCAATGCGATTTTTTTTAAGTGTCTGTTTAATATATATTTTATATCCTATTTTATTTATTGTTCATTAATTACTTTTTATAAAAACATAAGTTGAATCCTGAATTATTTTATAAATATATACTTACATAAAATATAACTAGATCATTTGTTTTAATACGTTATAAATTTTCATAGTATTATTTCATAGTTTTTTTAACAATTCAATCTGTTTATAAATTAATTAATTAAACAATTAAACAGGACTTAACTAAAAATGAATAAAGTTTTAAGAAATACTTATCTACTTTTAATGAGAAAAACTTTCTAACTTTAAAAACGATTTATCTTCTCGTTAAAAAAAATTCAACATTTCATTTCGATGAGATGAGAAAAGAAAAAGAAAATATTTTTCGAAATGTTTAGTTTAGCAGTAAATAATAATAATATTAATATTAATAATAATAATAATAATAATAATAATAATAATTATTATTATTATTATTATTTTCTTTTAAGAGGTTATGTTTTAGGCAGATTTAGGGATAGGAGGGACAGGAGTAATGAGAGGTAAGAGGTGGGTTGTATTTGTGCTATGCTGTGGCAGTCGTAAACGGTATGATGGTAAGGTGACGGTGCTGATGAGGGGGGTTAGATTAGAGGTGATGTTGAGGGGAAGTGTTAGTCGCAGTGGTTAAGTCATTAGTACGGAATTTGTTTACCCACTCAACCACTGTACGACTGTGGTTGTCACTCGCGAACTTGTTAACTTTTCTCAACCTCAAATTCAACTTTTAGAACTAGCTTCGCTTGTTTTCCAATACAAACTTAAGTCGAAACAAGTGTTTGGTTTAAACAGAAGAACCGTCTTGATGAGATGTGATTAGTTGTTCCTGTGCTGTGCGAATAAATGACGTTACTGAAGAAAAACCCGCTAAATTGTAGAATTTTATCTTTGTTTACTCAAATTTCAATTTAACTGACATACTCAAAAGATATTTATTTATTCTTCGTTTGTATTTACTTTAAAATTATATGATTGCATTCAAATTACCTGTAAATAAATAATTTTATTTCGGTTTAATGAAATAAATTACGGAATTTAATTAATTAATTTAAATATTTTGCCTAAAATATGTAACAATATAATTAAAGCTCTTTAAAAAAAAAAACAAAAGAAAATATGTAATTTAAATTTAGGAAGTTAATAATTTAAAGAGTGAGAGAATACGTAAGGCATATTTAGTGGGACAAAATGAGTTGAAAGGCAAGTAGAAGAAGTAAAATGATAGATAAATAATAATTGTTTATATTTTGAAGAATAAACAATGTTCAAAAATTAGAATCGAAAACGAACAAAGAAAAAGTGTTTTAAACGTAGTCATTATGTATGTATTTCCTGGTACGATTTTTGACCAAGAGAAACTCAGAAATTAGAACTAGATTATGTAAACCATTATGTGATAAACAACGCGGTGGTGAGGCAGGAAAATGGCGCTTTATCCGTCAAGAGGAGTACGACAGGAATGTTTTCTGTCTCCAAACTTATTCAACGTTTACAACGAATATATCATACAATAGAGCCTGATAAACCGGCATGGCGGTATACGAATACAAGGCCGGTGTATAAACAACTTAAGGTTTGGTGATGATACGACCCTGTTCGCAGGCTCTGAAGTAGAAATGAAGGAAATCCTTGACCGAGTTCAGCAAGAAAGTGAGATACTACAGATGAAATTAAACATTGGAAAAAACAAAATTTATGATAGTAGACAGAACCAACAATCTTCCAATCAGTGATGCGCTGTGTGAATTCGAAAAGGTGGACGGTTTTTTACATTTAGCATTCACAGTAGATAAGAATGGGGGACTCATCTGCCAAAATACAAAGAAAACTTATTATCTTGGTGAATGATACCCTTACGAAGTGATAGCTATTTGGAAGAATAGGACAATCAAAAGGAATACAAAGCTGAGACAGCTTCAGGTACTAGTCTTCCCAGAAGTCATGTACAGCGTTGAGACCTGGGTCATCAAGGTGGAAGACCGGAGGAGAATCGATGCATTCGAAATTTGGATCTGCAGAAGAATGCTCCAGGTCGCATGGACGGAAAAAGGGATAAACAACTGGATTATAAAAGAACTGGGAATGCAGAGGAGTTTGTACGCAATATGCTTCCAGTGCATCCTCCGCTTTTTCGGCCATATAGTCCGTAGACCTGGCAAAAATCTTGAGAAGCTAGTCGTTCAGAGAAAAATCGAGGACAGCAGGTCACGGGGAAGACCACTGAAAAAATGGATGGACCAAATTGAAGAAGTACTGAAGAAACATTAGGCACATTGATTCGAATGGCAGAGGACTGCGAGCTATAACGAAAAATTGTCAGCGGGATTTGAATCGGGTTATCAGCTCTCAGACATAAGAGGAAGGATCACTGATGATGAATTTAAAGAGTTAGTTAACATGTGAAGATTACGATGTCCATTTAATCATGATCATTACAATATATATTATGCTAAAATTACGTTTGGAAGAATACAGGACACTCAGCCTAGACAAAAGAAAAGAGATCGCTCAAAAAATGGAAATTGAATAAAGATAAATATGTTATAGAAGACCACATACAGGTTGGACTGATGGAATGAGTTAACGTAAGCAACAAACTGATACGGAAGATACCCAAGCAAAAATGTTCGGAGAATTTAGAGAATTCCTATGATAAAAGACTATTGGCGAAAAGCAAAAATAGGAAAACGAGATGGTAAAGCGGGGGAAAAAGGGGTTAGGAGAAGTTTATAATGAGATGGATTATAAAAGAAGAGGAGAAATAACTAAATAATCACCTGTTAAATTATTGTAACTGATGTTGATTTTTTTTATTCGTTTTACAGTTTTTTACGGTGTCATTTTTTAATTTTAGATGTTTTGAGGGAGACTATTTTACATTAAATAAAAACTTTGAAAATTTAATTTAGCTTTAATTGAATTCTAAAATATTCTTATTTGAAAAATATATACTAAAAAAACAAGACTATTAGCCAGAACAGGGCCTGCAATTCAACTACTTAAATAATAAATCCTACAAAAATTATTTTTCTTTTGTAATGTTTCCCATTAAATTTCTTTTTTACGTGAATAGGACTTCATCTTGTATTTAGAAGTACAATTCTTCTAAATTTGCTACGATCTTTCTTTAGAAATGTATCAATTCAATTTTTATTTGAGTAAATTTGATATGAGTTTTTGATAATAACTTTTATGAGTACTTCTTCCTTTATAATAACATTTCTTTGACAATACTTACAAATTATATAACTTTTTCATCGCATTAATCGAACTTTTATTTTATTTTATTTTTTTCGTTTGGACCACCAAAGGATCACGGTGAATAGTATTCAATTTCCTGTCCTTTCAGTCATTCTTTATTCTTTCTACTGTCCATGCTAGGCTTTTTTCACGACTGCCCAAAAAGAAGTTTTTGTGTTTAGGGTGTATGTATGTATGTTACACCATAGCAGTTCAACGGCTGAACCGATTTAGATGTATGACCCCGCGTTGGAATCCTTACGTTACAGGGAGTGGCCACAGGCTGTATAAGTATGCATATATATGTTTGTTTACTTGTAATTAAAATGCCACAAAAATCATACAACGATTCTAAATTTATAATCGATAGTATTTTCAGTATCGATTTATTTATATCCAGAGTAGTTGTGTTTTAAGATCTGCTACGATACTAAATGAATTATGGTCGTAAATTTTGTTAATTTATTTCCGTGGCAGTGTCTTATATATATATAAGACACATATAAGAAATATGTGTGTGTGTGTGTGTGTGTGTGTGTGTGTGTGTGTTTAAGTAAATTTAAAAAATTTGAAAAAAAAATTATATACAAAATTGTCACTCGCACACTTTAATTATAGTATATTAAAGCGCAATATTTGTCAGCAATGTTTTTTTTGTAGTCGTGTTTTTTAATATTTATCTCTTGTTAAGATGTTATTTTCCTCTGGAAACCTAACTTCTGAAATCAACGTTCTGAAAAGAGATCTGTTCAATATAAGTTCTTTTTATATTTTAACCACATATCAAAATCTTCGAATTCTTACGACCAATTGTTTATACGAATTTCAAAAATAATCATTTTCTTTTAATAAATTAATTTCATGATTTTTGCACACTGTTATGCAATCTTGATTCACTTGTTTAGCGCAGAGTAATTTATCACTGTTGTAATTTTACTTGATTATAAAAAATGGATTTAAAAAATCGTACGTTCAAATGTTAATATTATATTTAAATACCTATTCCGCTCAACTTCATTAAAGAGTTTAATTAAATTTCCTGGCATCTGTTGAAAATCTTGTAATATTTGCTAATTGTTCCGGTCGTGTTATTTTCCAGATTTTGGAGCGTTGTTTCAATAGTCTTAACTTCTGTATAAACCCAGTTTTTTAAACAGTGATTTTATTTATTATTTATGGGGACGTGGCGGAGAATAGGCAAAATATTTTAGATTGTTTCAAAAAAAAAAAATACGCTACAATAAACTTCATAAAGATTCTAATTAAATTGTTTTGTAACAGTATTTGATATTATACTGATAAAATGTTTGTTAGCTCAATAAAGTTCATGAACTGAAATTGTCTTTACTAAGGTCTACTACTCTGAAGAAGAGAGTGTAGAGAGTGAAGAGACTGTGAGGAGAGAGAGTTTAACTAAATCCCAGTAAGATAAATCTAGTAAAACATGGATTTTAAAATCCATTTAAAAGAAGTATTATACTCTTAATTAACTTAGTGTCCTTCAAAATAGAATTTCAAGAGACTGTCTTACTGACTCAAAATCATTTTAATAATTAATCTATTTAATATGTTCTGCGTTTTTGACCGCCACGAAAGTTTAGTTCAGATGTGTTTGCCTAGGTGCGGTTTTTTATTCAGTGATTTGATATGTCTGGCTTCCGTATTGTGCTAGTTCAATGGGTTATTACGAGCTGCCGCGTTTATGAAGAACTGTTTGATAAAGTAAATTTTATGGCTATTTTATCGCGTACTATTTACTTTGATGCTTGCAGGAACGAAATGAATTTTGTAGTTATTAGAATTAATGTATTTCTTTTTTTAGGCTTATTTTGAAAGCGGATACATTTTTTAATTTTCATCTACTTTTTTTCTACTTTCCTATTTCTGATACGGTGTCTCAGAAGTAGGAAAGACGCTAACTAAAGTTTGTCCGCAGGGTGGTATTTTAGAATCCCTGCTCTGGGTTGTCGAATTCGATTCTTTGATGCGGTTGAAGTTACCCAGTGGACGCCGCGTCGTCGCTTATGCGGATGTTGGGCTTTTGCTGGTTAAAGAAGATTCGAGGAATGTGATCGAATTCAGGGCAGCCCAGGCTTGCAAGAAATTCCAGTTGTGGAGTTAGCAACATAAATGGTGTTTAGCCCAAAGAAAACCACGATGATGTTGCTCAAGGGCAGACTGGCTGTTACATAATGACCTCGTGTATCAAAGGCAGATCATCGAATTAGGTATATCTCGCTGCATAAGAATCTAGGAGTTATCCTTGATGAGAATCTTCGATTCAACAAGCACTTTCAATATGTTGCCAAAAAGGCTTGTAATGGTTCTTCGGTTTCGGATAGCAGTTAACCCGGAATGAGGGCTTAATTTCAGAACCATGCGTGTTCTCTATAAGAATGTATTGAAGCTATAACGGTGCATACTGCACCTGTCTGGGCTCATCAAACGAGGTACACATGTTATAGTAATATTTTGTTGAGATCCCAGTGTCTCCTATTGTCATCTGTGATTGGTCTTTATAGGAGTGTCTCTCTTCTCTCGAAAGACGGTCTTCGTTGTTTCACGTATTAAGCCAATTGATATCCTTGCGACTGAGCGCCAATTACGTTATGGTGTCAAGAAGGTAGGCCAACGTACCTCTGAAAGGAAATTAACGACCAAGGTTTCCATTTATGGCAGGTCAGGTGAACTGAATCGTCCTTTGGCCGTTGCACGCATGGTATTTTTCCTGATGTGAGAAATATGCAGGTTTTTAGGTGGATTTCCCCCAAGCTTATTAAATTTTTGAACTTTTTTCTTGATTTTTGAGTAAATCAAGAGTACTTTGAATGAATTGAATTGTAGGACAAAATTGTAGTTTTTGCGATCAACACTTTTATTGGTATGAGAATAGTATTATTGGTCTTTAAAAACTCAATCAAGTAATGATCTCAGTGCATAGTCTAACTGAAGTTCGATATGGGAAAAGGTTTTGTGTGAAAACTTCGGTGTTAGAAGAAGGCGGGGATTTCTCTTGCGCAAATTTTTAATTTGATAGTTGAGGGTTGAAGGTTGTAAATTATGATAAGTGGTCGTGGTTGGAAGAAGCCATTCGAAGCCGACAGTAAGTTGTGTATATATGCTGATGAAAATCTCTGCCGAGGCATTTACATCGGTGCATCCTGACAGAGACCAAACTAATGACTGTGTTGTGTTATCAGGTTTAGAAGGTCTAAAAGATGACTTCCTGTAAAGCTCATCAGGACTAGGAACGGAGGTGGAGGTGTGATGACCCAAACACCTGTGTGGGATCGTCACAATGCGGGTGTCTTCCCCTATGCGAGTCAAGATGTTTATTTCCAGTATACATGGAGTAATAAATACACCAGTTTTACGTTTTGTAACGAAGGATTTGGTATGGGTAGTGCCACTGTAACTGACTAGAAAGGTTTTTCAGGGAAGTGTGTTCGGACATCTTTTTTCGTAACCTAATAATAGGCGGAATGGACAAATTTCTTTTTTTACGGCAAAAGTACAATGTGGGGACGTTTTACCCTCAGCAGTAGGTGTTTGCGCGAATTCGCAGAGAAACAAAAGAATGTTTTGTAAATGGGGTCCCCGATCGAATAAAAGACATGTTACTAAGTGTTATAAAGGAGCATATTAAACTTGGTGCGAACATAATTTCTGTTTGTTGGCGGGGTTATGACTTAACCTCGGTAGAATTTTATGCATCAAACTGTTAATCACTGGGTTAATTTTCGAAATCTAACTATCGGGCCGCATACAAACACAGTGAAGAGTTTATGGACTTTCACTGCTGCGAAAATATAGATTCGGAGGGAGTGTGACACATCGAGATCTAAGCTGACTTATTTACGCGAATTTATGTGACGTCAACGTAACAACAACAGGGACCCATTCGATCAAATTTTACAGGATATTGCATTGCTTTTGTATCCAGAAAATGAATATAAGACTTATTTTTTATTATTATAATAACAATCTAGTAAGTTGTGTCCACTTTCAAAATAAGACCCTGTTGCTTTAATATTAAGGTTTAGTATCTTTACTCATTTAGCTCCACAATATTCACCAATGTACATCAGTATGTATCGAATAAAATGATAGAATATTTTACTACGAACAGGGTTCAAGAGATTAAGAGAATATTTTAAGCTAATTTTAGAATTTTCGTATTTATAAAATTTTAATAGATGTTCCTTTTTTTACAACATTATAATAAGTTAAATTTGTTTTTGTTGAACGTATAATATTAATAAAAATGTAAAAAATCAATTAAGATGTTTGGAATATTGTTGAAATTCTTATAGGTAAATGAAAAAAAAATTTTTTACAAGAAAATTAGACAACGTGGTATTTCATTTTTTGGTTTGTGGTTTGTGACTTGAACTATCGTTAATGAATAGTTGTGATACTTGATGTTCTTAGTCGTGCGTTTGGTGAGAGTGTGAGGCTGTTTCGTTTCCCCTTTCAACGGCCGACGACCGTGTATCATCACGATCGTGATGATACGATCGGCTTCATTGTATTTATTTTTTGTTAATTACTTTTCAACTCGTTTTTGTTCTTGTTCGGTCGGTCTTCCTATATTTGTTAGTGTATTTCTTAGTTTATTAAATTTTAATATCAATTCCCCCCTTTTTTAACATTTCATTCACGCTTTTTTTAATTTTTAATTTTCCTAGCCTCTCTCCTTATACAGTTTCATTATTAATTACAGTATAATATTATACATTTCGATTTTATTGACTTGCATTTTTATTCTATACCTACAGTTAGTTATATACTTTTATTGTTCGATATAAGTAGATAAAATTATATTAAAAAATACTTTACCACCACAAGAAAAATAAATTACTATTCAATATTTTTCTTTGAATTATTACTATGTAAGCCATGTAATTTATAAAAAAGAAAGAAAATGAGTTGGCAAAATATTGCATGACTTTCCCGGCTACGCTGGTCAAGTCACAGTACTTTGCACAAATTTTTCATTACAAAATATTTCTGAATTGGCCGGAAACCTTTTGCAGTTCAAACATTATGGATTTAACTTTTATTTAAAAATGAAGTAAAAGTGAATAATTTAAGAGAGAACTGTTTAAAAATATTGAAAAAATAGAGAACAACGTTTATGAAAGTAATGAAAAACATTTCTTCTCAGTTTGGTTCTGGAATATAAAATGGTGCCAAAGCTACTTTAATTTTAATAGCCTTTTAGTTAAAGAAAAAAAAAAAAAAAAAAAAAAAAAAAAAAAAAAAAAAGAGTCATTTTTGTGGGAGGAGTCCCCTCCTCCCACAAAAAAAAACGCAATATATATTTTTTAGAGATGAGAAATAAATTTTAAAAAACATTTTTTTTTTTAATTTTCATATATTGAGATTAAGCTTAATAAATTTGTTTAAGTAAAGTTTTCTCCAAATCTAAGAACACTTTAATAATAAAAAGAAAATTTTTTGCATTTTTGGTTCAAGGTTTACAAATTAAAAGTTTGTAGACATTTCTTGATAGTTCTATATATGAAGTACAATCTTTCAAAACATTTTTTAAAAATATTTAAACCGAAGGGAGCTAGAGTAAAGAACAAACTCATATTTTTCAATTTTAAAAAAACGGGGTTATATTTTTTGAAAAAAAATTTTATTATTTATATATGCAGTGTAGGTAACAAATCTACTTTAATAAATTTTTCTCTAAAGTTCCTCTGAAGAAAATCGAAATTGGTTTTTTCGCATTATCACCCAACCATTTAACGAATTTTGAAAAAAAAGTATAATCAATGTTCCTTACACAAAAATATTAAGCCTAATTTGAAGAAAATTGGTTTGGTCAATCCTAAGATATAAAGCCAAAATCAGTGTAAAACACGCATACTGTATTATACTTAATGCACATTATACGATTTTTTTTTTTTTTTTTTGGTGGGATAAGGGAACTAATTGGACCCTAAAACGTAAAGATTTGCAAAAAGTAACCCGATACCTATTTTTGACATGGTCACCATACTTTCCCCTTTAATATATATTCTCTGGGAAAGAAAAAATTGTATTAACAAAAATAAAATAAATTTATTTGGGTTATGATGATGAAACTGGTTTTAACGTAGCAAGAAAACATTAATAAAATTTATAGAAGGTAACATGTGAGGGAAATTTCTCTTTATAAATTAAAACTTAAATACCTCCTCAATTAATATATGTTTTTAGTTATATTTCCATCATTAAATTATTCAGTTATAATTTCTGTTTTATTACAGTTAATTTAATTTTTAGAGCAAAGAAAATCATGTTTAAAGAACGCCTGATATTCATCGTAGCTTTCAAATATTTCTCGTGTTTATAAAAAAAAAAAAAGAAGGAATTAGAATTAGATGAAAATATTGAAATCATTTTTGCATTTATATTTTCTTTTTTTTTAATCGGAGTATTGAATAACTAAACAAATTAATAAAATCTTTTTGAAAGAAATGCATAATATTCCAAACATGTTATTCATATTATATATTTAGTCTTTTCAGCGTTTTAGGATGAAGGATCAGATAATAATCAGCAAAAAGTAGTTTTATTCTCTATTCATAAATAAATAAATTAAAAAATCAACCATATTCTTGTACTAAAAAGAAAAAAAAACAAATGTAAATATAATTGCTGATCAGCAGGTTTTGAGATTTGCTGTTTTATGCTTCTTTCCAGTTTTAATTACATCTGTTCTATATTACAAATATGAGTGGAAAGAATATAAAACATTTATATTGATTTTAACGTGTTATAATAAGTTTTATTTAAGAAATGTTTAATCCGCTTTACTCTGTTTTATTATAAGATTTAAATTATTATAAAACGAAGTTAATAACTAAGGAGTATTACAGTAACAGTTTTTAAGATTGTAAAATACCAATAATAATTATCTTTTTTTTTGTTCTACAACCAGTATATTTACAATCCGCTCCTTAAGTGGAACCATAAGTAAATCGCTTGATAAGAAGCACATGATAAGGGGTTCCTAAGGGACTCTCCTATAAGTAATTCATGATAATAGTTATTAGTAGTAAACTTAAAGTCCATCAGAAACAAATATTTCTGCCAACATTTCATAGTCCATAAAAAAAAAGAAAAATACAGAAGTAAAAAAAAATATATCACTAGATTTGGCGTTGTCATTTATCAAAATACCATTCTGTAGCTCCTAAGTCAAGCCATGGAGACGTTTCAACCTTCGGATATCCCTGGTTTTATCAAGCAGATTGATTGCTAAGTGGTTAACGTGATTTTCAAGCTGTTGTTGGTATTTAACACTGCGCTGTCTCGTAACGTCACGAACCATCGGAAGCTCCAGATGTTCATGAATTTCATCATTCCGTGTGAATTATGGCGCCTCTGCAATTACTCTCATTACTTTGTTTTGGAAGCGTTGTATGATATCTATGTTGCTATTACTTGCTGTTCCTCACAACTCCACGCCGTAAGTCCAGATTGGTAGTAGGATAACTTTGTAAATTAGTACTTTATTGGACAACGTAAGGCATGAGTTTCTCCGTAGAAACCAAAGGAGTTCCTTATACTTCGCGTTTAATTGTTTCCTTTTCATCCTCACGTGACACTCCCAAGTCAAAACGCCGATCTAGGTGAAGTCTTAGGTACCGCATACTCTCTGTTTGTGGGATCAATACACCATCCATGTACAGACTGGGACAGTCACCCTTTCGCATGCCCAATGTGACATGCTTTGATTTAGTCTGATTAACTTTAATCTTCCATTTTTTCTATTATGCACAGACCAGATCTAACGCCATTTGCAATTCCCGCAAGGCTAGGCCAGGATCTTCGTTAACGGCAAGGATAGCAGTGCATCGGAAAATGTGGCAACGATGCAATCTTCCAGGGCTGGAAGTTCCGTTATGAATATGGAATATAACACAGGACCTAGTACAAAGCTCTGAGACAAACGTCCCTCAAGATAATTCCGTAAGACAAGTTAGCAGGGTTGAGAAAATTTTAATTTCAATTTATAGAGCAAGCCAGGTCACCATACTTATCAAAGGCCTGCAGGATCTCGAAGAATGCCACCGAGCAGAATTTACTTTCCTCCAGACATCCACTGATGACCTCGACGACTCTTTGGATTGTTCGATGGTGAAGTGGCCGTATCTGAACCCAAATTCGTGGTATAAAATTATCCCCTCACCCTCCAAAACTGGCCTAATCCTGCGAAGTAACAGCTTTTCAAATAATTTAGATATGACCGGTAAGAGGCTAATTGGCCTGTAAGAAGAAACCTCCTGTGCAGGCTTCTCTGGTTTCAAGATCATTACCATCTGTGATACCTTCCATTCTGCAGGAAAGTAAGACGTCCGTAGGACAGCGTTAAAGAGATCCTTAATGGACGTGATGCCTTTAAGGGGTACCATGACAAGCATTTTGTGCGTCACTAGGTCAAAACTCGAGGCTTTCATTCACCTTCCCTGTTTGATTAATTTCAGTAACTCTCTTGTTGAGATCGGTCTAATCGGTAAGCTGACTGGCATTAGTCTCTCTAAGAAGTCTTTAATAACCTCGTCACTAAGATCCTCTTCATCGTGAGGTTGGAATGTTTCACCTAAGTGTGAAGCAAATAGATCGGCTTTCTCTTTGTCATTCGTCACCTACAGTACATCCCTACAGGGCAGAAAGCGTACTTGTGGTTCGTTGTATCCCCTTCGTAGCCTTACATAAGGTGCGTTCGTCTCTATTCAGGTTAGAAAGATTTCCGATGAATTCCTTGAATGTTTCGTCTCTGATAGCCTTCAACAACCTCCTCAGTCTCCGCGCAGCCCTATCAAGAAGTGTTCTGTCTTCTGGTCTCCTGAATCGCTGCCAATCTTGTATGAGACGCCGTTTTATCCAATTGGATCTATCACTTCTCTCAGCTAGGTATTGTCTTTGGTAGAGTGTACATCTTCATGTGTAAGAGATCGCCATGCTCCTTCCTGCATGACACACGTTAGAAACTACGTTGCATAATCAATATTCTCAGGTGTATCGAGCGGAAATGGGTCAATCAGTTTCTCCTCGATCCAGTCCTGATAAGAGATCCAGTCTGTTCATTTCGTATACAGCATAGGCCTCCTTTTCCTTCTCAGCACCGACGTGCTCACCGTAAGTAAAACGGGCCAGTGGTCCGACGTCGAATCATAGCTGTTTTCTACCAGAGTGTATGTAGATGATATACTTGAAGAGATAAAAAAGTTAAGTAAATACGGGATCTTCGTTAGGTCCGTAGGCCAGTATGTCGGCTGGAATCCCGAAATTAAGTCCAGGCGTAGATTTTTAACACACCTTCTCAACATCCGTCCCCTATTGGCTGTCAAGCCCCACAACGAGTCTTTTGAATTCCAGTCTCCTCCAGTGTTAAACCTAGAACCTAGAGTTGCAGTGTATTCGGAAAACAACTCGTTAGTTATAGTATGGCTTGGAGGACAGTACACCGCGCACAGTCTTATAGTTCCCAAGCATTCTGTAACTTCAACCGAGGTTGCCTGAATCTGATTCTTGCAAAATCCTGGAAGTTGGTGATGCCTCAGAGAATTCCTAATCAGTATCGCAGTTTCCCCATGGGTTCTCCCGTCTGGGTGATTTGTTACACACACGGAGAAACCTTGAAGCCTAAGGTAATTCCTGTATGTAAAGTGTATCTCTGATACTAGTATTCCGTCTAGGTAATAGGTAATAGCCGTAATTTCTAGTTCTTCCCACCTTTAAAGTAGGCCGTTAATGTTCCACGTAACAATCCGGAGAAATTTTGTCATTAACAGGCTTTTGAGAATACTGAATAAATAAATTAGACTTCCAAGCTGTTGAACTAGGAAATCTATATATGAATAAAGCCTGTCTAACCTGTTTACATTATTCTCATCAGTACGCCAGCTGCCCCAGCATACGTTCTGTGGAGAAACTCAGGCTTTACGCCGACGGTCCCAGATGCTCCACGTCCCAGCGTGGGGAAATTCTTATCATCAAACGTGAGGCCAGTCGTCCAACAGCTAGCAGATTCCACTCTTGGAGCAAGTTGTGAGTTCCGATTGGCCTTTTGCCTTCGTTTCCTCCGTAATATTGCTTGGTACACTCTGCAGTTTTGTGAGTTTTCCGGATGGTCGGATTGACATAAATCACAGGTTGCAGGAGTGCGTCTGTTCTTCCTGGATCAATCATCTCTTCGGTGGCCTTCCCCACACTTTACACAGCGGAAGGGCCTCATGCAATTGTTTTTGGCGTGCCCGTCCTGTTGGCAACTCATGCACGAGACCTGTTGGTTTCCGTGGTGTTTCGAACGACATGCTGCAATTCGCAATGTATTTTAACTGAAATATAGTCTTATTGTTCTCCTACGGCTCTACGTTCACGACAAACGTCATTATAGGCTCTTTAGTTACTATGTGGCGTGCATTTATTAAGTCATTCACCCGATGCCCGTGGCCTTCGATTACTTCCTTGATCATCTCCAGTGGAATCGAGTGATGCAGGTTCCGAATCACGACACGAAAGGCTCGTTGAGCCTTTCAAGTGAAGGTATGACCTATTAATCCATGTTTTCGAACCATATTTATGATTTTCTTGTACGCTTCAATATCATTAGAAATTATTCTAAGTTGTTTATCTCCTACCAGTCGAATGTTGTGATCCCCCTTACACACGACCGTTTCTAACAGTTCGTATAACATTAGCACATCATTTATCCCGTAAAGTACAATAGGTGGGGGCTTGATGGGTTCTGTTTGGTTCGTATTATTCGTATCCTCTAATGGAAGGTCGCTAAATCTATTTTATATGGGTGATCCACCACTGCTGGGATTATGAATTGCAATTTGTTTTCTCGGCATAGGCATGGTTCTCCACTGACTAGAAGTATGTTGGGATTCCATAATTACACTGTCGTTATCGCTTGAATTTCCGGATAAATTGTTCGCTATGTCATCTCTTATTAGTTTTCTAAGAGCTACCTTTCTCGGATCTCTATTTGACGACACTATGAACCACATTTTCTTGATGTTATTTGATAACCTCCACAATTAGATGCCCCTTCGTCGATCAAATTAGCTGGTGGTAAATGATCCATGTTGAATCCCTCTATGGCTTAGGTCAGCCCAAACAAAATTTAAAAAAAATATATATTAAAATGACTTATTTATACGTCATTTTAATATATACTTTTACAAAAAAGAAGTTTTTGTTTTCTCTGCCAAATATGGAACGAAGTCCGCAATAATCTCGTAAAAATATCTATTTCACAATTATCAAATATAACAATACTTAATAAACAAACCTAAGTCACAAAATAATAGCTTATTTTCAATTATAAATAATATATATATATATATATATATATATATATATATATATATATATATATATACACACACACACATACACACACACATACATACAGTTTATTTAGTCGTTGTGAAATGATTAAATAGTGAATTTATGTGTAAATTAAGGAGCTTTAGTTTTATTAATAGAGGAGGTAAATTTATTACCGATGGGCTATTTCTAGCTATTAATTTGCTTTGAAAACAATGTTTAACTTTTATTAAGTAGGATTTATTTAGCATGCAGTTATGCAATTTCATTTATGTATTATCCTAATATAAGCTTACTCTTTGTTTAGTGTTCGTGTATAAACGAAATTTCCCATCACCATCTATAATCTGTTGCTTATTACACCTCATCAAACCACAAACAACTCGTTAATTAATGTTGTTTTTATATTATTAGGATATATTTTAACAGGATTTACTAATATAAATTTTATTATTTATTTTAATTTAAATAGCGATTAATGTTATTTAAAAGAAAATGGTGATTACGAGTATACATACTTTACCTACGGATAAAGTTTAATAAAACTGGGGATTTTTTCTTCAGAAATAATCGTGGTTAGTTTTTAATATTATCAGTTTAATATAATGTTTTTTGCTTTATACAGTAACTACTCGTATACACTAACAAGTTCTAGCACTTAAAAAAATATTAATCGTATGTCTTCTTTTTTTTAATCATTATAGAATTTAAATATTCTCGATTAAAAACTCAATTTTCAAAATAATATTAAAATATAAATAATTTAACGAGTATAGAATTCTATTTTACTAATTGGAAACAATGTTATAATGTACAATATTTTCGAGTTACAGCTAGCGGAAGATTTCGCTCGGATTTCAGCTCTTTTAATAAAAAGAAATCCTACATAATCTTTGAGATCCAAATTAGGGAGTAAAGTTGATGGTTTCTTATGTAATTTGAGTGGGAAGTAGAATAAAATACCGGATATATTTTTCGTCGGGCAGAGTGCTGTGTTCATTGTGACAGAGGGAATTTCGAACAATTACCGTAACTGAGGTGTGTTATTCTGTTACAATTTATCATTTTATTTATTGCATCGTTTTATTTTGCTATATTAAGTATAATTTTTATTAGGCATAGAAAGAATAATATGATTTTCTGTCTATTTTTAGTGTGTTTTGCTTCAATAAAAAACGATTTTTGAAAGTTTTTATTGGCTGAATTTACATTAATTTTCTCAGAATTAAATTCTGTACAAGTTTTGTTACTAGATCTTCTGCATTTAACACAGCTATTCTACTATAAACCTAAAGAAAGCTTGTTATTCGACACTGAATTTTGTATTTTACATCGGATATCTTAAAACTACCGAGTTACAGTTCTGCGGCTTGTTCTATCCTATTTTCCATCTTAAATTACAAAAGAAACCACCAACTTTACTCGTTTGTTTGGGTCCCAAAATTTACACTAGGACTTCTTTTTATTAGAAGAGCTGAAATCCGAGCAAAATCTTTCACCAGCGTAACTTGGAAAACGATTCGTTTCCAGACCTATGATTATATGAACTTTTTTTATTTTCACCAGTACGACATGTTCTGAAAGTTCTTTCCTTTCTTCGTGGGACACTCTGTATACCATAGGTTATCACTATGTAATCTGTGTATCATAGATTATGGGTAGAGTTGATGTCATATATTTACATTTATCATCCTATTTAGGGCAATATTTTTATGGATTTAAAGATCTCCTTATTTTGAGATTTTTCAAACATATTGAATAAATTATAAGATTATATAGTAGAAATCTTATAGAATAGAAGTAGGTAAGCAGTTAAAAAATGCTTTACCAGTGTAGCTTGAATATGTATATATTGTCGAGTGTTCAGGGTTCGATCAGGATATTTAGAGATTAAAAATTGAAAATGTTTATATAATTATAATTTATTAGTTTAAGAACAAATAAAATACGACAAATCAATTATAACAATGACAATAAGAATAATATACGACAATAATAAACAAATAATAACAATAAAAATAATAATGTAATAATTATAATAAACAGTGATTGCATACAAAAGAAAATTTAAAGTAATCGTCAGGATTTATTTACAGATAGTCAAATATAATTCAGTCCGATTGACAAAAGACATTAAAATGACTGCTAGTCTTAACACTTTTAACCCCTAATCTCGTATTTACAACAATAGTACAATGGATAAGACGAGTATAAAGTTCTATAACTGAAAATACCTTTGCTGTTCACAAATAAAACTACCCTAACAATTTATGAATGAAATTTAGTGCATTATCTCTTTCACTCATAATCTAACAGTAACTCACCGGACCGCTTCTTTTTTCGTGTACAGGAATTGCTTGTGATGTCATCCTAATCGCATCGAACTTAATTCACACTAAAATTCGTTCCTTCACTGACCTCCTCGCGGAGTACTCTCTCGCAGAAACTCGTATCATAACGTCTCGCTTAGACTCTCGTCGCAGATGAACATCTCCCAGAACTCATTTCAACTGGTCTTCCCCGCAGTATTTATACTCCTCTCCTCTTTATCTGTCGGACCGGATCCAACTCGAATTTATAATTTATATTTTCATATAATAAATAAATATTAACTAAATAAATTATAATTTATATTTTTTATTCCTTTTTTGGTGTTCTACAAAACTTCTCAGAATTTTTAAACAGTGCATAGTGTCACAAATCATACTCAAAAGTGACATAATCATTCTTAAGAATAGCAAGCTACAACTCTATGATTATAAAGGGAGAATGAGGAATGAAGAGGTTTCCCATTACCTTCTTCACTGATCTAAGCTCAGTAGGTGATATTTAGCTATATAAGTTACACCTTTCCTAAGTTTACTACAGGAACTGGTTACGCAATAAATTATCATTGGTCTTAGAGGTAACACTACTTATTGATGCCTGTGCACCGAAAGAAATGTACAGGTGTCTATCCATGCGATAGAATGCGAAAGTTTTTTGTAAAATTAATTAACTCCCTTTTTATTACTACAGCAATGCATTATTCAGAATATTTCGGTGGTATGAATGAGAAAAACCTCTTTGTGTCGTATTGAATTTATTTTTTCTCTTTGTTTTATTTCGAAACTAATGTAAAGTATAATAATAATTTTTAATATATTATAAAGTAAATTTTACAAACATGGAGTAATATTTTAAAATAGAATTGGATCAATAAGCTCTTTTTGTTATTCCCAGATGACGTACCGTTGACTTTACAATTTAGTAGTGTCTTCATAAGTTATGTATCGTTGAAAAAGACAAACATTATATTATGTTCAACTTGAGTATTTCATTGAATATTTTATAAGTTTTTAAAAATGTCTGATGTGTTTCAAAATAAAATCGTTACGTGCTGCCATATAACGGTTATTAATATTTTTAATAATTTATAATTTGAAAAAACGATGTAGCTTTTTATAAGAAATTTCTTGCTTTTTAAATTAATTGAAAAAAGATGGTTCTCAATTCGACCCGTTTTTCTTTAACAGGTTCAACCTTTCTCATTATCAAACAAATTATGATCCTTTAATTTTTAAATTACCTCTAATAAACCGGTTACAATTTTTTCCACGTAAGTAAAAATATACTTTTTCTACGTTTACTATTGTAAAATACTTTTTTTATTTTTTTTTCATCATTGCTTAATATATGGTAATTGAAGCTTAGTGATATGTAGCTCTAGCTAACTGTCTTTCTAATATTTAAAGTAGCCTATTTTTGCGCCAAAATTCAAGAAAATAATTATTCTTTCATTGGGGAAAGACTTAGTTCACATTTATTAATATAATATTTCTTATTTAATTTTTATCAAATGCAGTTTCTCGCCATTTGCGTTGCTGATAAACAGTTTCTTACATATTGTCATCGTCTTTTACTGTCTTAATTTACGCTTTAAACAAGAATAGCTTTAAAAATAAACTTAAATGTTTTAAAAATGAAATAATTAATTTTTTTTGTTTTTCACATTTTGGAGTAGGCGCCAAGTTAAAGTTTAGTAAGTTGTGTTGGGGGGGGGGGTATTTTTAATTTGATTCTAACTTCAAAAAATGGAAATTTAAATAATAGAATAATTATTTAAAAAAAAAAGAAAAAAGTGGAACCGACATCAAGACCATGTACTTGATGATGCAAGATGATGCACTTATATAGAATTATAAGATTCCCACTATCTCTACCGATGTTGTATATTATATGTAATGTATATTGTCTAAAAGGTTTAAGATGATTTTTGATGATTTTATTAACGGTGCTATGTATATTGTGCAGAAACTCACATTACTTGTCCTACAGAAGACCATATAACATCATCTAATGTAAGGCATATAGAATATCAGGATTCCTACTGTCCCTACCTACCTGCCGGACGGCGAAAAAATTTTTTGTCAATTTTCAGGCCTATATTTTGAGTCTAAGAATTTTTGTCGACATCATGGTACCACCGAAAAAAGCAGCTGCGTCGACTGCAACATGATTTGTTTCAATCGGATTAATAGGAAAACTTTATGCTGGAACAGACATAGAAAAAAAATATACGGATCAAATATATAACCTTCGTTTTTGATGAAAAACGTGGTCTTTGATGGCGGTTTTGCTTTTGTGATGAGGATATTTTAAGTTGGCTTTTAAAAAATATTTTTTTACTTGATATATTTTTTTTCTCTGCAAAATTTGGATAAGACTATAATAAACACGCTTTTTTGTATTTCGGTGCTGTTTTTTTTACACTAATTGTAAATTTTTAGGTTTATTTTATTTGTAAAGAATATATAATATTTTGTATTATGTATTTAGAACAATTCAAACTTTTTTAATACATTTATTTCTGAACCGATGTAGAAGTTAGTACCATATTTGAAAATTAAAAAAAAATATCTCTTTTTTATGAATAACATATTACACATATTACTCTTAAATTAAAAGAAGAAAAATGGGAAAGTGATCATAGTTTTGTTCTTTAAATCAATTAAAATTAAGAAACCGGATTACTTTATATCAAGTTTATAGGAGCACTGAAAATAATTAGAATTAAATCATTTTTTTTTCACTTATCGAAGTCTAATTCAAGCGATAATTAGTTTTTAAATTTATGGTGTAACATATTTACGTGGTTCATTTAACTTTGTAAAATGGCAAGTTTTTCTAGATAGATTTCATTAATTCCATTCTAACTTGAGATGTGTTTAGCTGAACCGCGCGGTATATTGTCATCTTGTAACTAGATCTTTAATTTGTTAAAAAAAGCTGACAGTAAATTTGTAATACTTCACTGGTATTGGATATTTATTCTTATATAGCGGAAAATTAATGATAAATGTAAATAAACCAAAAAAGTTTAAAAAAATTCAAAAATCGATATTTTTATACTTTGATTGGATCCCCCATCACAATATTGCCCCCGGTGTTATTTTGGTACATTTATTTCATTCTTCTGGCTCACTTCCACTACTACTATACTTAATAAGACAAAATAAATTCGGTTACTAAATAAAAAGATAGCTTTTTTGATATTTGGAGAAGAGGAAATTTTGGGGCAATATTTTTTTTTAAGTTAATAAGCTAAGCATGTACACATTTACTGAGCTTAATATAAAGTGGAGATATGTTTGCAAAATTTTGAATAGATTAACCCCAAAATTTTGAATAAGCTACCTGCCTCACCCTTTGGAGATATTGACCCCAAACATTTATTAACAAATTGCCCCATACACACGAGTCTGATCAAAATGTCATAAAATTGGTTTATCCTTTCAAAAGTTATTAAGTTTCCAACACGCTAACACATGTACATACGTATGCATGAATATTGCTCCCTCTTTTTTGTTTTTTAGGGTCCCTGGGTCATGAAACTTCGAGAAATGCAAAAAGAAACCATACCTCACCTTTTTGACTGATTACCATACTTTTCTTCTTGCAGCATAGCTATTAAAGCTATGATGCTAGAAAAGTAAAGAAAATAAAGGGTTGTTACAAAAAAATGAATAAATATGAAAATCTCCTACATAATAAACGTAGGAGATTAAACTCTCTAAAATTCGAAATATTATAAGAAGTACACTACATTTATATTTCCTTAGGACATCCTTTCTTTAAAAAATAAGTTTGCATTTAATCTAGATGAATTTATTTTAATACAATTATTAAATGCAGTGACTTCTATGTTTGTCGTTGAAGTATTAAAATTCGAAGAAACAATTAAAAATTTTGAAAGAAAATATATATATATATATATATATATATTTAAATAGATTTTACAACAAAAACATTACATACCAGAATCTTTTGCTGTGTTGTCGGAGAAAAATAAAAATATTTTTTCCTTCTATTAACATATCTATTTTATTTCTATACCAGTAACAAGGAAAACATTTTTTAATTGAAAAACTAATATACTTTAAAATTATGATTTTTATAATTACTATTATCAATCGTTTCATTATATCCCTTGAATTTAGGAAAAATTATTTTTGTTATAGCCTAACATTATTGCAAATTTTAAATTGAGTTTCCATGTTTTTTTATTTTTTGATTAATTTTCCATATTTACACATTATTTATTTTAAACATTGACGTTAGTGTTAAAAATAAAACTATTGTGAAAGATTTTTTGGAATTAAAATTTTGTAATCTTTTTTGTCTGATATAATAACAAAATTCTATTCCGGTAATACGAACTTTCATTTGCTTTTTAATAATCGATTGATTCTAATAATCTAGCAAATTAAATATAAGGAATGACGGTTATTCAAAAAATTTAATTGGAAGGTCTTAGTTCTGATCCTGCTGAAAATTAAAAAAATAATCTAGTTAACTGGAACCCGACGAATAGATGTACTGAGACGGTACATCTGTTTTTAACGCCATTTGAACCGTTCCGATCCATACTGGTCCAAAAATTATTCTACAACAGTTCTTGTTTTTTAGGGTGGGTTCCTATGCGCGATTTTTGGAATGTAGCACTATTAAGTACGCACCGTTAAAATTTAAATGTAGTATAATTTGGCTGAAAATTGTAATTTATCCGCTAATTTTTAACAGGACCGAGGAAACTTAAAATTTTATTATATATAAGACGCCACTAACCAGTTGACAACAGTTCGTGATGGAGGTATTAATTTTCTTACGGTTTTGTTAATTATGAAGACTGTTAATGAATTATATTTCTTCTAAAAGTGAACAAAGGAACTTCCTTGTTTTACTACCTTTTAAAAATCCTGCCTAAGGTATATCAGCTAATTTGTTTGTATCAGCTAATTTCTTGGGTTAATAAAGAGGGAAAATCAAAACTCAAAAATACGTAACTTTTTTTTAACGCGTCATCTTTTTAACAGTTGTGCTTCAGTTAGATAGACTCAAGGCACGGAAGTGCAGTAAAGGATTAATGCTGTGAATGAAACTAATTAAAACTTTATTTACATTCCAAATCTAAAGAAGGAAGACGGCAAAAGAAATAATGGAAGGTCGGGATTAGTTTTTTGCAGGAGAAGAATTTCTCGGTAAAAATGGCTCTTCCAAAGTAAAACCTTTTTGACTATTTATTAGAATATTTTCAAATAAAGTTTAAATGTAAACATGTAAAATAGATGAATTTTACATGAGTATTTCTTTTTGTTTCGTAATCTTTACGTGTCATCCATATAAGTTGTTTGGCGTTCTAAGAAGCTTATCTTTGGTTATTAAATTATCCAGTTATTCGACGTAGTTAGGTTATTGTAACTTAAAGAATGAATTTGTGTACTGTCAAATAAACATCGTACGTTTTATATTATACAAGCAAAATTTAACAGTTATCTTATCGTGAAAATACTCGTACAGCAACACAGTTATTCAGCAGTGTTGGCGTATGAGGATTTGAGTAAATGTCTTTTGTATTTCCATCCCCGTAGCGACCAATCACGTATGAATAACATACCCCTACCATCGAGCCGAATTTCACAAGAACTAAGCAAAGATAATATTAACATACTATACATCTTTTAGCGTATCTATTCACAGTCATTCTCTTCTCCCTTCCCTTTATGTCAAACTCACTCTAAACTCCTACACAAGCTTCTTCGTGTAACAAATGGCTTGTAATATGTATGAATCATGTTATTGTAAGCCATGTTAAACCTGACTCATATCTATACTAAATTAATAATTATTGATTTTATTTCAGAAAGATTAATGTAGATTTTTTTGGTGAAAATAGTTTTTATAAATTACTGCAATCAAATATGAACATAATTATAAAAAAGAGAATACAAATAAATATATATGATAATTTATAAAAAAAAAAAAAATGTACACACGATTAAAAAACATCTGCTTTTCGGCGTACAGATATTTTTTATTATAATACATTATTTTAATAAATTTTTAGTAATACATATATTCTAGCAGAAAGTAAAATACATAAAATCATACGTTTTTAACCGTGAAGCTGGTGATGAGAATTAATGAAAAATACAGAGTGATTTCAGATTGTCCACCAATCTCTCGGGAGCTGATTCTACAGCCAAAAATAAGAAACACGTTCATATAAACATAGGTCAAAAAACGTTTCGTTTGCGAGTTTCAGCTCGCGAAACATTTATTCCTGTTTTCTGCTTCCTCTGTGAGATTAAACCGTAGTAAACTTTTTCGGGTACAGATCGACGGGGAAATTTGACAATTTCTTATGGCTTTTGATCAAGAAATTGAATAAAAGTGGTCAAGACCTGTAGCTCACTTAGGTTTTAAGAAAAACGAGATAAAACACGAAACGGTTTTTTTTCGGAAAATACACATTTTTAGGTTGGGATGAAGTAATTTTGTTAGTTTATGAATAAACAAAATTTCTAGTTAACTTCGTAGAGAATTTAACTCTGAGAAAATTGATGAAAATAACGTCTATTAAACAAAAATTTGAGAAGCTCAGTTTAATTAGAAACAAAACGTAAAAATTGGATCGGAAAAGCGATAACTTATTAAACAGAACAGTCTACGTATAAATGCTAAAAATTATAAAAATAGATTTGAAAGACATCCTTCTAAAACATTTATATTTTTTCATAGGCTGGCAATAACAGCTGACCAATAATTAAGGTGGGTTAAGGAGGTGAGTTCGAGAAAAAAGTATGCTTAAACTAACAACGATTCGATGCTGGTCGTGAACGTTTTGAGAGAATTGCGGACACTAAAGAAGCAATATTGAATGCGGTACAAGTAACTTCCACCTCAAACACCAGAACGTTATCACATCGCTTTCTTGTTTCGCAATCAAGTGTGTGGCGAAAGTTACGGAAGAAACAATTATATCCATTTCATACAACACCTGCACAAAAGTTATTACCTCCGGATTTTGATAAACGGATGAAATTCTGTCAGTGGTTAATTAGAAAATGTGAACACATCGCGATTTCCTAAGCAATATTCTAATTACTGATGGATCCTGTTTTACAAGAAATGGCATTGTAAATTATCGAAACACTCATACTTGGGCAGAAAAAATATCCCCATGAAACTTCTACAAGTCATTTCTAATGCAATTTTTCGTTTAATACGTGATGTAGTCTTTTTGATGATAATCTCATAGGCCCTTTTTTCTTACCACCAAGTCTCAATGGAGAGCGGTACTTGCATTATTTGCAAAAAAATGTGATAGAACTCTTGGAAAAGATATTTCACTTGCAGATAGAGGCGCAGATGTGGTTTTTCAGTGATAGCCCACCATCTCACTACTGTTGTGATGTGATGAATCATTTAAATAACCATAAGCAATGGTCGATACGGATCAGTAAAATGGCACCTTGATCTCAAGATCTCACGTCACCGGACTTTTTCCTTTGGGGTTGGATAAAGTCGTTAGTCTATTCCATTCATAAGGTACACAAGAAGAACTGAAACATCATGTAATAGAAGCTGGAGCTACTATTAGTAATAATAATGATTCTATTAGACGTGCCAAACTAGCATAGATTCGCCGAGCTGAACTATGAATAGAATGGCGGTAACATTGAGCAACTGCTTTGAAGAAATGATTGCAGCTTTGTCAAGTAACCATTTTGATAATAACTAACAACTTTAAGAAGAAAAAAAAAGGGAAGTAATTTTTATGTTTTAAATCTATTTATATTATTTTTTTCTGTTTTGATAAGTTTTCTTATTTACATTATGTTGTTTAAACATTAATGAAAATTGTTCTGTTTAAAATCCTATCACTTTTCCGATCCACTTTGTGTGTTTTGTTTCTAATTAAAGTTGAACTTTTCGAATTAGTGTTTAATTTTTATAAACGTTATTTACATCAGTTTTCTCACAATTAAATTCTCTTCAAAATAACCTAGAGATATATTTATATTTTTATTAGTAAATAAAAAAAGTTATTTTCTTGCAATCATAAAAAAGTATATTTTCCGACAAAATGTTATTGTGTTTTACCCCGTTTTTCTTAATACCTAAGTGAGGTAGAGAAATGGAACTTATTTTTCTCAATTTATTAGTTAAAAAACCATATGAAAGCACCAAATTTACTCCTCAATTAGTATCCCAAGAATTTCATAACGGTTTAATTTCACAGTGGGAGCAGAAAGCAGGGCTAAATGTTTCGCGAGTTGAAATTCACTGACGAGCCTTTATCTAACCTATGTTTATATGGACTTTTTTTCTTATTTTTGGCTATAGAATCATCTCCTGAGAGATTGCCGTGCAATTTTGTACCCCCTACATACATTTTTTAACAAAAACCAAATTAGATTTTACAACAAAAGATTTTTATTATTTTATTTAAAAAGGTTATCGATCGCCTATGCGACCATCTCTAACTGTTAGAGCTTCTGTTAAGACTGATGATGTTTTTTAATTAATACATCTAGCTCGGCAGCCATGTTTCAAAATGTAGCCTACGCCTAAATAGAATTTTTAGATGAGAAGCATGTTGCCAGTGGCGTCATTTGTCCACGCAAACGATATTTTTTCTTTATTACCTGATGACATTATATTCGAATGCCGTATATTAATCATACAGAAAGAAAATCGTGCAAAAGAATTTTCATTTAAAAGCTACGATGTAGCTATACTATTTGAATATAAAATTTCAAAACAAGCCATAAAAAAATATTCGTGATAATTGCAGAAAAACTAGGTTTAATTTTTGAACAGTCAAGAAAGACGGGTCAAAAATTCCTCCAAACTGGAAAGAACATAAGAAATAAAAATGAAAGACAAAAGTCAGTTTCATATTATTTTAAAAATCAAAAATTTCAAAATTTATATTTTTAAATTTCATATTTTAAAAACCTCTCATATATAACAGATCAGATATGTATAATAAGAGGTATATATAAGAATAATATTTAGAAATTTAAAAAATTTATACGCTATATAAGAAACAATTTGGAAAGGCGTTAGTAAAGTAGGTGTCATACGAATGTATGAGGCCGCTTACCGGCTTAACCAAACAGTAGCAAAGCACTTTTCTTTATTGCAATTAACAATGTTAACAATAAAATAATTTTACATTTTAATTTTCTAAACAAGCATATTTCACTACAACAAAAAAATACTGTACAATAACAGTACGATGTCAGTAGCGACTGCACATCTCCTGCGCGATTTAAAAAATCTACTGAAAATTTTATAACCACTGGTGCTGAGGATGATCTTTATAGAGTGTAGTTAGTAAAAGCACTATTGAATGTTTATAATAGTTATAGACCACTCCAAACATTTCTTAAGTTCCGGACTAAAAACAAAACTATATAAAATTAAAAGAAATGATCCTAATGGCGCCATGCCGTAGCCTACGTAATGAATTAAACAAACATGTAACTCGAACAGTAGGTCAAAAGATATGTTGGGTTTGAATTATGGGTGTTAATTTAGCATATCGCTGTTGCGTGTTTATAAATATTTAGGTCTTTTAAGACGTGGTTTTTTTTATATGTGTAGAATACCATAATTATTGTTATAATTATCAAATGTTAACGCTGTGATGGTATGGAAAGCTTTCAAGTGTTCCTTTTTCCTTAAAGTTGCATTTATCTTAATCGATGTAGAAGATAATGGTTGTTTGAAAAGATTAATTTACTTATTTAAGGGACACTATTCTTTTTCGTACTTGTATTCTACGTTATAAATTTGGTGTATGTAACAAAACAACATTGTATTTGGTCAAAACAATGACTAAAAAGGTTTTGAAATAACATTTTAAAAACATTTTATTGTAAAACTTGGTTCAGTTTTCGTTACAAAAAAAATATATTTTTAAACATAGAAATACTTTTACTGGATTATAAATTTTACGTTGTTGAAAATACAAATTCCAATTAATTAGTTTATTCAGAAATTAAATAAATTAAATATTTGGGTGTAATTAAAATATGTTTGCTGAATATTAATGCATCTCCTTCCCCTTTCTCACTTCCTCTCTCCCGGAATTTAAGCATGGAACACACATAAACCCACACAAAAATACAACAAAAAATAAAAATATAAAGTGATGTAATGTTAGCGGATGATTTGGGGTGCAAACTTAAAAATGACATGCGTTGACAACGAATGTCGTTTATTTGCGGTTTCAATTTTTCCGCTCTAATTCAACTTCTATCTATGTGTCCTCATTTTACGGTTCAGTGGTTAGTGATTATGTGTATTAAGTATTTATTTCATTTTTATTCCGGTTAAAACATTTGATTTATTACCGGTTTGTACAATGAAGTAAAAGATAACTTTAAAAATAAATTTTAGTCTATTACCTTAAAAGATTTTAAGTGGATAACATCTATAATATTATTTATAAATAATATTTTACCGCTTTGTTGAACTCCGTGTCGGATTGATAGTGTCACTTTCTATCATCTGGAAGGTTGTAAGTTTAAATCCCGGTGAATAATTTTACAATTGCTATAAAATTCACTTCATCATTGAAAAGAGAGAATGACTGAAATCGTTATCAAGCATTTACCAGCACTATTAAATAAATGTAAAATCACTTTACAATACGTATTTCATTTTAAAATTATGAAACACATGTGCGTGGGAGTATAAAAAATTGGTTTAATTATAAATTGTACAAATACCGGGTGTTTGAAAAAGAACTTCACAACTTTAAAAGCATATAAAAATTTATTTAGAAAACTTACGCATTCGATTGAGGTCTCATTTCATAGTAAAATATATTAAGTTTTGATCCACATAGTATATTAGTACTGAATTCGGCCACAAGCTCTGTCACCAGTGTTGTTAAAAATGGGTAGATTTGTTGGTGCGGAACGTGCTCGCCGTGTGTTTTGGTTTCACGATTTACAGTCAGCAATGCAGTTCAACGTTAACTTCGTAGAGAGTACGGTACGGAGCCTCCTAGTAGATACACAATTTACTTTTGACACTAAACCTTCGTTGAGACAGGTTATTCTGTTAAACATACAAAATCACCAGAACGCCCACGTGTCCCTGTGAAACTCAGAGAAAGCTTTGCACGTAGTCTGAAGAAATCAAATAGACGTGCATCATGCGACACTGGGATTCCACAAACGACTGTTTGGTGTGTATTCGTAGAAACCAAATGTGGTTCAGCACATTATAGATGACGACAAAGATTCTCGGGTGTAGTTTTGTCTGGTAGTGATGGATAGAATTGCAGACAACGATACATTTTTAGAATGTAATTTTTAGTGATAGCCGATTATTATCGTGAAATATTCGTGGGGTAGCGA
This sequence comes from Lycorma delicatula, assembly GCF_047948215.1. NCBI lineage: Eukaryota > Metazoa > Arthropoda > Insecta > Hemiptera > Fulgoridae > Lycorma > Lycorma delicatula. Next base: position 186,197,354 of record NC_134458.1, on the reverse strand, counting down.
AAACCATCATGGAACTATGCAACACATTAATGATAGCCCTAAGGTCAATTTTTATACGCCCTAAGCAAACAAACACTGTACGGCCCGTTCTTTTTCCAGGAGGCAGCCGTGAACGATATCGATTATCAGGACATGCTTAAACATTTTATAATTTCTCAGTTAGACGATGATGACCAAAATTGACGCCATTAATATCTTCAAGATGGGGCACCACTTCACTACCCGCTAGAAGTCCGAGATTTTCTTGATACTCGAGTCCCATGTCGGTAGATCGGTCGTGAAGGTCCAATTGCATGCACCACCTTTGCCTGCTGATCTTGTTGAAGTATGAGTTCGAATTAATTCTGCAGCTGCAAATTAATGTACTTGTTGGCTACAGTCTGAAATGAAATCGACTTCAGGTGGGATGTATGTCGCATTACAAATGGAAGCCAGATCAAACCGAAATGAATATTAGGTGACGAACTTGATGTGTTTTTCTATGAAATGAAACCTCAACCGAATCTGTAACTTATCTAAATAAATTTTTACATGCTTTTAATATTGTGAAGTCCTTTTTGAATCACCCACTCTTATAAAATCTTTAGACCCTATTGAGGTCCCTATGTTTTCTTACGTGTAATAGTTTAATTTTTATTGTTACGATACATATATTTTCTAACCGAGAAAATGACGATAGGTAATACGGTAAAATATTGTCGAAAATTGAATCCTAATTCAACTTATATAAAAGAAAAATTGTTTACCGCCACATCAACTAGTCAACCAGTTTGTCTTATAACAATGGTTAATATTTGTTATTAATTACTAAAATCAATTAAGTATAATAAGATTTAAATCATCGAACAGATGTAACTATAAATTATAAACATAGCCGAAATTATCGTACGTAAAACATAATTGTACTTAAAGAAAAATAAAATACAAACATACTACATTATTAAAGTAACAAATTACTCTCCCCATTTACAAACGTACAAAAAACTCTGTACTTAAAAGTCTAAAATTATTGCTTAGATCGGTTGAATAATTGGAAAAAAACAAGCAGTTGGAAAGATTTCAAGGATCAGTTCGTAAGTTTACGAAGTATAGCAGCTCGGAACCGTAGATAGTAATAGCATTTCACTAGCAAAACTACATTCCACATTCCCACAACACAGTCGCATTATATTCAGTAAAAGTTATACTTCAAAAAGTTATGAGATTCGTTTAAAAACATTTAAACTCCTTTCAAACATTTACATGAACAGTAAACCGCATTCTATAATTTTTTTCTATTATATAAAGTTGGAAGTCGGAATAATTCTATCGTAAACAAAGTAGTTAGGAATCTTAAATGAGCTAGCCTCTTTATATCAAACTACTATATTTAAGCTGATCTTCTAAACAGAATGCTAAATGATTTAGAAAAGAAATTGCTTGCCTCTGCAACTTTACCCCGTAAAATTCAGAATGTAGAAAATTAAAGAAGATAAAAAAGTAGTAAAGGTGTTTCGTTTCTGCAACAGCTATACTACGTTCAACACTAACTTACGTGCTTGATGGAAATAGAGGGAATTGTTACAGAATGTATAAAAGTGCAGGATAGTACAATTACATTATTTTAACAGCTTATTTAATATAATTTATTATTTTTTCAAAGATTATCTTATTCGTTATTCATCAAATAATATTTGAAGCACTCTATATTGTACATTAATAATTCATTTATATCAGGCTTGTTCTTGCAATAAAGAAATGCAGTTGATAAAAGAGTTTAGCTGGAAATATTTCTATATAGCCAAATAGATAAAAATCTGTTCTATTTTCCCATACAATATTTCATATTTTGATTAAATAACTATTTTGTTATTAAGGTTACAGTAAGTGAAATATATGTTGAGATAAAGATTTTTCAAAATTGTAAAACATGAAGAACCAATCAAATGATACATGATAAAAATAAAACGCAACAGGATTTTCATTTTTAAAAATCTATTAATATACAAAAATTAAAAATCGATTAATACTAATTTATCGCATAAATTACCTATATGATGGCAACGAAAAGATACGTTTTATCGTATTAATTTATTAACGAAACGTTTTAATCAATTAGTAGTCAACTAAACAACATTCTTAACACACGGTATATGATGTTGTTCGCAAGCAATTGAATCTTCGAGCTTATAAACTGCAGCTACTTCATGAAAATAAACCTAAGATAAGCCGCAAAGAATTCAGTTTATAACGACTATGTTACATTTTATTTCTGCTAATGAAAATTAGTTGCACTGCATTTTATTTTCTGATAAAAGAAAGTTTCATGTTCATATAGTAGTGAATCGTCATAATTTCCAGTATGAAGGTTAGAAAATCTACACGAATCGGTGGAATTTGTCTGCGACTATCCGAAAGTGAATGTTTGTGTCGTATCAAGCAAAATCGAATTTTTGGGTCAGTTTTTATTAACGTACTATTATGAACGTAGTGTAAACGGACGTATTACAGAACTTTGTGTTTCCAAAAATTGAAAATATGGAGAACCTAATTTTTCCAATAGTATGGAGCTCCTCCACATCCTGCAGAAGTGCGAAAGGCGCTCAACGACAGGTTCCTGAGAAAGACGGATAGGAAGAGAGATACACTTCTATCGTTTGGGCAACGCGAAGTCCTAATTTAACTCCGATGGAATTCTTCTTTTGAGGTTACGAAAAAAGACATCGTATACCAAGAAGGTATTCAGATATTCGACCACCTGCACAAATGAATAACAGCATCTATATCCTTCAGACGTGCTCGCTAGAGTGTAGAATGAGACAAACCATCGGTTTGTCGTCTGAAGAATTGTAAACAGTTCTCATGTTGAGTTACTTTCTTTTATATGGCAAAAGAATAACTTATATTTCACTTTCATATGCGTAAAACACACACACACACACATACATATATATATATACGTAATTCTAAATAAATAAAATATGAAACCTAATTCTATGAGATAATCACGAGGGAATATATTTATAACCAATAAACCAAATCTCATGAAGTAATAGTAATCATATAAGCGTGAAAATTTGTTCATATTTTTCATTAAACATTACTTTTTAATAAACATTAAACAATAAAAATTACTTTAAAAAAAATTGTGAGAATAAAAATCCATTGAAGCGTTAAATTATTTTCTAACGGAATACCGGAATACCGGCTTTACATTATGTTACATCTTTAGTGCTCAACAACCCTGATAAATATAGAAGAATTTTCAGTATTTTTAATAAAGGAAAAAAGTTCCTAGTAGGTATAATTAAAAAGTTATCCTTTTTTTCAGATAATTCTACTTTGAGATCTTGTATAGCACATGTATTATTTAACATAACAAAACTTTCATGTACTTTTTTAAATTACATAAGCAAAGTTTTAGCGTTTTAGTGAAAAGGGTACAAGATTTACAAAACAAGTAAAAAAGAATGTTACCTCCATTTACGAAACGTTTAGCAAAACAATGTTATATCATTATTATCCTTACATTAATAAGAGAGTAAAAATAATAATAATAATAATAATAATAATAAGTGAACGTAAAGATTTTTCTACGCAAAGGAAAAGACATACGTATTCTGTATTCATTTTTAGAAGAGAATGGTTACAATCCCCTCCTATCAGTTACCTGACAGGTTCTAGTACTACTTTTATCTATTTACTCTTTCAATTAGCTCAGTAAAACGCATTGCTTAATTCAGTTGTATTTAATTATTGTCATTTACCAAGAAAATTATTATTATTACATTGTTCTTAATTCTACAGAAACATTTTCAAAATAGTTTTTAAATGTATAGATAAATATTAGATTATATAATTATAAATAAATATTATTAGATTGTTCATATATAAATATACGCAAGCAAGAAAATTGACCGATATACACATAAATGCATAAATTATTTATATGTTTTATTAATTAAGTTGTATGCAATGTTGAAAAAGAGGAGTTCAAACTTTACTCTGTGATTGTAGTCCGTAAGTAGCATGCAAACACTTATTTTTAATTTTTCTGTTTTCTTTACTCAGTTAAACAAACCGTTGAGGTTCGTAAAATATTTTCAATATTTTCATACACTTATTAATAAAAAAAGCGTATGAAAATATTGATTAGTGTTTAAAATTAGTTTTTTAACCCGGTGTAATCTCTGTGCACTTAGAGTTCCGAAACTGTTCAAGTACTAAAAATAAACACAAAAATATCTTATCAAAAGGAAATGGTTTTTAACGTTTGAAATGATTTCTACATCATCTCAAACACGATTACACTATTTTTCTTTTAACATTATTAGGTATTGTATTTTTCACACGCTACAAAATTAATTTATCATTCATCTAGTAACTGTAACAAGGCGTAAGCCTGTAGTTACTATTTAAATAAATAAATTCTTTAATATCTTTGATAAAATGTACGTAAGAAAATTTACAAAATAATTACCGTTAAAAAAGTTATTTATTACATTTTTATGAATACATACTGATGAGTTTATGTGAGGATTTTAGGGTTTAATCGTACGTAGTATAGTGAATTTTTTTAAAAACTTATAGGGATTAACAGGTCGAGAGATATTTAATTACCGTTCATAAAACAAAAATTTAACTTCATAAAAAATGCAATCAATTTTAATACTATGAATGTAACGAATTAAAAATTTAATTCATTTAATCCTTACAAGCCTGTATAGTCTATCTACTTTAAATAAATATGTTTATATATATATATATATATAATATATATATATATATATAAACATATTTATTTTTAATAAAAAATAATAAAGGATATTAAATCAAAGAATTTTCACAGAGAATTTTATAAACACTTTATTTTCTGTGCTCTGTAATTGGATCAAAGAGAATTTATACCAGACAGTGGAATTAATGTTTTGTCCAGAGTACGAACGAGTATTTTGGTTGTACTGTAGTTGCTGTAAGGCTGACAAATGTTGCGGAATAATACGAGTATGAGAGTTTACAAAGAGTGGTAGGATGGTTCGGGGGACAGTGGATAACACAGTTTTACAGTGCTTGTCGCAAGAGTGTGCTGCTTTCCACCATCCTCTACAATTTTAGCTTTACGCGTATTTGGTAATCGCTGGCAGTTGAATAAATTTATATATATGGATGGATTAACAGGGCCAGAACTGACAAATACATAGATATATATTTTTTATATGTAGGTGTAAATGTGTGTACGTATGAGTTTGTGTCTGTATTTATGTGTAAGCGAGTTAATTCATATATACATGTACACATCACTCGTGTACACACGTACAAGCTCACACGCATTTTGTCCATTTACTATTATTATTTTATATTTTATGTAAGCCTATATACTAAAACATTTTGTGTTGCCTAACATTTTATCGGATTTTTTTTCCAATGATATTTGAACCAAAAGTACATTCATTTTATGCCTTTCATTCATTTATTGTCTATATTTTATGTACCGTATATTGGCCTATGTTTGCCAATTATTTTTATCAGTAAACTGAAAAATGTTTTTGCATTAAAAAAAAACAAATTAAACATGATCTATTTAACCTAGGGTTTATGCATGTTAGTTGTAAGCGTACTATAATTTTATTTATTATAAAAATGTCATTTTTCCTGCAGTCACTTGTAACTTGACTGGTGTGATACTGCTCTCCATTCCTTTCTGTTTAATGGTAAATTTTTTAACTGCAGAATATTTACTAAATTTAACAGACGTTTTCTGTTTTTTATATTCCAGTATTGTCTTCTCTTACTTTCTCATACATAGGACTATGATACATAGCTGCATTTCCTATTGTCCATGTTTCGTTACCTTAAACCTATACAAAAATATTTTATCTAATATAATCCTTAATCTAATAATGTTAAGGATATCCTTAATCCTTATCTAATTTTGTAATACATGTAATCCTTACATCTCTATTTGACACTAGTACTTTTATCCATGAAACTCTTTTTTTTGTATCATTCCGCTTTTAATGTTTACTTATTGACAAAATTCTGCAGGTTCTGGTAAGTTTTGATTCCTAACTTAATAAAAATAGTTTGTCATTACTGCTTTTTGTCAAATTTTATTATCTTTGTTATACATCTCTTAGTCTTTTCTCTTTTCTGACAATTAAACTCTGCCATTTAGTATTGCTTCCAATTTATTTTTGGTTTCTGTTAAAATAACTATGTCATCAGCGAATTCTCTTCTTGGATATATACACTCAAATTATTTTTTCTCTAGATTTATAATGTCATTTTATGGTATGTAAATTGACCTACAGGCTTTATTTTTTCTTAAGCCTGACTTCTAAGATTAATTTGAAGGCTAGGATCGCTTCCTAAGTACTCGTGAAATAAAACCTGTATCAGATGAAATAAAACCTGTACCAATAGAGCCTCCAAAAGCACAAAGATCAGCTTCGGTGAGAGCATCTATTTCAGCTGGACCCAGTACTGCAGTAGAGATAGAGTCCAGCTCATCCGCCGCGGAGACTGCATCGCTTATTAGTTTAGATTCCCTAGCAAAGATGCTAACAGCACCGACGAAACTTACATCAACTGACGTCAGCCGCAGAACGTCACTGGCATCCGAAATAGAGGAAGAAGATGCCATGTCTGAGGTCTCAGATACGCTGTCATCAGAGGTTGAGGCCGTCAGAAGAATGGAGAAACGCAAGAAAGGATGGCCGAAAGGAAAGCCTGGATTCGAAGTTAGAAGAACGTAAATTTTTGATTCATAAGAATGTGAATAATTGAACCTTTTTTTTTATTTTTTTTTTTGAAGTGGGATGGGGCTAATGACCAAAGTAGTCGATGCCCCTAAAAACCTCAAAAAAAAAAAATAAAAAAAAATAATAATAATCCAGTACTAAGTTATGGTGAAGGAAAAATATGAAGATTTTCTTCATTTCGTTTACTTTGCAATGCAATTTTTGTTTATAAAATTTTCCTTATGCCATGTGGATAAAAATTACACTCTAATTACGAGGGGAAATTTTTCAAAATAAAAAGGATCATCGAAATTAGTCTTAGTAATTAGTAAGTATTTCATATTTAAAAAAAAGAAATCTTCATATGAGTCGAATTTAAAAGAACCTCCTAACTCTATGAAGTCAGTCAATAAAACATTATTTCAAAACACATTGACTTCTTGTAAACGTTACAACTTGTAAAATTCGTCAGAAATACTTTAATTTTATAGTTTATTGTGATTTATCTATAAATGTATAATAGTTTTATGGAAATTTTGTTTCTCAATAAAGAATAATGGAGAAAAATTCAGATCCTGATTAACTTTCTTGATCTCAACCACTGAATTGATCGGAATAATGTATTTAATAGGTCATTATCTAAAAATTAATAATACGATATTATTACAGTTTATCAGAAATATTAAATAATGACATTTTACAGATCATTATCTAATATAATTGATATAAAATCAACTTTTATTTCTCTGATGTTATCAAATTCATTCATTTTCAATAGATTTTGTTTTATACAGTTAAATTTTTACAAACAGGGTGCAATAAAAAAATCGTCTTAACTAGTAAACTAGTCACAACTTAGTATGTAGAAAACCAGAATTTAAAAAAATATATTACAATCACCTTTCAAAATTAAAAGACAATTTCAGAAAAATGTTGTTTCTATACAGGTATATCACGAAGTTATCCCGGAATTTCGTAACCTATTATATTCGTAAAAGAATGGAAAAAGTTAATATAAACGTATATCCTAAAATGCTTCGTTTGAGAGTTACGGCTGGTGAAATATTTCGTTCGGATTTCAGCTACCTCGGTGAAATGAGGTCATACTAATATTTTTAGGACAGTAGTTTCCAAATTTTTCTGAGTCGCGGCGCCCTTTCCGAATCGTGGCGCCCTTTTTTCAATTAAAACTTTTCCATGTCGCCCTACACTAAGTAAAATTACGACTATTCATAAGAAATAAGAATAAATAAAATTCTAATATCCTCATTATTGTTTAACTTTATTTACATTAAATTAATAATTATAAATGTCTTTGTTCAATTAATTATGAAGCTTTTACAATATTTCGTGGCGCCTCTGTGAAGAGGCCGCGGCGTACTGTTTGGGAATCACTGTTTTAGGATGTTGATGTAAGGAGCACTATTAGTGATTTCTTATGGTTTTTGAGCTAAAAAATCTGCAGTAGTTTTTGATAAATGGTTTCCACCCCAGGAAAACCAATAAATTGCGGTAAAAACTTGTTTTTTATGTTTGACGTACAGTAGTTAAGGGTAAAAACACAGCTTTAAGCAGCTGTGGCAATACTTTTTGGAGAAAGTGCAAGTAGATCTCAATATTTAAGCGGCCAGGTAGTACGAACGGCCCAAACTCTGATTGTGAAGAAGGCCGCACCATACATTGCCACTAAGTGAATTTCAAAATTTCCTTCCAGGATTTCATGAGGATTTACTTCTGCCCATGTACGCTCATTGCCAAAGTGTTGACACCATTTCGACTGAAATTTCCTTGCCAGTAAACAAAACATATTTGTAGAGTTTGGTTTGGTTTGTTTGGCATTTTCCCCGCCGCCACCCAATTCGATCGCCCGAAAGCATAAGCAAGAATGTCTGTGCCACAAACGGCAACTGAGCCTGGAATAGTTTAGCGACCACTTTCCTAGCATAGCTCCTAGAGTTTACCTAACAGCGTGAGCGGACTAAGCGTGATGACATACACCACCGGGTTACGCGTCCCAACCGTTCATTTGTCATATATTTGCTAAAACGGGTAGGCGCACCCCGTCAATATTTCGTCTAGGCAGCAATTCGCTGCCACGCCTAGGTCGCTGAATGCCAGCAAGTACCTGTCCACCATTTTATAGCGCTTGGAGCCATAATAATTAACTGGTGGTCAGCCGTACTCAGGGTTAGATTCCCACGGCAATGCGGTAAGAGTCTTTGCCGGTAAGAAAACTACGGATGCCGGTTGAACAAAGCAACCGCATCTAGGAACTCCCACACGGTCCGACAATGCGGCTCTCGCCACGTTGACTCGCCGCTTGCGAGTAGCCAATTTTCCGCTTGACCTCTAAGTTCCAGGGTGGCCTGGTCTCTGACCCCTCCCCCCCACAACCCCGAAGAATAGGGTAGTCAAACATCAGGTGTTCATTTCACTGGACCTTCCCGCAGACGCACACCTCATAAGCTGCCAGACGGAACCGAAACAGATATTGATTCAAGTTAACGTGGTTGGTGAGCACCTGGGCACGTATTGCTCTTAAAAACGAGCTCGAGGGGTACCATCCCTCCAGATCCTGCATAAACTTATAGATCTTTATTTTGTTATTAAATATTTTTTTTCTTGTATAAAAGATTCTTGTATAAAATTGAAATTGTATAAGATTGAAAGATTCTTGTATATCTTTCCTTAGTCGTCGTGTCCCATTCCAGCTAAGGGAAGATCCTACTAGATACTTGTAGAGTTGTCGATTTGTATTCCACCAGTTGCAGAACTCCAACCGAAACGGACTGCTCCTGAGTGTAGATCATCGATTCTCAAACTTCTTCACCCACCGCCCACATTGAGAATCAAAACTTTTCTAGTGGCACCCAAAATTTTTAAACTTATTTGTTAAAAATAATAACTGCAATCGCTGTTTTTAACAGCTATTGAATTATTGTTTTTAAACGTGGCATATGGCATATCCTATTTCCGAGTTGAAACTTACATTTTACTTTGAAATATCAGGAAAACATAATATTTGCCTTTTTTTTTATCAGCCATCACCTTCCTAGACCACCTGAACGCTCCCAATTAATTTTCTGTAAGCCTTCTACCGTCCTAACGACAGAAAACATTTTCTACTCCGAAAGAAATTGTATTCTTCTAAGATTACTGAAATTTTGAACACTGTGTATGAGAAGTCGATTTGACAAAAAATTTTCTAACCTAATTTACGGATAACCAGTCCATTCTATCAGTCAATTTAGTGAACGGTTTTGGGATGACGTTAGAAACCGAATAAACCAAAGAATCTCAGTTAATATAATATCCCCTTGCTATCAGTACTTATACCGTCATTTTTTAATTATTTTTGTCTCCAGTCATTTGATCTGTTTGAAAAAATTCTTCAATCTACTTCTGTTAACAATAATATTTAAACTTCAATATACAGGGTCATTCACGGGAACCGGATGTTTTTAAAATAATCATAAAAAATTGAATATTTACTTTAAAAATGTTTTATTGGTAATGAAACACTTGTTAAATCAAAGCATTTGTTACTTACTCATGAACGAAAAATTATGTCCGGCAAGTGATGTCCATTTTGGGCAATATATTGTTGTAGCCTTTCACGGTAACTGGCCTCAATTCTTTGCAGCATGTCTACATCAATCTGGGTGACGTGATGACGAATTGCCATCTTTAGGTCCTCCAACGTACGCGGTTTATTGCCGTACACACGCGATTTCAGAAACCCCCACAGAAAAAAATCAGAACCACTCAAGTCGGGGGACCGAGGGGGCCAAGGAATGTCGCCGAATCTGGAAACGATCCGTCCCGGAAACAAGTTACGGGGAACAGCCATCGTTGCCCTCGCTGCGTGCGCTGTAGCTCCATCCGGCTGGAATAACACATTTTGAAAATCGATTCCCCGGTTTCGTAACTCAGGGATGAAAAACGTATTCAACATCGCAATGTAACGATCAGCTGTTACAGTTACGGCAGCGTCATTTTCTTCAAAAAAATATGGTCCAATAACATCGACCTTTCCTATTGCACACCAGACAGTCACCTTTGGGCTATGAAGTGGTCTTTCGTGAAGCTGATGTGGGTTTCTTTCTGCCCAATACCGGCAATTCTGTTTGTTGACGAAGCCATTCAGATGAAAATGGGCTTCGTCACTCATTAACAATAACAAATTTTCATTTTCTTCAAAAAACGGTAAGCATTTGTCGACAAAATTGTAATCACTGCGTGAAATCTTGCTCGTTTAACTGCTGCACGACGGCTATCTTGTAAGGATGGAAATGCAGGTCTGTATGCAGAATTCGTCTTACCGTACTTGTGTTCATTTGAAGCGCTGCTGAATGCCTCTGAATAGAGCGGCGTGGGCTTCTGACAATGGCTTCCCTTACTCGTTCGATGTTCTCCGGAGTGCTAGCAGTTCGTCGGGGACCCGGTGGTTTTTTCTTCAATATTGAACCACTTGTTCGAAGGTTGTTTACCCATCGCAATATTGTGTTACGAGAAGGGACACTTGCATTACGATGGATATTAAACTGACGGCGGAAATCTCGCTGAACAGCAGTTACGGATTCGTCATTTCGCACAAAACTGTCATACGCGTACAGGTGTTGGTCTAGCGTCCACGGCTCCATCTCAACGACTAAAATGTAAATGCTATGAACAAAGGAAACGTCAGACACCAGCCACGTGACCCTCCCACCATGAACGCCCGAGTACAACCCACTTCAAAAACATCCGGTTCCCATGATGACCCTGTATTTTCTACATTATGTACGCTCATTTGGCCCTTTTTATTTTACAATAATATTTATTTTCTTTTTCATCTTTTGACTTCTAAACATATATCTAACTAAACTGACTCTCAGTCCAAGTCAGCTTTGTTTATTGTTAAAAACTCATAATTTTTAAATCTATAAATTGTTCTAATATTTTAAAATGATCTATTAGGCAATATTTTACATCCTCTCTTCGATTTTATTATTTTCTTATTGCACACAGTTTCCTGCCACAATTATTTGAAGCCGTTCAACATTAAAAAAAATTCTAAATAGTTTCTAAATATAATTTAATATCTTTTCATCGTTAAAGCTATCAAAGACTCTGCTAATCTGATTTTAATATGCCATTTACTTCGAATCATTTTGTTATTTCACAGCCTAAATAAATAACTATCCTATACATTATATTTTATTTTCTTCTGTATAAAATTTATCATTATTTTATTATGATTTTTCTATCATATTTAATTTAAATTTGTCGACCAATTTTATAATTCTCTCTTTATTTAATTTCATTCTATTTTAAAAGTATAGTTTTTGTTGATCGATTACTAATGAATTAACATTGAAAACTTCTGTTAGTCTGCTACACATAATTTAATTTATTAATTTTCTTTTAATTATGAACTGTTACGTTACACTACCTTAATTTTTCTATGTTATTTCATACATATATATTATTTTTTCAATTAAAAAAAAAAGATATTTGTTAATTAATTATACTATCATTGATCTTTCAATGTCTAATAATAGATATAAACGTTCTCTCTCTTTCACTGTATAAATAATGTAAATATATATATATATATATATATATATATATATATATATATCGGAATATTTGAAATGCTCTTCAGAGCCACACATTTAAATAACTTTATTCACCTTGTTGTACCCATAAACTGTACTTTGTTTAATACTAGTAAATCATAAATCATTTGCAATACATGTTACCGGGATAATTAATAAGCGCTTGGAAATGACAATTATTACTACAATTAGATTAATAAATTTAAATTAAGTATGTTTTAAAGAGGTTATAATTTATTTTGTTAGACGTATATTTAATACTACTCGACTCTACACGGAGATGGATGTTTTTCTTTTTGTAGATAATTAATTTATTTGCGCTCCGTTGTTCGAGTTTCACTAATTAATAGCTGTACCGATTTTTATGATATTGCTATTAAAATAATTGTTTTAATCGTGTAATTGACACACCATACGTGATAATTTATAAATAAGAAATCGGTTGAGGATAAACTTATTTCTTTTAAATTTAGAAAGTAACGTATTTTAAATATTGTTAAATGGGGTGTCGAATAAAAACGCTTCATAACAGTTTCCGATAAAATATATGTATATATAGAATTTAAAAAAAAATTTTGAAACGTAGCAATGTTAATCCTTTAGGAATTCACCTTACCAAACCTTTTGAAAGTTAAGCCTGTTTTGGATGATTTCAAAAACAGAACTGTGACTTATTTGTAGACTATTTTCCACTTCATCGGTGGTCACTCGTAAGTAGTTTGTTCTGAAACCGTCGTATGATTTCATCATTTATCTTGCTTGCCGTGTCTCATACTTGAACGCCATACGTCCATAATGGTTTCAGAATTGCTGTGTATAAAAGTAGCTAATTAGACTAAGATAACTCTGACCTCCTGGCTAGCAACCGGTACATTTCCTTGAACTTCATATTAAGTTTCTTTCCCTTCTTCCTCACATGAACCTTCCGCGTCAAACGACGATTCAGGTGAAAACCAAGGTACCTTACGTTTTTAGTATGCGGGATTACGTGTCATTAAGATGAACCCGTGGAGAGTCTTCACTCCTTATTGCGAATGTTACACGGCTCGACTTAGCCTGATTGATCCTTATCTTCCACGTACCCAGCCACCTATTGACTAGATTTAATTCAGATTGTAGATTAGCTGAAGGAAGATGCAGTCCCATGTATCGCACGCTGTTAGTGTGCCGGATGAAAATACCATTCATTTGAACTCGCACAGTCACCTCTGCCCATCGCGATGTAACATGTATAATAAACTTAACCGGATTAACCTTCATCTTCCGTTCAGATAGCCATTCAGTAATGAGATCCGATACGGTTTGCAGTTTAGTTAAAATTACGATAGGATCAGCATCCGCAGTCGGGTTGTCATCAACAGCCAGAATAGCTGTGTGATCGGCAAAAGAAGCGACCGTGACTTCTTTCTCAACCGAAAGGTCGGTGAAGATAAAAGATAAGACAGGACTCGAAACTGAACCTTGCGGTACCCTCGACTTGATGTCGATGAAAAGATTAATAAAAATTAAAAGAATAATAAAAAAAATTAATAAACAAATAATTTAATTCAATAAAATTTCCGTTTCATATTCTCACGTCAAAGCTTTGAGCTCATGTAGTGAATTATACATCAAGCAAAAAACCAATTAATAATAGTTAATTAATGATTTTAACATTAATGATATAAGTAAATAATTACAAAAAATTAAATTTTATTAGAGTAATGCAATATATCAATTTATTATAAAAAAAAGAGCTAAATGATATCTTACTGAATATAGTAATAGCTAATTTAATACTTACAATTTAAAAAAGGATATTTAACTAATTATAATGCAGTCTGTAAATAAATAATAAAATATTAAATAAATTATTAACTGATAAAAATAAATCCAATGTGGTTTATAAAATAAAATAGGATAACAGATTGTAAAAGGTTTTATAAAGGTATGATCAATAGAAGCTTATTTTTTAAATAAATAACTATTATGAAAATATTTTATATTTATAATTAAATAGTATTATAAAATTATAAAAGGGTTAAAACGTTTGAAATTAAAATAATAACAAATTTAAATATGCAGTTGAACTATTTCACTTAAACAAAAAAGTCACAAATATTATCGTTGTTAAACTCTGAAGTTTTACCGCGATAATTAGGTTAGATAAATAATAAATAAAATTAATAAATAATTAGTTTAAAATTTTAATTAGTTTTAAATCAGACTATTAGCTCTATTCACCATAAATAAATTCAATAGCAACAGATGAGCACTTTTATTAAATGATTTCGACGACCCGATCTCTTTCCAAATTTTACTGATTTAAGGTTGCTGATATTTTGCTCTTTTATGTAATATATCCTCAGATGAAGCATACGCGAGCATATGATAAAGAATAAAGGCAACATATTTCATATTAAAGCAACTGAAACATATTGCTTTCATTTTTTGCTGTGAAAATACTAAAATTAGTATTCTGTTACTTGTACTTTTCTTTTATTAAATAATTTATTTTATTGGTGTTTTAATTATATTTTTTTATAATATTGTTTATAACTGATGTTTATCTCCTAATGTTTTGTTGACAGAACATCTTAATTTAAGGAGTAAAAATAATGTAATTCAATTTTCTCTCACCAAGTCGAAAATCGAGGCTTTCATATTACTAATACGTTAATTTTATGTATGTCATTTAATTTTTAATTAAATATTAGTTACATTGAAATCTTTTAATCACGTATTTCTTGTATTATTTACATATGAAATCATTTATTAAATGATTTTCATTAAATAAATAATAATTTTGATATAAATTGAGTAATAATTTAACTTAAAGAAAAACGATATTCAATTACGTTTAATTTACTTAAAAAGGACGTAATAAAAATATTAATTTCCCATTTTACCAAAAACATAAAATATATCACATAGGTTATTTAAATATAACTGTTATAAGAATCTTTTATAAAACATAAAATAAATTTTCGTACCAGAATGCTAATTGAGATTCTTATACATAAGTAACAGTAAAATATTTATGAAATATTAAAATTAAATTAGAATTAAAGTAATTATTCTTACCACACATTTAATTACATTTCTGGGGTTTTGTTGATGGGACGAGTATTTTGATTTGAGATGTTTTCACTTTTGTAAATTTAATTATGAATCGTTTTCAGATCTGCTACTTAAATTGAAATATCAAATTTCATTGTTATGTATTACAAGGCAATAAAACGCTATAATCAACTGATTATTTTTTGATTCAAAAAGATAATAAATAACAAAAACTAATAAAATAAAAAAATACTAAAAATAAAGCTATTAACTAGGTCAGTCAAATATAAACCGGACTTTTGTTTTTAACAATTATTTTACAAAATAAAAATGCACAATATATGTATTTCTACATAGTCTCAATGTAGTTCTCACATTTTCGAGCCAAATGCGCACAAACTCTTCCTCTTGGTTGTCACTATGGAATCAATGCATTCCCATTGGGTCTCCAGTGTCCCCAAAAAAAATCGCTGGAGGAAAATTATGAACTGTACGTAGGAAATTGACAAGAAAAGATTTTTCATTAAATTTCATCTATTATATTCTAAGTGTTAACCGTTTGAGAGACCTAACGTTGTCTTGAAGGAGAATTGCATCTCGAATTTTACGAAACCTTTTGTTCCTATAAGCGGCTTTCACTTTATCCAAGAACTGACAGTAATATACAGCATTCATAGTGAGATGTTTGTGGAGGACTTCGACGAGCAGTACGCCTGGTTGCAAAGACTTTTCCAGCTGACGGACGCGTTTTTGCCTTTACAGGTTAAGGTTCTCTACTCCTATGCAACTTGATAACCACCGATTTCGATTCAGAATTATTGTTTCCTTCTCTCATCACACACGACTGTTAAATGAAAAAGAAATTTCCTTTCGCTGAAATCAATTTAGGACCCTTTTGAAAATTTCCTGTTTGGCCTGTTACTGATTTTGGTTCATAAGTCTTGCAACCCTTCTCGCACAGACTTTGCGTAAGTGCAACCCAAGATACTTTATGATAATGGAATTTGCTTTTCTATCAATAATATCCACTTTCAAAGCAATATCATAAATCATAAGGCGCCTATCGCCTTTTGTAAGTTCACGGATTGGCTGAATTTTATTATCCATCAATTTATCCTTGAACGTTTTTGCGACTCAGATTTTCTACATCTATTAGCTATCCTTTAAATTTGCTGGCCCAGACGTAAACTCGGGTACGTGGCAATGTCATATCCTCAAGCTGAGCATATCTTCATACTCGTATCAACGAGAAACTTGACAATGTTTCACTGCGCAATCGACGATTAAATCTTTTGCTTTGATATGACGTTACCGACTAGAGAGACGCGAACGCCGAGGCGGCTGGAGCGTACATGCTCTCCTCATATCTTCAACATCAATATTTGCACCAGCCAGCTTACCCATGTACTTACGCGAACCGAGAAGACAGAAGTCTGGTTTATAGTTGACTTGTACGTTAATAAAATAAGTTCATTTTTAATTATATGCATAATTAATTTTTATCCTTTAACTTACACATAAAATGAAGCAAAATATTTTATATTATACTTATATCTGTGCGAGTTTAGCACCGTTATTGATTTATTTCATTGAGAAATTAAAAAAAAAAAACACTTTCTTGAACTAATAATATATGATAAGCTGAAAATGCTTGCCATAAAGTAATTTGTAGTACCGAGCCTTTTATCTATCTTTTGTTAACTACACTTTGAGAGATAAAAAAAGAATGCCAATCTATATATTATTTTACTTCTGTAGATGTTTTTATGTAGTTATATGATATCGCCATACTTGTGTATGAGGTTTTTTTTTGTTTCTGATTAACAGTGAAAAGCCATTAAAAACTTGCATTTATAAGGTATTAAATTCGTACAAACGATTTTACTTTGATTTTAAATTGAATGTTATTACAGTAAAAGTTGCAGAGCGACTTGACATGAATCACCAGTTACACCGATAAATAATATAGCTAAATTTCGTAGCTATCCCTACGAATAATAAGCATCTTATACCAGGCTCTAACAAACGAAGTGGATTTTATTACTTTCTTTACTAAGTCAAAATACGATTACATGTCAGCATATCAAGCCCATCTAGATGCAAGAGACATTCAGTTCTACAACTAATCACTTACCTTTTCCTCTACTCATCATGGGAACTAATTGTACAGTGAATATTATTACTCTCAGAAAAAAAAAAAAAATTAATGCCTCTTGTATCTCAAGCCACCACAGTTTCAAGAAAGATTGAAACAGATAGTGTCAATACCACCAATAAAATACCAGTTAAATTATATATTTTTTTTGGATTTTACTCAGACCTATGATGAAAGTAGCAAATTGTTGAATTCTGTTATATTTTAGTAGAAAAAAGCTGGCAAAACAGCTGTAGGACTTTCCCGTCACGCGGCTAAAGCCATGTTCCTGAAAATTCTTACAACTGTAGGTGGTTTCTGAAGTATAGCTCACACACAGATACACACACACGCGCGCGCGAGTTATTAAATATAATATTTTTAAATATTATATTTATTCTTGTTAAATAAAACATTTTATTTAAAAACAATATAATTTATTTAAATGTAATATTCTTTCCTTTATCTAATTCAATGATTCTAACTAAAGCTCGCGTGCATACGTATTTAATTCACGAGGGTGAGGCGGTAATAACGGCGACGGACGGCAGTAACTAAACATATATAATTTAACAACTTACTTAGAACAAATTTCGCTTGTACTGTCGGCAGACTGGTGTAGCCGCGAGGCTTAACGCACCAGGTACCGAGTCAAATGAGCGATCGAGTTCAAGACCCAGCACTCACCTGTGACGTCACAACATATCAGATGATTAAAGGAACAATTTGTTGATGTGCGGTGCGATTTTGCAAAAAAACCTTTTTCCAAATATTGTTATTTTGTAATTGTTAATCAATGTGCCTAAAAAAAATATGACCTTAATTAAGCGAAACCTCAAGATACTGAGGGTGGCCTTGCTCTACCGCCTCACCTTCTTGGCCTTTTAAGTTAAAATTAAATGTTCCATATATAGAAGTAATCTGACCAAGTTTGGTCAAAATCGGTCTGATAGTTCTGGAAATATAAGATGATTTAGAGGCCAATACCGAACACACAGTACATACGAACATTAACATCCGGAAAATTTCCAACCGGTTTTTTGGGTTCTTAGGTGTTAAAACGTCAAAATTAGGTGAAAACCGCATATGCCCAAATTGGACCGATTAAAATACTTTCCCTTGTAGAACTATAGCAATGCTACAGGGCTATATAGACGGGAAAGTAAAAATATCGTGTGCTTCTTAATAGTAAATAAATAATTTTCAAATCCTTTTTCCATATTGATTCAAATACTTTTAATGTAGGCTTTCTTAATGTGATCCTTGTTCTTAATATGTTATGTGTCTTTGAAAATATTTTTTTACATTTCAATCAATTTACATATCCGTATTAATAATAAAAATATAACGTATTTCGAACTATCTTATAAAAAGAATTAACTTTCATTTATTTATATCCGATTTCCTTAATCGTATTCACTAGTATTCCGTACATTATTACTTGTTATCGATATTTTAAGAAGTTAATTTATGATTCTGTATCTATGTTTTTTTTTTACCCGCTCTGGAACTTCATACTGTTATCACGTTTAATATCTATTCTACAGAAATTAAGTTCATCATTCTACTTTGAGGAAAGCAGAAATTTTATTTAATCTATTAAATCAAACCTCTAATAGGTGAAAGGAATTCGCGTGATCTCCGTAATAAAGGTCTGCTATTAAACATTACTTGCTTAACCATAGTAAACATTTTTTTCATCGTATTATACAGTCACAGATAAGTCATGGTATCATTATACTGTATTTAAGGGTTGAATAACTATTTAAGCATTGCCATATTTTATTAACCCTCGCATGCTCTCTCTCTCTCTTCCCCTATATATATATATATATATATATATATATATATATGTGTGTGTGTGTGTGTGTGTGTGTGTGTGTGTGTGTGTGTGTGTGTGTGTGTGTGAGCGCGCGCGCGTGTCTGTGTTCGCGCGTTCGTGTTTGTGTGATCATGTATCATATGTGAATAAAATCAAAAAAACAAGATTAAGAAATTATCAATTTTTAATTTAATAAAAAATATTATTCTTCTGTTTCTGTATATCTAGTTTTATGTTTTTTGAATTTTAATTTTTTTTTTATTATTTAATCCATATTGGGAAAAGTAAAGAGACGGCTTTTTTAATTCAATACATGACAAAAATAATAATCACAATAATAATAATAATAATAATAACAAAAAAAGATAACGTGTTTCAGATAGCTTTTTCGTTTTGATGGACATTGTTTCAGATTCAAGCGACGATTTTGACAACCTATCGCATTATATGAGTGTTTTGACAGTAAAGTAACAGATATTTGCATTAAAAAAATTCATACTTATATATATATATATATATATATATATATATATATATATATACACACACACACACACACACACACACACACACAAGCACGTTCATTTTTTGTGTAATCTCTTTATTTTCTGTTTTCATTCAGTTAAAACATATGCAATTGAAAAATTCATTTATCATAGGTAGAAAAATTTCTCTAATTTGTGTATAAATAAATATTACTTCTCATCATTTATTTGTTTACATTTTACTTTGAAAATGGTTATCTTTTAACAGTATTTTTTTTCTATTTGTAAAGATGTACTCTATAAAAACATCGATAATTAAAATATGTGTGAGATAACAGTGATAATACATTCTGTGATCTTACATTTTCTGCTTATGTAATCGCACCAGGAAATCATACGTTGACTATCTCAGGCATCTGATTGAAATAGATGTGTACGCATCAATATTTTATACTTACTAGTTAAAAATATCCATTTAAATGAGTAAAAATAGGAGCAAAAGGAGAATAAATTTAATTGTTTAAATTTAATATATTTATTTATCGGGGGTATTTATCACGGGTATCTTGGTGTGCCGCGTATTCGTAAGGAGGTACGGACGACGAGAAGAGACTATATATTTGGACAAGCATGTGAATCATCTGGCACTGAATTTACTTGACAACGGTGAGGAAGTAAAGACGGTTGAGGAGGCCATCTCTACTGGACTTCGCTGATCTTTGACGGCATGATCAATGGAGTGCATGATCCGTGGGGTGATACAGTGGTATTATGTCAAAGATGGTTTAAGCTTTAAAAATCTGTTTGGGATATGAGTATCTTGAAGCTGGTGGCTGAGAATTTGGCGTCTTTATTGCTTTGTGACTATTTCTTTTATCAGCTTTTAATATTTGTAACTACTTGGATGTTTTTTTGCATTGTTATTTTCATGATAGTAAATGCATTTTATTAATATTTTATTTCAGGTGGACTATCATTGGATGGTCTCCTGACACCTTACTGTTAGCCAAAAATTTTACATGAGGCCGCAATCCTTTTGGCAACAGATTGTAAAAATAAATCGCTCAAAAAAGAAGTAATATTTTAATTTTTAACGAATTTATTATTTTTTTAAAAATAAAGTTGGATTCATAATTTTTAATCGTATGTAATTATTATACTATGTACTATAATTATTATTATAATTTATAATATTTATACTCGTTATACAGTCTGGATCGATATTTTTAAAAACACGTGTAGTTTATTAAAATGAGACGGAACGTACGATGTTCTAATCCCACTGATATGGAACATTTCCTCGAGCTAACCCATTCTTCACTGAAATATATTACTTTAAAAATTATCGGTTCGCCTACCTTTTAATAATTTTATGATCGGTCAGTAAAAGGGTTAAGCGGAATGATCTCATTTTACCTAATTATAAAAAAATAATAGTTTCCCTTTATTTATTCATAGACAATGTTGTGAATATATTGTTGCTCATTCTGATTCAAACTTCTGAAAAATAAAATAAAGAATTGTTAATGAAAAAAGCTGAACAATGTACAACCAATAAATAGTTAACAGAGATTTCTCTTTTTGTGGGTGGAGTGAATTATGATGAAATTTTTTTGTAGTATTTCTATTAAAAGTTTAAATAAATTAAAAAACTAAAAAAAAAAAAAATTAAAAAATTAAAAAAAATCGATATTTTTAAAGTTTGATTGGTTCTCCCACCCCTAATATTGCCACATATTGTGGGCCACATGACCTAATATTGTGCTTAGGAAGAAATAGAAAAATTTGGTAAAAAAATATGCAATAAATAAAAAGATGGAGTTATTCGATTTATTTTTTTGGCAGGGGGAGAATTTGGGGACAATTTTTTTTGAAAGTGATAACATACGCACGAACTGACCTTAATATAAATTGGGGTTATCTTAGCAAAAATTTGAGAAAATTGACCCCAAAGAATCTATCTATCATACCATCTAAAGATACTGACCCCAAACGTTTATCAACTTTCTCCATATGGACGAGTTTCTGTGCCAAATTTCATTTAAATCGGTTTATCCAGTCAAAATTTATTAAGCTTTAAATACGATAACACACGTACATACTTAGGTACATTACCACCCACTTTTTTTTTGTTTTTTGGGATCCCTCTGTCATGAAACGCGAGAAATGCAAAATCTCATACCTCATTTTTGATTGTTTTTTTTTTTTTATACTTTCCTTGCCAGGAAAGTAAAATAAGTAGTTTACATAATTTTTCTTAACGATTAATACTAGGAAAACAAATCTTCGAAAATAATTTGAAAGTTTATTAAAATTGCGAAAAAAATTGTTGTGATTGCATCAAAACAAAATAATAAATAAAATATCCCTCGTATTTTTTTGTTAATGTAAAGACAGAGTTTAATATTACGGAATTCTTACGTCTTATTGCCTAAGCTCTTAAATGCTAGAAATGAAAGTGAAATAAAAGAGTTAGAATGGTCGATGGTCTACTCTGAAAAAACACTGAGGCTGTAGCGACTGGGTAGAGAGGTTACTTGCCTATACGTACTTTATTAAGCTTTGTTATGTTATCGTGTTGACAGCTCATGCCTTTTCATTTTAACATTTAGTAATTTTTTCCAATTTATCGTACGTAAAAACTGCTTGTTATTATTTAGATCTTACATTAGGGTATATTTTTTTATCTTTTTAGACTATTTTTTTTCTGCATTCGCTTATTTAATCTTGAAGTTTGTAGATTATTCCCATTTTTGTTCAAGTTTAAAATTTAAGAAGTTTATTGTTAAGATTAAAACGTTTCGTTTTTTTTATTTTAAGTAAAATTTTGACTTCCTTCACTTTATATGAAATAGAAATTATAAATAATTTTAGTTTTAAATCATTAGTTTTAACTAATGATTTAAAACTAAATATATTTCACTAATATATTCTTAAAATATTAGTGATTATATTAATTTTTATAAAACTGAATTGATTCAAGTTATTCACTACTTGTAATTTTATAACTGCTTTTAATATAATTATCTAACAACGAATTATAGACAAAATGAATTAACATATTTTCCAACTTTCGTTAACGAGTCTTCAAGACAAGTTGATTTTAATTTAGGGACAGTTCAGATACAAAGATTTGATTATACATCAGGTATAATAAACTTAAAAATGATGGCAAGCTTATATTTTTAAATATCACAATACAAATTCAGTTTTAATGTATAAAATTTCTTCAAATAAAAATAAAATATATTTTTAATTATATGTAATGTTGAAGAGTATATTCACCCAAAAATTCCAAGAATTATTTTTTTCTTTTTTTTTGTTCGTCCTGGTAATCGCATCCATATTTTTAAAATTCTTTTTTCTATTTTTAAAAGGTAACTCTGGAAAAGGATCTGAAAAATCTTGCAAACACTTAGCGTCATATAACGTATCCGGAAGAATAACTATTTTGTAATATCGGAGTTTAGCATTATGCGAAAACGATTTTTTATTATATGAATCTCGAAAGTTGAACTCTAACGCCATTTTCTGAGTTCGCTCTTTTACCGCTTTCTTTTCTAGAGCGTTTGGCGTTATTACTTTTCCGAGGTATTAAAATTTTAATACTTTTTTAATTTCCCGATTTTCGAGAATTTTTGGTGTTTGTAATTTATTTTTTTTTGTCGTTGGAGAACCATTTTGTTTTTTCGAGGGAAATTTGTAAGCCTATTTTAAAAGCACATTCCCTTAATTTCTGGATTTCAATTCGAACCTCGTCCATGTATTTTGCAAATATCGCGATGTCATCTGCGAAGGCTAATAAGGTTGTGTTTATAAATTTATTTTTATATCCGATTTTAATATTTTCTGCAATATTTATCTTTTCGAGTTCTTTCTTCCGTTTTTTAATTAATTTTTCTAGAGTGCAATTAAAGAGGGTTGGAGAAAGTCCGTTTCCTTGTCTGACACCTGTTTTCATTTAAAATGGTTTAGGAAGATCTCCAAGAAATTTAACCTGGGATTTTGTATTTGCAAGTATTTCTTTAATAATGTTAATTGTTTTTTTCTATTTTAAATTCTTCTATTATTTTAAATAAAACCTAGCGATGTATTGGATCGTAGCCTTTTTGAAAATCTGTAAATACCGTAATCAAATTTAGGTTTCTTATTTTCTGGTACTATAAAATCTGTTTTAAATTAAATATTTGTTCCGCGCAACTTCTTCCGGAACTAAATCCTGCTTGGTATTTGCCTGTCTCTTTATTTATAATCGGTTGTACTCTCTTTAGCAAGGCTTTGGACAGAATTTTATACGGAACTCGTAGAAGTGAGATCTCTCTGTAATTATTAATACTATGACAAAGTACATTCTCTGAAAATTCCAAATATGATTCCAAGAATTATTTTTTCTCTATTTTATTTGTTTTTTATTCTTTATTCTAGTTTTTTTTTAAATCGTCAGGAAATAAACTATTCAAAAGAATTACGGTTAGAGTAAAAACGAAAATGTTTTTAAAAATCTCACAAAAAAATTAGTTATTTTTGATATTACTTTAATAATTCAAAATTAAAAAAAAAAAAAATTATTTTGCTTTCTTCTTCAACGAAGATTAGGCATCCATCCGTATCAGTTCCCAAAAATCACGTTTTCATTTTTTCAAGATCTTCTCAATCACCTTCTTTTCATCGATCTATATGCTTCTACCATTTTTGGTGCTTACGTATAATCAACTCGTCTTCCTTCCACTCAACCATTTCAGAAATGGATTCACGTTTTATTAACGTTCAACTTCTGTCGGATGTCCGAATATTTAATTTTATCTATTTTTAAATACTGGAATTATTGATTTAAATTAGTGATAAGAATACATTTTTTTATGGAATATATTTTTAATTTTTTCAAAATGTACACAATAAATTTGTGTGGCAATTTATAGACACAGTGTAATATAGAATTACCTGATGATGTACTTTCAAATTAAACTCTGCTTGCTAACTACTAAATCGGATTGAAATCAAAGTAATAAAACAGCTTCAAAGTAAAAAGTAACGATACCCGCTTCTTATTGGTCAGTGGTTGAAAAAAGTAGGCTTTTGATTGGTTGATTTTGAAATCGTAAACAAAATTTATTTCGTAATGAATCTCATGGTGATACAGGTTCCAGCTGCATGTTTCAAACGTTATAATACAGCCATAGAAAAAAGTGATTACATAATAAAGAATTAAAAACAAAAAAAAGTAATTTTTGGAATTTTTTTTAACTTATTGACAGAATGTTCTCTTGCACATTATAGGTAACTTAACAATGGAGAATTAAAAATATATATTATTTTTACCTGAAGAAATATTAAAACTGAATTTATATTGTAATGTTTTAAGATATAAGCCTACCATCATTGAAAGTTTATTGTACCTGATGAATCACATCTTTGTATCTGATATGTTTCTAAATTATAATGAATCTGTCTTGGGGATTTCTTAAAAAAGTTAGAATTTTTCAGGATAGAAAAATAAGCTGTTGGATTATTATTTGAATCCGCATTATTTGCGGTAAAAGTTAAGTTGTAATTTCTCCCTGCGTTTATATTATTAATGTGCTACTTATATTAAAAACTATTGTCATTTCTTCACTTAAAAAAAATCCCTTTCGGCAGGCCGGAAGCTCAAGATAGATTTCACCAGTGCTAAGTAGGAGATAAAAAGGATTTCCACCTTAAAGTTAAGAAAAACTTCAAATTTACTCAATACGATAATCCTGTAAGGGTTGGTCATATCAAAAGTTGTTTGAGACAAAAGTTTTAGGTAATGTTTAGAGGACTTACTACCAGTTTAGACCGATTCTATGCTATCCCTATTGAGGAAGGTATGATTTTTTATGTCTTTGAAACCCCATTTTTTCCACCTCCTGGGCTAATGGTTGGTGACATCAAAAAACTTTACTTAGATAAATTTTAGTTCCTTATTGAATGAATAGTAGGAACTTTAAAACAATTCGATATTTTACTTAATAAGAAAGTTATAGCGGTTTATTTTTCGAAAAAGCTCCATTTCCAGCCCCATGGTCCAATTTTGCCCATTGACAAACTCGACCGAGATTTTAGGTCGTTATATTTTATGTATCAATTGGAAAGTGACTGGCGCAAAATTACGGCAGTTATCGTGTCCACAAGAAAGTGAAATATATATATATATATCAATTTTTGAACTGAGGGTGGGTTTGGGGTCTGTCATTTCAGACTTAATCGTTTTAGTCAAACACAGGAGCCGTTCTTTTTTCTAAAAATGTGAACGTAGCACATTTTCCCATTTCTAACGTTAAGTTTTATTGATTATAAATTTTTGTTGAATAATAAAATTGATTTCGTTTGCAACAAAGATCAAATCATCTTGTTTTACTTTGAAGTGTTTTAATCAAATATTAAGCTTGTCATTATCATTAAATATTTTTTACCCATACTTATACTTCGATCTAAAATGTAATATTTAATCCTGGGACTAATTTAAAAACCTGGAAAGAGTTTTCAAGGACAAAATAATGAGTTGTTGGATTTTTGTTTGATGTCATTCAATATGGTTCGTGTAGTCAAGTTGTTTATTAAATATTTTAAATTAAAATTCTAATATTTCCACGTTTTTACAAGTACAAATTTAAAATTTTCTCTAAAAATATAAATTTAATAAAAAAATATCAAAAAATAAAATAAAATCATTTATGCCTAAAAGAAGGTCAATATTTATTTATATAAATTAGACATCGGAAAAATCTTTTCAGTACTCTACACAACACTACTGCCGACGAGAAAACACCTTATTAAGTGATTATTTTTATAATCTAAGGTGATCTAAGAGATTTAAAAAAAAAAAATTATGTAAAGTTAAACGAGGAAAAATCATACACACACAAATATATATTTGTTGTGTATATTATTTTATATAATATTTTATTATGTAACAATATTTCCGTCTATTCTAAGAAAAGTACGGTATTACTTTCTGTCGCACTGAGGGATTGGGGGATGAAATTGAATTTTTTTTACGTTTTGAGGTATGTGGAGTATAAAAATATTATTCACTTAAAATGTAATTTCAGGCATAGGTATACAATTTGTAGCTCGAAAATCTCCAAAACTACTATATCAATTTCATTGAAATTTAGATATGCTGTAATAGTGTATCTGAAGTTGTGCATATCAAATTTAAAGAAAGTTGGTTGAATCATTCTTCAGTTACACTCAATTTGAAGTCGACTGCAGACAAAATAACCTCAATTTGAGGTTATATTGAATCTATATCGGTGTATTTTCTAACACGCTTATGCAGTGAGTCACAGTGGTGAGTGAGTTTAAACTTCATGATTGTGTATAGTGTCTAATCGTTATTTTTAATTATTTCATTAAATTACGGTTATAGTAATTTAGTTTTCTTGTAAACATAAAATATATTTTATTATTAATTAAAAGTAATTATACTTCTTTTGGTTTTCTCATTTAACTTACGTTTTGTATATTTCTTGCGCAAAACTTATTCAAAATAATTATACAAAATAAAATAACGAAAAGTTGGTCTTCTTGTGCAGATCTGCGAAATCTGTTTTTTTTAATTTTTTAATTGTTACATCTACATAGTTGTATCACTATTATTTCATATAATGAAATAAATCAATTTTTGCAATAAACTGAAATTAGACGTAGGGAAATTACCTAATCATCTAAACTTTATTATCAAC
This sequence comes from Lycorma delicatula, assembly GCF_047948215.1. NCBI lineage: Eukaryota > Metazoa > Arthropoda > Insecta > Hemiptera > Fulgoridae > Lycorma > Lycorma delicatula. The sequence continues at coordinate 186,169,846 of NC_134458.1, read as the reverse complement.
GATGCAGAAACTTCACAGTTGCATAACAGTAGGGGAACGTAATCTAATATCCATTACAATTTTAAATTTATTAAAAATATTTTTGCAAATGTTTGATATCACATGGGCATTAAATGCTTATTCCTTTAAATTTTGTTTATGGAAAAGCATACATTTTTTATTGGTTTGGTTTATTGGTTATATGTATATATTTTTTGTGAAAATTTTGTTTGTGCATTAAGTCGCGGTGGCTTAATGGAGTCGCTTAAATAAATTGAGTAGCATTAAGTCACTTAAATTATATGGCTCTTTTATATAGTCTAACTTTTTCGAGTGCGTTTTCAAAGAAACAGTATTTATATATTTGTGGTAATCCGTTGAATTATTATTAAAAAAATATATAAAAATTGTAAAATTGAAATAATTTATTTTACAGTTTACAAACTGTAAATTGTAAATGCGTAGATTACAGATTGTAAAAAGTATTTTTCTAAAACTCTCAGTTTAAAAGAAATGGCACATTAAAGGTCTACAAAAGTTAATATAACTAATGTTATGGGATGTGATATTCGTACATTAAAATTTCTTAGAATTCTAGGAATTTCTCCTTTGGTAGGTACCTTCAGATACATAACGAATTCAAGCCCGACAGTAATCAGTAGCATATTAATACTCCATTTGCCTTTGTAACGATTTAACACACTGAAATATCTTTGTGGAAACGTTTACCATTTTCGTCTCTTCCTGCCGCAAGCTTGGCGGGAACAAATCCGGGTGTAAATGCAGGAAATGTACTTTCAGTGACATATTACCTCCCAGAGTTATGTACGAATTTATCGGTTTATCTACAATATATTTGTAATTGTGTGATTTATGAACGCACATAAAATTTTCGTAATTGTTTCTAAATCTTTTCTAAGCAGTGAGTTGTATATCGGTCAACAAAGAGTTAAACATTTCATCTCTAACCAGTCAGCCACCTTATTTGTGATCCGACAAAAATCCGTTCTTTCATTTTTTGCTTCTTTTTTGGAAATTTCTGCCGTGTACACAGGAATCCTTGTCAGTCCTTCTTCATAGCTTTTAGAAAATTCTTTACCAATTCCAGTTAGACATTTATGGGCTGTAAAGATATCTTTTTTTGTTTAATTATATCTACGGATGAACATTAATAATGTTCCTTTTTTTCCAGGAGTTAAGTTCTCATATTTGTAAAAAGATTTTACTGTATTAAGTTCATCCCTAGTTCGGCTGTCCAGTTCACAAATAAAACAACAGTATTTTTGTATACCTTAACTACATGTCTAACAAAAGAGCTGTTACTTTTAAATCTCCGCATACGTTCCAATTACGAATTTTATAATTTTATAGTTTTCATAACATCATACGTTCCTTCTATATTAATTCCATAACAGATTGGTATAGAAGGATATATTACTAATGTGAAGCAGAACTGCTTTTAAGATATACTTGGAGGAATCAATGAAAAGGCCGAATCCAAAAGTTCATTGTAACAAAAGCTCATCAATATCTGTACAGTAAACTAGGCAATTTTCTTCATTTAAGTATTGAGAAAAATCTTTCTGTCGGTTTCGTAAGCCCCATATTTTTGTAATACTTTTTTTTTCAGTAATTTCCAACTTTGCAATTTTAAGTCTAATAGTTCAGCTTTATTTTTTGATAAGTTTAAATCTCTTGCCAAGTCATTTAGCTTAACTTGTGATGTAATATGTGCTCACTGGATTGTAACTCAAAGTCTGATTTGTGATATTTTTCTTTCATAATATCCGCTTCTTCATCACTGTTTACACGAAACAAGTTTTGAGTAAACTTGGGAACTGGAATGGATTCAATGTTAGGTGCAAGTCTGAGTGCAGATGCCAATAAATGCTAGAGTACAATGTGTTTAGACTTCTTAGAAATTCCAGACACATTAGTGGACAGGAGTAATAATTAATTAAGTGATGTTTTGCTTTATACCAAACCATAGGGAAACCAAAAGGCAAGACCTTTCGTGTCCATAAATGTACGAACTTCTATAGAAAGGTTGTTTGTTATGGCTTAAGTTATTGTTTAATAGTTATCACTGCTTAATAGAGTAAAATATATACGTATATTGAGCAACTAAGTATAAAGCAATCATATAAATTGAATTGTGTACGTCTATAATCATGCATCATGATATCAAAAATCTTCAAAATTTAAATTTTGGAAATTTTCAAATAGTTAAGGTGATGGAAAAATTCGGACTTAAGATTCGTTTTCAAAATTAAAAAGACAGATTAGTTTCATACATCAAATTCTAAGAAATAAAAATTGTGTTTAACACTGTAATCGTAATACCTATCTAGTTTTGGATTTAAGTAAATTTTTTTTCTAAATGTCTGAAAACTCTCTTATGTTATCATTTATTTTAGTAGTCCTTTAGCACGTTCTTTGTAATTATTATTGTTATTATAAAGAATTACCTATTTACGTAATTTTTTATGTATAATTTACGTACTGTAGTTATGATATTACAACTAGTTTTCTATTTTATTAATAAATTTTTCATAATGCTGATGCTCTGATTAACATTTTCTCACGATTTCCCTTAATTCTTCCAGGATATTGCTGAAGAAGTTCTTTTTGTTCGTGGCTCCACATTTGTACCAATATTATGTAATCTATATACGATATTTGTATTCTAATCATAGCATATTCATTTATTTGATATTTACTATTTTTTATCAATATTTCACAAAGTATTAAGTGAACTTAAATTGAATTTTTTACTTGCTTATTTATTATTAAAGTACGTATTGGCTTTTTTGTCTTTATTATATAGTCGTATGTAATTATGGGAAATTAGATCTCTAAGTTATTATTTAAATTTAAATTGAAATTATATTTAAATATTGAAATAATATTAAAATAAATAATATTAATTTAAATTGAAATAATATTAAAATAAATAATATTAATTTAAATTGAAATAATATTAAAAACCTTATACTTTTACAATGAAATGGAGGAAAAGCATTAGAAAATTTTAAATTAAAAAGAAATATAGTCAATTTTTGTAATAAAAAGTTACAAAGATAAAAAATCGCTTTAAAAAGAAGAAATCTAATAAAAAAATTACTACTGATTCTAAATTTATCGAGGGAAATAGTCGTATAGCACAAAAGGAAAAAAGCTTTTTTATATAAAATGCGTAATAGAGAAATCACAAGAACATTTCTTTCGAACTAGCGTATATTGCTTTCCACTGAGACAACAGCAGTTTCAGTGAATTGTGTCTTCAAATTTGAATTTAAAAGCGTGTTGCACCATGTATTTTGTATGAACACTGACAGGAATATTCTCTACATACAAAAGACAAATTCTGTTTTCATTCAAACAAGACGTTTATTTATATTTATGTATATATATATATATGTTGTGTGAACATTCGTTTATGTATACTTTATATAAAAGCTATATACAGTATACTTGTAATCTAAATAAACATATATATCACGTGGTCACAGTTGTTAGAGATGTAACAACCCTGAGGTAATGAAAATGTTACTGGAGTTATTAAAGCGGGTACAAAGTAAATTGTTTTAACAATAAATAGACTTATATGTATTTATATATATATTGTTTTTTAATGTAACGTAGAAATGAAATTTAAAGTGCGTAAATTTAATGGAAGTAAAGTGAATAAATGAAACGCCATACACAGATGTGAGCGAATGTGAGAGATATGAGAGATATATATGTATAAAAGTTATACATAAGACCTATATTACTTTTTATCCGTAACTTAATGTATGACAGTTAAGAAAAAAATTATGTAAATTAAACAATGTATGCAGATTAATTAAAAATTAAATTTTTGTTATTTTCTGCTATTCTCATTATTGTTATTTTCTGTACCAAACGGCCTTCTAAATTAGGTAAATGATTTAGAGCAGAGTTGGTTTATTCGTTCGTTTGGTGGCTTCTAGTATTTCGTGTTGAAGGAACCCCTCACTTCACCAAATCTGTATATTCAGCTGACCCTACAATGGCGCAACTCCACTGGTTCATTTACAAAAACTTACTGAGTTACAGTGGGTTTATAAATTCATTGGTTTTTAATTTATTTATAAACGTTTTTCTTATTTTGTTATATCTAATCATCCTCACGTGTATAATATATATATGGCGTGCTTCTTTCCATCGTTTCTTGCTAAATTAGTAGTTTTTTACAGTGGGTGTACGAGTTCATATCCAACCTCACTTCGTAAATTTTATTAAAATAAAAAAAAAAATAATATACTCTTAAATTATTATTACCATTATTAGTATACCCATAAGTTAGAGCTAAAATTTTTAAAGTTATGTGCAGAGATAAATCTCAGGAATTTGTTTACGGACGCAAACAAGTGAAAGAAATCAGAATTTAATTTATTAATGTCTAATTATAATTTTAACTAAATAAAAAATTATTATTATTAATCCTGCTATAATTGACAGAAAATGTTGAAACCAAGAAAAGTAAATTACTGCGAGTCTAGCGAAATAAAAAAGATTACGTATGAGTTACATCGTTACACTGATGTTGCACAACTTAATTTTTTTTTCATTAATATGTAGAAATTATGAATAAAAAAAAAATAATAGTCGTTCGTTATTGTACAGTATAATACAGAGTAATAATTAGTTTATTTATCTTTTATTAGGTTTAGGTAATTATTTTACAAATTCATAAGCATGAGTAATTTGAGTTTATCTTATTTCACTAACAAGAAAAAAGAAAAATCGTACGTTATTAAACATATTATCGCGTGCTCGCGGCTCGATCAGGATATAGAGAGATTGACAGTTGAAAATGTTTATATAATTACAATTTATTAGTTAAAGAACATAAGTAAAACAGACAAATCAATAATAAGCAAGATTTTTTTTTATTTTTAAATCATAATATAATAATAGTGATAATTATATTTATTACTCTTCCAGATAAGGGGGCTACAATGTATATGATTATACAATACAGTCACCCTTATAATACGCACCAATCGTACACTACATTCATACATAATATGTAGCTTATAGAAATCCTTAATGTATCCGCAAACAATATACATTATACAAGTTTTGTACAGGAAAATAATATGACAAATAAATAATGCAAAAATAAATAGTACTAGAAATAAATAATACAATAAATAAAATGATACAACATAATAAATAATTCAATAATATAACATAATACAATAAAATCATTGTCTGATATTACCCCAAAGCGAGACTACAATGTTTCAGTCACCCCAGTACAATATTCAAGAACATAATGCAATATACATGCTACTATTAATATTATCAAATTAACAACAGAGAAATTTATTCATTAGTCAGTAGTCAATCACAATACTAAGTGTATTTAAAATTAGTAATACAATCATAGTACATATTGGTAATAACAATAGTTAATGCTCCCCTAATAAGTAAACTTTAATGTATGCATTTATACAATACAATCACCTCGGCACGTTATTACATAAATATGATAAGAGAACCTCAATATGCAATGATTAATTTACTTAATATACAATACATTATGCTTAAATAACGTCTCTGTAATTATCAGTGTTCTGATTCATATTGACATGTAAATGATACATTAAATAATGATATTACAACTATCTGTTACATCAGTAAGAACCTTTACAGAATTAGAAAAGGAAACCTAATACAATGATCACAATTCACAGCTGATTTGCCATCACTGCAGGAAACAGTCTATGATGTTTAACAATTAGTACCAAAGGGTTGGATAGATGCTGACATATACAAGGTGAGCAACTGATGAAAGGGAAATACAAAATACAGGTGCCTATAATAGTTCCTACTATCTATATAGCCAAATATTACACACACATCCGTTAAGGCACATAAGAGAAGGTCATGGTGTAAAGGACGGATACTCTTCCATTCATACCAGTTACTACCAAAATTAGGAGAATATTGCGTCACCGCACAATTGTGCCACAGGCACATCGTTTATCTCTAATGGGCCTATCAGTCGTTCCTAATATGCCGCCGTATGAGACGTAGGTGGAGTGTTCAATTTCGTCGCACCCAGGCAATTCCCGCATTTTCGGAGGACCCCCTAGGCACTCGGCCGAGTGCCTGTCCGCTCACGTGCCCAAAACAACATTTATGTAGAATATGTGGGAAATAAAATACGGCCCGCGGACCAAAACAGAAACCCAGTGACAGGCAAACCACCTACACGATAATCAGGTTCCTAGAAAAGGAAATCAAGCCTCGGATTCATCGGCCAACCCAACGGGACTGCAGCCGATATGATTAGTGGACAGTCTCCCTCAGGGGAGGAAAGAAACCGTGCTCCGAGCCAGAGGATGGAAGCACGGCAAATGGGAATGGCAACACAAAACCTAATTGCGAAAGTTCTGCCTGGAAGTCAACCAGTTGCCACCAAAGTAGGGAAACGTAGGCAACGCATGGCATGGTCGGATGAAATGAATAGACACGTCATGTGGTGCTACTACCTCACTTTAAAATTAGAAACACAACCGTTTACAGGCCCGAATTAAGATAATACTTTTTGCAGAAGTTTTCGGAATATACAAATGTTTCAAAACAGAGATTAATGGATCAGAAGAGAGTCATCATAAACAGCAATAGATTACCACTATAAGAGAGGGGAAATATAAAAAGACAAGTAGAACCAGCGATAACCGGCGGATATCTCTGACTGGCAAGCAGCGGAGCACGGTTTTCAAGCCCAAGCTTCAGAAAATATTGATCAGCAGCAAGAATATTATGAATCATCATCTCGAAATACGCCAAAACCGGCAAAATACGGCTTTCACAACTCAAAATGAAGAGGAAATATCCCGAAATTCTCTTACCGAAATAAGAGATGAAGCCACCTTCCATCTTGAGTCTGTAAATGTGTTAAAACAGTCAGTTGTACAAGCACTCGAAGCGAACTTGCTGAAATGGTCAGAAGTAGATCCAACTCTCAGACGTAAAATTTCCAAACTTCATTAGAGCAATAATTCATTGTCTTTGGTTCGAGCACCAAATGCTGTTCTTTCAGTTTTTATTCTGTACAGCACTATCAGTGATACAACTTAACAATCAGACGCCTATCACATCATATAACAACAGGAAAACTAACAAGAACCCACAACCAAAATGGCAAACAGGCTGGAGAGGCGTATAGAAAATCTGCGAATTAGAAATGGACGAGTTATGCAGTGCTTGCGGGGTGATCGTAATAAACGGCTTGTAATGAGAATAAAGTCATCAATACCTGATGAAGCGTCAGAAGAGGACCTGGTGAATTCTTTTGACACCCTAAAACAACAGTTATCTGTCTACTCTGCAAGACTGAAGCGGTATACAAAATCAAACCGGAGGAAAATGGACAACAACATTGCATTTGGGAGTAGGTTCTACAATGGAATAAAACAGGGCTACGATCAAACCAAAAACAATATCTTCCAAGCAAAGACGATACAGAAGCATTTTGAAAATACTGGTTTCAGCCTAAAAACCATATGACGAATGCCAGCTGGTTAGAAGCAGAAAGAAGCAGAACGTTGCAACTCGGCAAGAAATCCAGATCACCACACAAAATATCATTCAAATCATCAGTAAGATTCACAATTGGAAAGCGCCAGGACCTGATCAGATAAATAACTATTGTTACAAACAACCGAATAGCAAACACGCGCAACTGGCTGCGGGTATAAATCATGTCATTTATTGCTCACAAGAAATGCCTTAATTCCTTACCGTTAGATACACATGTGGCTTACCAAAAACCAGCGATACCAGAGATCCGGCTAACTGCAGGCCAATAGCTTATACACAGTGTATAAAATAATTACATCAGCTATTGCCGTAAGTATCTCATATCACGTAGAGACAAACAATTTACTGTCAGCACAGAAAGGGTGCCGAGAAAAGAGCTTTGAATGTGAAGATCAACTTATAATAGACTCCGTTATACTCAAACAAGCTGAAAAGAAACAGAGATCCCTGCACATATGCTACGTAGATTACCAAAAAGCGTTCGATTCGGTTCCTCACTCCTGGCTGCTTGAGTATCTAAATCTGTACAGAATTAATTCTAGTGTCATCCAGTTTCTCTCACACACGATGAGTACATGGCGCGCAAAAATCATACTTGGCGATGAAGAGATACGGATCGAGACAGGAGAAATTCAAACAAACTCTGGCATATTCCAAAGCGACTCGCTCAGTGTTTTGTGGTTCTGTTTGTGTCTGAACCCACTATCTAACGGACTAAATAGTACCAATGATGGTTTCCAACTAAAAAGCATCGCTAACAGACCAGACATTACATTTATAAATAAAACTGCTGCAACGACGTACCTAATATATATAACAGTACCCAGTGACAACACCCAACAGACGTATACAGAGATGATCACAAAGTACACCCCACTTGGAACAGAGATCAAGAGAGTTTGGAACCAAAATGAAGTAAAAATAGTGGTCATAGTAATATCGGTTACATGACTTACAAAATGTTCGAATCAAACATACATACCTTATTACTGGAATGAAAAAAGAGAGTCGGAAAACGAATTTTTAATTTTTTTTTTTTTTTATAAAAATCTTTTGCTTATTTTAATGCCCTTTAATCACATCAAAAATTTATGCCTTTGATTATGTTACATTCTTTACACAGCTTTTAAATTTATATTGTAGTTATAATGGATTAGGAAGGGGATTAAATTTACTTCCATCTATTTTTCCCTACTGAGAAAAAACAGTAAACATTTTGAATTGTTTCCTCTATTAAAAATGAAATATTAATTTGTTGCTTTACATTATATTTATTATACTTCTGTTTATTTTCACTAGTTAGATTGTTCTTACTGACGTTTATTAAAGTCATTTCTGGGATAAACATGTCCCCAACATGCCCCTGGGTGTCACTTGTAGAGCTGAATATTACATGAAATTTGTTAAAACATTTTTCATGATGATATATGTAGTACTGTAATGTTCAACATATAGTTGAACATTTCTTTTGCCCATTCCTTTGGCGGAGAGTTACTCCTCGGTGTTTATCTGGAGGTTTTGGGTTCGAGTAACTGTCAGACACAGAGTCTTTTCACATCCTACAAAAAATTCAGTTCATTATCATCCATCGGCAGCTGTTATAAGGGGGTGCCAGCCAGAATAAAAGGGAATATAGAGGAGTTGATTGCTTTTCCTTCATTCCTTGTTTTACCTATTAAGCCTGACGTGGGATTATTCTTAGAACTGATAACCGTGTTTTAGGGAGTGACTCGTGTCATTACAGTCAAAATCCAAAATTTATATCTTGGAAAAATTGTTCGATATTAAATTTTTTGTTAAAATATTTTTTCAGTAAATTAAAACGAATATAATGCCAGAGGCTTTTTTATTATTAAAACGCTGTGAAGTATTAATACGGAATTGTAAAAAAATAAATATTAAAAAGAAAGTTACTTTTATTTTCCATTTTACACTCTTGAATGTTTGGTTGAACTTTACCCTTACCGAAAGGATACAATCTCCTCTTAAAAAATCCAGAAATGTTTTCTTTAAAAAGCTTTGTAATCTTTTTTCTTGATGTAGGCCATCTGTGGACGCGTGAATAACTTTACGTATGGATTGTAATCATTTTACCCCACTAATTTTCATATTTTGTGATTTGAGGTGTTTTCTCTTCTCAGATATGCCAAGTTGTTGATGTGTTTCGTGATTTCTCGAAACCCATTGTCAAACTTGATTTTGTTTCGAAATTTCCTCAGGTCTTGCGTTTATTCATCGGTGATGTTTAGTTTTTGCATGTGTTTACATATATCGACGATTCATCTGTTCTTCTTTTTAGTTTTGATGAATATGAGGATACGTTTTGTGAGTGTTGTGTCACTCATTCGAAAAACGTAGCCATAGAATTGGATTATCCGTTTTCGGATTAAATCGGTGAGTCTTTTACAGTGTGTATAGAATTCCTTGTTGATTTGGAGTGTGTATTTATGATGGAGTTTGTAGTTTTCGTTAGGGCTAGGATTATCCCGAGGATCTTTTTTCCTTTATCTTCAAATATTTGGGTGTCGCATTTTTTTTGTGGTCCCAGGCAGTTTCCTACATACAAGCATTTGAGTAGATGACGGTCTTGTAGCGGCGGATCTTTGCGTTGATGGAGATGAATTTTATATTGTGGATGATTCGAGTGAATGGGAGTGAGAGTTCCAGCTTGCGTGCTCTTTCGTTCATTGGTTTTTGCAGAGATGTTAGGCGTGATGGTTTACCTGAGATACCTGAATTTGGTGATCTTAGAAATTTTGATCGTTGTTTAGTCGAATACGTTAGGGAGAGTCTTTAATGTTTGTAATGATTTTTTTTCAAAGGAAACTTAGAGGCTAGATTTAGCCTGAATTATTTGAAAAATTTCGACTTATTGGGCTGCAGTTTCTATGTTTTCAGATAGTAGAACCATTTTGACAACAAAAAGGAGGATTTAATGTTGAATTTTTGCTTTTTGTATTAGAGATGAATTTGGTTGCACGTTAGAGAGGTCGTTTTCCCATTCCCTGATGATCTTGAAAACTCAAAAAATGTTATTATGAGTATTTTTTTAACACAGCTTCCACCCTTTACTCATAAACTAGCGGCCAGATGATGTTATCTAGAAGTTTCCGTTTCCTTGGTCTCTGAATTGTCAAAAGAAATAATAAAATTAGTTTTCCTTCATCTTTATCTCTCTCTCTCTCTCTTATTTAATATATATATTAATATGTGAAGAAATTCCCAGAGACAAGCTTGCTGGGAATTATATTTCATAAAAATATTACTTGTTTTAATTAGCATTGAAGGGTAGAGTTAAAAAATGAACATACTTCTTTAGGGTTTAATTTTTTCTTAATCCTTGTTAAGAAAATGTAGTTATCACTACATTTTCTTCGTTAAGAAAAAGCTTATTTTCCTTATTAAGAAAAGTAGGCTGACTCACTTCTTTAGGGTTCGCTAGCGCGAAAAAATAGCCAGTTTATTTGAAATGAACTGGTTATTTTCGAATCTGAAAAACCGGTAGTTAATTTTTCCGTTTTATAAAGCTAAAAAGGATAATCAAATTAAACTAAATGTTGTAGATCATACTTTATACATTCTTATAAAGTTTTTAAGTAATAAATATATTAATGCATAAAACTTGTTCATTTTTATATATATTATTAACTTTTTAAAGTAATCTTTCACTGAAAACAAATATCTGAGAAACATGACATCAGACATACCGTAAGTTTATATCTGTGTTGTGATTGCCATCCCAATATTTGTTTAACTGTAGATTGCGTTTTGAGATTTACATGTGGTCACGTGATCTACGTTTAAAGATGGAAATTAGTTTAGGTAAAGCAGATAATTAATTTGTGTTGTCGTTTTTTATTAAACTGCACTAGTTACGTACGTGCCCGTAGTTGTAGTTTTAATAAAGCCAGGGTATTATAACTTCGGGCACCAACGTAACTCCTCTTCTGGAAGCAAAAGAGAAAATAGTTGAGAGAAAAAAGGAGAAGGTATAAGAATTAAACGAAAGAAAAAGGATATAAGATCAATATGAGTAAAAGGATAAAATTAAAATAAAAGATTATAGAGAGTGGAATAGAAAATAATCATGTTTGTGATTTATCTTTTTTTCTTTTAGTTCCGATAACTGCGTATGAATTAAAAGGTTTGTGGTTTATTTTTGCTGCTCTTTGCAGTATGTTGACAAGAGAATCAATCTCAGATTTTATTTTAATCGATAAGATTTACTGTTTCTCTGAATAATGTTTACATAATATCATATACATTTTACGACACAAATTAGATTTAAAGCGGGTAATATAGACAGCTACAGAGAGTACACTGAACACTTAAATGTAGATTTGTAGTTATTGTCACTCTCTGAGGCTGACAAATCCCAAGAAAGACCATTCATGAGTATTAGTCGCAGTGTAATTGACAGTTCCGTGCTCGAACCTAGATTGACAATCTTTGTACTCTCTAACGTATTTTGACCGAGTCAGGTTCAAGCTGAAATACATCGTTTCTATTTCTCACGTTATTCCTTTCATTTAAAGTTGAATTGTTGATAATAGATGAAGGTCTGAATTCTTCTAGCCGGACACGTGGTGACATATCTCAAGAAGATACAACAGAAGAAAATTGTTGAGAAACAGCCAACAGTAAAATCACTGTCTAAAGATTGGATAGTGCCGTATTACTAGTTGTCGGCTTGTTACTATGACTACAACTACTCTTGGTAGACTGATTGTCGCAATACACCACAACTCCCTCTAAATCACTCCTACTTAAGGGGGGATCGTACCGTGTATCAAGTTTGTTAAATACGCGTAACAAACTTTGAGATTCGGTAACTATTAAAGTAGAAAGCTGTAATTTTGACAGGTTATTTATACATACAAGAGGAGGCTATTGATCCTGGTTATTGGAATATAACAATTTTTAAAAAAGTTATGAATTATTTTTGTCGGGTCCAATTTTTTCTTTGTTTTGAATAAGATATTAATTTTTATGTCATAAAATATCACATGTAAAATGCTGAAAGAGGATTCAGAGTACCAACATACCTACTGAAGACACAGTAAAAACTTCAGCTCAGTATGTTCCGTGGTTTTTGAAAAAATGTGTCTTTGGTAAAAAAAAAATACAATTTTTCAGAAGCGACGATTAAAAATATAACAACACTATAAAGACATGATTAGTTTACCTGAATATAATTAGAAGCCTTCTGATTTGTATCAGTTATTTTCTGCTGCTACATCTAACTGGTTCTTTCTTCTTTCTGTTCTTGCCAGTTTAGTAATTTCTTGGGCAGCTAATTACCCTTTCTTGACGCGTACCTTATCGATACACTGTAACGTTTCAACGGTGTTTCAGCCAATTTGAATAAAAAGTTGTTCCTAAACATTTGCTCTCTCCACATTACCAGAGTTATAAGTTTATTACAGCATCATACACTCCAAATTGTAAAATTTTCATGCCTACATAAACATTTTTCGGTATATGCGACCAATATAGTTATAGGATTCATTTACATTTTGCAATATTCTGTGTAAACACTTCGCCAGTAGGTCAGGATTAGCAAGGTAAGCAAGGATATCAGGATAAGCAAGGTATAAATAGGCTTAACATCCAGAATGACTGCTTCTGGAATCGAATTTTTATGAGTAACTTACATGCTTTACCTGCTGCTAAAGCTGCTTCTTTGGTTTCTAAATGTTTACATCATTCCGCTGAACAAAGATTGTGCATGGGTTTAAACATGAGGATTTGTGAAAATAGGTGGCCCAAACAGCATTTTTAATAGCCCTGAAGGTCATTAATATTCTCTCGGATAGCCTTACCGTAGCAGGTCTGTAATTGGTTCTTTACTACTGCTATCAGACGGCCCCTGTTGGTTTACCATCTGCGAGCTTAATGTTTGAAGATTCTTTTCAATGTTCGAAATTGTGTGCCCATTCTTTCTTGAAGACGGTTCGCAATAATTTGCACGTCATACCTTTTATTTAATAATTCATAATTAAAAAACTTATTATTACTTTTCGGAACGAAAATTCTTACTTACATGAACCGAATTTAAAAAAAAAAAATTATGCCGGAAAAGATATTTAAAGTTGATTTAAAAATAACTCTACGGTTAATTTAATAATCTGGCTAGAAAACTGCACGTCGCTTTTTGTGCGCATTTATATTGTATAATATATATATATATATATATATATATATATATATATATATATATATATATATATATATATGTATATTGGCACTGCAACAACTAAACAACTGAATATATTTTTATGGTTACCATAAAAAATTCTTCCTCTATATCCCATAAGTAATACTAGATAAATATTACTTTAAAAATGAATAAAAAGAAAGGAAGAAATGTTAGAAATTGTTTCCAATTTTTGTGTTCGAATTGAACACAAAAACTACTACTTTCCGCAGCAGATTTTTTCTTTCTATTAATTTTAAAATCGTACCTGTTCTGGATTTTAATAGGATTAATCTTCTGGAATTCAGTATCAAAACTTACAGATCAGAAGAAAGAAGGAGACTTATGCATGATTGTGTGTGTGTGTGTGTGTTTGAGAGAGAGAGAGAGAGAGATTTCTGTAACAGTTCTTTGTAGTACTTGATTTCTTATTTGTTTTTTCTTATTATCTTTATCTTTGAATACGTGCAGAATCCCGATTTCCAGAACTCCATTTATAAAACTACATCTATGTAGTCCGTCAGGTAGTATAAATGAAATCCGTTGTAAAATTTAAAGCAGTATACTTTATTTTATACTGCACCTTCTTAACATTTAAATTAACTCGGTGTGAGATTTTATCTTTTATTGCAGTCTAAGAAAATTGGGTTTAAATGTATAAAACTTTATACTAGTTTTTTGAAGTATTTTTTTTAATAGATCTTTTTTTATTTTCTGATTAATAAATCTTTTTTGTGGTATGTATACATGATTGTGTGCACTCGTGTGCTTGTGCTTGTATGCTTTAGTGCGCGTGTGAGAGAGATTTTTGTAACAGTTCTTTGTAGTACTTAATTTTTTCTTATTATTTTTATCATGCTTACTTTCTCATTCTATTCTTTATCATTCTCAGTTTGAAATAACTGTCAAAATGAACCGACTTGTACAGCAGAGTGGTAGCGTCTTCTCCTTTCAACAGGCATATTTTGGGTTCAAATCCTGGTCTAGAGTAGCATATTTCACAGGTTACAAATATTTCATATAATATTCCTACGCAAAAGCCTTGTTGAAAGGCTTTTGCACATAAATTTTTATGTGATGAAGTAATCATCTAATTATAAATCTATAATTTTACTTTGTAATTAGTTTACAGTTTTATGTTTGCTTAATTCAGATAATTGATCGAATTGATAGATTTAATTATATTATGATTTTTATAAATAATTATTGAATTATTTTAAGGTAAAAATTTATTATAATTCCGACTATTAAGAAAGCCTTGTTAATATTTTGATTAGATCTCCAGAAATGTTCCGTTAAAGATATATAGTAGGTTCGATGAGCTGCTGTGCACTGGAATTATGAAAGTATAATGACGAAACTTCCCTAATTATTGCTTTGTATTTTTATTTCACTATTTTATAGAAATGGATATTACAATATCTGGAATAATTTCCAAAAGCATTAAAAACGACTTCCTCCAACATCAATGCAACACTTCACACTTTTCAATTTGCTTTCAAACACTTTAATCAGCTGATGTACTGGAATGTCTCGTTAGTATGTCTTTATTGCGGTTTCTAGTTCGTCAGTCGTGCGTAATCTGTTGCGATACAATGCTTTTTTCAATGCCCCCGTAGAAAGTAATCTGGGGGAGTCAGATCGGGTGATCGTGCAAGCCACAAATTGTAATTCGTAATATTATGTGATTTATAAAATTACATAATTTTTTTATCGAACTAAAAAACGACAGAATATTTTAGTTATCATTTATTGAAGTTAATAAATTCTTCAGCACCTTAGGGAAATTATTTTTAAAATTAATTTTTTTTTAAAATAGGAAAAGTTTTTCATCCTTATTTCTCATTAAGTACGTTCTGATCTAAAATTAAAAAAAGATATAAACAAGATTATCAAAGGGTCTTTTCTGGTAGAAAAAGAAATTGCTACTGTAAATAACAATTGGATATTGTAAAAGTAAAAACAGCACAGTAACAGTGAAGCGGGTAATTGAGCCCAAAATTGATAAAGCGATAGATTGGACTTATTATAGAGCTTTATGGAGCGTCATCGTAGTATTGAACTTTAGTAACGTTAATCTTTTCTTCGAAGTTTATAAAAGGTTATTTTTATATCGATATGAAAAGTTAATTTTTCTTGTAATAATTCTTTGGATACTATACAACTAACTTACCCGTATGAGGACCATTGAAAAAAACATTCATCTTGTATTTTTAGATGTCAACCTTGTCCAAT
Organism: Lycorma delicatula; assembly: GCF_047948215.1. Lineage (NCBI taxonomy): Eukaryota > Metazoa > Arthropoda > Insecta > Hemiptera > Fulgoridae > Lycorma > Lycorma delicatula. Next base: position 186,153,855 of record NC_134458.1, on the reverse strand, counting down.
TCCTGTAATATATCAAAAAGAGTTCCTGATATTTTTTTTTGAGAGTTTAAGTTAAAAAAAAAATAATTAACTGACTAAAAAAGTAAATAAAGCTTAAGGATTCTATTAATGTTTAATTTTTTCAGTATGTAAAGACGAAACAAAAAGTTAATTTAATTTTTAATTTCAACTACAAAAATGATAAAAATAAGTACGGAAAGAATAATCAATTTTTATTTATTTACTGACTATATTTTTGTAAAATATATACTTTTATCTTTAATTTATATTTTATTAAGAGCATTCCTCCTTAAAAATATTAATTAACTAATACAAAAATAAAACTGTTGCGACAAAATTTTAAATAAAACTATCACTTAAATTCAACGATTTAATTTTTAATGTTGCAGTTTTTTTCACATCTAAAATAATTTTATTTAGTTTTTGTGTCTTAATTTAATTTTTCCTGTAAGAGAAATATTAACTTTTATTTTTTTTATGTTTTGAATATTTAAAAAAAAGATTCAAGTGTGTAACTTAAGTAATTGTTATTTAATTACGACACTGAATACGTTTAAATGTATTCAAGATGAGAATGAAGGAAACAGTTAGGGATCAGTAACAAGGGATGATAGACGAGATCTATTGAAGAGAGGGGGTAGATAACCTATACAGTAACTTGTCTGCGGCCAATTTGTCAGAGCCCTACCCAAGGGACTAGGAACAGACTGCATGTCAATGATGTGAAGTTAAGGATCGACTCAGAGATCCCGAGGGATGATCCGATATCCATCCTCCCACAGGACGACACATTCTAATGCGACACTCACAACGTCACGCGTCGCGGCGGCCTTCTGCAGTAACTTTTCAACGAACAAAAATAAAAAGTGAGAGCAGTGTTATAGAATGAAAAAGTTTTTATATCCGTTTTCCACACAAACATTTTTAAATGTACGTTTATTTGTGAAGCTGGAGAGATCAATGAACCTAGTATCTTAGTTTTGCAAAGAAGTATACTACACATTAAAGGATTGTTTTTAGCGTGTGAAATAAAAAGTATTATTCTTAGGAAAAATTGTTATTTTTATTATTATCACTATGTTTTTTCTCCGTTTCTGGGTTGTTATAGTATAAAACAGAAAAAGTATTGTTATCGGTCAAAAAATGAAATTTCTTAAATGTTTCTATTGTTAATATTATATATTTTTTGTTTTCTATTGTTTATGAGTACGTGTATGGGCTTATTTTACTTAAAATTTGATTCATTTTTATTTTTTTATTTTAGTCATCATTTGACTATTTTAGTGCTTTTTCCATTCTTTTTTGTTCCGCCTAAACTTTTAATCTCCACATAATCAGAACATCCTTAGTTATCTGTTTTATAAATTCCGGAATTTCTTTTTCTCTGCCGTTTGTCCTCCGCACATCCTTTTAGTTCCAAATTAACTAAATTTAGTTATCGTAATGTATCATACGACCTATCCCAACCCAGTACGTGTATTTACAATATTTTGCTACAAATTTCATTCTCTCCACTTATCTTCATCTTAAAATCTCTCCATTTTTATTAATCCATTCTTATTTTTAACATCCTCCTGTTATATTATATTACAAAGACTTTTATTCTTTTTATCTCTGCTTTTCCGATTGTTTATGTATGGCTACCACAAAGCGCTACTATTTATCACTTGGTGGACGAACCTTTTGTTCTATATAATAGAAGTACGAATACGAACAAAAAGAAGAATACGAGAAGTATTATGTATTATAGAAGTAAGAATATACTTTTTGAAAAGATTTTTTTTTTGTTAAAATAATAAAAAATACTGTTGTTTTCAAAGATTTTAGTAATTTATAATAACACATTAAAATAGAATATCCTAAACATGATTGATTTAATATAAACTTTTTTTTTAATTATTTTTCTTTACTTTGAAAATCTACATAGAATCTTATAGGCCCCGGAAAAAACCCCAACCCCACGTCCGTGCAATAACATCTACGCACAGGTGCAGGGCGGGCAACAACTCTGTAATTCGGTACCTTCGCTTATGTTGGCAAACCGGGCAATGGTTTTGCTCAGGAGCTCCCTTCTGGAATCTAATTTAATCTCTCTTTGAGTCTAATTTATTACATCCGGATGACCCGTTTGTGATAATCGCCGTGGAAATCATTCTGCTAGATTGCGAAACTGTCCGATCTACGATACCTAAGTCCGAAACTGCGATCTAAAGAGGCAGTATCAATACAGGATGTGAAAACCATTCAATAGGTCAGCTACTTCGAAGCCAGAAAAAATGTGCTCAGCAGATCACCGAAGCTTACGACCTATGCTCAGGTTGCTGCAGTCCCTGCAACTTCCTTTAAACTAAAGGACATAATTTTTGAACCGGCACCATCAGCATTAGTAAGCATGGTCGGACATATCATCGATTACAAATTGAAGAGTAGACCGGTTAGAGAAACTTATCTAAAGTCGATGAAGAAAGAAACATGTCTCTACACAAAAAATTGTTACACGACCGAGGAAGTTGCACAAGCGAGAAGTGATCAAGTCTCGACTCTGGTGCACTGCTGTCCGCACCATCGAAGCCGGTATCATCTTATGTTGCCAGCAAGACATCTTCCGTAATTTATTGCGTAAGATCAGAAAATTGTATCTCCAAGGCCTCTGATACCTTAGAATTTGATATCGAGGCCTTCAGAAAGATGGAAAAACTAAGAAAGAAAGGATGGGCTAAGGGAAAACCTAGGCGATAGAATTAATGAATGAGATAAGTTCTTTATAAACTTTTGACAATGTTTAATCTAAAGAAGAGTACTTAATTTATTTTCTTTGACATTGAATTTATTTTCATAGTATTGACAACATTTCGTTAGAAATGGTTTGAGTTTTTTAAGCGTTTTAACATATTTTAAAGTGGCAAGGGCCCTTTAAACCCTTGTCATGTTCCGTTTCTTTTGGATTTTTTTTTAATATCCCTTGAGAAATTTATTTCTGGATGATCTGTTACGACAAGACTAATTTACTGACAATGTTGCTAGTGTTTTAACAAGGAGGGAAAATAATTTTTCTTTTTCATGTGGAAAGTAGCTAATGACCAAAGTAGTCGATGCCCCTAAAACTTAAAAAAAAAAATGTTATCGGTAATAATAATTTGTAATTTTATTATTAAGGTTACGTGAAATTATACATTTCTCAAAAATGACGGGAAAATTAATTAACGCAATTGTTTTTTATTTATTATTTACTTACAAACATACTCATTTAAAATGAACGTAGATTTACAAATTAAAATGAACAACTCTTACATTCTTTCGACATATGATTGTTCTTTTTTCATAAATTTCACTTCATTTTATAAAAAAATTACGTAGATGAGGGATTTTTATTCTGATTTTAACAATCTTAATTTATTAAGAAAAAATTAATGTTGATTTTACGATTAATTTTTTAATTTAATTTTTTAAATATAGAACTTATTATTACTAAAATTTATTACCAATCATTTCTTAATATTGCTTTTAGTCAAAACTTGAAATATATTATTGAACATTAATAAGTCAGTCGATCATCTATGATATAATAGGTATAATTTATGCCAATAGATGTTCTCATAAATGAAACTTAGTTTAGAGTTATTAAGATCTATGCATTTTCTGAGTCTTGCATTTTATATAATACATAAAACCATAATGGATACACTACCCGAAAAAAACATTAATTAAAATTGTATTTTTAATTACTTTACAAATGTCTAATCGGGGTTATCATTGACAAATTATCGGTTAAGATATTATTTTGTGAATTCGGTTTAAAGAAAAGGAAAAATAGTAAATAAAAATAAAAATTCAAGTACAGGAAAAAAAATTGGAAATATACGTTTTGCAAAGTTTGATGGAAAAAAGATTAGCATAGAATAGACAGAAATGAAGAATTACTGCACTTCAAACCAGTAAAATGATGACAAGAAAAAAATATGAGAACGTAGCATATTACGGAATGATCTATTCCATTTTGTATCCGGATTATCAGAAATCCAGATATCCGCGTAATGGTTTTATATTTATAGTTTTTCTTATGGATTATATATTCTTCTCGTTTAATTTAATCGATTCTGTAGTGTATCTAAAAATTCTTAAAAAAAGAAATAAAAAAATGAATTTATTTACGTAAGTAAAAAAAAATATAATGAATGCATATTAAAATAAATTTAAGATAGAAAACTCTCAAAACCTATTTATGGATACCTAAAGAAACATTAACTTATTTATAAGTTACCCTAAAAATTAAAACAAAACAATGAAATTTCATTATTTAATTATAAATCACTAAAAATATTTAACGAATAAAAAAAATATTAAAAAAAAACCGTAGACGTTTATGATATGTGTAGATCATAATCTACAAAAAAAATTAATATAGTAATAACATTAAAAAAAAAGAAAAGTCAGTTACTGTAATTGAAGTAGAATACAAACCGTACCGTTATAATTATGATCTTATTTTTTCTTAAAACAATAAAATCAGCTACAAATATTTGCTTAAACAGTCTTTTTCCACTTATGTGAGAGGATCTTTAGGGCATTAAAATAGCAATTTATAATTTTAAAGTTTGTCAATATTTTTTTTATAGTAAAGATTATTTATATCCCTATCGTATTTAATTATTTCTTATTAATTATAGGTGTTAGCTTCAATAATTGTGTTATGTAGGTTTAGATTAAAAAAAGGAAATTAAAAAAAAATATGCCAAAAGAGATTTTTGGGATAATTTTTGAAAAAAAGAAGAGATTAATAGTGGATGTTTTAAGTCAAGTTTAGTTAATTCGTTCATAGCAGGAATATGTAGAAGGTAAAATCTATAAAGGAAGACAGAAATTAAAAAAATAAACACATAAAAGGAGTAATTAAGGAAATAGGATAAAAAATAATGTTGAGGTTAAAATATGTATTTGTATAATTCAAAATAAATGGAAAAAATCATTAAATCAGTAATAAATGACTGATGACTACAAAAATAGGCTTAACCACTTAATTTCAAAAGGTGTATATATATACTCGTACAAAGTAAGCATCTGTTCAATTACAGATTTACAAATAAATAATTATAATTTTTACGGAATTTTTAATACGATTTAAAAAATAAGTCGCTTGAATATAGCAAAATTATCTTAAACGATTTGGAATTGTTTAATAATTTTTTTTTTTTCATTAAGTATTTAGATGAATTTTAACAACGCTTATGCTACCTTTGATTAACTGTTGGTGTTTAGAATGTACGCGTAATTAAGGTACTTCAACGGAAACGCCTTTATAACTTGATTATTGCCATAAAATTTACTTACGTTTCCTAAACGAAACCGATTGTAAATATAATTTTAGATATAAAAAAAAGTATTTTAAGAAAAAAATTGAGTGATCTGTATTATCAAAATTTCGTAAAATTGGTATTTCGGATACTGGTCGTATCACTGTAAAAAATCTCTTAAAACGATATACTTTTCTCATTTATTAGATATGGAACCATTTTTGAGGACTATTTAATCCATGTTAAAAATTGTAGAGTATTAAAAATTCGGTAAATAACAACAATATTTGATCTAGCATATGTATACTAAATATACTAGAAATACTCTAGTTTATGTATGCTAGATATACTCTTGTATTTTTACTTATTCCTCTGTTAAGTTAAAATATTGTACGTAACGACTTGTTTCACTATATTTTAAATTTATAATCAGTTACTTTAAATTAGCCTGTTTTAGTCTTTCTAATGAATGTGAGTCATGTAAAATATCTAAGATATAAGAGGCACCAATCAGAATTGCTTTGTCTGGGATCAATGGTACTCACCATAGTGCTTGTTATTGGACAAATGCTTTTACGTGTTTATATTTCTATTTGAAGAAAACATTGTTTTTTTTTTTTTTTGTATTTTGTATTTAGTGTTAATTAATTACCACTGTTTAGGATACTGTTTTTTTTCTGTTTATGATTTTGGCAATGTCTGAAACTGAAGTAAAAAAGGGTAAGTCCAAGCGGGCTAAACCTCGCGAAGAGATTACGGAGACAATTGAGGTTAGGCTCGACGACTCTTTAACCGCTTTTGGAGATGAGGGGTCGCAAGCAAGTACTTCCGGTTCTTCGCGGGCTGGGGAGAGTAAAGATTAATTAATGATTGAGAAGTTTTCTGAAGGTAATGGGAGGGCTGGAGGTTTAGTCCCGTTAGTGCGGGCGTTTGAAGAGAAGACTTCTTATTCAATGTTTGGAGAACTCAAGAGGTGCTGAGGCTAATGTGCTAGGTATATTCTCCCTAAGATCAGGGAACTCATACCCTTTGTTTAGATTGGTTATTAAGTCTGAGGTGAGAGAGGCTGTGCGGGAGATATTTTCGGCCTTCCCATGGTTCCACAGCAGGGGTTGCCTCAGGGTAAACGGTAAGAAGAAGTGCTGTAAGGGAGGCGGTAGGCTAGTCTGTCCCATAAGCAGCCAGAGGTTATGTTCATCAACCTAAAGGAGGGGAAAACCACTAAAACAACTAAGGAGATGAAGGACGAGTTTCAGGCCGTCCTTCGACATAAGAGGCAGAACCTGAGAATTCGTAATATTGGAGAGCGAAGAAGGGTTTAGTCGTCATTGCTAACGATAAAGAAACTGTGCGGATCATCTTTGATTCCTTTAAAGTCGGAAAGTCCGACATGAAAGTTGACCCTAAAGGCAAGAGGCGTCCTAAAGTGATTATTTATGACGTAGATCGAGGTCTGAGGGAGAATTCGTGGCTCTCATTAGGCAGCAAAATACTCAGATGGATGAGGCTACATTGAACTCTGAATGTCGATTATTATTTAAATCAGGCAGACGCGAAGTGGAGCGCTACCATGGGATTTTTGAAGTTAGTCCTAAACTTTTCGGCAGCTTCGCTGCGGAGGCCAGGTTGTTTATAGACTTCTCCGCATACCATCCGCGGGTGCGGCGAGAGGTCGCTCAGTTCCGCGGGGTGCAGTGTCCTTGGAGATTACCGAGGCTGAGGTGCGTCAAGCTACCTGCAGTTTAGGTAGGGGTAAGATCTGAGGCTTTGATGAATAACGGCGGAGCTTCATGTTCACTCGGTTGGGGTGAGTGTGAGAGTTCTCACACGTGTGTTTAATAAATTGAAGTTTGAAGAATACTTTCCTGTGTGTTGGAAGAAGGGTATTATGAAATTGTTGTTTAAAGATAGCGACAAGGATCCTGCTGTTAGTTCGTCGTATAGGCTTCTGATGTTACTTCCGGTTATTGGCAAGTTCTTTGAAAAGGTTCTGTATCTGTGTATAAATGAGAGGTTAACCTCGCAAAGATTGTTGATGGATAATCCATCAACAATTCCGGTACGAAACCGGTACGGGTTTCGTCCCGGAAAGGGTACTGAGGATGCCATACTCCGTGTTATGAGTGTGGTAACGACCAGTGAGACGGAATATGTCCTGGGGATTTTCTTGGACATTTCCGGAGCATTTAATAATCTATGGTGACCTTCTGGTTTTACCAATTCCAAAAAAAGAGAATGTACTGTGAATTGCAAGTTATGCAAAGTTAGTTCAGTCATCGGGATTTACTGCTCCGCAAGGGCAGTCATGAGGCTGGCAAGACGCTGTTTAAGGGGTGTCCCCAGAGCAGCGTGTTGGGTTCATTATTGTGGGTGGTGGAGTTTGATTCTCTCCTGCAGCTGAGACTGCCCAGCAGGTGTTGAATCGTGGCTTATGCTGACGATGAGCTCCTGCTGGTTGAATGAAGCTCCCGGAGGGAGGTTGAACTCCAAGCCACTCAGGGTTGCAGGATGATTGAGCTGTGGAGTCATCAATACAAGATGATGTTTAGCCCGAAAAAGACCACGATGATGCTACTCAAAGGTCGTTTGGCGGTGAGTCGGCGTGTCCGTTTTTCGATGGTAAACCAGCGTTTAAATTATGTTCAGGTTCAGAAGTACCTCGGGGTGTTTCTTGATGAGAAACTGCAATTTAAGAAGAGCCTTCAATACGTCTCGGAGAGAGCCTACAATACCTTCTTCGGTATTCGACGTGTGGTCAATCCTTATCGGGGTCTGAAGTTTAGACCATGAGCATCCTGTATAAAGGCTTGTGAAAGGGTATTATGCTATACGCGGCGCCTGCTTGGGCGGATAGGCTAAAATATAAAAGTTATCGGGACATATTTATTATTAAGGGCTTAACGTCTAATATTGTTAACGGTTACGGATGATTACCGTACTATTTCAAGGGAGGCAGTCTTGGCGATTGCAGGCGTGAAACTGATAGAGTTGATTGCGTCTGAGAAGCACTAGCGGTATGTTGCCAAGAAGTCCGATGAGTTGACGTCGGATAAAGTTAGAGAAATTGAACAACATGGCAGTGCCTTGTGGCAGGCCAGATGGGATGAGGCAGATGGTGGAAGTTATACGCATGATCTCTCTCCAAATGTTTTTGGTGTGGGGGAAGCCTCTTGGGTGCACCCTAATAAATATGTGACGCAATTTCTTTCCGACCATGGTGCTTTTAGGGAAAGACTCCAGAAATTCGGCCTGGTAGATTCTGGGATGTGCCCTCACTATGGACAACTGGAGACACCTACCATGTTCTTTATGAGTGCTCGAATTACGATTTAATGCCTACGGAGACCATTTGTCGGCTTGATCTTGTCCGGTCGGCGTCGGATCTCCGTGTAAACTGGAGGAGCCAGGCCGAATGGGCAATAGTGGAGAGTTTTGAAGTGTACTTAGCAAAGGAAGATTTGCTGAGGGGCTCTCTCTGCTTGGATTTCTCTTGTATTCTGTTTTTGTTGTTGTTGTTTTGTTTTGTTTCAGTGTTACTGTGTTGTTATTGTTCCGTGTAATATTTTTATGTTTCGTGTTGTGAGTTGAACTCACTTTTACCTTCTACGGGTAGGTAGTTCAATTTTTTTGTTTAGTTAGGTCTTTTCAGTCTTACTTAAGACTCTGTGAGATGTGCTTTGTTTTGAGTTCATTAAATAGTAATACACCGATGGGAATGTTACTCGTAGCATCCTGGCCGAGGCGGACTGGATTATGACAAAAGCTGAGGTTTTGAAGATGACCTCCAGTGAAGCCCAAAGGGATCGGAACGGAGTGGCTGGCGGAGAGTATCTTCTCCTACGGGGGTCAGGATGGTATGGGATGTATATTACTTTTTACAACGGTTGTTACTTGTAGAAGATTCATGAAAGCTCACATTAGGTTACGTAACCATTTAGGTAGGTTCTTATACCTACCTAATTTAATACTTACATTTACATTTAATATTGTCCATCTTGATAATACAAGAAAAAGGTTATATAGACACAATGAACCACAAAATTTAAAGATACAGTAAAAATACCCTATCTCACATTTAGATTTAACAATTAAAATATGTGTAAAATAAAGTATTATTAAAATGAAAACGCATTAAAAGAAAAAAAGTTATTACAATGAAAAAAATATATATATTTTTTTTATTGATGAATTAATTCACCATTAATTAAGCTTAGAGAGAAGCTCGTACGTGGGAATATGGAAGTTAAATTTTTTAGCGTATGAAAACGTTATGTGTGTTCGGGTGTCGAACCCGGGACCCTTGGATGAATGGCCGAGACGCTACCACTCCGCCACGGAGATCGGCAATTAATAACGATTTTCTTAAGCTTCCGTGAAATCTTTAGTTTACAGTCTTTAGTATTTGCTTGATTAAAAAAAAAATTATGAATAAAATATACCAGTTCTTTTTATGGTGGATTCCATAATGGATTTTCATAATTCCTGTTTCTGAGTAACAACGTAGAAAATAAACCGATAGATTACCTTCTATGTTATTTAAAATGGTTGTTCTTGATGAAAGTTTAAATTTCCCTTGTGTTCAAAACTGTTATGTTAGATACTTCATACTTCGTATAAAAATAAACTTTTTATTTGCATGAGCGGTTGTAAAATATAATTGAAGACCTTTTTAGGTTACGATGTTTTTGGTACTTACATTTACTGCAGACGAACATGTGTAACCACAGATGTATTTTTATATTGTAACAATGCTTTAAAAGTTCTATTTAAATTGAACTTTAGTTAGTTGCACACAGATTTTATCATCTGATCAATAATAACTCGGTACAAATTTTCGAATACGTTACTCTTATTTTCTTGTTTAACCTATTTCAGTGAAAGAAGAAGGTTTTCAATTTGGCCCTTGTGTTTTTTAAATTTATACTTAACCCTTAATATGCACCAAATGGATAGATTTTTATCATTCTTTATTTTATTTTTCCTCTAGTGGTTCTCTTTTATAACGTTTTATGCGTATAACTTAAAAGGGTAGAAAGATTTTATAAATAAAATAGTCTATAAATAACATTTCAAAATTTTCTTTTTGACGTCATCATACTTGGTAATGGAATGCTATAACCCCTAAATCCTGAAGAAAATTAGTAAAAAAAAGTTTGGATGAAAATTAATAAACATTCCTGGATTCCAAAGATCTTAGTTTACTCTTTGTAGTAATTTCTCTACATTGTTTCTCTTTACTTTTATTCTTATTCTTTTTAAAAAGCAGATTTCATGCGTTTGGATTTCTTGAGAATGAGTTTTTTTATACGGATAGCTCAATTTATTTAAATAAATTTTTTACTCCATTTTTTTGTAAAGAAATTTTCTCTAGTGGTATCATTGTAAATTTTTTTAATGTTTCCTAACTTCTTAAATGATTTAATATAAATGTACGTATATTGATTGATGCCTACGTACAAATTTGAAAATTTGTAAATTCTATTAAAAATTGTGTATATATGCATGTGAACAAAAATACACATTTTTGCATGACAAAATTCAACACATTTAACATTTTTATTTCAACAAAGTGCAATAGACAATATGCATAATTAAATATATGTAATTAAAACATGAAAGAAAATAAACTGGTTTTAAAATTGTACAATTAATAATAACATTTTTAATTGAATTGAATATTAAAAAAAGTTATCCTCATTTTTTTTCTATAAAATCTCTTATAAGTTCTTTAAAACAGAACTCAACACAACACATTTTCGATAACTGTCATAGGCATTCCACTTAATATATCTTGAGTCATTGTCGATTTCAAATAATTTTTAACTATTTTATTTTAGAAAAACGTTTACACTACTTGCTATGGATAGTGGCAGAGTTAGTACAAATCTAAGGACAGTATTAATATTCTAGGCGAAATTTAATGATGCAATGAATTTTAACACTTCCCTTGGGAACTTTACTTATATTTAAAGAAATATTCAATTATTTACAAAGCATCATATTAAAATATAATTAAATTAATTAAAAGCTGTATTTATTGGACAATAATAAACATAAGAAAAATGTACTTAAAAATTTCCCGATTTTTTGAGAATAGGATAATGGGTAAACTTTCAACTAATAAAATTTGAAGACTCATATTTATGCGTTTTAGTATATTGTCCAGTGACGAAACTACTTTTCCAATAGGACCGATTATAAACTCGAAAGAAATTATATGTAGATATATGAAAACATATGAATAAGAATTACATGAAAACACATATCGTATTTCTAGCGGATACTACGTTTTAACAATGACCTCTTTTCACGTTTTCGTCACTTTTCCGCTTCACAGATACAAAATTCTGTTATTGAGCTCAAATTAATTAACTCCTTAAGAAACAGTAGGGTTCACTGTTATACAAAATATTAAGCGTTTCCCGATGTTCATTTTTGAAACCTAACCTCACTGTCACTCAGGAAGAAAATCCGTAAAAGGTAAGACTAAACAATCTATCGAAAAAATTCAAATAGTTAACTTGCAGCTAGTTACTTACATAGTATTTACTTCGGTTTTTTATTTTTTTCGGTAATAAAAATAAATTGTTTTTCTCAAAACGGACTAAATGCACGCAAAAAAAATATATTTGCGGAATTGTACTTGAAAGCATCATTGTTTCCCGAGAAAGGCATGTTTAAGTCCTCCAATACATTTATTATCCATTTCAGAGATTCTATTGAAGCTCTCAGAATGCATGCGCCCCCACGTGCTTCCATTTAACACATAGAAGGGTCACCTAATTTCTTAAGTACTTGCAGGGAGTTAAAATGTACGACACGCTCATGTTTTATAATTTTTTTGTTTTTGAAAGGTTATTTTTTTCTTTACTACTGTTTTTGGTCCCCCCCCTCCAAATCTGCCGCTCTGGGCAAATGACCAGTTTGCCCATATCTGAGCCTGGTCGTCAGTAGCTTCCCTTCTGCTTCACATTTCCTTTATCCCAGTTTCAGAATGTTATCATTTAGAACGGACAGTTTTAAGTAAAGATCGTTCTACCGATCATAAACGTAAAAGTTTAGACTTTTTTTAATCGAAATACGTGTTTCATTGTAACGTAATCATAGACACACAAACTAGATTCCGAAATGTCATGTTAAAACAGGATTTCGTTTTACTTGTTCAATTCTAATAAACTTTCCTCCTTTTGGTTTGATTTAAAAAAAATAAATGTCCCATTAATTCATTAACTAAAACACCAGATTTTATAATTGTAGGTTAAATTTTTCTTATATATATATATATATATATATATAATTAAAAAATAAAATGGTAACAATATACACGAGCAAAGTGTAAGTTTACACGAGTTTTGTAAGTTTTTTTTAAACAGATAAAAATTAGCATTATTTCATCTTTCCGATGGTATTATATTTATAAATTATAGGAGTATTTTATCAAAAGTAAAATGTATATTCTAAATAATAATGATTACTAATTTAAAAATACATGGACACTAAATAAAAACAAAGAATAAAATAAATAACAGACAAATAAAAAAATAGATTAATTTATTTCATTATAGCGATAGATATTCTTCTTAACGTGAAAGTGCGAGTTTCTTATTCCCGGTTCAGTGATCAATTATCAGCATTATTCTTTCTCGAAGTAATAAGGTGAGGTCAGGGAGGCCGGATTAAAAAAAAAACAAAAGATATTCATCAAGACTGATCAAAAAACTGAGGAGAAAAATGAGTTTGAAAATAACTGGTACGCCTCTTCTTCATCTCTTCTTCATCATGATCTTATTCCTTCTTGTTTTTCTCTTCCTTTATTTATTTTACTTCTTATTCTTTTCTTCTACTACTTCTTCTTCGTTTTCTCCTTCCCCTTTGCATTCGGTGATCGTTTTTACTTCTTCCTTTTTTTCTCTCGTATTTCTTCTTTTTTTTACCTTCTACTCATCCACCACTTTTTTCTTCAGAAAGAAATATTTAGAAAATTTCCACTATTTTAGATTTATTATTATGTTTACTCAATAGTAGTAAACTTATTAAACCACTTAAAAAAAAAATTGTTTATAAAGTTTGAATTCATTTTTCTTATAAAATATTTAGAAAAGAAAAAATATTACAGAATGATCTTACCCGAATGTATTTGAAGATAAACAACTTGTTGCGTACTGTAATTTCAGAATGGCTGTACCGATTTTTATGAATAGGAATTTATTAATTTATTTACCAGTAATATTACAATATTCCAATACAGACTTATAGATATATCTTTTATTAAACACAAATAAGCCGCACTGGAACTGGTAGGAAGTTTATAAAACCTGTGCACAAGCAGGAGTGTAGAATTGAAGATAATGAAAAAAACACTTTATCAAAAAAATATTATATATACTTCAGTTCATATCAGGAGTGTATATAACTTCAAGTTAACCTAAAATTAACCAAATAAAATTACTTATATAATTTTTTACAAGTATAAAAGAAATCCTTTCTTCTATTATTTTATTTACTTATTAACAGCATGCTTTGCAGTTTAGATTTAAGTATATTTTTAATAATCTTTATTAATTTAATTGATAAATCATGTTTTTTGAAAATTTTCAAATTGGAATGCATATCAGTATAACTGTTATTTAATGTTAATGTAAAGGATCTGAATGGAGGAAAGGGTCTGGGATAGACGGGTTACCTGTAGAATTACTGCAGAGTGTATGTAAGGAAGCGATAAATAGATTATACAAACTGGTGTGCAATATTTACGAAAAAGGGAAGTTCCGACAGACTTCAAAAAGATTGCTGTTGTCATGATACCAAAGAAAGCAGGAGCAGGTAAATGTCAAGAATACAGAATAATTAGCTTAACTACACAAGCATCAAAAGTTTTAACTTGAATTCTTTACAGAAAAATTGAGAAAAGAGTGGAAGAAGTGTTAGGAGAAGACCAATTTGGTTTCAGGAAAAGTAAAGGGACAAGGGAACAATTTCAGCGCTCAGATTAATAGTAGAAGAAAGATTAAAGAAAAACAAACCAACATACTTGGCGTTTATAGACCTAGAAAAGGCATTCAATAACGTAGACTGGAATAAAATGTTCAACATTTAAAAAAAAATTAGGATTCAAGTAAAGAGATAGAAGAATTGCTAACATTTACAGGAACCAAATTGCAACAGTAATAATCAAAGAGGATAAGAAAGAAGCAGTAATGAAAAAGGGAGTCCGACAAGGATGTTCCCTATCCCGTTAATTTTTAATCTTTATATAGAACTAGCAATTTATGATGTTAAAAACAGTTTAGATCCGGAGTTACAGTGCAAGGTGAAAAGATAAAGATGCTACGATTTTCTGATTATATAGCAATTCTAGCTGAGTAGAAATGATTTAGAAGAAACAATGAATGGCATGGATAAAGTCCTACGACAGAACTACGACATGAAAATAAACAAGAACAAGCCGAAAGTAATGAAATATAGTAGAAATAAAGTAGATGGACCACTGAACATGGAAATAGGACGATAAAAGAAAATGGAAATAGAAGAATTTTGTTATTTGGGATGTAGAATTACTAAAGATGGACGAAGCAGGAACGATATAAAATGCCGAATAGCACAGGTGAAACAAGCTTTTAGTTAGAAATATAATTTGCTTACATCAGAAATTAATTTAAACATCAGGAAAACATTTTTGAAAGTATATATTTGGAGCGTAGCTTTACATGGAAGTGAAACTTGGACGATCAGAGTACCTGAGAAGAAAAGGTTAGAAGCTTTTGAAATGTTGTGCTACAGAAGAATGTTAAAAATCGGATGGGTGGATAAACTGACAAACAAAGAGATGCTGCGATAAATTGATGAAGAAAGAAACATTTGGAAAAAGAGGTAGAAAAAGATTCTGTTTTACGTTTGACGTAAAATAACTTTGTTAAATGGTAATAAATAAATAAATGTTTTAAACAAAACTTATAGAAAATTTGGTTCTGAGTAAAGTGGTATGAATAAAATCCACAGAAACTTAATAAACCTAAGAATTTTGAAGTTTATTAAAAACAAAACATATTAAAATGTGAAATATTTTAACTAGGTAACAAAACTAGATCTTCAATATTACAATACAAAAGCGATATGGGCTGATTTGCAAAAACGTTTTACCATTAGACCAACCCGGTATTTCGTTTTTATTTTTAAAAAAACCTTTTTAATTTTTAATATGCAAGAAAAAAACAATGTCCATGTGAAAAATAAGCACTTTAACAAAATACGCAGAGGAATCTTGTTGAAGAAACCTTAATTTTGAACAAAAAAAGACAGAATGTTTAGAAGCAATCTAAAGAGACCGCTGCCAAATGTAAGCTAAGGCTATCTGGAATAGTATTATATTTTTATACAAATTTTTCCTAAAACCTTTTGTCCAATTTTTTTGTGAGAATACTGATTGTCATAATTATATTATGGAGCTATAAAAATTCAATAATAAAGCCATTTATTTTTCATTTTTGTTTTTGTTACAGAATAAAAAGAAAAACATTTTAAATATATATATTTTAACTAAAGTGTACGTTGCATTCTGTTCAATTAGTGAACAATAAGCAACCACCTTCCACGGCCCAATGAGATGAGAATGATGTGTTTGACATGTAAATGAGGTATAGATTTGTACAGAATAGGCCGACCATTCCGTAGATGTGTGGTTAATTGAACTTCACCAACCAAAATAGAACGGTGTCTTCTGTCTAGTATTCAAATCCGTATAAAAGCAAGAAACCTTTACTAGAATTTTAACCTCAGAGCCTTAAACGTCGAAAGTCAGCTGTTAAAAAACTGATTTGTAATGAGTTAACCACTAGACCAGAAAATAAAACGGAATTTAAATAAAAAAATCGATCTATAATTCGCTTAAGCATATTGTACACAAATATGCAATCAAATATTAATCTGCGTGTTATTGAATTTACAAAATGAATATAACCTCAATATGTCGTAAAGATTAATTTAAATACGTTCATAGCTAGAGTGATATTTATTACGTATTATCGATTCTTTATAGTAACTGGTATAGACTGTAATGACTGATATTGCAAATAATAGTATCAGGGTGTTGTATGCCCGCACAAGTAGCTATTTCTACCATATACAGCACATGATTGCTTTGTGGTCTTACAATTGCACGTCTACATTATAGCTTATTAACCGAGCTACCAAAACCACATGCTCTCTCAGCACCGTAATATCATTCTACCTCAAGTTATAGCCTAAAGTAAACATGTATATATAGTAAACTGCTTCAAAATACAAACATACATTATATACTATTAAAATACACTATTGTTACCATAATAATGCAGTTTAAATAATGTTTAAGTAATTATGGTTTTGAAATTGAAAAATCAAATAATTTTAAGCCTTTATCCTTACAATTCTTTTAATAAAGTTATAAGAAGTTTTCGTAAAGTATACTAAAATTAGTAGACATGCTTTTCATTCAAGGATATCAATTTCTTATTTATACTTTTTATTTATTTCCCGTTTTAACTTTTACATCATTCGTACTGTTGATTTGTCACTCCCAAATGAACCATTGTCGTAAGCAAAATATTTGTTTATTTATATCTTACAAATACGCCATTGATATATGTAGGTCTAGAATGTCTGTTCTGTAATCAGTAAAACAAAACAGAGTTTAAACTGTGGGCTTCTGTGAATCGACAAGATTATTTACATTTCCTTTGCTATGATATTTGCTTTTAAGGGAAGCCTAATATTGGTTTGAACTTCTGCACAAGATCATAAACTGAGAAATATAAAAACCTCTGTGTAGATTGACGTTAATTTTAGTTGTTATTTATTTCTAATTTTAGTACAACAGTATAATTAGTTCATATTTCTTAACCGAAAAATATCTTTCACTTGTAAAACGACCTCGTTGATTTTATCTTCAAAATATTTCATAGCCAAGAATATTAAATAAAAATTTTTTTATCATTTACTCCTCTGTATCTTTTCTCTGGTTTAATTACAAAAAAAATGAAAGATAGTTTCTAGTTGTCTAATTCAGTTATCCTAGTATAGCAGTATGTTGTTCCCAACGGATCCTGGTGACATTCAGTCCTACGGGATAAAATTAAGTCCTGTTTACGACAGGAATTGGTTGTAAACCAAACACTTATAATAACTCGGTGACTTGTGACCTTTTTAATATTTCCTAGGTAGACTAGGATAGACAGTAAAGCAACAATTCTCTATTTACGTTGATTTTTAAATCCTAAATTTCTAAATAAAATAGTTTCTAGTTTTACTGCTTTAGAATAATTATAGATAAACAATAAAAACTAATAATAATAATCATAATATTTTAACCATGTACAAATTCGTAATAATTTATTTAAACATTAGCTTTTTCCTTGGAAGAAGCTAATTAATTAACGCAATCCACAACTCTGTCCATAAATAAGTAAATAAATTAAAATGTAACCACCGAATAAACAATCAAAAGAATAGCAAGGGACTCTTGTCCAGGCTCTGCGATTAGTTGGGAGATACATAAATCACCCGCTATTCTTGCGTTCCGTTCTACTAATTAATTTTTTTCTCAGTTACAATTTAGGGTAATTCAATAAGAGACGTTTGTCTTTCTGGATACACATATTTATTGTTTAAACTGGAAAAAAATATTTTATACAGATATCATTTATCTTATACCAAATACTGTGAGATAGTACACAACAGTTTTCTAATATTGTGAGGAAAACTTAGTTGGGGAATTATGAATGGAGTCCCTCAGGGATAAATGTTGATGCCATTTCTTTTTTTAAATGTGCACACCTGATCTTCCAAATATTTATTACTTTAGTAAATATACCTAACGATAATATCTTGCCCTCAAACCAGGATATTTTTCAGCTGATTAAAGAGAGGACAGTTTTGATATGAATATCCTGGACACGTACTTAATTAGGTGACGGGTAATATTTATAACCGAAAAAATACACATATTTTATTTATTTTTAAATATTTTAATATTTTATTTAGTGACGGGCAAATTTATTTCAAATCGTAATAAAAATAGACAATAACAATGGTTAATTTAAAGATTACCGTCTACATGTTGTCTTTAGAGATTTACAAGTGATTTATCATAAGGACCGGAGGTATTTTAGATTCATCTCGACGGAATTCATACTTCGAACATTCTTATTTACAATACGTTTATATGAAACTAAAAACAAAACATACAACTTGATAGAGTGAGTGATCCAACTGGAGGCCGCTGACTTACTTCTAAGAACTTTAACCCTGGCATTACTTTACACAACAGGCCTATTTGGTCCAGTAGTTCCCATATCTTAATGGTAAATATTCATTTGAGGATGTCATAAGAAATAAAAACATAACAATTCGACCCATACCCACAGATTAGATTACTGAGCGAGAAATATAGTTCACTATATAGTAGAATGGTAGCTATTCTAAATGATTTCTGACAAACGTAAAAGATACAGCCTCCTCCTACCAATCCACAAAGGTTTATGAAGATTTGTGGTCTTTCTTTAAAAGACTAAGCTCATGTAAACTTTGGTTATTGGTTAAATAGTTTGAAATTACACTTTTTGATATGGAAACTAACTGGAAAGAATAATAGCCACCGGCGTTACATATCACAGATTGTAAGCCACTTTATCCAATCATGAGGTCAGTTGACTTCTCTCGCTTCTATGGAAAATTTGATGTGACGCTGACGTATGGGCTTCTTTTTCTTGTTATTTTCAGCCTTTTGAACAAATATTGCAGTTATTGATCTTTTTAACCTTACTGATACATCTTGATATTGATTATAAAACAAGAACTTAAATTTTTATTTACGTTTAGAATTTTATTATGAAAAATTTAATAATGACATGCATTTGCAATAGATAACAAATTATTTTTTTTTACGATTAATGATAATCCAGATTGTAATAAATTAACTGAATCGTACATACTTTAGGATTAATATTATTTTAATGTAATTTTAATAAATTTTAAGTTTATGAAAGAGTAAAAATTTTAATCTCGAAAAACATTATCCTACATGAAAATTAAAACTGTACATGTTTGAAGTATGGAAAAACAGTTTTTTTTTTCTAAGTGGTTAACATTTTAAAATAAATATTGTATATATTAATTAATAAATATTGTATAATATAATTTTTCTGTAAAGGTCTAACTGTATTTACAGGGTATAACTCATTAATTATTAGATGGAAGTGGTCAGTTGTAAAACTTTCACTTTCATGAAAATATCTTTTCGTACTGTTAGTTTTGTAGATCATTAATACATTTATCACCCGTAGATTATATGAGTGTTGCTATAATTAGAATTAAATTTTACAAAACCATTTTATTAATTTCATTTTTATATCTACTTGATCCTATTATTAGGCTATTATTTTTACTAGCAAAATTATAAAATGAAACTAATAATTTTTATCATTTTATTACAGGTACGTATCCCTCCTCAGTAATATTGATTCAAAGGATAAAACAAATTTAATGTAAATTTAACTTGTAAGTAACAATATATTTTAGTTAGTGTTAAAGTATTATAGTATAGTATATTATATTATAATTTTACAGTTTATGAGTCTCGGATTGGTGCAAATGATTAGCGGTAGCCTTTTCGTGCTGGAGATTGATAGATAGTTCGAGTTCCGGCTGAATCAGTTATGATTTTTACACTAACGACTCCTCAATTCTATCCCCGGTTATATTTTATTGTTGCGTTATAATTAACCCAATCCTTGTCCCTTGCCTGTTAATCTATTGGTGTAACAAGATTTAGGCTAACTCAATATACAAATACAGGGTACGTTTTTATAAATATTCAATTTATAAAATATTCATTTTTATAAATACGTATTCAAGGATAGTTCATTTACATACTTTAGTTTGAAATCCATAAATATTTTAACATAAAAGTAGAAATAATATTTAATAAAATACAGATAGGTTACTGAATAGAAAGATACACATAGAAATTAGTCGAAATATTTTTACAGTAATCTTTCTGTACTTCCTGTCATTTTTACGTGCCTACGAGAAGGGAGGAAATGAAACCGAGAGGTATGGAATGATTGCCCCTTAGTAAGAATGATTGTCTCTAGTAAGCTGTATTATATATATATAGAAACTTCTAGATCTATCTATCATACCAGTCAATCAGTTAATTTATTTATTAAATACTTTTTCCGTTCATATGCTTTTATTTTTACTGAATATTTGTACTTTTATAATTATTGAACCGACTGAAATGAATTGTGAAATATATACTCGTTTGCTTGCTTTTTATGATGCGTTTATTATACTTCTAGAATCAAATAGCTAATTTAGATCAAATTCTCGAAAATTACCGGTAAATTATATCAATAATGAAAGACTCATTAACATATAAAACCGATAATGTTGTTATAATAATTAGATAATTCATTATTAGAAAAGGTTTGAAGTAAAACAATATAATACTACCACAATAATTACGCCATTACTTTTTTCTCTCTCTCTTAATAATCCTAATCTCTCCTAATCTAAAATGGAAATTTGAATATTTTGTAAAAAAAGAACATATTTGAGATGTTTTATCAGACTGCTTTTAATGACTGCAGCAGACTGCTTTCTGTAGCAGCAGAAAACATTTTTCAAGTGTATACTTACAAATCGATATCGGAATACAGTTTTTGCTCAAACATTTCTTTTAAAGAAATAGCTTCTCTCTCGTACAAAGTTTAAAATGGTACGAGATGCTTATGTTCCTAATAGTTTTTACTAAGTTTTATCAAACTGTTATTGCTCTACTATTTTTTTACTCAATATATTACAGTCTACAGCGGAATACGATTGAAGAAAAATTTATTTTGCGTTCTAAAACATTAAAGTTGTATTTAAGAAGTACAATGTGTAGACATAAATATATATTTATAAACAGTGAAAGCCGAGGCGTAAATTTTGGTATTTTTTATTTAAAATTAAAATTAGGTTATCAACCATATAAAATGTAATAAGAAAAAAAAAACACACAACACCAAAAAATTGAAATTTTATCAAAATAACTAATCCAAAAATAAAATAAAATTATTTTCAGTTTTCTAGATCTTTCGCATAAAATGCTAGGTTTTTGAAAGTGTAAATACACACACACACACACACACACACACACACACACACACACACACACACACACACACACACACACACACACACACACTCGCAGACACACACACACATTCATTTTTATGACCGAATTGGACTGGCCTGCCAAAAACCAATTCTTGGATAAATATATATTATGTGTAGGCCACTCTAGCAAACTATTGCCATTCAGAATAATTAATTTGTAAATTCTACTGATTTTCCCTCCCCACCAATCTTGACTATTTTTCTCATACTGCTACTAATTCCTCCCATTATTCTTATCAATGCAGATGTATCCCTACCTAAAAATTACCTTCGTATTAGTCTCATTTGGCCTAAAAATAGTTAACTGGTTTATAATCTAATATTGATGATAAATTATTATTATAAATTATGTAATGGAAATACATTTGAATAGATTGGCGTGATGGAAGTTAATAATAATGTGAGTGAAGTTGTCTAGAAGGATAAGGAAACCGAAAAGATTTAGTGAGATGTTTACTAGAGTAGGTTATCATATTTATCCGTATGTTGTTTTTGTGGTAGATCAATCCAGTTTGATTATTAAAATGTGTTTGTTTTTCTTACACTTAAAGTAGCCTAAGATATTACGCAAAACATCGTACACGCTAAGCCTTACTTTTTTTTTTTAATTTTATTATTTGTTTATAGTTTTAATTTTCGTTATTGATATTTTATGTGATTGACGGTTGACAGTCTAAACAATTAAAATTAAAAAGAAATACTGAAAACTATGTCTTGATTTTCGTTTTTGTAAATATTCAATTTATACCATATTCATTTTTATAAATACGTATTCAACGATTGTTTATATACATACTTTAGTTTGAAATCCATACATAATTTTAATATAAAAGTAGAAATAATATTTAATAAAATAGAGATAGATTGCTGAATAGAAAGGTACACATAGAAATTAGTCGAAATTCCCCTACAGTAATTATTCAGTACCTCCTGTCATTTTTTACGTGCATATGAGAAGGGAGGAAATGAAACCGAGAGGTTTGGAATGATTGTCAGTTTTAGAGAGGGTTAGAATACGGATAAGTGAGGGGGTGAGAATTAGAAAGAGGCTGAGTTAATCAGATGAGTGTGATAAGCCTCCCTTCTAACTCCAACCCTTGTTACTTGGTACATCTTGATTAATGGAATATACACTGTAAGGAGTATAAAGGGATGTAGGAAATTCAATTGATTAAAGACATTTCCAGAAACGACGGAATACGAGTCAAAACCTAATGAACTGTATATTAACCTTGTTTAACCTACCAGTGGGTGCATCGCGTTTAAATATTCAAAACTTGTTTATACACTATTAACGAAATTTGAACGAGATTAAAAACTAACGATAAAAAAATTGGGAAAAAGACAACGAAATTAAGTTAATAAAAGCCTTGCATCAACAGAACTTAAGTAAATATAGCCTGTGCAAAGTTATAATTAAATTTACTTTACGAAAGAATGTCTCACAACTGAAATTTTTATCATTTAATTTACTTTTTTTTCTCAGAGGAATAACATCTAAAAAAATGTAAAAATTTTCATATTCCATTCTGAAAGTTTAATTATAGTTTTATGTCATTTTATTTTATTTTATTTTTATTTTGAAGTAATGCTTTAATAATATTTTCTTTCGGATATTCCTGTTAACAAAACAATTTAGTTGTCTTAAAATTGAAAAAAAGTAGTCACTGGAACGTAGTGATTTCTGAATTAGACAAAAAGTTTGATTATTTGAGCTCAATGATGTTTTTTCATTAATCATTTGACCGGTTTACCTCTTACGTTCATAAAATGACCTCAATTATCTTTTTAATTTATTATATTGTTTGTCAAATTTAGCGCCAAACGTTTGCTGAATTATTACTTTTATATCTGATCCCTAAATTTCCAGTCACAATCATGATAATTAAGATATAATATTAAGGTACTTTATGAAAAATCTACCCAAGAAAATCTATTACAACTGCAGTAGTCCTTTCTATAGTTGCTACGTAAAATCTTACTACGGGAAATAACTAGCAAACGTTTGTTATTGAATTTTGTAAAGATGTTGTGAAAAAGTTGGTATTTGTGTATTAAACACTTAAAATTAGCAAAATTCGATATAGAAGAAACTCTTGAAGATACAAAGTTTAAAGAATGACAAATTCAGGGATCCGATACAAAAATAATAATTTTTTCTTAATTAATCATATGAATGATTTATTCGTTTATATTCTGTACCAATTTATTGACCTCAACATACATCCTTAATTAATTTATTTCTTACAATTTAAGCTTTATCTTTTTGTTTTCAATCATGATAATTTTATTAATAAAAAAGCTTGTTTTACTAACCCTAAATTTGTTTATTGTATGACCAATCAGATTTGTTTTCATTTTTTGTATGATTCTTACTCTAATATCTGTTTTCAGTTCGTCTTATGTCTTAGTCGTTTTCTATTCTATGAACTACTTGATTTTCAACATTTTCCGTGATGTATTTCAAAACCTTTAATTTTTATTTTTCTGATTTTTCTATTACGTATATTTTTGTGATTTAAAATTCTGAACTCCGTAGAAATATTATTTAGCTTCTCGGTACTTATCTGTTTCCTATTGATTGTTTATTATTGCGTTTAGGGATTCGTGGGAAGATTTGAAAATTTTTAAAATGAAGAATGATAATAAATAATCAGTTTGATAAATTATTAGAAATAATAATTGAATTTAAGCGATCAATGCAAATGGGAGTCGAAATAACACACAAGCGCCTATGACCTCATGTGTATTACTTCGGCTTTCTCCCAGCTTTGACTTTATGTTGTTAGGTGTTACTTTTTTAATTTCATTGACTTTTGTTTTATCTCTTTCCTTATACATTTCAATATGGATGCATGAAATATTCGTTGTTGCGATTATAGATCACCAGGAAGCAATCAAATACTTACTATCAAGGATAGGGTGAAAGACAAGTGCACAATATTATTTGTGGAGAAAAAGGTATAAACGCGAAGAACTTTAATGTGGCAGGTTCACTCATTTGTTGACCAATTACGCTTATGATTTTATAGACCTTGAAACAGAAGTACACAAAGGCACATGTACGCGGCACATACATACAAGAAGTTGAATAACTGAGGAGGTCCGTTAATAGAGGAACAAAATAATCGTGCGACGACACGACACCACCTAGTGTCTTACCACGTTGAGTTTACATCACGCTCCAAACATCCACACACAATAATGTGATGAAGTTTTAGGGCTATATGATGGAATATTATCCATCTGCATCAGGAGTTGTGTCTTCACAGTAACGTCATGATGTCTTTGAAGAAAAGTATCATCCTGAAGGGGTGGGAGGCTTTGGTCATCCACCTTCAATGATCGGGTGGGAGTCTATTGAGATGCCATTTGGGGAAATGTAAGACCGTAGTTCCGGTGGGGGATTACCTTGGGAGTTCCCCACTAGAGGTGAGGCATCAGAACCGGAGTCCCGGTGGGTGGTTCCCTTTTGGGAGCTGCCCATTAGAGGCATGACAAGCAAGAAAAGACCGAGTTCCGGCTACCTGGGCGGGGTCTTGGGCCCTTCCGAGGTAGTTTGAGGCGCTGGCGCCCCAAGTTTATGCTTAGTTGTGGATCCGAATTCGAGGGGCGGGGAAAATAAAGAAGATAACAAAAAATGCTGATTATTAATTTTACTAATTCTTCTTTTTTTTTTAATTTATATTTTTAGTGAAATTTTGAATAAATTTTTCATCAATATTCACTTACTTAATTGAATGTATTACTGAACTTGTAACTTCCACTCTCAAGTTTATCCGATATTTTCACTCGACTGGGTTTATTTTTTTTGTGAAATTTTATTATCCAGCTTTTACGTTGGTCTACCCAACGATAGTCTACGACTATCTCATTTAACTGTTTTTCTGTCCTTTAACAGCTTTTAAATGCTGATGAATTCGAGTATAAATCGTTACAGTACAGATGAACTTCGGGAACTACTCGGTCATGGAATGCTAATATTCTTTTGTTAGTGAATCTCTTCGCTGATTATTTTCTCTTATATCTAGTATTCTGTTTAAAAGAATAAAAAATCAGTGTTAAATTTTAATTTTAAAGAAAACTGTTGTTTGTTCGTTTCTAACTTAATTTGATTAATTTCCGGTCCAGTGGAATGTAAAAATAAAAAGATAAATTAAGTAAATCAAAATTTAACAATTGTACAATATTTTCATTAAAAGATTGCTTGTGTAAATAATTTAATTACAATAAATTTGAGATAAAGAGATAAAGGTAAAGATAATTTGAGATAGTCCTTTTTATTTCAAACGGTAGTGATTAAATTATAAGTAATTATAAGGTAAAATGTTGGCATTTTACCTTAGATAAATATTTTTTCAATTACTCTAGCCATTAATAAAACACTACTGTAATTTTAGTTGGTTTAAACAGTTATGATACTGTTCTATGCATTTTTTACTATGTATAAAAAATATAGATTTATAAAAAAACACAATTAAGATTAATTAATTCACAGATTTAATTAACTTTGTTAGAATTTAGAATGAGGTTTTAAAATGATTCATTGTATTGTAAAATACGAAAATATATGAAAAGTAAACTAATTAATTGTTATGACAAAAATAAAATTTATTTTAATATTTTACGAAAAAAATTCCGTGTATTACTTTCCCGTGTAGATAGTACTATAGCTCTAGAGGGGAAATTATTGTAATCGGTTCAATTTGGGCATATGCGGTTTTCACCGGATCTTACGTTTTGACATCTAAGGAACCCAAAAATTCGGGTGGACTTTTTCCGGATGTTAAGGTTTGTATGTATGTATGTTCGGTGTTAACCTCTAAATCACCTTATGTCTCCAGAACTACGGGACGGATTTTGACTAAACGTGGTCAGATTACTTCTACATATGGGGCATTGATTGATACCATTAAAATTTTTACTTAAAAGTTCAAGAGGGTGAAGCTTAAAGTAAGGTCAATCTCAGTATCTCGAGATTTCACCTAATTGAGGTCATATTTTTCTTAGCCACATTTGTGAACAATTAAAAAATAACAAAATTTACAAAAAAAAATTTCCAAAATCGCACCCCCACCCCATAAACTGCTGTTGTAGACGTCTGATATGTTGTGACGTCACAGTTGAGCGGTAGATTAATTAAATGAGTTATATTTAAAGTGTAAAAAAGTTACAACTCGTTCTGGCTGTGTCTCGAACTTGATAGCCCAGTTGACTCGGTACCTGATGTATTAAGTCTCGCGGCTAGACCAATCTGCCGACCGCACAAGCGAAATTTGTTCTATGTTAATTGTAAAATTATATTAATTTCATAAGTGCCGACCGTCGACGCTAGTACCGCTACACCTGCGCGAATTAAATACGGTATGCGTGCGTCTTTATTTAGAATCATTGAATTAAATAAACAAACAAATACTTATAATTAAATTAAATGATAAATATTTTTAATGAAGTTGTGTGAGTGTGTATATATATATATATATATATATATGTGTGTGTGTGTGTGTGTGTGTGTGTGTGTGTGTGTGTGTGTGTATAAGCACACACATACACACATCAAAAATAACCTACAGTTGTAAGACTTTTCCATTACGCTGTTATCAGCTTTTTTCTTTGAAGCAGTAGTAGAAGAAGGTAAAACATGTACCAATTGGACACACATGCAGCTCACTTGTATCTGAAGAAGAGGTTCTGGTTAAACTGAATATAAAAATAAATAACTTTCAAAAAATTGAATAATTTATATAAAATTTAATATTATTACTGTTAAAACCATACATACCTATTATTGTTAAATATCTGATTTGTAAAAAAAAAGTGCGCACTTTCTTTATTATTATTATTATTATTTCCATTCTCGATCTCATACCCGAAAGGTCATTCATCATGACGGGACTAGCCAGTTCATGATTATTCCCCTTATTGTTTAGAAACGTTCTGACTATTTTGCGTGTTTTTAGCACAATGACTTTCTGGATGTAGTATCAGCGTTTTCTAGAATTTTCAGTTTGTCTTTGTAGCCTTTAAAGTTTCTTTTGGTGATTACTGTTGCGGATACAACTATTGGTATCATTGTGACTTGATTTCGGTACCAGATTTCCTTTATTTCTTCCTTTAAACTTATATATTTTGAAATTTTCTGGCGTTCCTTTTGCTGCAGGTTGGAGTCGTTGGGTATGGACACTTCTATGAAATAGGTGTTTTTATTCTTCTTATCTATTGAAGTAATGTCCGGTCTATTGACAGTAACAGTTTTGTCGGTAAGTAGTGTCCTGTTCCAATATAATTTTCCTGTTTAATGTTGTAGGACCGATTCTGGGATATATATGTAGTATGAAGTTCCTGTTGTAACTAAGTTGTGTTTGTAATTTGCTGGTGAATAATGTTTTCAGCTATGTTATGCCTTTCTCTTAGTGTGTGGATGCCAGTTTACATCCTCCAGTGATACGCTCCTGTTACTTTGACGGGTATGTGACATTTCTTTGCATTTGTCAGTCTGGATTGTGCAGTTCTTGAGAATGAGTTTCTGGTAATTTCTTGTGGAGATGACTTGAGTAATGAATCGTTAGTAGAAATCCTTCCGTTTCAGAAAAGTGTTCTCCCATTTGCAATCATGTGTAGGATAGTTCTGTGTGGGTTTTTTGGATGATGTTCCTGCGTTAACCATCTAGAGCCTTTTCTAACCATATCTGCAGTCTTTCTGCGTGGGTGCTTGATCCAGTATTATATCAATTTTCGTCATGTGGATTGGCCTGATTAAGTTGGGTGAGATTTGTTTCTGCTTGGGCTACTGCTTGATAAAATGTGATAGTTTTAATTAAAAATATTTTCTGAGCCTATGTATTTGGTTGTTGTGCAGAGTATGAAGATCAGGGAGTTCTCTTCCTTGTATAAATTTATTCTTTCTATGCAAGACTGGATGAAAACATTTCTGTCTGGTCAACTCAGTCCGATTCAACGTGTTGAGATCTTTGAGATTTGTCTCGCTCCATTTGATGATTCTAAAAGAATACGTAAGCAGTGGTATATCGTAGTTGTTAATTACTTTGAATATGTTTTTTGAGTGCAGCTTTGATTTCAATACTCTGAGAAGATGGCGTTTATATTTTTCTTTTTATTGGTTTTTGATCCGTTTTGGTTAATACCTAAGAATTTATGTCTCCTGTGCATGTAGGTTCTCCATGGGTTCATCATGAGTCTCCCTGTTGATTTTTTTCATCGGCCTCTCTCGATGTGCAACATTTTAAAAATATTAATACCAAATTCTATCTTCATAGCTGTGATTATTTCTTCAGTTATGCGCAGAATACCTCTCATTTGTGTTGGTATGACTCATATTTTTATATCGTCTATATACAGCAAGTGATTTATTTTGAAATTATTGCGCTTTCTACTCTTGAAAGCGTAACCGTACTGGATGTCATTTAGTACTGACGATAGCGGGTTGAGACATAGGCAGAACCAGTAAGCACTTAACGAATAACCCTGGGAAATCCCTCTTTTTATATAAATTTTTCTTCCCTGTATTTTTGTTGTTGCAGTTGAAAGGCAGATCATCTTTAGTGGTACGCCAGTTCTTTGGGACTACTGATAGTAAATGTTGTAAGTATGGATGGATCTTATAAATTTCCAAAACTCTTTGTTACCACCTGTGAGGAATGAAATGGAATGCCTTCTCGTAGGCTATGTAGGATGACTAAAAATTTCTCTGCTTCATTGTGACTTCATAAATAATTTGCTAAAAACCTTACTTGAGAAGTATTACGCTTGGTTAATATTTATTTTTAAATTTGTTTTATTATTTTTATCAATACACTGCTTTTTGCCCTTTTGCAAATAACTTATTCATACGGTTAGGAGTTTTTAATGTTAGCAATAATAATAAAAAGCAATAAAGATTGAATTCATTTCAAATAAAGTGGAAATAGTAAACATACAGTTTTTTTTTTTTTTTTAATTAAAACTTTCTTTAAATTATACATAGTAGACACACTATACTCGTAATACACATACATTTATTACAGTATGTCTAGGTATGTTTCTTTAGATTTGTTTCTATTTCTTTGTGTAGTGGTATCATACTCCTTTAAAAATTTTGAAGTATTTTTACCCTGTCACAGTATAAAAACCTTCTAGATGACGTTATAAGGAAATAATACATTTCTGAAATTAGTTAAAATAAAAAGATACTTATAGTACACTGATATTAAAATATGGAAACCCTTTAATAATTTTTAAAATTAAAACATAAAAACTAAAATTTAGCACATTCACTTTCCTCGAAACGATTTAGTTTTAGTATGAAACCAGCACACCGCAAATAACCAGGGGGCCTCCAAGGTGAATAACTCAAAAGTTTTAAATGAAAGAGTTGTAGGGTTATTATGACACATTCATTTTAAAGAGCATTGTAAAAATAAATGGCTGTAAAACACTTCGGGCTATGGAAACCTAACCAAAATGGTTGTCATTTAATGTTTTTCACAGCTAGTTTCAAATGTTCTCAACAGTACCTTTTAAATAACTACTAAACACTAACACTTTAAAAGAAAGCAAATGCTGCTGGGTTACTATAGGCCACTTTTTAAACTAGAAGATAAAAGTATTAAATGTCTGCCATTCTGTTTTAAATGTTGTATTCTTCACATTTTCTACATGAAGATTTTTCTCTCAATGTCTTTTAAAGTTATATGGAACAAACCTACCCTTTCAGTTTTTAAAATGTTTAAGTCACCCCTTTCCACGGCATCTTGGGGTTGTGGTGGTACCATATTACTCAAATATAATTTTAAGGTAAAAAAAAATAAAATTATTAAATTTAATTATTCTATGTTTAATTGTTGAAAATGTTATTTAAGAATTCTCACACTTTTTTAACACGAAAATATATATATATAAAGCAAAGCAAATTTAATACAACATAGGAAGTGTATTCATAATGATTTAATATGAAATATGATAAAAAATGAGGTGCAATGCTAAAAATACTAAAAAGATAATATTAAAACAAAAGAGTTACTATGAATTAACCACAAAATGAAATAAAAACGTTAAAACGCCATCCAATTATTAATATTCGTTTGAGGTGCTTTTAGTTTAATGATGACTTTAAAAGCGAAATTAAAAAAAGGATTAGTTTTTAGTGCAGTTTTTAAGATCGGTTTCAATTTTTAAAGATTATTTTTTTTCTTTCATTCCGACCACTACGGATCACTTTTGCATAGTATTGACTTCATTTTCTTTTCCCAAAAGGTTTTCATTCTTTTGCTCTGTTTTTTTTCGTTTTTCTTCTGTCAATGTGTTCAGGTTTATACCCTTTTTTACTTTCTCTCTTGAAACTTCGATTCTCGAATCACTTTTCTTAATTTATCTCTGTCTTTAGACAGATCCTTAGAAATTTTTTATGTTTTTAGATCTGTTTCTGTTTATTTAAACCAGTTGTTCTTTTTGGCTCTGTTTATGTAGAAATTAAATATTTGTTTTGTCAGTCTTTGGTTGTTCATTCTGCATAAACCTCCACACAACTGTAACTTTTTTTCCGGATTAAGTCCTCTATTTTTTCTGTATGTTTGTAAATTTCTTTTCCACTTTTTAGTTTTTAAATTCCATCTTCATATTTTGGTCTACAAATTTTTCCTAAAATTCTTTTTTGTACTTTTACTATTTCTTGTTCTGAAAAACTCCAGACATTCTGCCCCATTCAGTGGTTCTGGTAGGACTACATTTTTGTAGTGCCTCAATCGGGAGTTATATGACAGGGAATTTTTATTGTAAATGTTCTTCGTGAGACGATAGGCAGTTTCAATTTTTCGTACTCTATTCTTCATCCCATTTTTTCCATTTATATTTCGGCTATGATTTCATTTTTGTCTACTTTTTTCTTTGTTGTCGGAAATTTTAAGGGTTTGAGTTCTGTTCTCTTTGTTATTGGAAAACTAGTTAATTTTTTCATAAGAAATTTAAAGACCAATTTTGTTTGCATATTCTCTTAGTTTTGAATTTTGACTTTAACCTTGTTTACATCGATAGTGAAAATTGTAATATCGTCTGCAAAGGTCAGAATGTTTGTATTTATGAATTTCATTTAGTGTTCATTTTTATGTTTTCGTGCATATTTAACTTTTTAAGTTCTTTCTCCATTCTCTTATAACGTTTTCAACACACAGTTAAAGGGGATTGGAGCCAATCCATCTCTTTGCCTTATTCCAGTTTTAATTTCGAATTATTCTAAAAATGTTTCCCCAAGAATTTTACTTTTGATTTTGCGTTTATTAATATTTACTTTATAATGTTTATTGTATTGGAATCTAAATTTTACAAGGATTTTATGTAGAGATTCTCTGTGGATGGAGTTGTAGGCTTTCTTAAATCTATAAAAATTGTAACTAATTTTGGGTCTTAATTTATCGCTTAATAAAAATGTTAATTCTTAAAAGAATAATTATTATGATCCATCTGCTCGGTTACATTCGAAAGTTCCAGAATGTTCAGCCGATGGTTATGAACTTTATTTTAGAGTTTTAACACATTAATTTCACGATCAAATTTAAGGATGAGTAAGATTCATTTAGAGCGTAAAATATGCTAAACCATGCGGTTAATATAGGGATTTTTATTTTTCTTCTTCAAAGCTTGGTTACTGTATGCATTATTGTGCTTGTATATGGCGTCCTAAGTAAAAAAAATTCTGCATCCCTGATTGGTTTTTGGGCAAAAATATTACTTATCTCCCGTAAAACTTGTTTTTATTTTCTTAATTGTTAATCAGTTGTTTTATAATTTATTTTTATTATTTATTATTAAATATTAATCTTTTAACTAAAATGTAATTTAAAAGTAACATTTTAGGGAAATAAATAATATTTGAACAATTTACATTTGTTAAATTTAAAAAAAACAATTATTATTTGATTTGTGTATATCTAATATCGTATTAATGGTAAGCAATTCACTGTATAATAGCATCACTTCAGTAACGATTATCATGAAAAATATAAAAAGGGAATAATAATACAGT
Source organism: Lycorma delicatula (assembly GCF_047948215.1). Taxonomy (NCBI): domain Eukaryota; kingdom Metazoa; phylum Arthropoda; class Insecta; order Hemiptera; family Fulgoridae; genus Lycorma; species Lycorma delicatula. The sequence goes on along the minus strand of NC_134458.1, from coordinate 186,121,350 downwards.
ACATTAGTTAAAAAGCTGTGTGTATAGAGAACAATGAATCATTTTCACGGGCATTTTTCTATCCATTACTTAAAATATAAAAAGGAAAAAAATATTACTAAAAAAATTGTGAAGACATGTTTTGCTATTAACAGATCGTTTTAAAAACAGTATGTACTTCTCCTTTCAACCCATTCTTTTATTCTCTAATCATCCCATGGGCCCACAACGAGCTCTTATGGTGTGATGCATGATTAAAGAACGTTTCTTTGTGAGAGGGTAGGTTGGCTTAAAAGTGAAAGGCATTAATAGTTAATGCCAAAGAAGAGAGAGAAAGAGATAGTATGGGATAAAGAACGGGAGAAGTTAGAGGGGAAGATAAAACGAAAGAGAAAAAGAGAGAATGAGGGACGAAGCTGATCCTAAACACAGGGTAATGTGCCATCTAAATACGGGGAGTTGATGTGGTCCCAGAAACAATGTGGCGTCGATCCGCTTATTCTGTCTCCTCTCCCCTTTCAATGTATCTTAGTCCCCTTTTCATCTCATCGTCTTTCACTCTTTCCCTTTCCGTCATTTCCTTTCCTTTCACTTAATACTAACAGTGTCGGATGTTGCAATCCTCTTTAGGTGCACCGGTAGCGTCTTGTTGCACGTTATTCCATGTATTTTCGTATACAACAATCCCCTCTTCATTGAGAGTAAAACTTGTGATTCTCCGTTTTCTCTAATCCCGTACTCTAATGTCATTAGTATCACTCTCTGTCTCTCTCTCTCATACACACACGCACACACCCACCCCCCACACACACATACGTATATACATAAATAACTTAACTTTCGAGGGTTTTTTGATAATTTTTTTTGTATAATTATTTTATTTTTATATTAATAACGTTTTTATTTTTTTTTAATATTTGATAAAAATTATTTTCGTGAATTAAATAACTTTTGGTTTTCGTTTATAATCGAATCTTTAACCATACATTATCGATATCATCGATCGTTTAACAAAGAAAAATCGAAAAAAGATGGCGAAGATTTTGATGCAAGTTAAACTTCTATTTTTCCATTTGAATGCTTAGTTTGAGATATTATTATTTTTTTTTTATCGACTTTTCGAAGGAAATTACTTTTAGTCGCATGTTGGGTGAAATGAATTATCTTTTCGTTTGAGGTATGAGAAGTAAGAAAATACCATTCACTTAAATTGGGGTTTACTTACATAATAAATTAAATTAATTATGTAAATAAACCCCAATTAATTTAGTTAGGTTTATATTATAAGCCTATGTATAAGTTTGTGGCTCAAAATTCTCCAAAACTACCGGTTCAATTTTATTAAAATTTAGATAAACTGCAGTAGTGTATCTAAGGTTGTGCATATACGAATTTTATGAAAATTGGTTGAGTCGTTCTTGAGTTATATTCGATTTAATGCTGAACACATTTGAGCGGGGCAAGTTAGAAACGTGATTTGTTATGATGCTGCAAGTTGGAACATTGACGTTTAAAAATAAAAAAAATAAAAATATTAAAACCAAATTAAATAAACAAAAATTCGATCTTCGAATTTTTAAATTTTGTGTTTTTATTTTACTTCATAAATATAAATTTTATTTTGTTTATTACTTCATTAGTATTTTTTTAAAGTTATCTTTATTTTTATAATTACTAATGATAACTGTCTATCAACAGAGATATGCATTTTAATTTTCGGAGGAAAATATTTTTTGCTGTATGAAATTAAATAAATTTAGATAGCTATTTCCTCTTTCCATAGTCGGAGAGTTTTTAATGGTTTTATATTCATTCATTGCTGCCATTTTCTTCAATTTTATAACTTTATAAAGAAAAGTGGTATCTTACAGAAACCATATCCATTATTTTATTGTAACATTCATCAAAATTGAATTATAAGAAATTAAAAGTTATTCTGATGTATTCTTTTTATAAAAAATCTGATGTAGACAACGCATGACTTCCTTGTACGCCTATTAAGTTGCACATACACATTTTTTTGCTGCACTTCATTTAAACCTATTTCATTTAAAAGTGAGATTCGATCCTTCAATTCTTTAATAAAGTGGACAGTTACGCAATTGCTGAAATGTTAATTTTTATTAACATCAAGTATTTATACAATTATTAATTCAACAATCTTACCTGAAATATTAGGATAGAGTAAAAGTCCCTTTATTACTCTTTAAATAAATGTAAGTCTTATATCTATCTAATTCTATGTTTTTTAAAAATTATTGTGATGTAACCATCAACAAAATGAAAACAAAAACGAAACAGGAGAAGGTTACTAAATTTTATAGCGATATTTATTATCAAGTAGACTGAAACAAATGCTTAAATAAAAAAAAATTATGTATTCATACAGGAGATATGGAGAACCAAGTAAGTGTTACCAATTCATTCATATCATATTTCATCATCATTATATAAATCAATATATATATATATATTTTTTTTTTTTTCATTAAATTCATTGAAAATAAAAACAAAACTGGAAAACGTTACTAAATTTTTAGTTTATATTTTTAACATGTTTTTACTTGGTTTAAAATGAGTATGATGTTGTAGGACTTTTATCTTTGTATATTTATTCTGAATTTATAACACTTGTTACTACAGTTTGTGAATTTTCAGTAGGTCTCACATCTCGTCTATACTTTGGTTTCAAAAGAATGACGTTCAAACTTTTAGGTAAAATTGCAGAATAATGAGCAATGTTTGTTCCACCATCAGGATATAGGATTTAAAGACACTGAATCATTGTCATTGTTGAAAGTATTTTTTGTAAATAAGAAATGATTTTTATTCAATAGCCCTGAATCATATCTATGTTGTAATTCCCTTAAAGTCCTTCTTTTATTCACGTCGTCACTTTTTATTTCTTCAAAAACATAAATATCTTTTGAAGCAGGAATGGCATTCGCTTTTGTAAGCGCTTCATTTCTCCAAGTTTTAATGTTCGCAGTATTATTTATTAATTCTATTACACTTGCACATTCGAACAAAAAGGTCATTCTATCAGAGTCTTCAAAGTATAACCAATTATTGTAAAAAATACAACAACATTCTAATGCATTTATGTAATTCTTGTATCCTAAATAAACATAACGATAACAAAATGAATAGACATGATCCATCAATTTCTGTTTTATCAGTAAAAAACAAACATTTACCGCTTGAGTATTTTCACGAGTGCGCAATATGTATTATAAGTCGAGTTATGTACTATTCGTTTTCTACGACCAGAATCACTTCCCCATAACAAAAAGAAACAGATGTCATTTAAAAGATACTTACATTTTTACTAAATATAATTATAAATTTGAAGAATAGAGTAAGTATTTTGAAACTAATAATTTACAAATCATTCTTATTATAAATGAAAATAATTTTTATAGTAAATACAAATATTTAAAAAAAAAAAAATTATTTGAATTCAAATGTCAACAGTAATTAATAAAATAATTTAAAAATTACTTAAAATTGAATACAATTCAAAAATGTACAGTTAGTATCAACATAATATTGTATTTTATTGTCTGTCAAATAATTGAATAAAATGATTTTTTTAAAAATAATTATACAATTTTTAGAAGATTTTGGTAAGAAAATCCAAAAATAATACCATTCTAAATTATAATTTTCAGTTAACATTAAATAATCAGATATAATATACATGGTTATTACCAGCATAACATTCAATTATTCTAAATGTCGATTGCCCAATCGTTTGCAATCGAAAAGGGAGGTGCACAACTAGATGTTACGACTCTTAAATACAAAATTTCAATATTCTACGGCTAATCGTTTTTTTACAATATGTAAAAGGTAAAACAAGATAGGCTTTGGAAATAAAATTATTCTAATATACTAAGATCGTGCTTAATTTAATTTAAAAAAAAAATTGTCTTTCGTAAGGAAATTATTTCTAATTCTGAAAGAAAATAAGTGACCTTTTTCTATAAAAAGTTAAATCAGTATAATCCATAATACTAATAAGATCTTATTACTGTAGCTAATAAGAAGATACGGGCTTCGGGACACCGATTTGAACCATATTGCGTTTGTGAATAGTACACTGTTTATGTGTCTTCATCACAAAATAATAACACGCAATATTCAGTTATACTCAAGAAAAATAGCCCTAAAAATTTCCTTAGCATTTTATATTAGTTGAATATTAATTTTTTTTCACGTTGCTGAAGTAGATTATAGATATGTGGTGTAACTGAGAACGTGTCGGATCCGTAACTATGCACACGGTTCGAATCCGACTTCATATACATATATATTTTCTTAACTTTTTTTTTAATTTAAATGTATTGATTTATTGATAATTATTAACCTCTGATTGTAAAAATTTTTGAATTAAAATGAAAAGTACGTAAAATCTTATTTCACTCTTAACTTATGATTTTTTTCTTATTCTTTTTTGTTTTGTTATTATTGAATTATTATTTATTGTTAATTTTGTTTTTACAATCAGCGGTTAATAATTATTAATAATCAATATATATAAATTAAAAAAAAATTGTAAAAATGAATAAGGATTCGAACCGAGGTGCCTTCCCTTTGTAAGATCCAAATATTTCATTAATTAAATTTTTATTTGGCTGTAACTCTGGAACCAATGAAAATAAATACCACTTATGGTATTACGGCCGCTATTTTTTAAACGGTTCATTTGTTTAGTCTTAATTATTTTATCCTTATGACTTTCTAACAAATCATGAATTAAATTTTCCTTGGACTTCTTAGATCAGTTTATCGTTGTTTATTCAATTAATAACTTTCATTAAGTTATTATCCACTTATTTATATTAAAGTTAGACTGCAAATTATAATAAATAATTTGCAAGTTATATAAAGAATATTTTGAAATTTCATTGTGTAAAGTCAGTATTAAAAATTGCTTTAGTCTTGAAGAACCGGTTGAAATTTTTTAACAGATTGTTTCCAAAGTGTTTATCAGTGAAATACTAATCTTCAAGCAGCAATGCCATTGAGTTTTGATAAGATATTCCTTTCATTTTTTTGATTCAAAGTTACTAAAGATCCGATAACACTTTCTTCATTTAGTCTATTTAAAGAGACTTCAACCAAAAGAGTATAGATTCCATTTATTGGTGAATTAGGATGTTTGTACACTTTATCAATTTTTTACTGTATTTTTATGACCAAAAAAAGATTTGAAAAAATAACATAACCTACAACTGGAAGAACATATGTGAAGAATATAACCTAATGTATAATTGTGGAAAATAGTTGTCGAGCTTCCCAAATTTCCCATTAAAAGAGGAATGTAAAGGAAGGAAGTGTACAAACAATACAAAATGAGAAAATTCTAAGATATATATATATATATATTGTAGAAAACCAAGAAGTAGTGGATTACAAAAGAAGAAAATATAAATTAGATAGGCTGAATGCCAAGGAAGAAAAACTGAGGATGAGAGTCGAGCTGAAACTTAAGTAATAGAGGAATGCTGTTGATTGGGATAATTTTATAAAAACAAAATTACTCTTTCACGAACTGTTGAGATAAGTATAAGAGAACTTCAATAATAATTTCACACTCAGAATTTTAGATTGTAATTTTATTTTATGAATTTTTTAATGTACACAAATTTAAAAAAAAAATGTTTACTAACATTCTAGTATGAACGAGGAAAGAAATGATATAAAAAGAGGCAGTTGCACTCTTTTCATTAGTTTACCACCCATGACACACACATAACATTACTGAACTTCCCCGTTTGAATTCCCCTTTATACTTTCAATTATTAGCCGTATCCCTTCTTTTTTCTCGGTACTTTAACCATAATTAATGTCAATCTTTGTATCTGTATATATGTATTTTATTCATGTACTTTTAGTAGGGGTTTGTGTGTAAGCTCGTTGTTTACCAGTAGAAGAAAGAGGAATTCCCCTTCTTTTGTCGTATTTCCCCTTTTCCTCTTGATTGTACTTTACTGGTAGCATTTATTAGTCAGAACTGTTATTAAAATTTTAACCCTGATTAGTTTCCGATAGTTATATATGGGTTTTTGATAACTTATATAAAACAAACCCTTTTATCATAATTTAAACGTTGAAATTTTTAGGTTAATTAATTTATAATATAATTAATTATACATAATATACAAAATATATGTAATCTTATTTGATATGTTAATTACATATTCATATTTCTTGATTTTAATGCGTTCTTCTAAATTAAGATTAGGCCTTCGGTATGGTCGGCCTCATTAAGCGGAGCAGGTTTCATGAATAGATGAGAAATTTTTTTTTAGATTGTATTCGGAAAGCATGAATCGAATTGAAATTAGTTTTTTACCCAAATCTTTTTTCGAAACAGATTATTAGACAGGATCAGATATTTTTTGAATGAAATAGGCAATAATAATTTTTTTATGTGAAAAGTTAAATTTTTGTTTGCAGTGCAAAAGTTGGAAAAGATAACACGAATTTTTAAATTGATAATCAGTTGAAACGAAATTAAACAGTATAAAAATTTCAATAACAATGCAACTATCAGCAAAGAAATTAATTTACTTTTTTTTTAGTTTGCTTTTAAATCTTACTTTTTTTTATTTATTTAATGTCGCATAAATCTTAGTGGACATTAGCGAAACCTAGTGGGTCACATTTATATAATTTTAAATTACAAAATGCTGCTTGTAATAGCAAAAGTTAGAATTTGTTACTTGTAATTCACACTTATATATAATACTGAAAATTCCTTTAGATAGTTAAGAGTTTCCTCATAATTTGCCAGATTATTTAAGCACGTTTCCACATCTTGAGGTATCTTGTGTTTCATTCTTTCCGATTTGGTAGTGTGGACAATCGGTAATAATGACCTTTACTGACAGATAATCCTGGAATTATTCATGTAGATTTCGTTCCTTTTTCAATATGCAATGTACGTGGCTGCAGTTAATATGTCCTATCCTTAGTCGATTTATGATGATTTGTTGTTTCCTGGGAAATGAGCATGCAGCATTTTCTTGATAAGTACTTTTTCGTATCTGATGAAGTTATTGAGGTTTGATCTGTTACCATTTTTCGTTCCAGCTATTGGTTACTTTCTTTTTGGATTGTTTTTGAGCTTCTTTAAGCGTCGGCAAAATGCTCAGTTGCACAGAGTGTTCGTGAGATTCACCAGCTTGTTTAGGCAACTTGTCTGTTTCTTCATTCGGTCTAATGCCTAAGTAGGATGGTATCCAGCTGAGTTTGATATCTGGAGAAGGTCTTTTGGCTTTGTTTAAGTTGTATGTTTACTTTTACCTGCCTGAAATAGATTCAGATGAGAGAAGTACTATGACTTGAACGGTTAAGTCCAGAAGAGACCGTCACTTACATGCTCACTGGGCAGAAAGAATGGGATGGTGTCGAGAAATATATTGTGCAGATAGTGACGAGCAAGGAGATAGATCACCGTGAGTAGGATGAGGACTAGACCTTGGATAGGTGATGGAGCCCTGAAGAACACGCCCCCCGACCACTGTGGAGGTTGAGTAGAACAATGCAGAATCCTCTGAGTGAGGCAGAAGAACAGGATCGGATCGCGAGGGGGAGGAGGACAGCTTCCTGCGGAGCCGTCGTTGGTCTGCACTTGCGTGGATCGGCGACGGTGATGAGGCACGGAAACTTTGAATCCCCTGAGCCCGATGCCACCTCTCGAGGTTGCGCGATGCTATAATGCCGGTCCGGCCCCGGGAGTGGAGGTCGGTGAGAGAGGAGGTTTAGTCGGTGGGGCTCAGGCACACATACACACTCTTAATAAAGTCTTGCGGAACCTGTTAGCGGGTCCGACACTCAGTACGTAAATGGTATTTCTCCGACTCACCGAAAAAAAGAAAAAAAGTTGTACGTTTCGTCAATTTTTTTGATTATGACGTTATCCGTTAATTTATCTTCTGTTTCAGTATGGGAATCTGTGGCGATTATTACTTTATCAGCTTCATCGATGTGTTTCAATGCTTCCAGAATGCCAAAACCTTCCCTGTTGAAGATATAAACATCGTTTAATAATAGAAACATTATTTATTTTTATTTTCCTAGTAGTTGTAGTACAGTGTTTACTATGAAACCGTGAAAAATATAGTAATTGTGCAAAAAGTATCTTTTCACTATTTTTGTATTGTTATTTTTTACTTAAAAATTCATCGAGAAATGAAAAAAAAACGGTGGAAGAGGTAAATCCCGTTGGATTGTACGCGCGCGAGTGTGTATGTTAACATCTATTTGGGTTTATAACTCGGAATTGGCTGGAATAAAATCTTAAAATATAGCAAGGTGACTTCTGTATATGAGGAATTAATGATATTGAATTTTGAAACGGGACTCAAAAGAGTAGGGAGGTACAGAGGGTCAGGAATCATGTCTCGGACGGGATTAGACACACATTCTATTTGTACCAATTTTGAATTCTTTTAAAAAGATCAGATTTTTTTTCTGTAAAAATTTTCTCAAATTCACACTTCACTCAAAAATTTCTACTTCTCCAGATCTGGTGTTTTTATTTTTTGGTGTTCTTAAATTTTGTACACATAAAGTTATTGTTGACTAAACTTTAAACATAATTTTAAATGCAAAATATATTTCCTGATTTGGAATAATTTACTTAATCCTCTGTAGATTTTTAAAAACAATTTCCAACATTATTAGCTTTTTACCTTTATTTCATTTTAATTTAAAAAAAATTATTTTAATTTAAATTTATACATTTTATTATTTACATAAATAATTTATTTAGGTAATATTTCTGTTTGAAGGTACTATATATGTATGATAACTCTATAACTAAGTATTTGTAGCTGAGCCGTTCTAGCATGGCGCTATTTCCTCTACTTACAGCCATAGTCCCCTCCACAAACGCCTTGCTATAGTTGTTCGGCTATACACATTTAAACTAATTAAATATTATTTTATCTAAAAGATTAGAATTATGGAACTATTTTCGGTATGAAAATCTTACTAGGTAGGGAAATCAATCATTTGTCCGAATGTGCCTCATTTTATTGTACTGAATACAATTTTACAAGAAAAAAATGAAGAATGCTAGTAAAAATGTACCAACAGTTAATCCAGTATATAACTGTCGGAATTCCCTCACTTTAGTGATTGCGTGTTTGAAAAGTTGTTATCCATTTTTGTGAGTAGTTTTGTATGGCTGTATAACTGAAATGATCCAAAGCCTTTAAATATGATACAAGTAATTATCTTTTTTCTTGAATGAAAACGTATAAAAATACGTTTTCATTCAAATACGTTTACAATGTGTTATGTTTCAATTATGATCAGGTAAAATCCTCTAATTGGTAGTTTCGATCTATGTCAGCTCTCTATCTATAATGTTATTTACTTGTATTTCTCTTGCTTTGTTTTGTTGTATTTCTCTTGATTTTATTCTCCTTATTTTTATTTTGCTATGCCTGATTTCTCTAGCTGTGATCTGTTTCTGGTTTAAATATTTCACTTTATTAAATTTTTTCTGGCCTCTATTTTAACTTTTATTTTTAATCGTAGCTAAATGTTTTATAATTTCTCTTTCAGTCTTTAAATGATCGAGTATTTACCAGTAACGGTTAGAGATTCATGATGGAACTGGTATTCGATGTAATTTGTACTGTAGTGTTTCCGCTTTCCTATAATTTTTTTTTATAACTGTTTTACCATCAGAAAAAATTGTCTTTTAGGTTGTCAATCGAAATTGAATGGAATGATTTTCAGATTTATGCTAAGTTATCTTCAGAGAAATCTTTTCTATGTATGAAAAAATTCTTTTCTTTTTTATCAGTTGAAAATATGTGATAATAACTTTATAATTACACCTAAAAGGATAAATTGAGTAATTTAATTATGTTACAATTCTTGATATTTTATTTTATTTATAAAAGAAAATTGGTGAGTTAATATTTTCTAAAAATTTAGCTGTGTAGTGATACATTTTTATTTGAGTTTCTTCTTCATCCGTTGATTAATGGCGTTAGTATTCATCATTCCGTCCCATTTTATGTTAATCATACAACCCTACCTTATACTACGTCCTCAGTTTTACTTAATATTTTCCTTCCTCTACAGGTTTACCTTTTAGCAAACGAATTCTTACTTATTAAACTAAACCTTTCTTTTTCTTTTCCCCCTCTGGAACCACCGTAAGTTATTACTTCAGAGGATGAATGAAAATGATATGTATGAATGTAAATGAAGTTTAATCTTGTACAACCTCAGGTTGACAATTCCTGAGATGTGTGGTTAATTGAAAACCAACCACCAAAGAACACCGGTATTCACGATCTAGTATTCAAATCCGTCTTAAAGTAACTGCTTTTGCTAGGATTTGAACCTTAGAACTCTCGACTTCAAAATCAGCTGATTTGCGATGACGAGTTCACCACTAGACCAACCCGGTGAGTTGAATAAACTAAACCTGAACGTCTAATATACCAACCTAGTTCAAGAATACCGATGAAGTTTGCCTATCTATTTTTATTATTTTATATATTGTATAAACTTACACGATGATGCATTTTGAGTTGCCCAATATTTTATCGGATTTTTCTTTTCCAGTAATGTTTTGATCAAAATTACATTTATTTTACGTCTTAGCTCTATTTATTGTTTTCAAATTTTTACCAATTTTTTTTTTTGTTAAATGTAACGTAACTTTTTAATGTTTTTTAAATATCATTAAACATATTCTATTTAACTAAGGTATTACCTATTTTAATATTATTATTACTTGATTTTGTTAAGACATTTGTATGGTTTGATACTATTTTGCATTTTATTCTAGTCGATGCCAATCTTTTAACCTCAAAACATGTATTATATCCTATGTCTTCATCTATCTGTTATATATGTTCCAATCTTTGTCTTCATCTTTTTTACCTATCACACATAGCGTTATCATGTAATTAACTGAACCTGGAAATCATAATATATATCATCCCGATGGGTTTTATAACTTTCTAGTTCGTCTTTTTAAATGCGTCTGCTACAAATATTTATCTTCTCTTCTATTCGTGTTAAGTCCTTTTCCTTCTTTCGAATTTTTTTAAACAATAAACTTAATCTTCATTATCCTTCTGTACTATCACATATCAGTGACATTCATTTTTCCTTTTTGATTTTCTTATTGTCCTTATTTCATTACTATAATAAAGTCTTACATTTTACGTAATTTTCAAAAAATTCTTTTTACTTCTTATATCTGTATTTATTAGATACTAGAAGACATCTTTTTGTTTGAAAACTCTCCATGTGCCAGTCTGTTGTTCTTTTATGCCTTACTTTACCGATCGCATATAATTTTTTTTTTCAACAAGAAAAATCTCAGAAATCTGTTAGCCTATATTGTATTCTTCTATCTGAGTATTTAATTATTTATTGTCTTCCTTTATATGATTTTTATTTAGCTGTGTTTTTGTCTTATTCATTTCTTTCATTGAAATAAATCTATAGAATTTATTGATTCTCCTAATTATTGTTTCTTCTATAATGATATCAGTAAATATTATAAACATTATTTTCTCTCCTTGAATAGATCCTCCGCTATTCAATTTTGTCGTTCAATTTTTGTATAGCTTCTTCATTGTATTAGTTCAAAAAGTTGTGGACAAGGAAAGTCCACAACTGTATTCTTGTTTTACTTCTTAATAGACCAGATATATTTTTAATATTGGACTATCATTTAAAACTAATCAAAGAAAATTCAATCTATATATTTTTTTGGTTTAACTTATTCTGTTCTTTTATTGTATGTTCTCTTTGTAAAATGTATATTCCTTTCTTTTAATTTAGTTTAATAATTAATTATTGAAAGTTTTTGTATGCTTAGTTATATAAAAAGTTATAATGGGAATTAATTTTAGTACATTTAGTTTTATTTTGTTTTAAATTTAATTATTATTTCTTAATAGTTAAATTACTCAACCGGTAATATTTTTGTATTCTGACTGTTTAATTTTCAGATTGGTCTGTCATTACATTAGGGGCTAGGGTAAAGCAAAGCGCGTTAAGTAGTACTTAATTCATTCTATAAGTTTTACTTTTGCTCAGTTTTGTCAGACTTTTAATGGACTTGCTTTACCCCTTTACTTCCCTCTTCATTAAACCCCCACATCATCTTCTCTTTCTTTTTCAAAACTCTATATATATATATATATATATATTCTTCGTCTATGCCTCTTCTCTTATTTTACCAACAATTCAAACCTATTCAGCACAAACTTAATCTTGAATTCACTTTACCGTCTCTCTCGTCAACTCTTTCCACAAAATTTCTACATCTCTCTCTATCTCTCTCTGTTTATCACTCTTTCTATTTCTGTTTATTCGTTTGTCCGTCTTTATTTTCATAATCTTCTTATTCTCGTTATTTTAACTTCTTCTTTTGTTCTACATATCTTTCGTTTATTATGATTTTATGTCACGATTTTATTTTAAATTACTTCCTATTTATTAAAACACTTTTACAAAAACTTCTTCCTCTCTTAACTCTATTATTTTTTTCTTCACTTTTTTAAATTTTATTTTTATTTTTTAATGTAAATTTGTAAAGAAAATTGAATAAAGAATGATATATTTATAGAGTAATTTTATTAAAATTATTTTACGTAAATTGAAAAAAAAGCAAACTGAAAGCAAATTTTGTTTGCATATTTTTTTTCTAATTCATCTACATTTAATTTTAAGATAGAACAAATAGATTAATTAAGTTATTATTATTATTATTATTATTTATATAACCTAACTGGTTTAATATGCAAATTTTACCCGATTAATATTTCTTATATGTAGTAATTATCTCGAAAATTAATTATCAATTTTTTTATAAAGTTTACGTAAAATTAAAGCTTATAAAATGTTTCGTTGGTTGATTATCTTTAAAAAGTTTGAGAGATTTATTTTTTAGTAATCCCAGTGCATGTTTTAGAGCTCTCAAGGTCTTCCTTTTTACGTAAATCTGAATATTTTTGGCATTAAAAATTATACATTATAAATCACAAAATTTCCAACCAGATCGTTTGGAATTTTAAACCGTTCATCATACTGATGTAAATGGGTTTACTACGGCATCCATAGTCAATAAATTTTACAGTTTTTCTTTTTATTATGCTGATTATAAGTACAGAAGTACAACTATTAGTGATTTAGGACACACTGTGTTGGTCTGATCAAAAAATTCAGTGTTACAAATTAAATATTAAAATTAAATTAAGGTGAGTCGAATTTTTATTGTAAATTTCTGATTTCAAGACGACTTCTTGAAGTCAGACCCATATTAAGGGTTAGTAACGAGTTCGAAATAGAAATTTTAATCTATTTACTTTAGTTTCATATGTAAATTTTGTATTTTATTATCTCTCTCTTTTTTTTAATAAATTTTCAGTATGATGGAAATTATAAAAAAGCAAAAATACATACATTACACATATTTCTACCAAAGTCATGGGAAATATTGAAATTCTCTTTTAACTTTCATATGTATCTGTTTTATAGCAGGATTCTTTGTATAAAGTCTGTTTCCTTTCTCCTCTATTCTCAGCTAAACTTTTACGATCCTGATAACTACCGTTTCCTTTTAAATTGTTTATAATTGTTACTCTTTTTTATACTTTCCATTGCTTCGAGCACTGTTCTAATCAATCCTTATGATACGATCCAGCCAGTTAGCTTTCTAAATTAATCTGATTATGGGTTTTCGTTGAATCTCCTTAATTTTACTTATTTTTCATTCGGTTTTTCGGTATAATCTTCTCTAATCTCCTTCCTGTCTGTGTTTTAAACGCTTTCATCCTTTCCTTTTCTTTAGTGTCCGTGTTTCATATCCATACAGATGCAAATTAGAAAACATTTGATAAGATTTTTATCAACTCTACCTTCATCTTACTACGTAAATACTATTTTATTTCCACTAAATGCTTCCTCAACCCTTGTTATTATTAATTTTATTTTATTTTGTGTACACTTTTGCAGTCTTTTGTTAACACGGTAACTAAATATCTACACTATTTTACTTGTTTGATTTTCCTTTTTTTATGCAGGTAGCTTATTGTCTTTTATCTCGTTACTTTAATTTTCTAAAAATTATTTTCATTCCATATTCTACTACAATATCTTCTAATTTGTAAATCATCTATTGAATATTCTCTGCTTCATTTCCTAAAAAAATAATTTCATCTGCAAACCTAACACAATTTATTTTCTTTCCTCCTACACTGATTTTTTCATCTTCTTCTAAGTCATTTTAGACAATAGCTAAAGTTATTTTATAAAAATCGTTTTATTTTACACATACACGTTTTGGCTATATGCACTTTTTCTTGAGAAAAGTGAGCAGTGTTACGTAACTGCAATTCGCAAACAATTGTGGAGTATGTCTGTGTCTTGTGAATAATTTAAACGTTATTTCCCTTAAAACCTTTATTATTGTATTCTTTAATAATTAAATACGAGTGTCTTCTAAAAATTAAAAAATGATATGGAAACTTAATAAAGGTTAAAATCGATTAAAATCGCCTTCCGTGTATTCATCGTAGTGTTTTCTGAGTTGGTTTTCATGTAAGTCACTATCCATTTCATATTCTGCTCATCTGTAAATTATTAAAGAAAGTATTTTGAAATCGTGATGTTTTAACATTATTATTCTGGGTACAAAATGTGTGTAAAAATAGAATAAAGTTAAGTGTACATACTAAACTCTATTCTGTTTTTTCGGATACATTTTTGTTGCGTGAATTTTTGTACATTAATATTAGTAACTCTACAGTTCACTACAATTCAGCTTTTCATTTGATTTTATCTTGTTTGCCATATCAAGGATTCTGTGCCATCTCAGCCCGTACCGGCGTCTATCTTTTATTCGGTCTTCGATCTCTCCTTCCACCTCATCGCCAACAGAGCTTTTTAGCTCTGCCCGTCTTAAGCTGGGGGCCTCATTTGTCAAGACATGAGGAAGTGTGGAGAAGGAGGAGTAACAACCTCGTAAAAATCCTGGAACCATCTGGCTTCGGTTAGGACCCCTGCCTGAGTTACAGATGACAAATGGCCTACGGTCTGAAGGGCAGATGAGAAGAACTCCCAGTACCCAATAGAGCGGAAGAGCCTAGGGGTGACAACCCCACAGGAAAACCTGCAAGCTTGAAAGCAGTGAGGTAGCAGCCGTACCATCAAACCTTACTCTTCAGGGCGCTTATAACGTAGTCAGGGGAACTTATAACGTAATGGCAGCGTCGATCTACTTTCATAAACTAAAAATATCAGTTATTGTTCAGGTTTCTTATTTTTATTATTTATTAATTTCGTACCAAAAAATCCCTTTTTTAAGTTTATTAAATTGTCATTTTCTATGCCAATATATATATATATATATATAAATACGCGCGCGCGTGTGTGATTCTTATCACCGTAAAATCATTATTACAGTGACGACTACATTTATAATTATTTCTGTAAAGTTTTTGAGTTAAAACATCTTTTATTTTTGTCTTATTTTAATCTGTGGTTTTAATTTCAAATATTTCCTTTCATCTTAGCATGCATGATTGTTTTCTTACTGCTTAGTCTATTTTTTATATACAAAAAGGTTTTTAATATTTTACTCTTTCAAGCTATTATTTTTTTTTTTCAATATAATTCTGCTTACGGCTATAATTCTTTTTCCTTTGTCCTTAATTTTTCATTTCCTTTTTTAAGTTACTCCTTTTCTTCAATTATTTTATATTTTCACAATATTATATATAAATATATAAGCTAGTGGATGCTTATGAAATCCAAAAATCCTTATCTAAGGAGTAATATTAGTAAAAAGGGAAATTAAAAAAAAACATATGAAAAGTTCTAGTTCTTTTTTATTTTAGAAAATAGAAAAAAAATTTAAATAACAACGTAAAGATCATTATTTCGTAAACGCGCAACCAGTGTTTTAACTTTCGTGATGTTTTTGGGGTAATCTTCCATCAAGTTAAACAAAAGTTATTTTTTAAACATTTTTTACATTGATTTCCATTGGTTTTTTTTTTTGTAAAAAATATATCCTTAATTAAAATATATATTTATACAAATAATTTACTATTAAATCAAAAAAGAATTATTAAAGAACAACACTGATTGAAATTCATCTATTTGTAATGTTTGAGGTAAAAGGTCGTTGGTTTATTTTTTTGATGCGAATTTATCAAAAAGGCAATAAAAGAGTAAGAAAAAAATGTTTCCTTCCGATATTTTTATAGGGGTTATACTTTTATAACTTTGAAATGGGTTGGTCTCATACCAAATAAATATTCTTTTGAGATAACAGCATTTACTAAATTTCACCCTTCTGTGTTTGAATGGCGAATAGATGTTTGAATATTATAGGTTGTCTATACTTTGTTCACACTCTTAATATTATTTCAATTAAGCTTAATTCATGAATCAAACGATTAAAGCTTTGAAACAGCGTAGGTTTCTTTGGTATACTAATAAGAAATGTCTTGCGTATAAGCGCAAAGTCGGTAGTACAAATATCATTAACATTAAGAGGGATTTTTCCTAGTTTCCACATAAAAAACATGGAGGTAAAAAACCCTTTAATGAAATATGATTTATAATATCAGTATCTTTTAGTATAAATAATTAGAAGAACTTTTATTTAATCAATTTATTATAATTATTAATTAAAATATGTAATAAAATTAATATCTAATATTATATTTTATATGTAATATTTCTCTTGTTACTCGCTCATGTTGAATTTTGTAATGCTTTTCTTACTATGGTTTTCTCGAACATTCCAGGCAAATGTTGGACCACTTCCTTTTAATTACGTAGATAATTATTTCTAACATTCTTGGCGTCATGCTCGTTTTGTGTAATTATTTTTAAAGAATATTAAAAAAAAATGGTATTGTTTATTAAAAACGAATGTAATTTTAATATTTTTTAAGAACGCTTCAATTTTAGTACCTTGATTATCTGATTTTGTTAGAAAATTTTTATGATTAGTTGTTTCTATTTGTAATAAAGATATACATGAGTCTACATTGTTTTACATAGCTATGAAATGTAATATTTTCGTACAATTTGATCTTTTAAGTTGTATCGTTATATTTTAAGCACATCTTTATTTTTGTGTACAGATGAATAATATAGTACGGTGATTATAAATCTGGCGTACTAGGCCTTCTGTATCTTTTTTTCTGCCATCTGAAAATTACTGTGATACTTTTTCCTATAATTTGACTACATTTTTTTAATTTTCATATGGTTGAAAATTACTAGAATTATTAGATTATTACAATATACCAAATTAGTCTATCATTTCTCAAAATGTTAAATCATTTGATTATGAATTATCATTAATTAACAATCTTTAAACACTAACAGCTACACTTTAATAATATTATTTATTTAAACGTAAGAACTAAAATGTGCATTTATCTAGTATTTAACTATGAAATTACAAAACAAATTTTAAACTAAATAATTTTTAAATTTAAGAACGTCCTGAAGATTTAAAAACCAAAAACAATTTTTTTCTCATTACTGCGAATATTTACATTCAAGGGCTGTACGTTTGCTAAACCATTTCTTTATTTTACAAAGTATTGTTTTTGAAACGGACTGATAGTAAAATCTTTTATAAGTTATATTTTAGTTAAATCAAATTATTTTTCTTTACCGTTTCATAATTATTAGTGTCTAAAAAAATTCAAAATATTGATCTTACAAAAAAAAAAATAAAAAGTTAAAACTATTATAAAAAAATTCAATTATGAATAATTTTAATGAAACCATTAATAGCCTACTTTTAACCGTAAAACGTTCAATAATTACCTATAAAAAGGTTAAAAAAAACTAAAAAGAAGAGCTATAAGAAGTAAAGAAAAAAAGTATAGGAAAGAAAGATTATGTCTTTGTGTCAGACAGTTAATGGAGGAAGAGTAACTAACGTTCAATGGATGAAGAGTGGGTAAAGACCCGCCAATCAGAAATCTTCATGCCGACCTAGCTACCTTCCTTCTTATAAATGATCTTTTTTGTAGCACCATTCATGCCTTCACTAAGTGTTTCCAATAGTGGCTGCTTTAAAAGCCACTTTTCACTTTAAAGGTAAAAGTAGGTGGGGTAATATTATAAATAGGTGAGGCACCCCCTACATGGCAAAAAGTTTAGCAATATCAATTTATATCAGCTAATCTGCTTTTATAATTGCACATATATATATATATATATGTTTTTTACTTTCTTGAAATACAAATACTTGGTGAAGAGGTTTAACAGTTTTATTTTATATTATAAATATATTTTTTAACTATTTCTAATGGAAGATAAATTGATTTTCGCATATGTGTGTGTGTATAGGTGGTTTCTGAGTTGACTCAACTGTTTTCTTACATACTTTCTATGTAAGTCGTTTTGATGATCATAATTTTGTCTAAAAAAAAAAATTATAATTTCTTTTCCCCGCGAATTTTTTAAAAAAGTTCTGTTCAAAAAAATAATTTAAAAATATTTCCTCCAAAGTAATATTATCTTATTGGAGACTTTATATATATGCATATAATACTTTTTTTACAGAGTTTATCACGAAGTTCTCCCAGGACTTTCATAATCTATTCTACTCGTGAAAATAATGGAAAAAGTTCATATAAACAAGTCCTAAAATGGTTCGTTTGCGAATTACGGCTAGTGAAAGATTTTGCTCTGATTTCAGCTACTCCGGTTAAATGAGGTCTACTTGCACTTTCTTCAAGATGGATTTTCAGAGCTGCTTGAAGATGTTCCTCTAGCGCTGAGACGCAAGGGATATTTCAGCAAGATGGCGCGCCTCCCAACTTCTCTTGTGTCATTTCAACTCACAATCATCATCTCCCTGAGAAATGGATCGCTGGTGAAGGTCCACATTCCTGGTCATCATGATTGCCTGATCTAACACTTTTAAATTTTTGCGTCTGAGGATGGATGAGAAATATTTTATACAAAACAAGAATACATTCTCTTGAGGAATTAACTGTCCGCAGTATGGATGCGGCTGAGCAATTTTGAACAATCCTGAAGAACTAAAAAGAGCAACAAAAGCAGTGTAGATGCTTGCCAAGATATGTGTTGAAATTGGCGGGGTCATTTTTGAACATTTATTATAAACTGGTACGTATAATGTCTGGTCTGATGAATAGAAATCTCTATGGTCTGGTGAATAGAAGGAGTTTCACCAATAGATAGAGTTTGTTTACTTAGAAAAACATCAAACTATTCTAGATTTTCTTTGTTTTATTCAACTTATCTTACACCATTTTGTTCAAAACTAAAATCTCTACAAGTTTTATGTGTTTATTACCTTATTACCCATTTAACAAAGTTGTTATACGCCAAACATAAAAAACTGGGTTTTTTACCCAATTTATTTGTTTTCACTCCAAATTTTTAAAATACTACTGCAGATACGGTTATGGGACTTATTTTATTCGGTTTTGCCGATCAAAAACTATAAGAGGTCAGTAATTCTGTCCCTTAATTAACGTTCTAAAAATTTCAGTACGATCTCATTTCACCCGGATAGCTGAAATCCGAGCGAAATCTTTCACTGGCCTTTTACTCGCAGACGAAGAATTTTAGGATATATGTTTATATGAACTTTTTCCATTATTTTCACGAGTAAAGTATGTTAGAAAAGTCCCGAGAGAACTTCGTGATACACTCTGTATACTCATAATATTATAGATTATAAAAGTAAATATTTCAATCAACAATTCAATAAAAACATTTAAAAATTTAAGTAGTCTACGATGGAAATTGAATTAAAAATTTTTTAAATAAAATAATGTCACCATTCTACTGTTCATCTTAATGCCATAAAATAAATATCATATCATATATTCTTGTAAAATTAGATAAATACAAAATATTTAAAAAAAAAGTGAAGTAAAATACTAGAAGCGAGAAAAATTATTCAGCAGATCCAAAAAATAAAAAAAATAAATACAGAATAAAAATAAAGACAATAGTTATAATAAATAAATAAAGTAAACCTTACGCTTCATTTTTTCAACATAGTGATCTCTAAACTGTATTTGTTTATTTTTTTTAAATTAATGAGCTGTATATTATTATCATTTACTTTAATATTTAATTATTATCTACAATTGTTAATTTAAACTACAGATTAAAAATAATGAGCACATTATTATTATCATTGTCTTTTATAAACACCTTCGTTGCCTCGCTCAAACTTTTGCTACCTTGGATGGGTATCTAGGATGGGTGGTAGAAATTTTGTTACTATTTTCCTCAGTATCGTTTTGTATCATCTATTGATATATGATAAATATTCCTGCTGATAAACACTGGAATTATTTATATTTTTCGAAGGTTGTCAATTTTTTCCGTTAAAACATCTGGTGTTCTGGCGATGAATTAAAGATGTTTTAATAAACAAATTATGATAATTAGTTTAATTAAGAAGTTAATTGTATTTCTGACGTAAGTATATTTTTGTAACAAAATTTTTACGTAATTTTATAACACATAAATTTGCTTGTTTCTCTTTTCTCTCTGAATTTAATGTGTAGTATGTATTTTTAGTTCTAAGAATGTGTAATGTCTCATACTTTTTATGATTACAAAATAATTTACCGCAGGGTATATCAGAGCATTAATGCTGTTCTCCGTTGTTACTGTAAAATAAATAAATAATAATAATTATTATTATTATTATTATTAACAAGCATTAGATCTTTTTCTTCTCTCCGTCGATTTCCCCTCCCCTTGGAGCCGGATTAGCGACTAAGCATAAGCTCAGCTCCAAGAGAAACTACCTTGGAAGGTCACAAGGGCTCGCCCAGGCAGCTGGGACTCGTTCTTCCTTGCTTGCCATGCCTTAAATGAGGGTATCCCAAAGTCTTCCCCTCACTGGAACTACGGTCTTACTTTCCCCCGAACGGCACTGCAAGAGAGTCCCCACTCGATCATCGAAGATGAGGCGCCGGAGCCTCCCACCCCTCCCGGATGAGGCTGACCCTTGCAATACCGCAGCGCAGCTGTGCAGATATTCATGGCGCTGGTGCAGGTGGGGCCACTTTACATCCTCGACCTCCGGGTGCATGTCCGTGCGATCTACATAACAGACAGCAAGGTTCCTGTGTGCAGTCTCTCCTCACGTGGCCGGCCATACCGCAGGCAAAATAATGACCACTTCGGTCTGGACCAAGACAAAACTTGGTCCTATGCCCTGTACCCTAACACCGATAGCAAAGGTCATCTGAGCCGCGTCGAGTCACCCGGCAGGCCACCCAGTTGATGTAGTTTCTTTGCAAGAGTGGTTTCTTTCCAATAGTAGTTTCTCTGCAAGAAGAGGTGATACGGCCAAAGTGACCGCCTGTGTTGTCCCGTAGGCTGGCCGCATAAAGAGAATTTCCACGGACACTGACTCCCCAGTGACCTTACGAAGTTCCTTCATGAACTCATTCCTGTTGTAAGTACGTCTAAGTCCTCGACGACAACATGATTCCTCCTACCACCTTTCCCAGTCAATGCCGCAGTGGTGCTCTCGACCTTCTTCACAATGTTTCTGCTGAGTTGTTCTGCAACAACCACTGTCAAAACGTACCAGGAGATGCAAGTCTTCTCCCTGACCCCGTCTTGCAGATAGAAACCGCACCCTTTACGGAGCAATGGTGGTCCACACAGTTCTTCCTCTCTGCCTTAATTACAACCGTAGTGGTCGGTGGACCCGGCGGTATCTCCTTACCTTCTTTAGATGGCTGCGCTGATGTTAAACTGAAGAGATGAAAAAAGTGCTTCGTCTCCATCCTTCTGGAGACTTACTCTACAGAGCGCCGTAAGATCTTATCGGCACGCCCCGAAGATCCAGAAAATTAGACTGGATGATCTCGTACCGCCTGCAATACACGTGGAACTGATCCGCATTAGACCGAAGCCACACCATGTGATTGATACGGGGGTCACTAACTGTAATTACTGTAGCGTAGAAGCAGTAGGTATTGTAATCCTTGAGGGTCACCTTCTGAAGAGAATGAAACAGAATTTCAAAACAGAAAATGGAAACACGCAGCATAGGATTTTATTTGTTAAAACTTATAATATGGGATTTGCCCTATAGTAGGAAATTGAAATACATTCCCCAAATAATTATTTTTTTAAATTATTAAATAAAGTAATTGTATTAAATAGAATTCTTTTCTAAAAATGTTTTTCATTCATTTGGAAAAAAGAGAATGTTTCGAAATATTTTATGGTGACAGAAATACATCTTTATAGCGGCGCAATCGTTTAACCTATGGGAGTCAAAAATTATAATTTGTTAATGATTTCTTAATGTGAATGGAGGATGTGTGATCTATACCAAACACAAACTGTTTTTGTGATTATTTTTAACAGAATCACAAAAACAGTTTGTGTGATTGTTAAAAAGACTATTAAAAAGAGTCTTATAAAAGAACTAGCACCTCGTCGCGGTTTTTTAATGGTTTTTTAGACAAGTGCAGCCAATTGCAGGTGCACTTATAGTAACAATCGCAGTGTCTCTCTTGCGTGAGCCGTCGCGCAGTACACTGACGCAAACCTTAAATAAATGAAATTCCAATAATGGTTTATAGATATTTATCTGAAGAGTATTTTCAAGCCCAAATCTAGTGAATATATCGTTTCGTATAGTCGAAAATGGGAAAAATGTTCAATTATTGTTCAAAATATTTAACCTTTCATCACCCCTTTCAAGGTAGAATTTCAAAAAGTCTAGAAATTAATTTTTAGATATTCACATGAAGATTATATACACCAAAAATCAAGTTGATATCCGGGAAATTAAAAAAAAAATAAATCTCATTGTTACTCCGTTTTAAGTATTTAACCTCGGAATTTCAAAAATTAAACCCTTTAAATTTGGAATTTCTTAATGTGCATTTACACCATATGAAGAACTTGTATACAAATTTTTATCAATTTATCTTCAGTAATCTTTGCGGGGTGTTGATGAATCACTCACGATATGTTGTTTTATATATATATATAAAAGGTAAAACTAATTTCTTCTTGTTTTTAAATAAGGTTATAGATTGTTTTCAACTGTATATAGATTACTTTATCACAATTATGAAAGACAAATTAAAAAATTTAAAACTCAAAAATATTTAAATATCTATTTTGAACACTAGTTGTCAACTTCCTTGCTGTCAAGCTGCTATTCTAAATAACAGTGTTGTATTCTTTCTAGATTTCTTTGACAAATGCCAATCAAATCACATGATTTAAACCCAAATCTTTAAGGGCTATATTGACAACAATCAGAAAAATTCATTCTATATTCTACACTCAAATCTTTAAACCACATCTATGCACTATTTGTTTTACTCAATAAAATTGAATAAAATGAAACAGTAATGAATATTATTATTATTTTATAAAATAATTATTACATTGACCTTATACGCTTATGAAGTTTAGTGTGTTTGGTATGGAAGTACCAGTTTAGAGTGCTTGGTATGGAATTTCTAACAAGATAATACTAGACAATATTTAAGTGCCGAGAACCATTCATAATAGTATTGCATGTATTAGAAACAAACAGATAGCATATTGATATTTTATCATAAAAAGTAACTCGAAAATAGTCGACAAATTTAAACAGTGTTGTTGAATACCTTTCAAGATTTTAAATAATTTAAATATAATCTAAAATTAAACTGGTACACCCAACGTAAATGAATGGTTTAAATATGCAGGTGAGTTTGTAACTTTCACATCTGTCGAGAATTATTAATCGTTATGAAAAGGTAGGGATTGATTATTGTGAGAAGAAGATTCATTCAATTTACAAAGTCTTATTGAACTTTTTAAGCCGTAACAGGAAAGCATTATCCACTGAATATAGTTTTATGAAACTTTACGGATTTTGCTATTTAAAACAGTTTTTGAAGACAAAAAAGTTTTTCAGGGATCTGGGAATCCTCTAAAAATAAATACTAATTCCATATATTTAACGAATTAGTAAGTAGGTAGATATTTATTTAAGGGATTTATGAAAAACATACTCCAGAGAATATATTAAATCACACAAAAATCTTTCAAATCGGCTCGATAAAACTCCAGAAATAAGCGTATCTTATAAAAGTCTTAATCTTTTGTATAGTATGACTACGAAAATACGGAGTATTCCGAACGTATTACCGAACTTCAGGAACCGATTTAGGGCACCAAAATGAGCAAAAAAGCTCAATCTACATAAGTCATATTTTGCTATGTTTCCTTCTGGACGCCATTTTGTGATTTTCAAAAAAAAATTATTTCTCAGGAACGGGTAAGCCTACTTTAATTAAATTTGGCAAATCTAAAACCAGTGTCTTGTTCTACAAAATAAAAGATTTTGAAAAGGTCACCTTTAAAAATTTCAAAATGGCGGTCATCTTAATTTTTTAATCTTCAGTATCTTTGTAATTATTGATCAAATTTTTAACTTTACAAAATTTATTAAGCATTTTATTCGGAACAAGATGACACCTCATTTGTAAAAACACGTTGACAAACAATCGAGTTATTGTAGACAATTAACCCGGCAGTACGTTTGAGCACCGTAATAAAGCTGACAATTTTTTGCCTTGTTTTATTTCCTCCATTAAATGTAATAAAATTATTAATAATAATTAATAATAGTAAATTAATGAAAATTATCACATTGCATTACGATGCGCAAGGTCCGGAAGGAAAACAAAGCAAAATAGGACTTATGTCGATACGAACCTTTTTGCTCATTTTGGTGTCCGAATCGGTTCCTGAAGTTCGGCTAATACGTCCAGGATCATTCTGTATGATAAAAACGTGTATATATTATTATTATTTATACATAAATTATTACTTATTTGTACTGAATAGAAAACGGATAGTATTACGATTTAACGGATAGTCGGTTTCTATTTAGCCAGGGGACTCCGCCCCCTGGACTCCGATGTGTTTGTTATCTTTATCGTTGTGAAAAAATTTTACATATCTTCATTAAAGAAAAATTTATTCACTTTACTTCATATTTCTGTTGCCATGGTAACAGAAATATAATGAAGTAAAATGATTAATCATTTTTATTTAATAAATATATCATTAATATCTGAAAATTGGAGGGTCTACAGCCTCGTTCTATGATTTAAAACGTTCCCAGGGATAACACAAATGAGTCTTGAGAATTTGAAATTCGTTCGGTTTGTCTAGAGTGACCCTGTTGCAAACACATGGAACCCGCCACAAACTTTCGCATTTATATCATTCATATTTATATATATATATTTACACATAAATTTGTATTTACTGAATTTTAATTTGATTAAAATCAGATTGTTCATTATTTCTTTTTTTTATGAATGTTTATTATTGCTAATAATTAATTTTTTTATTTGATTTTTCCGCAGTTATTTTTAATAAAAAATTCTTATAATTAATTTTATTTTTGTGTTTACATTTTTATTCAGTTAAACAAGCAAGCCACTTGCTAAACAACTTTATTATTATTTGTCAATTATACCTTTGATCTAAAAAAATATAGTCTATAAGAAAATGTAATTTAATATTTATACATCGATCTCATACAGATTGTAATGGTTTATTTCACTGTTCTGAAATTTCTGGAATTTGTTAATTACAAAATCTATAAAAACCCAGATTTAAAAAAAATCACTTTATTTCATTCTGGTATTTTTCATAGAACGAAATTAAACCACGATTACCTCCTGCATATCATTTTTCCACATATAAACATTATGAACACATATTTATCTGTCAAACACCTCCGCATTTATTTAGCAAGTTATTTTTTTTATAAAGTCAAAGGTATTTTACAAATCAAAGGTCACAATCTGTGATTTTTTTAATAAAAAATAAATTAAAAAATACATTTATCTGATTTATTTTATTTGTGTAATCTTCAATTAAAATGAATATTTGCGGTTTTATCCTATCGTATGATTTGTTATTGAGATTAATTTTACCTTCATGTATTCTGATACAGGATATTTTGTTTTCTTTAAATATATTTGTTTTTTTTTTTTAAGTGTTAAAAGTTTTTATTTACAGTAATTGTCTTTTAGGAGTGAGAAATCTATTTGTTTTTTATTCTAGAATTTGTTAAAATTACTTTTATACTAAAATGTGTGAATAGTTTGTTTAACTTTAGTTAAAACCTTATAAAAAGTAGGTCGTTAGAACATGGTTGGTAAAAGAAATTTGTTTCAATAGTTTTAAATAAAGTAAACTTAAAATAAAAGCAAAATCGAATCAAAAAGTAAAACAGTTTCTAAGAAAAACTTTTAAAATTAATAAAAAAACTTCCAGTTTTCTTTAAATTTTGATGCTGTTAAGTCTGGGACCTAATTAATAAAATTTACTTAAGAGTGAGCGATACTTAATTCAATACCAAATTAAATCCGTAAGAAATTTTTCTAGTTACTTTTAGTTGTATTTAATTTTATCTTAGTCAAAAATATGGTTAAAAAATCTGCTGCCCGTAAGAAAAACGCCAACCGCAAAAAAACACAACGGCAAGAAACCTGCATCTTGAAAAAAATACAAAACGTAATACAGAGAAATGACATAAATGATTACTAAAAACTTATATTAAGGCTGTCTGGATCTAAACGTGCTATTAATTTGCTTAATTTCTAAATTAATTTTCATCAGTTATCTTGAAAACGCTTTAACGATTGGATTCAATTAAGTTATGTATACGATAACTTTATGTATTCTTAACTTAATTGTGCATAATTTTATTTGTAGCTTCTTCATAAACTAAAAAGACGAATCATCTAAATAAGTAGAGTTTAAAAATAGTTAGGCTTAAAAACACATTAAAAAAATGTAAAGCTTGAATTAAGAAACTTGTCCTTTTTTAAAGTCGACTAAAAATGATCATATGTTCTTAAATTGAAGAATTTTATCTGGGTTATCAGTATGATAAGGTAATGGGGAAATAAAGTCGGACGCAGAATCAAAAAAAGCATTTTTTTTTTTAATTTTCTTATAATCGGTTTCAGTATGGCGACTGTTTAAAAAAAGTATTTCGGCTCTAGGTTTAGATACTGAACTTTTATTTTGCAGGGAACTGTGAGTTTTAATACACTAGCTGTACATATTGTTTCACCGCAGTTAAGCAACGTCGGACGCGGTTAGTACTTGGGTGGGTGTACATATTGTTGTCGATTTGACAAGAATATATATTTTTTTAGAGGTGGGGAATAAATTAAAAAAAAGAAGATTTTTTCTAAAAATATTCATATATAACTTAAGCTTAAAAGGGTTTCTGTAGATTTAATGATATAATATGATTTAATCATATGTATGATTTAATATATATAATATTTATTTATTTTCTTTTGCTCTTCTGTTCAGTTTAAAAATTTTTAAAACCTTTTTGAAAGTTAGTACTTCATATATAGCGCTATCAAGAAATGTATACAATTTTTTGTAAATTATAGACCCAACAATTTTTTGTAAATTAAAATGCAGAAAATTTCTTTGAAAATTTTCTTTTTCTTATTTTATCCTTTAGAGAAGGGGTATTAAATCTACAGAAACCCTTTTAAGCTTAAGTTATATATGAATATTTTTAGAAAAAATCTTCTTTTTTTTAATTTATTCCCCACCTCTAAAAAAATATATATTCTTGTCAAATCGACAACAATATGTACACCCACCCAAGTACTAACCGCGTCCGACGTTGCTTAACTGCGGTGAAACAATATGTACAGCTAGTGTATTAAAACTCACAGTTCCCTGCAAAATAAAAGTTCAGTATCTAAACCTAGAGCCGAAATACTTTTTTTAAACAGTCGCCATACTGAAACCGATTATAAGAAAATTAAAAAAAAAAATGCTTTTTTTGATTCTGCGTCCGACTTTATTTCCCCATTACCTTATCATACTGATAACCCAGATAAAATTCTTCAATTTAAGAACATATGATCATTTTTAGTCGACTTTAAAAAAGGACAAGTTTCTTAATTCAAGCTTTACATTTTTTTAATGTGTTTTTAAGCCTAACTATTTTTAAACTCTACTTATTTAGATGATTCGTCTTTTTAGTTTATGAAGAAGCTACAAATAAAATTATGCACAATTAAGTTAAGAATACATAAAGTTATCGTATACATAACTTAATTGAATCCAATCGTTAAAGCGTTTTCAAGATAACTGATGAAAATTAATTTAGAAATTAAGCAAATTAATAGCACGTTTAGATCCAGACAGCCTTAATATAAGTTTTTAGTAATCATTTATGTCATTTCTCTGTATTACGTTTTGTATTTTTTTCAAGATGCAGGTTTCTTGCCGTTGTGTTTTTTTGCGGTTGGCGTTTTTCTTACGGGCAGCAGATTTTTTAACCATATTTTTGACTAAGATAAAATTAAATACAACTAAAAGTAACTAGAAAAATTTCTTACGGATTTAATTTGGTATTGAATTAAGTATCGCTCACTCTTAAGTAAATTTTATTAATTAGGTCCCAGACTTAACAGCATCAAAATTTAAAGAAAACTGGAAGTTTTTTTATTAATTTTAAAAGTTTTTCTTAGAAACTGTTTTACTTATAATAGTAAGAAAAATAAACATTTTTAAGAGAAATTTTGCATAGTAAATTTGATATGTTTTTTTAATTTTTTCTCGTATTAAGTCAACAAATAAAAAATCTTTTAATAAAACCAAAAATGTGGAAATTGGCTCAATCTCTCAGCTAAGTTGAACAGTATATTCAATATTGTTAAGTTAAAAATGTTTCTCACAATATTAGATATCCTACAACATGGTACTATTATATCATGCAATACAATGATGGTCGATGCAATACGAGCACGGTGATGGACTGCTCGATGTATTCATCGTGTATTGTGTCGACCTAAGCGCGTGTATCTTGATCATTTCTATACACGATTACTTACATAATTAACATTATTTAGGGATCGTAAAAACACTCATGGAACTTCAGCATTACATATTTTTGAGTTGTTAAAAATAGTCTAGCTCAGTCAATTTTAAATCTGTGATTTAAAATGTCTTAGGTATGTCTACTGTAAAAATATCCACGGATGAATATAACTATCCTTCTTCAAGTAAAAGGATAACTACATTATAAACCATTAAACCTCTGATACTATAAGCCGTTAAAGTTCTTCTTATTATTCTACCAAAAATTCCCATTAACAGGAACATTTTTGAACATTAAAATTACAGTTTTTTAATTCTTATATCTGATATAAGGATTAAAAAACTGTTCATTATATCCTTATATGTCCTTATATCTGATATAAGGATTAAAATCTGTTCACTTCTTTATTTGTAGATACAGAGTTTTCACGTTACCTTTTGTTTCTGCAGGATGGTTTTAAGAAAAAATATTTGTTGTTCAAAATCGCAAAAAATGAATTTTTTATTCTCTTATAACATTTGAATTAGAGAAAAATAGAAAAATAAAATTGCTTACGTCACCTTTCTATATTTTAAGTAGCAATAATTTAGTCTTAAGAGACAGACAGGAATAAAAATCAAAAATGTTGATTTTCACAAGGAGTGAAGGGAATTATTTTATTTGTAATAATTCATTAGTAAATTTATTAATAAATTATAGATTGTTAATATTCTATATATATTTTTTTTTTACCCTTTTTTTTAACCGCACTAGGTCAACCGGTAACCGCCTGAAAGACGTTGCCTCGGTTGGCCTAATGTGACGCGGCGATGTCTATCCACCACCCGTCAGCATTGTCCGACCATCGGACACTTTTCCATCGGGGTCCCTCTTGGCTCATTGAGGCATTACGACCTCCGCTTCTGGATGCCGTAATACCCCTCCACAAGTGGGCTATCCTTCCCTTTCCTACCACTAGTCGGGGTCCGAGTATGACCCAATGCATTCCCCCCCCCCGACCGTCACGTACCCTTCTCTCACGCCTTGACGGTCCTCCATGAGGTCCCCAGAATGCCCCAACCTTGTCGCTCTTGCGTCCGACAAGACCACGACATCCTCCGCAAGAAGGCTACCTCCCTGGCCCTACACGGTTCCGCGCTTCGTCCCCTCTGGCTACATCATTTTTTTAGCCAGTCCCAATTTTTTTTTTTTTGTTTATATTCTATATTAGATATTTATTATATAACCGATATTGTTAAATAAAATTGCAGCAAATACTAGTAATTGAGCATTTGGGAGGATCAGGAAGCTGTGTTGGATTTACTGTTGGATCGTTTACTACAATTCATAATTGATTTGCTATGTCGAATTCTATTCGCGTTAAGAATCAAAATCACCTGAAGAAAAAAAAATACCTTACTATATTATATAGAATGTTTAATTGGATCTCAGTTTTATTAAACGATTCAGTTTCTTAAAATGAGTATGAAACTTTTGACAAGAACGTAATTTGATGTTCGGTAAATATCGATATTATAAGAACAAAGAAGTTAACAACGGTATAAACTTATCAAAAGTAACTTATAATGTGCTCGTAGTTTAATATATATATATATATATATATATATATATATGCTAGCAGACCCGAAGACGTTGTCCTGACATGGCATTGTTCTGTAATAATTACACAACACATAAATATAAGTAACTTATTTAAGTTAAAATTAGCAGGAATGTGGAAGAAATTTCATTAATATGACTATTAGTATGAATATTATCAGTTTGTGATTGTTGTATTATTGGAATGGGTTTATTGATTAATTATGTGTAGTATGGTTAATATTTATTTTCGCTAAATGTTGAGACGTCTGATGAAAATTAAATTAAAAGATCGAAACGTCGTGAAATTATTAATTAGTGTAATTAATAAATTTTCATCCACATTACTGCTAATTTTCACTTAAGATCATTCTAAAAAAGTACCTCCTATATTTTTTTTTATTTAATAATTTTGAAGTTTCATAACCATGCATAATTAATCAATTAATAAAAAAAGCACTGCAAAAAAGAGCAATGTAGTTAAAATTTCAGTAGAAATTTCTATCATTTTTCTCACTCTTTATTTATTTTATCATTCTTTATTTTAACATCTATTTTACCAAATTTTAGATAATTTTAAATTAACAAAATTTTATAATTTTTTTTATAAAATTAATCAGCTACAAAAATTTTAACTTCAATATTTTAAATATAATTTAAACTATAATTATTGTAAGTAAATTATATTTTCATTTTATAAATGTTATAATTTATTTTACAAACTTACATTTTTATTTTCAAAGAGCCGTTCAATACTTCATAAGTTGCGAAGAATAAAATGAGAACTGACAATTTAAATTTGTATGTTGTTGATTGTTATTGAATGCACGTGTATACATCATTAGAATTCATGAAAAATCATGTAAAATACTCACTTCAATACTGCACCTTATAAATTTGCACAATGTATATTTTTTAATTACACCTTAAAAGGTTATTTTAAAGACGCAAGTAACTGATATGCAAAAAAGCAACAAAATAAAAAAAAAATTCCTAGAATCCGATCGCAGCACCAACTACCGCGTCTGACTGATTTGCCAAACATTTCTAAAACGCGATCGCAGCGCTGCCTATCGGATCCAATTGTGAGCCTTGACCATCCCAAAATCAACAAAAACATATAAATAAATAAATAAATTTAAAAAAACATTTTCTATCGGATCAAATTGTGAATTAAACCATTCTCGAATCAACATAATCACACACACAAAATTTCATCAAAATCAGTCCAGCCGTTTAGGAGGAGTTCAGTCACTTACACACGGCGTGACTGAAGAAATATATATACATTAAATAATAATTGTAATAATCGTAATGGAATAAAAATAAGTCTCTTACTAGAAGAATATAACATGGATCCAACTACTTTGAACTTCTCATCGTCATTAGATGAGAAATATTATAAAATTTTAGAGTGCATTTTTCTTGCTGTCAATGTCCAGGTTCCATTTCTTACTTTTATGTTGAATATTTTTTCTAATATTAATATTACTGTATTTTAATATTATGTTAAGTATTAGCCAAAATTTTGACAACTAAAAAATTTAAAATTAATTAAACAATACACTTGTTTTTTAGTTATCAACCTTCTGATGAAGGTGTAAAAGACATAAGCGCTAGTAATTTAATTTTGCATTTTTGTTGGTAAGAAGTTCATTTTTATTAATACAAATAAATATTTGTTATGTTGCATAGTTTCAAAATTTTAACTATGTAATACCGGCGAATTCGAAACTGAAAGCCATTTTTATGACAATTTATTTACTCCCTATGATTACCTATGTTACTGATGTCGATTAGTTTCGTTGAATTTTATGTCAACTCGGAGAGTGAATGTTTAATGACTTCTATAAATTTGATGACAATAGAACATTATATACATATATAACGCAACCCTTAAATATCTGTATATTACTATTTATATACTACAAAAATATATATTGCACTGTATAATATTATTGCTATTATAACTATATATATTTAACCCTTAAATAACTTTTCAACTGTTAAACAGTTGATAAGTTTTGAAAACATAACAGAAATTCTACTTCAAAATGATCTATTTTTTGGTGTGAAAACACCACATCCAAAACAGCTAGAGTAACCGCCTCCCATTGAAGGGGAAACTCAAAATTTTTTAAATTGAATGGGTAGGATTTTGACCCACGATATTGAAGGATATTAAAAAGAAATTGTGACGCAAGAAACTTCATGCACAACAATCCTAACCAAAATCGCGGTCATTTAATA
Source organism: Lycorma delicatula (assembly GCF_047948215.1). NCBI lineage: Eukaryota > Metazoa > Arthropoda > Insecta > Hemiptera > Fulgoridae > Lycorma > Lycorma delicatula. The sequence goes on along the minus strand of NC_134458.1, from coordinate 186,088,604 downwards.
ATATTTTTCACAATATGTTTTAAAATAAATTCTTAATAATAAAAGATTAAAGAAAAATAATAAAATTTTGCTATTCCTATCTCAAAATTATCTATTTTGAGATACGAGAACACTACTTGGAAATTACTGTCGGCCACCTTTGAAACTTATTGTAAAAGTATTACAACGGCCGCCATTTAAGATAATTCATATCTTTCTTCCTTTCACGTCAACGATTTCGTTTTCCAATATCCACTGAAATGATGTGTCCCAACTCTACTTATTTTTTGTTTAAAATATTTTATTTACCATTATTGAGGCTTGAGAATGTAGTAGTTTCTTACCAAAAAGATAAATCGTTTCGAGGTAGGACAATTTCCTTAATTTAATTTTTCTTATATATAATCATATACACTTTCCTTTATCTCTTTCCTTCAATCTATTTAATTATGTGTTACCACTTTTCTCTTCGTTTCCTTAAAATGAGATGCATAGATCCAAAAACTAACCAGTCTCCATCATTTCGAGTTTAAAATTTTCTTCAAAGTTGTCGTTACATTTTAAATTCAGTATAGTATTGATTAATGTTTTACAAGTAAAACATTATTGAAATCACAACATAAGTGAAAGATTAATGTAATCTTGTTTTTATGGTTTCGAAAAAAAAGGCACGGTTCTTCTGCTGCTATTTAGGCTTTCTTTAAAAACGTTGTTTACCTATTACCATTCATTCAATAACTTAGACAAATCGTTTGGTAAATATTTCACGAAAAAGTATGCCTGCATATATTATTATTGCCATCATTATTACTATTATCATTATTATTATTTATTAACTATTCGGAAGTAGTAAAGGCGTAAAAACTTATAAAAACGTCACCCAAACACATTAATTACCCTTCCAGTGTGATCAAGTTAAAAAAAAAAACATGATAAAGACAACAAACTTTATTAACATAGGTTATCATGAAACACTGACAATTTTATAATTTTTAATCTTTATAATTTAATCAAGTAGTTAATTAATTTTACTGTAAGCCTCAGGACAATAATTAATACAAAGTAAATAGGACTACCCTATAAAAACTACACCAATAAATTAATTGTTACGTAAAATACAGATTCTTAATTATTAATGTAAAAATAGTAATAATACTCGTATAGTCAATATTTTCGTTTTTTAGAAAAGGATGTAAATACAAAAATAAAATTAACGTTAAATGTTTAGTTTTAACCTTAACCTTTCAAAATTGTTATAAAAGGAAATGATTTGAAGACACCTCGTTGAGTATAATTAAAAACCAGTATTAATTTCTGAAATATTACAAGTATATTCAATACGATTATTTTAATATTGATTATTTAATATTGCTATTTAACAAAATTTTGAATAATGAAAAAAATATGATAATAATGACAATATCAATTCAGTGATTCATTTGTAATGGTAATTATGTCCTTGGAAGGAAATATTTTCGAGGAAAAAAATCATTTTGAGAAATTTAGAATATCCCATAAGTAGATTTTAACAGCACTATTCAATTTCATTTAAATTTCTGTTTCTGTGTTACGAATGAATCATGCTTATTGGAATTTTATATTATTCATCGAAAAACACGATTTAAATTTTTTATATATGCTCCTAATATTTCGTTTAAATAATCTTTATTGGTAGAAAAGTATGCTTCTGAATTAACACTATTTAAAATAGACAGGATTATGATAGGGAACAGATTCAGAGAGCCTTTTTTTCTTCATCAGATGTGACTTTGTTAATTGTCACCGGGAGTTCTGGCTGCTTTATCATTCCGGGACGATCCCAGTGACCCGGAACCTTCAGGAGCTCCGCAGGCAGCCTGTCACCAGACCTTAGCGTCAAGGTATCACCGTCGCTCTTCCTTTCCTAGAGTCTTCTTGGGCATGTAGTTTCGACAATACATCACAGTCCAAAACTGCTTGTCAGCTCACGACCGAAGTGACCATTATCTCTTTGAGATCCTCAGCCGGGAACAATCTGTCGATTTTCAGCTTGGTTACCAGTGTGTTCCTCTCTTTGATACACGGTACGCCGTTACCTCGATGCACTTGCAACTGGATAAGCGATTTGAATGGTCTAGTCCAAATCTGAATTAGTATGCCCTGAACCCCCCGTTGTCCAGATTAAAACTGTTTAGGTATAGTTCTTGTGCCCAAGCCTCCTAGATATCCATTCGGCTATATCGTTGACTATTCGGCGAGTCAAGTGTCCTTTTCCCGCGTCTCTGCCATGCTTCGGTGTGTGCTGCCCTGATCCGCGAAGCCTCATGGCACTGGTCTTTGGGCGACCCGCCCACTTCCCAGGCTCTTTCCCTCACATCAGCAAGCAAATCGATGGGAATTTTACCCGTCAGAACCTCAGACGTATCCTTGGAAACTGCCCTGTATGCGGAACACACCCTGAGGCAGGCACGCCTGTGCACCGCTGATATCCACTTGTTATTGATCGCAGTGTTCAGCGCCCCGCCCCCCAATTTGGGGCACCCTACAATAATATTAATGTTGTTATACTGGCCTGCAATATTCTATGTTTCTGACTGGGACCTCCTTTGTTGGACAGCAGCCTAAACATCACTCATGAAATCCTGTCCGCCTTCTCTGTGGCTTACTGCATGTGAACGCCCTACTGTATTTAGCCTATTGGCAAAAATGGTAGTCGTTATTTTTTTCTTGGGAAAGATCTTAGTAATTTTAATCTAGTTAGGATAGTTATAAATACATTCCTCTCTATAACAAGACACCATATCAGACAATTCATTACAATAAGGTAGGTAAAACAGAAATGGATCCAGATAGGATGTGTACATGATTGAACAGTAACTGAATGATTAGAACTAAAATAAAAAATCCGTTATTTTATAATCTATGTCCAGCGCTCTATTTAATTGGATAATCCGTCTAACCCAAGACTTGAAGAATCTGTAATTGACGATATCGAATTAGAAGATTGCCGCTTAAAAGATTTGTTCTGTGGAATCACAGGTGTTGAAAATTTTTCTACTTTCGTAGGAAGAATATGTACATATAGATGCAGACGTTCCCTGTGGAGATATTCAAATACAACCTTCTCTGAAACTCTTCATCTTAGTCTGTGCAAAACAAAGCAGTATGGTAAAAAAAAAATTATCATATTTCATATTTAATCTACCTGAAGTATAATAAAAAATATTAATCTTAAATAATTATTAAAAAACAAAAACCCAACTACTAATTGAAAATATCCACTTATAATAACCGTGAGAAATTAATAAAAAAAAAAAGTTAAGTTTCTCTTTCTTTTCTTAGAGATATTTTTTCAGTATACTGTACGTTAGCCAACAATGTGAAATTTAACATTACTTCTACATTTTATGTTGTATTCGGATACCTGTTAGTCTTGACAAAGTGGAGGCCATTAAAGCTACCATCTCATATAGCTTAACAGGTAACAACATAAGAAGAAAAACAATAAAGAGAAGAAAGAAAAACTTGTTTAACAATTTTTTGGACGTTTCTCATAATTACTCTAGGTAGATGTGTTTGTTTAGCTATTTTTGTTGTTTCTATAACTTTACCATTCAATATACTATTCATCCAGATACGGTACTAGTAGAAATTTTTTGTTTTTTTAGAAACGTTGTGCTACTTAAATAGAAATTTGAATTTCAACAGCGATGCAACGCATGCTGGGAACATTTAGCCCGCAGTCGGTTGCTAGCCGCGATGCATTGCTGCTTCCTTTTGCTCATTATTCACTTATATTTCTAGAACAATGAATTTATCGAAAAAATCACAACAGGAAAAAATGTTTCTTTTTAATCGTTTTACGAGATACCATCATTGAAATTTGAATATAACGTAATTTATTTTTAATTTTGTCCCCAAGTGTAGTGCTTACCCCTTTTTGGTTAAGATAATTTAAGATAGCCTGTGTTACTTCCACACCAAAGACTTGTTACTACTCAAAAGATGGTTATAATTGGTTGGATCTATGAAGTTACAGAAGGGAAGAAAAAAGTCGCCTGTAAAAATAAACCCAACGATTGACCTTTCAAACATTAACGAATGATTTATAAAAAATTTGTAAATCATAATTTTATTTATTTATTGTTTAATTAATATATCACTATTACCAATACCTAAAAACATAATTACCGTTAATAATGGATGGTTTACCAGTTCCAAACGTTACTGAGGATAACGATCTTATGAACAGTGTTCTTAATAAAAAATTATACGTATTTTTTGAAAATGCATAGTACTGGTTCGTATTGCTGGTCATATTACTGGTTCGTAATTTATTTTAATTAGTAATATTATAAAAAATTCTGTATGAAAAAATTTTATATTCGAATAAAAGTTTATGAATAAAAATCAAAATCGATATATGTTTCCGAATGTTGAATAACTAACAAGCCTTCTCTTACTGCGTCATAAGTAAGAATACAATTTATGAGTTTCTATTTGTCCGTTGAATTTCATCATAGTCTATCAAATTATACAGAATGTGTAGAACAAATATTTTGTTATTTCATTTAGTTATGGAGCAAGAGCCTTCATAATTAATAACATTGGCAATATTTTATATATAACTTGCTTAATTTACCACTAAAAATTATTAATACATTTTGAAATCTTTCGTAATATACTACGTTATATTTTCAGAATCAAAAATAATGTTTTTATGCGGTTTTTATGATTTTAAATAAATCCCATTACATCATAGGATGTAATTTTAAGAAAAGTAATCTTAGGCTATATCAACCTTTCGATTCCAAATTCCAGTTGGCTGGTTCGCGTAATGTGTTGCTGTGCCCGCTTTATAATGAGTTATTACTTACCATTATATTTTTCAATTATTCAGACTCCTATAATCTTTGTTTAATAAACACTTCCATCGTTCAATTAATAAAGAACTCTGAGGACGGTGCGGAACCCGATGATGTGGTGTATTTTAGATACTTTACGTAGGTTATTTTGTTTGTTTGTTTTTAAGTTTGTAATCGGATTAAAGTCTTAAGATGAAAAACCTAAACTAAGATATCTAAGTTCCCGATTTTGAACGCCATTTACTTGTTTTTAATATATATAATAATTACATAAAATTTTAATCTCCGGTTGAATTTATTTGTAGCTTATATATTTCTACAAGTTTCTTGATTAACATTTCTCTCATTTATATGACTAAAATTAAAATGTTTTGCAGAAGAGAGCAAAGCCTAATTTCGCCGATCGTAGGAATTTAAAATCCATTTTTTCTAAATTAGGGAAATTTTTTAAACTCTTTTTCATTTATTTAATTTAATAACTCTTCAGAACTGATTTTTTAAATTTTTAATCGGGATAAAATCTTTAAAAAAGAATTATCCCGACATATCTTGCTGACACATAAGTCCATGAATTTTTAATGGTGGGTTGAATACTAAAAAAGCGAATGGAATTGTATAAAATGTGTCCTTTCCACTGTACTGTCAGAAATTCTAATAGATATCTAAGATAGAACTACTAAAAATCTATGCGTACGCTTTTTTGATTTTGTCAAGGTATAAACACAATTATAAAAGATAATTTCTTGTACTTCTATTGAACGATTGAATTTTTTCATAGCCCAATGTTTTGATGAAAATCATTTGACGTAAACAAAAAGAATTGATTAGTTTAATAAAATAAATAAATAAGAAAACAATACGCTAGCTTGATTAATAACAGTTTTTTAAGTTTATTTCTTTTGCCGGGAAAATTGAACATCACCTTTGTCTGATTTGTTTTAGTTGAAACATAACACTTTCATCCAGTCTATAGATGTATTCTGTAAGGAATTATGTTGTTTCAAAGATGAGAATCTTTTAATGTAATTTATAAGGACCGTAATTACTCAACAAAAGATAGCACTTGTCTCCTTATAAAAATTATAAATATTCTATATAAGATTAAGAACCAATTTAAGAGTAATTAATTACTCTTAAAGAATTACTTTGTAAAGAATGGCGGAAAATTCAATTATTTTAAATTTAAATAATTGCAATTTACATTGTTAATAATGGTTTATTTTCCAGAATTATGGCAGAAAGCAATTCAAGCAAGAAAACTTAAAAATCCTTTACTTTTTAATGGATACTAATAACTCTGCAAACTGTAGTAAAATTCACTCATTTTATATTGAATTGAGAAAATGACAAAATTGAATTAAATGAAAATTAAAACCAAGCAAAAACCAAAAATGTTGCGATTATAAAATGTTTAACCGGTGCTAAAAATCTAATTTTGGACTCAGATCATCATTTACTGATATATTAGGGTTTAAGTTATTCAAAGCTTAGAAAATTAATATAAGGAAAAGTAAAAATGTCAAAAATAAATTATAAATCAAACAGAAACTGATTGCTGAAAAAGACACTTTATCCAGCTATATCTTTTTATTATTTTTTACATTTTTCAAAAAACTACTCTGTATAGAATAAAGCTTCTAAATTACAATCTACTATACACAAATACTACGTGGCAGATACTGACCAAAGTGAGAACTAATAAAAAAGCGTTTTTCCCATAAATTGTAATAGACGCCATTTTGAAATTAAAAGTTTTATGAGAAGTCGATAAAAATACATCGTTTGGCTTAATATTACATAACTTTCAAAAATAATTTAAAATACTCGAAATACGTGTTTGATATTAATTATTACTAACAGATGAAATGCTAAAAAATTGGTTTAAAAAAGGATACCGATTCGCAGAGTGAATTAAATCACAGTATTGTAATGTGAAGGTAGCTTCTGGAGGAAAAGAGTTAACTACAAGAGCTATGTAGACATATGAAGGTGTCTTGGGTTTTAGTTCGAGTGTAGCAGAAATTTCTAAATATTTTATTCACAGTTCATTTTTCTTCGACAGAAAAATAGATCTGTTTATAAAACAATTGTTGAATATTAAAATTTTCGAATAAAATGATAATTAAAAATTTGTTTAAATATTTTCATAAAGATAAATTATGCCCGTTATTTATATATATTTTTTAATAAATGCGTTTTCTGAAAAGATAATTTTATTCAAGAAGTTATATTTATAATCTCAATAGGTATAATAACAGTAATGTTGAATAGTTACGTAAGTTTTTCTGTAAAGTTAACTGGACGATTAATTTTACTTCCGAATAAAATTTTCACTTTAAAAACTATATTTTAACCTCGTAACCGTAAATTTTACTTAAAATTTCATTTCACTACTAGATAATTCATCGTGATACATTCGTAGCAGAGGTTTAAATTGCTGTTATAAATTTTGTTACAGCTTAATATTTATGATATTCCCATACGGTTTATTTGTTTTAAAAATCCGTTAATCAAATAAAAACGAAGTGAAATAACAACTTTTTCATTTATTTTATTTATTTTTTTTACATTTTAATATAATAAAAAAAATCAAATCTAATGACTTATTTTAACATGTTCGTATATTTGTAGTATTAACTTAAAAATTATGCACCAATTTTTAAGAATATATTATCAAACTCTTTGACTTTATCATGCAAATGACGTAACTTTTATACAACTTTGAAATTTCATTAAAACTTGGATACTAATTTGTTGAAATTGAAAAATCAAAAAACATTTCTAACATTAGAAATCGTAAATATAAGATCGACAATCTTTAACTGAAATAACTTACAGTAACATATTCATACTTTTCCTTGACTCATGGTTAAAAACTAGTAAAAAAATGTTCTAACAAACCAATCACTGTAAATAATTTTTACTACTTGTTATTTTTCTACTTGGTAAGATACAAGTATTTGAATTAATAAATTGTAAAAATATGTATTTTTTATACTTTATATTATTTTTTAGAAGGATTAATAAAAAAATAAAAATACTTTGTTGTTACATATTTCACTCACATGTTTACTAAGGTCCTGCCTTACTTGATAAATACTTCATTCAGGACAGTTAGGTTTCTTGTTCAGTTAAAATACATGTTCTTTATACAATTCTACAGACTTATTATATCATAACGGTTAAGATTATACATGCTCTAATGATTTATTTAACCCAAACACACAAAAATTAGGAAAAAAGATAACAAAGTTCACGGTGAAGAAAAACAACCTAACGGCGGAGGAAATACATCTAGACAACGTTAAAAAGAATGGAGAATAACATATTTCTGATCCATAATTTTATGTTCATCAGCTTGAATATATTCTACGACAAAAGGTTCTTTCTTTAAAACGTTAATGAACCATAGTTAGTACAAAAATGAGCAGGGTTAAAAATTATTTTTTCCTTTATCCATTTCATTGTTGTTATACTATGTTATGTTATCAGCACATGTTATGTACTAACCGCTTGATTTTTGAGCTTGTACGCTATCTTGAATTTCTCTTTATTCCTTAATAAACTAGAAGATTGAATTTCCTTACTCTTCATATGAAAATATTTTACGGTTATTTTCAAGTTAATCACGTATTATTTCAGTGAACTATAACCTCAATCTCCATTTTTGAATTTTCAAGAAAACCAGAGAGCAGCATTACCAACACCTTTTTTCCTTCCAAAGTTCGTCAACCACAAATCTTTCTGAAGTTCTTTTTTAAGTAAAAATATTCTCAATTTCTAATCTTAGATAAGCAGAGAATAAAATTAATTTTTCAAGATCAATCATCTAATAAATATTGTCGTATTCAAAGTCTTTTGCAAGGTTACATGTGTAACCTTTTCTGAGCGAAATTTGTAACATTTTCCTAAGTGAAATTTGACTTCTCCAAATTTACTTGGAAAGGCTTCTTGTGTGCTCGAGTTAGCAAAGCAAACACTTTGGGGTGAAGAAGATAGTTTATTTCATTGTCTAATTTTTGAGACAAGTGTACTTTTCAGATTAGTGAAAAAGTCAGAAAACTGTAGAGAAACTGTGGAACGTATAAACAATTAGTATGAAATGAAGGTGTTTTATACTATTTCCCGTGAAAAGTTGTACTACCGTTTTTTTACAATCGCACAGTTCCTACAGGAATTTATCTCACATGCTAAGTGAATGGGTAATATCTCAACTTCAGGGAAAACTGAGGATTTAATTTTATTTCAAGTTGGAACTCCAGCTCACTGGAAGAGGTTAATAGCAGATTCCATTCACTGGTACGTTCTTTCTATTGCCATAAACATAGTTCGAACGCTCACACATTGTTCTCACATTTATTGTAAACTGTACCCGTATTTATCTCACCTGAAATCTTATTTATCGCACATTATCTGATGTTTGCTAGTCCGCAGTAATGTTCATACCTCTGGACCTAGGGCTTGACCTGTAGTGTCAGCTGCCAACCAAACATTTTGTTCGTTCAGACGTAATCGTTTGTATTGACCGAACCTTCTACACAATTCTAGAAATTCTTTCTAGACAGAATCTCTTCTGGAATTTTATTTTTCTTATCTGGCATTTTTTGTTATTCGAAGCTTTTCTACCCGTTACAGTATGGATCACCAAATAATTATTTTGTATTTATATACACCGCAATTAACATACGAGTATGTTACAAATATTTTTTTTTTGAAAATTATCACTAAATGGATGTCTGTTGTATCTGGGAATAGCGCCTACGATATTACTTCATCAGTAAGATCATTTTTAGAACAAAATTAAAAAAAAAAAAAATTATAATCGAATTATCCCACTACATTTTAATCTTCGCTTTATTAATTAGATCTTTTAGTAGAACTCAATATGTTAAATTTATTATAAAACGATTAAAGTCTACTATTTGCAAAACTGCTACTTAAATTTTTAAGGAGACACATTTGAGTTCATGTATATTTATTTATATTTTTTAATGATTTTTAAATAGGATAATTGCAAATTACCTAGTTACCTTTATAGTTTTCAAGAAAAGCTAAACTACATGGAACAATTAAATGAATTTAAAAACACTTTTTTTTATAAAACCCAATCATTCTGGATTATTATCATTACGCTACCGGTAATCAATGGGAATTTTAATACAAATTATTTTTAATTATAGATTATTATTTGTGCATTATTAGATAATATCAGAATTATTCATTTATTACGAAGATGATATATGACTTTAAACAGCATATTGGTAGTGATATGCTTTCATGTTTTGGACTACCTACTTGATATTCATCATGTGACTCAAGATGAACATATGGAATATTTATAGGTAACGAACCTTAAGAAGTTTCCTGTAAAACTATATAAGTAATAATTTCTTTTCTGAAAAATAATTTTTTTATATGTCGTCGAATTTATTTATAATGATCATGTATTTATCAGCCAACCTCACAACTGTAAAGATTCCGTAATACTTTGAGAATATAATTATAAATTTAATCTAAATAACAAAAATTAAGTCAAGGTTGAATTTAAAATCATTTCAAATTTCAGAAAATTAATTTTTTCTTCTTCTAAGGAAAAACGATTTTTACACCCGTATTTCTACCTTAGACTTAAATTCTTCAAAGACTGTAGCCGTTTGCGTCTAAATTAAAAATTTCTGTGGATATTACATCGTTCCGAAATTTCAATCTGGGAAGAATCGATTGTATTTCCAATGATATTTGTTTTAAAGTAGATCACTTTACCTGTTTTCTTTGAGAAATTTTGTAGTTATATTAGACAGAATGGAAAACAGAGATAACAAGTTTGTTCGCATTAAACGTAAGGTATTATTTTTGAAATTATCTTTGGAGGTGATAGCAATAAAAGAAATTATATTTTGCGTACTCAAAATTGGTTTTCTTGATTATTCAATGCAAATATCTTGTACGTAATCAAAGATAACGGATTTCTTAGGAACATTAAGAGGCCCGGCTTCTTCTATATTGAACTTTATGTTCAGCCAAAGTGCTTTTGCATTGAGCCACTCACATCAAAGAGTGCAAGTGCCAAGGACATAATAATCTATTAGTCATCACATCCTTTGTCAATGGGCAAATGATGTGATGACTAGTCACTGGAGCAGTGGTTTATTGTTACACAGAATTCAGGAGGGGTAGAAAAAAATAAGGGATATAGTAGGATAGTTAAAAGGAAATTTTGAAAAGAAATAATGAAATAAATCCGTACATAAAATACTAATTAATGATTTTTTTTTCTTCACAGCCTTTAAATGGGTTTCCTGAGCATAATGTTCGGATGGGTTTGCTTAATAAGGATAGAAACAGCCCATGGTTGTTCAACAACCAATGCGTTATCTTTCTTAACGAAATATTGCAGCAAATTTATTTTCTTATAGATAAAAAAAGAATCACCCAAGAACTGGTTAAGGCTTGCCAAAGTATACAACCGTTCCTTGCCCACCTTCTGAATTTTAACGTGTAGAATTGTTTATCCGAACTGGATTAATTTTCGAGTGGATGGGTTCAAAGTTATCGTTTATTAAAACACTTTTTTAGTAGATGTTCATATGTTTTTCACTCTAAACTGTAAATTTAATTACAGATTATTAACAGTGATTTTATCACCCCCATTCCGTTGTGATTTTACTTTTCAGTTAAATCTTATTACAACCAATTTTTATTCTTATTCAATCTTCAAGTATTGTTATTTCGTTTAATTTTTCATTGTTTTAATGTAGATTTTGCTGGTGAAATATCATTTTTATTCAGAATAAATTTCTAATACTGTCTGTATTATTTCTTGTATTGGTATATCTTTAAAATTGCTTATAATTTTTTTATATCACAATAATCATTTTTAAAATTCTGTAGCATCAAAATCTCTCTTATCTTTCCTGTTGTGGAATAAGGATAGGATACAAAAAATTACTGTTTTATTCTTATACTAGCAATAAATACAGTTGCATGAAAATATAAATCGGGTTCCAGAAAATTGTACCCTGTTTTTCATTAGAATGCAGAATGTGAAAGCATTTGTATAGATAACAGTATTCTCAGGGAAGGGAGACGTAGATTTCATTTGTTGTAAAACATTGTTTGTTGGTTTTGTATTTCACTTTTTCCATAGTTTTTCTGCTTTTTTGTTGTTTTTGTTATGGCTTTTAAAACTTTTTTGTTGTTTTTATTGGATATTAGCATACAGTAATTAAAAGTTAGTTCACAAATCAGTCAAATTACACAATAAAAAATTTATTTATATTCAAAGGTAAAGGTTAAAGTATTTTTAGTGAAGTAGTTTTTATGTTAACAAAATAATGATATTAAAAAAGAAACGTAGAGTAATGCTTGGAAAAAAAATAACTTCTTTTTTTATCTTGGTAACGAATATTATTTCTCTAAAGGAAATAAATAAACAAGTGGCTGTAGAAGTTGAACAATTCTGAGCTAGCACTCCCTTGGCTGGAAGATAAACCTGGTCTGAAATTTTGGCAATGGATTGATGTGGGAAGGAGTAAATGCATATAATATACAAAGGAAATTTAATTTTTTTAAGTAAGATTAGGAAAGAATGGACTATTACTAATTCAAGTCATTTTTTAAGAAAGTATATGACAAACTTATTGGATTTTTCGTTTTGATAAAAGTCTAAAGTTTTCTGATTCGAAAAATTGAATAAATACATACATATAAAGGTTTCGAATACATAACCTTTGTATGTATTCGATTTCAGTTAAGGAATAAGGTAAAGTTGTAAATTTTATGATAAAAAAAGCACCTTAAGAATATATGAAAAATATATTCAAGAAAAGGTTTTGAAAAATACAAAAAATGATAAAAACAGTGCAGCAAAATTCTATATACTCGTATAAGGAAATTTTACAAAAAGTTCAGTCTTTTATGTAATACGATTGTTATTATGGGATATTTATTAATTAGAATAATTATCTAACCATTTTCAAGTATGATATAAATAGTATAAAACGGTTCTAATGTGCAAGTTATTTTATTTTTTTTATGTCAGATAATATTAATGTACATCGTTATCGATGTATTACTTTGGAAATAAAAATAGATATTCTAGTAAAAAAGGTAAAATATATTACGGGAAAATATAAAAGTTGGATAAGTTAACTGTTTATAAAAGAAGGTAAACGATAAGGTTAGGGTTGTTAAAACCGTTATCTTGTTATGAAAAAGTTAAAATTGAAGAGGACGATTATATAGCTCTACTAGTGAACCAGAAATTAGCGACATACAAAAGAGATATTTTGAACTTGTCAACTCTCTTTTTTTTAAACGTTGTTTTAGTAAATGAAACTTTGAAAATGTTTAAAAAGTTGTAATAATGTTACAACCCATATATAATATTTATATAAAACTTAACTTTTTTGGGATGAGAAAAGCAAAAAGAAAAAAAAAACATTTAGAGAGAAAAAGAAGGAAAAAGATAGGGTGAAATAGAAAGATAACGTGAAAAAGGAATGGTTGGGATAATGTTGTGTATTAAAAACACTGTTGAAATTTTATGTAGTCTATCTAGGTCTTTTAAGTTGTTAATTTAAAAAAAATAATAATAATAACAATAAACTTTTCTTATTTATTACTGTTATTATTATTATTATTTTTTATATATAAAAGTTTATCTCTAGTTATAAAAACCCTTTTAGTACCCATCGATACTAAACGTCGTATACTTTTTTCTAATGTTTTTGTAAGTTATATTTAATTTGTAACTATTTTTTAATATTTTGTTCTTACAAAAACTTATTAATTAAAATTATTACTTGTTAAAGAGCATGTAAAAATAGATATAATATAGCAATATCACGTATTATTTGTTTATGAAGCTCTTTTTTTCTAAAAAAAAAAACTTTCTCTAAATTATTACTAATATCTGCTTATTTTAAACAATTTACACAAAATACTTTTAAAATTAATATATACCCTTTATTAAATTTATTACCACTTTTATTTATACTTCACTTAATTTCAAACATTTATTTTTAATCGGGAAAACGGGGTCTGCTTTCTATCTGTATGCGGCTGAAAGTGATTATCCAGTTTACAAATTACTTATTTAAACTATGATTTTTCAGACAAAAAAAAATTAATGCCACATATATTTCCTCTTTCTTGGAATCAAGGGTAAAGCCGAGTTTCGATAATTTTTTTAAATAAACAAATATTAGTGTGTACATGCACATTTTATTTACCATGAAATAGCTAAAAATATTACTAATGTTGGTTTATTTTTTCAGCAACTAACATTTATATGTTTTATAAATGTTTTTATAAAAATGTTTCATCTATATTTAAAATCTATAAATAACTAAATTTCTGTGAAAAATATGAATACAGTTTTAAATCAGTTTCGAATGACTTAATTTAAAAGTACTTTTATTTTATTCAATCTTTTAAAAAGAGCGGGAATAGTTTTTTATCACTTTAATTTAGAAGGCGATAAAAATAAATTAAATGTGAAATAATATCTGCAGTTTTATTCGTGTTGGTCAGTTTGATTAAATAATACATAGATTCAATTTTCTATGTAATTTTTTTTTTAATTTTGAATAATTTTATTATTATACAGATTTAAATATTTTAGTTATATAAAGTATTCATTAAGGTAATTTATATTTTAATTTTAACTGAAATAAATTTTGTTCTAATTTATATAAATAAATATTTCCCTTTAGCCAAAATAAAATTTTTATTGTGTATTTTATACATAGATTACAAAATATTTTGTACTGAAGCTTATATTTTGGTTGAATATTACTCAATAGGTATTTAATTATGACAAATCTCTTTTTCTAATTTAAATTCAAAATTAAAGATAATAATCATTCGTTAAAAAATATTTTTAAAATATTTTATGAAGTAATTAATACGATATTGTTTACTAGAAACATGTTATTGATTTACTAGAAAATAATTCTATATATTGTGTTTTAAAATAACAATGAATTCGTCAACGTTTTAAATTTATTATTAATTTTATATAATATACTGATTTCTATTTTTAAAATAAAATTTTGAAATAATAGTTTAATTATACAAATTAAAATTTATGAAACACGAAAATAATTTAAAAAATTATTTTTATATCGTTATTTATAGTCGCATCAACGATTTAAGATATAAACGTTAATTAATTTGTAAAATAATATTAAATTCCAAAGATATAATTGCTGAGATCCGACTATTGCTAAATGTTAACATTAATAAAAAAATCTACATAAAAAAAATGTGTAAAAAAAAAAGCTAATATAAACCGCTATATCTCGTACTCGCAAAATGAAATTAACCAACTCGCCTAGTCACTCGTAACAAATCCTGCAATTCTGACCGAAATGTTTATGAAACAGAATGTTTATGTTTACGTATTAAACAGACGTTTTAAATTCACTTTTCACCAAGCCTTCTTTAACACCATTGTTACGTCAGTAACAAATAGAATACATATATTACGCATAATTTTTAATAAGAAAGTTCATTTCTGACTAAACTTAAATAAAGAAAGTGAATCAAGCTACAAAATAAGCTTTGTTAACTTAAAAAATAAAAATTATAACGTAAAAATTTGTACAAATTTATTTTTAAACAAATTCTCAAATTAAACACAAATTCACATGTACTGAATTATTTATCAAATCACACTGCATAAAATAAAACTTCTGGTTTTTATTATTATTTTCCTATAAGTTTCCCTTATTTTATTATTTTTCCTCTAACTACGAACAAATTCTAAACCATTGATCAGATAAAACAAGATCCTGTTTTACGAGTAATAAGAATTTTTAGCATTTCGTGGGTATATTTTTTTTGATCCAGTTACGGCCAAAGGCATTTTCCGATAATTTTAATATCAGACAGAACGGCGTATGTGCAACAATTATTCGTAAAATTCTCTTTTTCGAAATGGCGGTCAGTGTAGTTGTAGGTAAGAATCCCGGCTTTTAACCTTCATTCTTTAGTCACTTCCCTGGTCGGTACTCTTTAAATTATTTATTTATTATTATTGTCGCATGATAACGGTTCGATAACGATTTTGAGAAATAGCATACGTAAAAATTCTTACAAACACAATTGATTTACTTCAGAATAACTTACTACGTTCAAAATAAGTAAATTATAAATCGAAAATATCAGTCTGATTTTACTATAAACTTTACAACAGCTAATAAAAATGAGTAATAATTATAATAGTGAGATAATAATTACAAAGTCAATAAATTGCTTATAAGCTTATAATCTGAAGTTATTAGGAAAATAAAATTTTATAAACTTTTAATGTTAATTCAAAAATTTTTACAGAGGTTAAATTATTAATAAATCAATACATTTAAATTAAGTAAAAGTTTAAAAAAATGTATGTATGTCGGATTCGAACCGATGTGTGCATTATTATGGATCCGACATGTTCTCACTTACACCACATAACTACTTGAGCGACGTGAAACATCATTAATATATAAACTAATATAAAATGCTGATACGGGCTCCACAAAAAAATGTGATGCAATGTGGTATCCACCACAAAATAATTCTGTAATTATCCACTTTATTAATAATTGGAGAAACGTATCGCACCTTCAAATGAAATAAGTTTAAATAAAGTGCAACAAACAATGTGTTTATGTAATTTAATAGCCGTACAAGGAAGTCATGTGGTGTCCACATCAGATTTTTAGTATCGCATGCTACACAAGCCGAGCAAAATATAAATCTTGAATTACAGTCTTTTTTCCTACTTTTTTTCAACGAAATATGGAAAGATTAAAAAATATTTAGATCTTTTATAACCGACAATGAAACTTAAATAGTAGAATAACTCATCGAAAACTAAATTTAGAAGAATGAGGCATTATTTTAATGATCACTCATTAAAAATAATTTTAAGAAAATTTTGTTAAATACATCTAATTACTCCTTATCTTTCTGCTTATTTAATTTTTATTTGAAGAACTAACAGAAAGTTGAAAGGCATTAAAAGAGAGGGGAAATAAAATAAAAGACTCAAGTACTTCTCACCAAACAGGTAAATGAACTCACTAGATATCAATAACTGTTTTATTGTAACTAATAAATAATTATTGTTAAACTCAAGCAGTTATTTGTTAATTTATCTGCTTTACATAATAAATTATTTTAGTAAATGATATTTCATTAAATGTGGAATTGAATACAAATTGTTTGAAATTTAATATGTTAAATAAATATATAAAGTTATATATTGCCTTTTCATAAAATGATTATACTTCATAGTTATTTTTATTTGTTCAACCTATTAAAATAGCATATAGCTCAAAAATTGTACATTTAATTTTAATATAATAAAACTTCAATTAAGTTTATAATATCTATTGATTGTTCGGTAACAACTTTAATACACTGTATATATATATATATATATATATATATATATACAGATATATATATTTTAGTATGAAATATAAACTAATCTCGTTGCCCATACTACTACACCGTATAAACTTGTAGTATCAGCCAATGAATACCCAACTAAGTTAGATTAGAAAGTCATCCCTTAGCAAAATATTTACTAGCACATATACACATAAGCTTTTTTATACGTACACATTAATAATATCACGTGATAAGGCAACGGACCTATCGAAAAACTTTTATGAGATACGTCGTAAGTTTTGTAGAAGAGGATATGGGATAATATTGATGTTAGTAAGCGATTGACGCTAGACTCCTATAGAATCGAATTGGTATTAGTTAGTAGTTGTTATATAGTGTTCACAGAAATTCTTAGTAGTAAATGTAGTTTATTTACCGCTAATATTGTGGGTGTAAAGTTCATAAATTTGAAAAACCGATATTTCTAATAATTATTATAATAATAATATTAGTAATAGCAAGATATAAAAATAAAGGCGGAACGAAAGAAAAAATGGCTTAATATTCAATTTTAATCAAAAAATTGAAAATTCAAATTTTTGATCTCGTAAATAAGAGTTTATAAAAAATATGTAAAAAAGGGAAAAAATATAATAATTTGGACTTATTTATACTTTTTGATTTAAAATAATTTGGATAGACAAAGATATTTTAAATTATATTTTACCTTTTTTTTTAAATTTGTTAGGTAAATGGACTAGTAAAGAAGAAGAATATTACTAGAGAAATAAGACAATAGAAAAAATGAAATTGAACTTAATTTTTTGAATTAAGTTTAAAATCTATAAAAAGTAATAAATGAAATGTATTCACTAAGAGATGAATTATTAGATTTTTCTTTTAGGTGTTACAACTTACCTAAAATTCTCGCTACAAAGTACAATAAAATTTGTAGTACGAAAGTTACTGAAAATTCTTTCTTTTAAAGTTATTTTCCCTACCCCTAGTGAGTATTCATAAAAATAAACCCCAGAGAATAAATTATAGAAAAAACTGTTCTCCAAAATTGAGTTAGGAATTTCCATTTGTAATTTCAAAAAAAAAGTGTAAAAATATTTTTAAAACTAAAAAATTCCTAATTTTCTTTAGTCTTTCTTTAGTTTTTGAAAACTTAGTTTTATCGCTTAAAATTTGTTACTAAAATCTATCCTCTTCTAGTAAATCGTAAAAATTTCATTAAAATTCATCCATATTGGGTACAAAAAAAAACAATAAAAAGAAGTGGGTTTAATTTATTTATTCTTTAAATTTAATAATTTAGAATTATTAATTTATTTTAAGTGGAGAGATAACAAACAGCAAAGATTGTCAATTTTAGCTGTACGTCTTAGCTATAGTTAATATAAATCAAATCAGTCTTTTTTTTTATAAGCTTTTATTTAACTTGCATTAGTTATAATCAAATTTTCATACGATAGATCTTTCGATCTATCGTATGAAAATCAATGAAATTTGGTGCACGTATGTAACTTCGATGACAATACAATACTACGGTGTTAGAATTTGGATATGACCCATCCCTATCCCCCCTCACGCGCTACCCCTACGCTTAATTGCATTTAGTTGAAAATTTTGATTTCTCATGAACTATCGTATGAAAATTATTGAAATTTGGTACACGTATGTAACTTCGATGAGTAAAAATATATATTTTTACTTTTTTTTAGTCTTAATAAACAAACAAACTTGAACAAACAATAATATTCAGATATAAATATTATTAAGATTACAAAAATATATTTGATTACATATAAAAAGTTATTTTGTAAAAAAGCTCTTATTTAACTAATATCAATATTAACATTAATAAAAAAAAGGAAACAAATTAGAAAAACCCTCTAAAAAGTAAAAAATAAGAATTAAATCAAATTGAGAATTGTAAACAAAAAATATAATTTATTAACAAATATTAAAATGCACTGAAAAGTAAAATATAAATTATATCAAATCATCAAGTCACACCAAGAAGCCTAATCTCGTTTGTTCCCTTTATCTCATCTTCATGTAAGTGCATCCGTCATTGCATCCAACTGGTTGCCTAGAGAAAACAATAAATTTAGACTTGGTTACCGACAATTTGAAACCACTTAATTGTGCCCATCTGTGCACAGAGTTCAACGAATTCTGTATTATTTCCCTCGTAGTTCCAATTTCCTCACCTCTGCAGGTGATAGTGATATCATCAGCGAAGATACATTTCTTAACTGGCAGAGTGATCACATCAGCCACCTCATTGATAGCAACCAAGAAAAGCAGTACACTTAGGACAGATCCCTGTGGGACTCCGTTTTCAATTATGAAAATCTTTGAAAGGACTGTATTAGCTCTAACTCGGATGGTTCGTTTACTCAGAAAATTAGCTATAAAGCACAACATATTCCCGTTAACATCGTTTTGTAACAAGGTAGAAATTATCCTCTCTCTCCAAGCCATTTCATAAGCCTTTTCAATGTCTAAGGTCACAGCAAGGAGCTCTTTCTTGGAGGCAAATGCCTCACATACATCTGTCTGTATAGATATTAGGGGATCCATGGTAGATCTCTTTTCTCTGAATCCGTATTGGTATTGGGAGAAGAATTTGATTCTCTCCAGATCCCGTTTCAGTCTGTTATTTATCATCTTCTCCATCACCTTGCAAAGGTTGCACGTTAAAGCAATCGGTTGTACTTCTCCGCTGAAGTGATGTCACGATTGCGCTTAGACGTAGGGATGACTACAGCTTCTCTCCAGACATTCGGAAACACTCCTTCCTCCAAGATAATGTTTAACAGGTATAATAGGTGCTAATGACCCTCATTAGAGAGTTACTGTATGAAGACATTACTATATGATGGAACACTTGAGACTTTAGACGTTTAAGTACTTCTTTACTCAATTTACTCAAGGTGAGAGGGGCGTTCAGATCCTAGTTGCTGTTATTTTGTCGAAGTATGTCCTCTAAACTAAATTCAGGGCTGTTTTTAGTTCTGCGAAAATTATTATCAAATTATTATCAAGGTTTGAGTTGCTCGAGTTCCGTGAAAACCTGTCACCTAGTATATTTGAAATGTCGTAAGAGTTGTGAATTACGCGACTATTCTCAACCAGATCATGTCATGGTTAGTCTTATACGTTCCTTTGATTTTTTTGATCTTGTTCCATACCTCACTCATAGGTGTATGTCTATTAAGCGAGGCTAGAAAATTGCACCACGCTAGACGTTTACTATCTTTATATGTCCTTCTAGCCTTCGAGCGTCATAGGTTATATTCGACAAAGGTTGCCTCATTTCGATGCCGTTTGTATCTGTTAAAGCATTCTTTGAGGCCTGCATCGCTAATTTGCATTCATTGTTCCACCAGGTAATACATTTCTTACCAATGAATCAGAAGTTTTGGGTTTACTAAGTTCAGCAGCACGCATCACAAGATCCTCAAAGTTCTTAACGTATTCATTTATTTGGGCCCCGTCATCTGTCAAATGTAAATCTCCAACGTCTTCAGTAACCAATTCCTTAAATCTATCCCAGTTAGCGTGCTGCAATAGCCATCTAGAGTTCACTCTTCTTGGAATACCGGTTACACTGCAGTGTTTGATCGCTATTTCAATGGGGAAGTGGTCACTACCGTATAGTTCTTGTAGGGCACCCTATTCGTAGAGGTGGGCTGAGCAGGCATCAAAAATTGTTAGATCAATGGCACCAAAAGTCTCATGTGAGCTGTTGAGATGTGTATACGAGCCCAGGCTAAGAAACACAAAATCCGGCATCTCAAGGAATCTATCCACAAACTTGTCCCTAGCGTCCAACTTATTGCGGCCCCAGCTGATGCTGTGAGCATTAAAATCACTCATCAGTAGAAATGGTTTGGGTAGTTGCCTAACTACGTCTGTCGGTACCTCTACATTAAACTCCCGACTGCTGGAGAGATAGATATTACATACTGTAAACGTTCTAGGAGCAAGCGTCAAAGTCGCAGCTACAGCTTCAAGGCTAGTTTGCAGATGAATTTATTTATAGGCTAGTTGATCATTAATGAAGATTGCTACACTACCGCTGGCGTGGGAGACATCAACATGTTTCTGAGAACGACATTGTAACCTTTCGAAACTGCGTAGTGGTTATCCTTAAAATTAGCTCTTGCAAGCATATCACAGAAGGACTGAGTCGATTGATTAGAAACTGTAAACTTTCTCTCTGGGGGTGGAGTCCATTCATATTCTTGTAGGATTGGATCACAGAGATGGTGAATTTTGTCTGTATATAAGAAATTCTCCGCAAGGGCGACTAAACACTAATATCAGCGAGCGTGCTACCATCGAGAGGTAACTCGGCGATGCTGTATTACAATCCTCATCAGACATGATTGTAGCTTCAGCAGCTTCAATTGACTCAGTAGTCGAGACATGATGCGCTAATTTATTTATTAAACGCGTGAACCTATTTTTAATAGTTCTTTCTGGTAATTTCAGGTATGTTTCCCGAAGCATACGTATCAGTTCCATCGTTTAACTCTATCAGTTCTCGTGGTAACTCTAGTACTGCTGAGTTACCCCTGCAGCGTTCTAGGAAGCTTTTGAAGTCTACGTAATTCAAGACATAAGGGTTATCCTTGGCTTGTAAGATCTCTACTAGGGGTTCCAGGCCCGCGTCAAGCCTGCCATCAATCCTATTTTGGCTTCCTGGATCTTGTTTTGCTGACAGGTCTCTGGCTAGAAGGATCTTTGGGCGCCTCCACTGCGTTCCCAATATCTCCCTGATAATCGTCTATGCTAGAGTTGGTAGACAGTGCCCACTTCTGCGCCTTACTCGGTGCAACTGGAGATTGGCAAAGGCTAGGAAAAACGGTTTCGCTATTTTGTAATGAATAATAAATGTGGTTTATCTAAATCTATTTATTATTGTCAGTTTAAACTAAATATTGAGTGCATACAAATATAAACGAAATAATTTAATTATTGTTAGATATTTGTAGTATAAACAGCTTTAAAGTAAGTTATATATGTTACTTATTTTTTATACTCGTTTCACTTCACAAGGAAGCCTTTACAGTTAACAAATAACAACAAAGTAATACTAAACATTAAAAAATCTGATGTAGTAACACATGACTTCCTTGTACGCCTATTAATTTACATTTACACATTTTTTTAAAATGAAAGTACATAAAGTTTTATTTCATTAAAAACTTCTGATATTTTTTTCTTTTTTTTTGTTATTACTGAATTATTATTCATCTTAATTTTTTTTTTACAATGAGAAGTTAATAATTATTAGTAAAATCAGTATATTTAAATAAAAAAAGTTAAAAAATAGGAGGTGAAGTCGGATTTGAATCGATGTGCCTTTGTCTAGTAAGATTCAAGTATTTCATTAATTAAAATTTTATTTGGCTATAACTCTGGAACCAATGTAAATAAGTACTTATGATATATCGCTGAAAAGCTCTCAACCAGGGTTTACAATTGCCGTTAAGAAAATTCCAAAATCCAAATTTATTTAGAGGTCTGACTGTTTTGGCCGTTGATTGCAATCAAAAGGGGAGGTGCACAACTAAATGTTACAACAGTCCTAAATCCAAAATTTCACATCCTACGGCTAATCGTTTTTGAGTTATGCGAGATATATACGTACATACATACATACGTTACATTGTTATGTCGTTACATTATAACGTCGTTATGTCACGTCGAAACTAGTAAAAATGGATTCAGGGATGGTCAAAATGGATATTTCCGTTGAAATCTGGAAACCGAAATTTTTCGCGATCACAATACTTCACAAGGAAGTAAAAATAAATGCTGTTGTCAATTAACTTTTTCTCGGGAAAAAAAATCAGTTTACCATATTATTTATTCAAAAATAAAAATATATTTAATAAAAAGCTTTTAAAATTTATTATTACAAATAATTCTTTTAATAAAAAATGAATTTAAAGATAAATAAAAAAACTTTTAAATGATATTTTTCAGTGTGAAAACTATGTCAGTAATATTTTATTTTAATAATTAAATTTCTGCTAACTTACGTATAGTGTACTCATTTACCTAATAAAGTACGTCTTTTACTTTTATTAGAGATAAATATATTATTAATTGACACGGTTCTTTTTGTATTATCCAGCAAGATCGATATATCCTTTATCTGTTATCTAGGATGTATGTACTTGTAAAAAAATCTAGTGGTGCCTACAAATCTTACTCTTTCACCCAAAAACTATTTAATCGACTGACCTGAAATTTTGTATTAACATAGTTTTTATACCTGAAAAAAAAACAACGGAATATTGTCGTTACAGAATGTTTCACATTTCATGATTGCCGTTTTAATGGCTTACGGGGAACAACCACAATGTGTCCCCTGCTGGTATTCAACCTTAGTACGGCCAAACGGTTGGTCAAATCGAATTCTAAGACCACTAGCAGTATTTAAAATAAATTTTTTCTTACAAAAATGTTTCATTGTTTTTTCAATATCTCTTTTGATTATCAATAAAAGTACCTTTAAAGGTACGACAGTATACGGCGTAGTGGATCTATCAATATAGTCACTGCCGCTGTAACAGTGTATGCGACGCGATTGTCTGCAACTGCATCCGGTTAGTAACTGAAAAATATAAAAAAAAAATGAGAAACCAATTATGGTCACCTCCTCGTGGTGTTTGTTGGGTAACCCTATGAGCCGTGCAAAATACATTTTTACTCTTACGAACGACCGGTAACTAGCTATAACTACTATTTTTAAGACGGAGGTTGACTATTTTGAAACCTGCATTCTTCAGATTACGCAAGGTTTTGAATCTGGTGCTCGCCATACTGTAGGTCTGAAGAAATTACAATATACTGATAGTTATACATTGAATAAACTTTAACCTATTTATCAGTATTATTATCACAACTAAAAAGGTTACTAAACAGTGGTGATCCAGTTTTGGATTGGTTAGACTGGCTAGATGGAAAGAGCGAGGAAAGCGACTGTGAGTGGCTAGTATTATTTAAAAATTTACTAACGTTTACACTATTTTACAAAATATATTATTGAATATTTACACAAAATTATTGAATGTTTGTCAGTAGTTAGAAATCATAATGTTTCTTTCAGTTTTTATGTGCTGAAATTGCTTCCCTCGTAAGTGTTTTATGTTTTGTTATGATAACTGGAGTTACTAACTCCAACAGATGTCTGTATGTCCATTTTTAAATAATGTTTCCATTAGTTATGTTCACAGCGCAATTCTTTAAGAAATTTGACATTTAAAAATTAATTAAGTAATCATTCCAAATCAGTTTTAAACAAATACATTTGCTTGTTCAACGCGATTTTTAAAGCTCTGTAAATTTTTATATTATTTTACACAAGTTTCGTTAATATAAAAATAAATAATTATGAATCGGTCAGATGTTATCAAAATTTTCGTTTTTACTTTTGAACAAACAAAACTATTCGGCTAAAATTGATTTGGATATTAATACAATTTTCCTCTCTATCATTTCTTATCACCTCACTTTCACAACATATTTATAAGAATGAATGAGTAAGCAAGCTTTTTTGAAACACAAAACCAAAGAGGACGTGTTTTCTAATCACAATTTTACATGTGATAAAACTTTATTACACCAGAAATAAAGCGGGAGACTACGTAACATGAAGAAAAGGAAATCAGATCCAGGAAATGGGAATAACGCTATGCCTGTTACTAAGATTACTCTCATTGTTTTGAGACAATAAGAAGATCTGGACAACAATTTTATTTTTGAAAAGAGAGCAATAAATCTTTTATATTATAATGAACAGTTATAATGAACTGTTCAAGCAAGATCCAAGAGACATGAAATTTCCTAATCAGTAATGCATTACTTCTGAACGCAAAAGTGTATACTGCCTCAGTAAATAAACGAAGATCGATTGAAATGCATTGGAAGATCTTCACACAGACTCTTTTGTCAGTCATGGTTGGTTTTAAGGAATTATTGGGAAGTCAATGATTTTAAAAACATCAACAGACGAAATACTTTGTATGCAATTTGATTTGGAACTCCTCTTGATTTTTTTACGAAACGGATATCAAAAATAAAATTGACCTATTTGTTGGCAGAAATTATTAAGACTGAATGAAAACTGAGTAGAAAGAAAAACTTTCTGTACAATTTAGAAAAAAATAACCATTAAACATTTTTCAAATAATTTGGTTTTTATTTGACTGACCCTCATATTTCAATGAAAATTCTTTACTGTAAAGAAAAACGGATAAAATATTTATTAAGAAATCCATTAATCTATTTATATTTTTAATAAAAATAAATATTAAATAAAAATATAAAAATAAATATTACATACAAATAAATATTTAATATAAATATTTCTTTTTCATGATGAAGGTTAGAAAACTTAACAACAGCTCCCATACTGTAATTTTACTTTTCAAAAAGTATTCCAGTAAGCGGAATATTTAGAGTAATTTATCACAGCTTAGCTAGAACGATTATTAGTTTTTTTTTAAATGCACCCTAAAATTTCTCTACTGGAAGAAGACATTGTATAAAATGCACTATTTTTCATTGAAAAGGGTATAATAATTTGTACATTATATTTCCCATTTTTCTTATATTTGGGACACATATAAAATATACGAAATAAAAACAACATTAATTATATTTCAAAATTTCTTGAAAATACTGGTGTTTAACTACCGTATACATGTAATCCCTAGTGTACGGAGGGAAATTTTCTCTTTTAGAGAAACAAATTAACACTTATAATTTGGTTACGACCATACTGCCGTTTAGTTTCGATTCAGTATAGTGAATACAATGGAAAATATTTCAATCCTTATTTTCCCGAACAAGTCCGATACCGCAGTACTTCTTAATCTTGAGATTACTATACTGTTTGTGGAAGTGACTTTTATGTAGTGACAAGTCGCCTTTAACCGTTAAAGCCGATCCAGACAAAAGATTGCCTGGGCAGTTCTTGACTTTAGAGCCAAGTGGATCCAGAAAATAGCTACTTAATTAATTTTTAAATGTTACTTAAAAGATTGTGCCGGGAACTTAATTAATGTCGAAGTTATTTAAGAATATACTAAAATCATTTTTGGAATTAATAAGGGTAGTTATTGTTAAAAAAAGAAAAACAACACTATTATGAGGGAAGCAATTTCACCAAAACGAGACTGACAGCAACATTAAGATTTCTAATTATTGAAAAAGGTTATAAGGACATGGAGTTTACAACCGTAAACATGGTCATTACCAGGAGTTGACAAAAATTGAATTAAAAGGACGCAGACAAGATGTAATTTTAGTTTTCGTCAAGCATGTGCAATTCTCCAAGATACGAGAAAAATCATTTTATCTGTTTCCACATTTCGTTTCAACAGAGTTCTGTAAACTGTACATAGTTTTGCGTTCCATAAGCTGTCTAATTTTATGCAGGCAGAAAATTGCGCCTAGATTGGCTTTTACGGTTATGTTATATTTCACGTTTTTTATATATTCAAAAATATATTTATTTGTACTTATAATGTACTGAAACAAGTACATTTATAAAAATTACTGTTAATCAAACTGTTTAAATATTGCTAAAAAAGTGTAAAACGTTTATTTAACACGTATATGTTTTAATAATAATTTTAAACTCCGGATTTAAAAAAACGATGCCGCTGTAGGCAAGATGTAATAGAGTTATATTTTGTTTACACATTTTTTTGTAAAACAATGAATTTTGTTTACGTAATAAAAATTATTTTTTAATTTATGTTCATAAATCGGCATTTATTAAATATTAAAAGCGTTTCTGGTACATCTCATTATTTTATTAACTTAAAATAAGTTGAGTGGAAATTACAAAGGCAGTTATTTTTCATACAGCATAAAGTTTTTTGTTTACTTTCAATTTTAGTTGATAAATTCCATTCAGTTGGTTAGTCTTATGGATTGTTTTCCAGCTTCTCTTAATATTTAAGATTGCTGTTGGCAAGTTAAGAAAAAGTTTTCGTTAATAAAGAGTTAAAAAGTTTATCAAGATATTTTACGTAGTATTGTTTATAATACAAAGTAAATAAAGAAAACTTTTAATATAATCAAATAATTGTAGTTTGTAGGTGAAAAACATGAAGTATAAATTAACAATAAATTCTGTTTATTTGTTGTTTTAAGATGCAAAAGTACTACTATTTCAAATAAAAAAAACACTGATAAAAATTATATTTTACAACGATATACTTTTCTTTTTTAATTATAAAACGCTTTTTTATACCGCGCTTAAGAACCGGTTTTATGAAGATCAAGAATTATGTGCGTTTTAAGCGTTAAGCAATCATCATATTTTTTATTTTAAAAATACAAATATACTTTCTTTTTTTATTGTTTCGTATCTTTAGTTTTGCGTTTATTTTTCTGAATATTTGTAGTCTATTTATACTTTTTTCTTTAAATTCCTTTATACCTAGCGATGATGGTTGTTTAATAATCATTCATGATTATTATTCGCATCAGATTAGATTTAATAATCAGATGCGAATTTGGTTCTTGATTGTGAATTTAGAAAATTATTTCATTAGCCGGTATCCTAAGTGATTTATCTAATAACCGTATCCTATAACTAATTCTACGTATTCATTAATTATTTTTATTACATACTTTAATTATAATAATGATAATATCTTAAATTAGAGTAACTAAAGTAACCTTTGCATATGGTAACATTATCACGGAGTTCGTTAGAACTTCGTCGGTAAGAGACGACGAAGTCAGCGAACTACGTTTACAGATCTAAACATGACCTAACACAACAGTGAAATGAAAATGAAAAAAAAAATAAGCGTGAAAACATTATATTTCAGTTCAATTAGATTAGTAGTAAAGAATACTTTTAAAAAATACGTTTTTTTTCCATTTGATGAACCGCGGGACTCGAATATGTAATTTTATTCATTTTTTTAATGTACCTTTACGAATCGCGCCGCTAGATAACCGTACTTGATAGTACTAGAGCGTGCAAAAACTTGATAATGTACTTGAAATAATAAAATTTAAATGAAAATGTACTACAGGTTGTTTTAATAGTAAATACTGTAATGTAATTGAAAGTAATGAAGATGGAAACTCCTTTTTTTAATTCCCATCACTTCTTTAAAAAAGAATAAAAGTATTAATTTACAAGAGATTATACTAGTTTTATTAAAAAAAAGAATAAATAAAACAGAAATAAATTCGATTCGTAAAATCTAATTTAACGGTAAAAAGCGGGGGTGGGTTACACTTACAAAGTAACAAGTGCAGTATTACATCAAGGATTTTCGATTCGTAAAGGTCATTATACTAGTTTTATTAAAAAAGGAAAAATATGGTAAGAAGTGAATGATGTGACTATCAACAAAAAACAAAAAAATTGACCGTGAAATACAATTTGTTTTTTCTAAGGCATCAAATTTTAATACACAAGATAACAATTAGTAATTCATAAAAAAAAAATCAAAGAATAATCTAACAAAACGCAGTAAAAATATAAAAAAATAGAATGAAATTGTAAACCCTACGTTAATAGTCTCACAGATAAAAAATCCGCTAAAAAATAAAAAATTTCTGTAATATAAATAAAACTGTTTTTAATAAAACGATACTGATATCGAAAAAGGTGAGACACTACATTTCTATTATCAAAATATGTTATTAATTTAGAATTTAAAAAAAAATACATGTTAAATATATGAAATAGACAATAGATATACAATAATGATAATAAACAATGTTTAAGCGTTCCATACCTGAGCAAAAAAAAAAAAAAAAAAAAAAAAAAAAAAATAGAAATTTGTTCAAAACTCTTACCGGGCCGATTTCATTTATGTGTAATCACATTTACAGAAAAAATACAATTCTTATGATTATTCATTGTTTAATAAATGAAATCGGGCCGGTAAGAGTTTTGTAACAGTTTTTTTTTTGCTTATTATATGGAACGCTTAAACAATTGTTTATTATTTGTTATTGCATACTATTGTCCATTACATATATTTAACATGTATTTTTTTCAAAGAAAATTCTAAATTTATAAGTTGTTTACTATGTCAAGAAATTTGACCTTAAAATCGTGCGAGAATTGTATTCTCATGGTCGCAAGTGCGATTCTCATGTGTGTAATATTCAGTTTTGTAGCTGGTTTTCGTATTTGCGGATATATGTTATTCAGTAAAGTGAGTGTATATTTATTAAATTAGTGTGTTAATAAAATGTTTCTTTTTAAAAAATATTAGTTATTGTATTGCATTAACAATGACTCACAGTTACATCAATCATCCAAACAATTTCTGCTACATCTGTGGTGAGTTAACGTTGAATAGAAATATAACTCCATTGACAAAAATAGTCGTATGAACTGTATTTTGGATGTAAATTAGGTGATCAGGATAAATTTTGGGCTCTTTATATTCTTGCTTCTTGTATAACATTGTTGACTGGTTGGCTAAATCGATTTCATCACATGCCACCTATAATTCCATTGGTTTGGAGAGAACGGAAGGATCACACTATAGACTTAATTTTGTGTAATAAAGATATCTGGGATAACAGCAAAACTAGACGTACTGTTAAATACCCTGGTATTCCTTCTGCCATGCGGCCAGTGACACATACCCAACAACTATCGATTCCAGTACCACCAAAAACGTGGAACTTAGATGAAGATGAAAATATAGAATCTTATGGTGACTTATCTGGCGATGAAGAAAGAGATCCAAACTTTTTAGAAAATATATATATACTGAACCCCATTTAATCTGATCCCCATTTTAATGATCTGGTTCGTGACTTAAATTTATCAAAGAATCAAGCAGAAATACTGGCATCAAGACTGAGAGGACATCTTTTACACTAAACACTAAAATAAGTGCTTTCCGTGACAGACAGTCAGAATTTCTTCTGACTGAACATTTCTTCTCCCCGTACAAAAACTTAGTATACTGAAATGATGTGGACTCTTTACTGAAAGCTTTGATAAGCACCATCCTGATGAATGGCGACGTTTTATCGATTCGTCAAAACTTAGTTTGAAAGCTGTTCTACTTCGCATTGGAAATAAATACTCATCAATACCATTAGCATACGCTGTTCAGATGAAGGAGTATTATGAAAATATGAAACTTGTATTGAGCAGGATTCAGTTTGAGAAATATGTGTGAAGATCTGAACGTAATAGTGCTTTTACTTGGACTGCAACTTGGGTACACTAAGTTGTGTTGCTTTTTGTGCGAGTGGAACAGGAGGGATA
Organism: Lycorma delicatula; assembly: GCF_047948215.1. NCBI lineage: Eukaryota > Metazoa > Arthropoda > Insecta > Hemiptera > Fulgoridae > Lycorma > Lycorma delicatula. The sequence continues at coordinate 186,058,091 of NC_134458.1, read as the reverse complement.
GGAAAAACCATTACATAAAAGAGCAGCGGCCAAAGAAAGAGGTACTTACTGTAGGAGAGAAGATATATCTTCTGTATCTTCCGCCACTATAAAATTCAAAAATTCTGTTAAAGCAGTGGATCGTAATGGTGCAGGGTTTCAGTTTCTAAAAACAAATTGCCTAATATAAGCGATGCTAAAATAAAGGAAGATATATTTGTTGGACCAAAAATAAGAAATCGCGTTTGAAGAATGTTTGAATGACTTGGAGGTTGCTGCATGAAGATCAGCATTTCTAAATGTAGTAAACAACTTCCTTGGAAACCATAAAGCCAGTTACTACAGAGAACTTGTGAGAAAACCCCTTCAAAATTACAAAGAATTTGGGTTGTAACATTTCACTCAAAATCCGTTTCATACATTCACATTTTCATTTTCTATAACCATCTCGACGCTATCAGTGATGAACGTGGAGAATTCTTTCACCAGGAGATATCTATAATAGAAACACGATACCAAGGAAAATGGAATCCAAAAATATTAGCTGACTACTGCTGGAATCTAAAGAGGGATCTACCTACAGCAAATTACAGCAGAAAATCAAAAAGAAATAGATTTTAGGTGAACACAAAATGCATGAAATATATTGTCATATTACGTCCACCATACATTTTGTGTTTCAAAAGAAATCTCAGTTACAAAAAACTGAGCCCGATAGAAAAAATCTATTAAAATAGATGAGATCAGCATAAAAAATACTATACGAATCAGCCATTCCACTCTCATTTAACGAATAAAAAATCAAATTTTGTTTTCCAGTGTTATCGGTTCAATTAATACAAAACAAAAAGTGACACTGTAAAATACGACAGGGTCTTAATTTAAAGCTTATTAATACATGATAATATAATAATGTGGTTAATTTCTACAACTTGAACCTTTTTCAATGCTCGTTAAATACTTTGGTAAAAGAATCACTAACTTCTATCTAGCGGTTTCTTAGTTTTAAGTATACATAAACACTTACACATGAATATCCTGGTTTTCATGTAATTTTTATTATTATTATTATTACTATTGTTATAATAAAACAAATAATAAACATAACACATAATTTTTGGATAAATGTTTTGCAAACATTTTCGGGTAACGGTTCCGTTAAGAGCATTTATATTAATTATAAACTTATAACAATCTTAAATGTGTATTATTATCTTGATGTGTGTGTGTGTAATATATATGTATAAAACAATGTATTGTTTAAGATTTTGTTTCTTCATGTTTATTTTTTGTTTTTTTTCTACTTGAAATTATACTGTTTATATAATAATGTAATTTAATGTATTTAATATACTTTTATTATATATTTTAAATTAAATATTGTTAAATATAAATTTATATTATACCAATTTCTGAATATATTAGAGTAATTTGCATTGAATAGGAAGGATACGTTGGGGAACGAGAAAGCGCTTTAAACTGGAAGCTTAGCTTAGTTGAAGGAAGGAATGTTGCGGGAATTCAGATTCTAATAGGATTACATTTAGATGGAAGAGTACTCACACACATACAAATGTACATTCATACACTTAGTATAGTAATAATACATAAGCACTCAAACGCACATGCATATATGTTTAGTAGTAATACATTCAAATTTTACCGTAACACTTTTATGTGTGAATATTAAAATACTATTCTTGGAGAATCTTTCCTTTTGTTTTAGTAATATATCGTTATTTATTTGTTTCTATAAAAACAATAATTATAACTGTAAACAGAACCATTAAACAGTAATAATAATCTTCTTATATAAGATTAGTTTTTATTATTCTTTAAGAAAAGAGCATAAAGCAATAATAATACGTTTAGGATAATTTTCATCAACAAAATATATGGTGAAAACAATAAATGAGGTAAAGATTAATCAATTGCAACGTCATATTTCCTGATGTTCAGAACAAATTTCTAAAAGATTTATATTCTTATTGATTGAATAAAAATTTGATGGCGATTTAAAAATAATTTATCATTGTTACTAGTGATGACTGATTTCATTATTTTTCAGTTGTGAAAAAAAAGATAAATTATTCTAAGAATCTTATACTACATTTTCTATATTATTATCCGTTACATATCTATTATCCGTTAGATATCTATTAGGACTAATAGCGAATAAGTTTTATCTAAAACACATCATTTGTTATTTTAAGATAAAAATTACGGTTGTCAAATTTGATTTGACTTTATTAATTTTTTTAAATTTATAAATAGAAATATTAATGCAGTCTTTTTTTAACAGTAAAACAATTTAATTCCATTGATCGATTTGAGATTGTATTCATTCATTCATTCGCCTAGAACATCATCATAATAAATGTAGTTTGAAAATTTTGTTTCAAATTTTATATTACAAAAGTAGGTAAGAAAGAGTAAAACGGAAATAAGAAAATAGTCAAAACATTATAAAGAATTGTTCAGCTCCATCTTTGGAAAGAGTTTCTACTACTTCAAGATATTATCATGGATTGTAGATTGAGGTGGAAATAACACAATGACTATGTTAAAAAATGAAAGATTTTTACGGCAAATATATTTTGCATGCTCTCAGTCATTAATGGAATATTGCATAATTATCTGGGGAGCAGTACCAAATACTTATTTAAGTTATTCAGAAACATACATTAAAAACAGCTTTTAATAACTCCCGATTATTTTCTAGTAAAACACTTCCTAAAATTTCTAATATATTATCTATACAATAGAATTAAATGAAAACCTTCGTTAAAAAAAAAAAAAAAAACAACTTTAAAATCTATTATGTATATAGTCTCCGACCAGTCTCTAGTAATACATTAAAAATTCCTAAAATTTTATCTGATTGTATTAGGAGACAACTATTATATTCAGGCAGTAAATTAATAAATGATATTCCATCTAATATATTACAATTCCCTTTCGGAAGATCTAATATTTGGACAATTGAAAATTGGATAGAGGATAATCTGTTTTTCATTTTGAATTATTTAAAAAAAATAATAACTTATTATTTGTAATATTACATAATTAACACTCATTTTTCAGTAGTTTTTTAATCAATTTATTTTTTTATTTAAAAATAAGATATACTACTAACTGCAATATATGCATTTTATCCAAAAAGCACCGTGAGCGCACAATTTTCTCTTATGTTAGCGGTTCCCTCCCAAAAAAAGAAAATAAATAACATTTTGTATTACTAAGATTTAATTTTTAGTTTATTTCAATTCTCGTTATATCTCATTTTTATTTTATTTTATATTAAAATTTATTTTAAAACGTTAATTTTTTTTTAGCAGTGTAATGATATTTTTTTAAAATTATACAATTTTTTTTTTGTAATATTCTTGAGAGGCAAATGAATAAAAAAAATGAAATATTGGGAATCGCAACCAATGAAAGTTGTTTTTTCACGTAATAAAATTAGAAAGGAGGGATTAAATAAAGTAGAGGTAGAAAGCCGACTACGACAAGGAATGAGAGTAAAATAAGTAGGGGAGGAAGAAATAATTGTAAGATTTTGCTGATCACATTGCTATTTAAACTAAATGAATTAAAAGTAATGTGTCGGTATAAATTCATTAATGATGGATAAATTCAATTTAAAACTAAAAATCGTGATAAAAAGGTAATTTAAATTCAACATAAAGAAAAGGTAAATAATAGAATAGAAGAAAACAAAATGTACGAAAAGTCTTAGATTTTTTTTATTTATGTAGTAAAATTATAAATGATAGATAAAATGAACATATTAAAAGCAGATTTGAATAAGCAAAGATAACTTCCAAGAGAAAAACATATCTATCACTATCAAATATAGATTTCATAATTAGAAACATGTTTAAAAATATTTGTATGGAGTGTAGATGTGATAACTAAGGAAATATTAACAGGAAAGACAGACATTTTTTAATATGGCATTAAAAGTGAACGTTAAGTAATAAGAGAATTGATAAAGTACTAAATAAGAGAAGAGAGACATTTATGGCAGAATCTAACGAAGAGAAAACCTAGATTTTGAGGTTACAGTGTAAAAAATTTAAAGAAGACAATAAGCATTTGGTTTACATTAAAAAGATAACTTAGGATGTATTAAATAACTGTGGAATATAATTTTTTTTTAATATTTGATCATAGAATTTTTTATTTCTAACTGTTCTAAGGATCCAATAGATTTTTTATAGATCTAAAATTCCATAAACAACCTCTTAACATAAACTAGAAAAAAATGTTTTCTACTTTAAGTCGCTTAAAATTTTAAATTTACATTTGTGTAATCTTTTCTCCTTAATACAGAGTAATATTTAGCTTATTGGTTTCATAGGACAACCTATCTAGGAAGTAGAAAACTGTTCTTACGTCTGTAGTTTAATTTTCAAAAAAATTTATCCTTATATTCTCCCCCTGTTTGGATTTTACAACTACTTGTAAAGCGATCTGTTTCTATTTCTCATTTTTAATCTTATAAATTGTATCTATTTGAAATTTTTTTCTGCCCTAAAGTTATTTTAAGTTAGTATTTTAAGATAATCCGAATTTCGAATTGCTGAATCATTATGGTTGCATACAAAATGTTATATTTCGTGGACCATGTTAAAGCAGTTTTTTCCCCGTAAATATATTTTCTTCCTTTTTTATTTTTATTACTATATTAATTGGAAATTAATCTGTTTACTATTTGTTGTTCGGCACATTACGATATGGCCTTAAAAGTTAAATGACAAATTATTTTTCTGGTAGTGGAGATCTAAAAATGTGAATTTATATACGTCATTTACAGAATCAAGAAAAATATAATAATCAATGGATGATGGCTTTACTTGGTGAAAATTCATAATCAGAAAATGCAAAATGAAAAAAATATATGAACAGAAATCTTCTGTTCATAACATCTGAAGAAGGTACTGTGTATCGAAACAGTTGTCATATTTAAATAAAATTTGTGAAAATCAAAAACACATATTTTTCAATTTCATTTTTCAATTTTTAAAAATACACAGTATACCTTTTATATAAGCTAATCTACTCGTTTCTAACGTTAATCATTTCCCCCTTTTTTATCTTCCGTTTGTTAATTATTCCTCACTTAAAAGTTTCCTTCATGAAACCCTGTTCTTTCTTAGTTTCAAGAAAAAAAGTACTTTTTCTGGGAATTAGTCTTTTGAGGATCATCATAGTTTGGAATTTCATTATTTCTTATACATTTATTAGGTTACTTCTTTCATATCTTTTATTTAAGAGGAGTTTTGAATACTTACTTAACCTATTAATTTGAATCAAAATTTTTTTTTTTTAATTTTCCGCTCAACATCAGTTAGCATTTTTTGATCAGATGCTACTAAATTGCTTCACATCTTTTTCCGTCTAATTTATACCAGAAAAACTATATATTACGTATCTAAATGTGAGTTATTTGCACATTCAGGTGTATAGATGTCAGGAGGTTTTGATCTATATAAACATGTCTATAAACAAATAACTAATTATACGAAATAACCGATAATATTGACAAGTATAATTACTGAATTTTAATTTTATTAAAGCTTCATATAATATTTCATCGCATTCAATAATCATATATAGTCTGAACATACAGGTACATAATATACCTCCATCCAGAGAACTCAATAGAATGAAAATTTTGTTATTTATGTAAGCTTTATTACGCTATGTTGTAAATAAGTAATAACATGTGAACACTATGTAAATCGTATGTAATATGTAATTCAATTCGGAATATTGATTATAAGCAAACCATGTTGATTATATGGAATAACAATGTTGAATGATGTCATTATTGTTATTATTAGTATTATTACTACAGAATTACAGTAAATAGTGTTGTTCAACATTCAACGCCCTATGGATAAATTACAGTTCTACTAGAAGGACCATACGTCTTCTTGGCGTGTATTTCACTCATACATCACTTTGTACTCTTCCCGCGACCACCTCCCATCAACCCCTCTACCAGTACAAGTATTCATCTAAACAATTACCTTCAGTAACTGAATAATACGTTTTGTTCTAGTTTCTAGGTTTATGTATTACAGTTATATTTTATCGCTTTAATATATTACTTTACTTTTCTAATTAAAGTAATTAACCTTTTAGGAAAAACTTAATTAATTGTTTATATTTGTACATGTCTCAGCTTTACTCTTTATTTTCTTATAATTAATAAGTAAAATATAATATTAAAAAAATTGTAATTTAATTTAATAATTAGTTATATTTTATTTACTGGTTTTTCACTTTTTTGTGATAACAGAACAATATAATTAGATTGAAATACCTTGTTAATCATAATTGTTAATTATAAAAAACTAATAATTTCTATCGAAACGGGATAGGTTTTCAATTTTTTTTTGTCTTCAGTCATTTGACTGGTTTGATGCAGCTCTCCAAGATTCCCTATCTAGTGCTAGTCGTTTCATTTCAGTATACCCTCTACATCCTACATCCCTAACAATTTGTTTTACATATTCCAAACGTGGCCTGCCTACACAATTTTTTCCTTCTACCTGTCCTTCCAATATTAAAGCGACTATTCCAGGATGCCTTAGTATGTGGCCTATAAGTCTGTCTCTTCTTTTAACTATATTTTTCCAAATGCTTCTTTCTTCATCTATTTGCCGCAATACCTCTTCATTTGTCACTTTATCCACCCATCTGATTTTTAACGTTTTCCTATAGCACCGCATTTCAAAAGCTTCTAATCTTTTCTTCTCAGATACTCCGATCGTCCAAGTTTCACTTCTATATAAAGCGACACTCCAAACATATACTTTCAAAAATCTTTTCCTGACATTTAAATTAATTTTTGATGTAAACAAATTATATTTCTTACTGAAGGCTCGTTTAGTTTGTGCTATTCGGCATTTTATATCGCTCCTGCTTCGTCCATCTTTAGTAATTCTACTTCCAAAATAACAAATTTCTTCTTTTCTTCTCCTATTTTCACATTCAGTGGTTTCCAACAGGGAAGTAAAAAAATATTTGATGTTAGGATAATCTTACTCAATGTATTATCACATGTAATCGTATATGAAACAATGTATATGAAAATAGACATTGATGAGGAGGTTTTAATTGATGGAGAGCGGAAAACATTTTAATAATATATAAATTGATTTTTCTGAATAGATCTTATATAATCGTATCAAAAAATTGGATTAAATGAAATAAAACAAAAATATTTCTTCGGTTTTACATGTTTATTAATTCTTCTAACTTGTCAGAAAATGTAAATGTTAGGAATTTATTTTAATTTAGTTTTTGTTGAAAAATAAAAATTTGTCATTATTTTCTATTACACTTTAAAAGCTCTATTTAATTTATTAAAAATAATCGTTGCCATAATATTATTATCAAAATTGAATTTATATCACTGAAAATTAATAATTTCATTTAACATATTCTTGGACAGTTCCTGTTTTTTACCCAAGTAATCTAATCTAAATATCACATAAATAAATATCACACATCAATTAAAATAACCCCTAAATCCGTAAAAACTTTATTAATAGTTTTCATTGATCTTTACTTATAAATGAATAAAGATGCTTATGAACAAATACTTGTAATATTGGAGATTTTTTCTATCTTTGGAAGTTGGTTCCAAAAAAAAATTATATAATTAAACCTTATTTCTTGTAAAATAGTAGTCTTGAATAAAAAAATTTTCAAAAGCTATTTTCCATAATTATATGGATTTTAAAATTTATTATTTTTTTAAAACAATGATAGTTAAAAAAAAACAATTTTTGTTTTTAACATCATGAAACATTTAGAAACGTTCTAATAAACAATTTTATTTTCAAGAATTGCGTGTAGTCACATCAAGAACTGAAATAAATTGAAAAAGATGATTACTTTAAAAACAGTTTACAAAAATTAGCTTAAAATCTAAACTTCGATAAATTTTCGATTGCTATACGATTATGAGCAATAAACAATTTGGAGAAAATATTAAAGTAAAATTAATAAACCAAAAAAGAAGAAGTAACTGAAAAATAAACAGTACTAATGAAACATTAAAACGATTTTCTTATTCGGGTTTTTAGAATAAGAGAAAAAAAAATTAAACGACTGTCTTCTTTAAGCAGGTCTAATAGAAAATTTAAATTTAATTTAATAACATGTAAACGGTTTAAACCTAATATTAAATATCAATTTTTAATTTTTTTTTTTTTAAATTTTTTCTTATGAACGTAATAACCAAGAATTAGAGAGTTGGGAATTTACTTTGTTAACAGTCAGGCTGAAACTTAAGTTTTGAACAACGTTGAGATATCTTATAGCCTTTCTGAATTTCAAATATGTTAAAAAATCCTTCTTTGAAAGTTTTCAATAATCAGAACGGTTATCTTCTCCTTTAAATTTTCTTCGTGGGGAGGGGGATCTTTTTGAAAGTTTCAGATCAATGTTATTTTTATCTGTCTTGGGATATTTTATATCCTAATTCGTATATAACTAAGGTGTTTTAGTAAGAGTGGAAAAAATTAACTGAAAATTTATTTGGTGTAGACATTTTTAATCGAAATTTATTTAATCTTTCTGTTTTGTTTATATTAAATTTAGCGGTATTATTATTTTTTTTATTATCATTAATTAATTTTTTTATGTGTGTCCTCTTCCGATAATATTTAATGATGATAATTGTATTACCATCAAAATAGCCCCCTTGGTTTAAATTTGAAATAACATTTTTGAGCGCAATCTTCTGTTTTCAAACCTAAACGTATATATCATTTAAAGCAAACCTCAATGTTATGGTGATACGATTAATAGAAAACAACGGTATGATATATACAATGGTACGATATATAAAAGAAAACAACATTTTGTTTCATTAAAATCAATTTTAGCAATTCCACAAGCCGTACACACAAAAAGATTTAGACAGACAAATAAGTATTACAGTACCGGGTGATTCAGAAAGGATTTCACAATTTTAAAAGCATATACAAATTTATTTAGAAAACTTACACATTCGGTTGAAGTCTCATTTTATAGCGAAACACATTAATTTTGACTCGGTATTTCATTAGTACTAAATTCGGCCACCAGCACCGTCACCAGTGTTGTTAAAAATGGATACATTTACCGGTGCGGAACGTGCTCGCTGTGTGTTTTGGTTTCACGATTTGCAGTCAGCAACTGCAGATCAACGTAATTTTTACGTTGATGTCCTTCTCCGTACTCGGAGAAGGCTCCGAGTACGGTACGGAGCCTTCTACTAGGCGTCCAATGACTCTTGACCCCAAACCTTCGTCGAGACAGTTTGTTCTGTTAAAGATACAAAATCACTAGGACACCCACGCGTCCCTGAAGCTGCTGTAGAACAACTGGAGAAGGCTTTGCACATTGTCCGAAGAAATCAACTCGACGTGGGTCACGTGAGACTGGCATTCCACAAACGACTGTTTGGTGCGTATTACGTAAACGATTGTACTTGAACCACAGTACATTGCAACTACTAACCGTAATGCAGTACATTACAGATGACGATGTAACACATACCTCATGACAAAGTTGCTCGGCTGCAGTTTTTTCTTCGCATCGGTAGCAAGGTGAACTTGCGTAATTGCCCAATATGAGGTAGCAAACACCCTTAATGAGACATTGCACCTTACGGTGATTTCGGAGGCTAAACAGAAAAGTAATAGCACATTCGTGATAGACCTAAGGTCAATGTTTTATGTTTCCTAAACCAAGACTGTGTGGTCCGTTCTTCTTCTAGGAGGCAACCGTAAATAGTATAGTTTATCTGGACGTGCTTCGAAATTTTATAATTCCTCAGTTAGAGGATGATGATCAAGATGGACGCCATTACTATCAGCAAGACGGGATACCACCTCCCTTCCGCCTAGAAGTCCGAGATTTTCTTCATACTCGATTCCCAGAACGGCGGATTAGTCGTGAAGGTACAGAATTTCATGGCCACCTCGTTCCCTAGATTTAACCCCGCTAAATCTTTTCTTGTGCGGTTCCATTAAAGATCGCTTTTATTCGACGAAAGGTTTCATTACGAGATCACCTTTGCCAGCTGATCTCGTTAAGCTGATTTCAAATTAACGTCGCAGCTGCAGAGGTAAACCCCGAATTACTATCTACCAATCTATAATGAAATAGACTTCAGACAGGATCTATGTCGCATTATAAATGGTCACCGTATCGAACCAAAGTGAATGTTGGTTGACAAACTTGATTTTTCTATGAAATGAGACCTCAAACGAATATGTAAGTTATCTAAATAAATTTTTATATGCATTTTAAAGTTTTGAAGTCCTTTGTGAATCACCTGGTTTTTTTTTAAGTTAAAAATAATAATTTGACCCGCCGGTTTAGTCTGATGGTTAAACTTGTCATCGTAAAATCAGCTGATTTTCAAAGTCGGGAGTTCTAAGGTTCGAGTCCATGTAATGTCAGTTGCTTTTATATCGATTTGAATGCTAGACTGTGGATACCGGTGTTCTTTGGTGGCTGGGTTTCAATTAAACACACGCCTCAGGAGTGGTCTACCCCTGAATTTGTTTCAGACTAGTTGTTTACCGATACAATTGCCTTAAGGCTGCAGCTACATCAGTCTTGGCAAGTCGGTAGCGGTAATTTTATTTTATTCACCGTGACCCGGAAGTAGCTGGAAAACTGATGGGAGAAAACAAAAAAAAAAATTACAAATAAACCCCCATTTCTTTGAGCAAAATCGTAGGTTTACTAGTGCTAAATGACGAGGTAACACCAGGAGGAACAGATGAAATAGTTGAAGGAAAAGATAGAGTTAAAAAAATAAGCTAAATACGAAAAAGAAGAAGAGGTGAATAAAGAAAAAGGAAAGGGAAGAGGAAATCTTAGAGTAGTGAAAGAAGAAAGAGAAGAGAAGCAAAAAAAGCAAAATGAAGAAGAAGAGAGGAATGTATCAGATAAAGACTAGGTAAATGAACTAGAATTAAAAGAATAATCTTAATTTCGTTTTACAGTTTACTTATTCCAAACTAGATTAACTCATTAATTTATAACATAAATATTATTTCGCAGCATTTAAATTATTATAATTTGAAAGCAGAAGAGAGCTCAAAGACCATTTCCTTTACAAAAAATTAACTTTTGTTTTCCGATTAATTTCAATAATCCGTTTATACGGCTCTTACTTGGATATATTTTTAATTAATAATATTTATTGGAATATAGAAAGAGAAGTGGTAAAGATTAAAGTCTATAAATGCAAGATACATGCATCTTATGTTGTTTATTGATATAGCCTACTATAGAAAGTGAAGTAACATTTTCTATTAAAGTTTAGATCATGGCTGACGACTGACCACAGTTAGAATCAAGTTTTGAATTCGAGAGTTGGAAGTGGAAAATAGGAAGGGAATTTATTAACGAAGAGGGTGCTGGTGCTGGTAGTCATAGCGGTGATGTGGTGTGATGGTGGGATTTCTTGATTAGACAAGTCTGGATTTGGGTCTTGGCCACAAGGATGTAATAGTAAGGGTTTGGATTTAGAAGGGGAATGAAGATGAGGAAACAGCAGCGGTTTGTTACATTCTATCTTTGTCATCCCTTTAGCCAATAGCTAGATGGGTAATAAGATCTGATTGCATAGTTTAAACTCTACTTTGTTGTAACCTCACACATTTACACACGCACACACTCATACATATACAAAATAAGTTAGGCTTTGATATATAAGGGAAAGACTCTATACTATTTCAGTTTCATTCGAACTCAGTTAGCCTTCTCCTTCTAACTGGAACCGAATATTTTGTAATAAACTTTAAATAGAGTGTCCGTTGAATTGAATAGACTACGTATTTTCCTATATTTTCAATTTGAATCTAATTCAGGAAGTAATCCTTTTTATATCCGGGGATAAAAATTACATCCTTAACAATTGTTAATAGGAAAATATAAATTCAGTACTTTACTTTTGCTAAATCAGTATTCCTTTCAACGTATAGTACGTGCATTTTGCTCAGAATTTAATAAAATCCACATGAATAAGAAATCAAAGTGCAGGAGAGATATATAATAGTTATTGTATGAAATAAGAATAAGTTACATATCATTTTATTCATAAAATTCTTTAAAGAAAATTATATTTTGTCAAAAGACCTGATAAAAATCTTCTATACCTTCTTACAGTGCTTGTAACTTATAAATTTATTCTTCCTCTTGAATCACTCGACTAATGTTTTCGAAATTTTGAAAAAGAAACCTTATTTCAATAATAATCTAAAACAAAAGAAAAAAATACATTATCTTTAATAATTCAATCGTTCGTTTCAAGAGAAACAAAACCATAATTAATGTTAAAAAAATAATGTTTTTTATACAAGAGATAATCATAACTTAAATTTACTTGATAGGTATTTTTGAAATACGAGATCTGATTATGATTTTTCAAAAAAAAATTTATTTATACTGTTTTAAATTAAAATTTTATTGCATTTGGTAATTATTTTTCAGACATCAGTTACGCTCTTTATAAAAGAATTACATTTTATAAAAGTTTCTTCTCAGAAATAATTTTGTCAAAAATCTATATAAAATATCCCTTATTATAAAATAAAAAAGCTGGCAAAGTATTGTACAACTTTGCCGGCAATTAATATATATATATATATATTTTAAGGTGCGGAATAAATTAAAAAAAAAATTTTCTTTAACATAAAAAATTTCCTTGAGTAAAGAAAGTTTTCTCTAAATCTAACACTCCCTTCAATAAAGGCAAAAATAAGAAAAAGGTTTTTAAAAAGAACTTTTCTATATTTTAGGTTCCGGATCTATATGAAAAAAAAAATGTTTAAATATACCTTAGTTCGATATATGAGGTATGAATTTTCAAAAAATGTTTGGAAAATATTTAAGCCGAAGCGAGACAGCTCAAAAGAACAAAAAATATATATCTCAATTTTAAGAGATAGGGTTGATTTATATATGATATGTTATTAACAAATTTACTTTAATACATATTCTCTAAAATCGAAATTTGTTTTTCTCGCGATATCCCCCACTCATTAACGAATTTTTTTTTCAAAATTAATATGATCAATCTCCCACGTATATAAATGTTTGAGCCAAACTTAAAGAAAATCGGTTTGGTCAATCCTGAGATATAAAGCCAAAAGCACTCCGACACACATATATACATAATACGCAAATACGTACAACAGATGTTTTTTTTGGTTAGGTGAACTAGTTGGATCCTAAAACGTAAAGATTTGCAAAATATCCGATACCCCATTTTTGACATGAACAGCACATTCATCCTTTAATACAGCTATTCGCCGGGTAAGTAAAAATTAAAATTCATCTTGTCTTAAGAGTTACGAAGCTAATACTGTAATCACTTTTCTAAAAAAAAGGCTTCATTCATTATAACTTTGAACTCTTTTCAGAATTTAATTCTCTTTATTCATTGAAAAAAAAATTATGTGAGATTATTTGGATCATATTTAAAATGACGCAGCACAAGTGTTTTATTTTTGAAAATTAAAAAAAAAAAATATTGTGTTACGGATAAAGAGGCTCGTTTATACATTTTAATCTAGGTTGGGCTTTTTACAACGATCGGATTGGAAACACGGTTCACGATCAGATAGAACCACTCTTATTAAATCAGATAAATAATAAGATCTCATCTTTAACACAGAAGTAATGGGGTTCTACAAAAAAACATAAAGAAAATTACAGAATAACAGGATGAAGTATAAGGAAGCGAAAATAAAGAGATGCCACCTACAGAGAGATTGCGAATTGAAAAAATTCTCTTCTGCCTGAAGCAGGATTTGAGTGTAGGAGAATGGATAGATGCCCGTCCATCGCACCCAAAACACACTACAAGATCGGAGTTGCTTTATCTGGGACTGGAGATAACATTTATGTGATACGACAGATTTTATTGTCTAGTTTCTAAGCTTCCTTAATGAAAACCTTAGTCCATCCTAGAAATATTGTGTCGTGTGGGTGTATTAAACTAAAATAGATAAACTGCTTACCGATTTATATACTCCTTTCCACTGGAGGGTAAAATTGGAAGATAATTAGCATTTAGTATCTCAAAGATTATTTTAATCATCAGCAGACGATTCGAACTGGTCGCCGCTACTTAATACTCTGACTACTATTGTTATGAATAATGTCATTAGACTAGTGATGCGCGTAATTTCTGTGCAAACGCATTAAATATTTTAATATTCTATTTTTTATAGCGTAAAATAATTGTGGTATAATCGAGAAATATTGCAAATGTATGCTTTTATTTTTCATAATGGATTCTTATTATTACTGTGCGTATGTGTGTGCGTGCGCGCGTATATATATATCTACATACGAGTATATATATATATATATATATATATATATATGATTTTACTAAACATAATAAAATATATGGTAAATCTAAATATAAAATAAAATTTCATCTGTAACAATAATAAAATATTTTATAACGGTATAAAATCTACGATATAACCAAATGGAACTGAACAAAAGACACATTCAGAAACTAACCACGGGTATTTTGTGGTTATTCTTTCAGACTCTATAACACTTTTGGTAATAACAGTTACACATATAACACAGATATGTTTGCATGGTATGGGATACTGTCCAAGTAGGTCAAAACATTCACTGTCATTTGTTGGAAAAGTATTAACTAGTTATCTAAATATATATATATAAAAAAAAAACACGTCGTGAGTGATTTAATAATCGACGCGCAAAAAAACTACTAAAGATAAATCGATGAAAATTTGTATATACGTTCTTCGTACGGTGTAAGTGCACACTAAAAAAGAAATTTTTAAAATCCCGAATTTAAATAGTTAAAATGGAGTAACGATGAAATTTAATTTTTTTTTTAATTTCTCGATAACAAATGAAGATATCAACTTGATTTTTTTTTGTATGTAATCTTCCTATAAATATCTAAAAACCGATTCCTAAAATTTTTGGAAATTCGATAATGAAAGGCGTGAATATAGGTAAAACATTTCGAATAATGATTGCAAATTTTCCCCCCTTCCGACCATAACAAAGATATTCACTCGATTTTGGCTTATAAATACTTTTCAGATAAATACCTAAATACCATTTTCGGGCTTTTTTAATTTTAATATTTTAAGGCGTAAAAAAACATAAGTTGTTTTTTACATTTTTTCCGTTTTATGCTACCGCTACTGAATCAATCTTTATGGGATTTGCAAAACTTGTAAGAGATTTGGTGATAATTTATGTTTGTAAATCTAATTATGTATTTTGCGGGCAAAGCCGCAACGGGAAATCCAAAAACCAATAATTAGTGGGTCTGTTCTGACTAAACTGTTGCTCTGAGGAAATTACAATAGACTGATAATTTTTATAAATTGAACAGACTTTAATTTTTATTTATCATTATTATTCTGCCAGACTAAACCTCACCGCGACGGGACAAACGTGTAAACATACAGCGCGAGCGAAGCAGCTACGCGGATGCTAGCTATAGTATAAAAGAACATTGATTCATACCCTTTACTGTAGTAAACATCCCTAATGAGTCGTTAAACTTACTGTTTTATCATAACGTTCTCTATGAACGTATAAATACTTAATCTTTAGAATTTAATTCAATAATTATCCAATTAATTGTCTTATAATTAAAATAAAATTAATAAATAAAGTATATATAATTAAATTTGTCAAAAAAACATTCCATTATACCTTAAATATTATTATATATTCTCTTCTTTTCAGTTCAATTTATATTAAAACTCTTGTTACTTTTCTTTAGTTTGGACGTTCGGTTATTTGACTGCTTTTTTACGGTATTCTATTTTTTTTTCATTCTTTTCCAATATTGACAATAATCTCGTAGCCTCAATACATATCAAATTTCCTTCATTTTTAATTACCTGGTTCATAAATTCTAACCTTTGCCTTCTTTTTTATTTAATTTTTATTTTATACACTTCTATTAGCATGTTTATTAAATCTTTGAGTCTTAGCGTATTAAACTACCAGAATTATTCTTCTTTTTATAAGATTTTATTGAAAATCTATTAACTTCTCATACTACATTTTATTGTTAACATCTTAAAAGAGTATCTTTACTTTTTAATTTCCTTATAATTAATATTTTACTATTTTAAAGCGGTTCACTCAATGAAAATATTTTAAAAAATCTATTTCTAATTTTGAAAAACTTTTATTTAAAATTACGTTAAGAACCAGATAAATTATGTCGTACTAATTTTTTGTAATTAAATAAACTTTTAGTAACTACTCTGTCAACATTTATGTCTTTAGATGTAAAAAGGTATATATAATATAAATAAATTTATTTAGTTCCTTAAAAATTGAAAAAAGGTGAGAATTCTAAAAGAAATAATGTTTGAAAATTCAATAATTGAACACTTGCTGAATTCTTGAATATGATTAATGGGATATAATTGTTATTGCATTTTTGACACAGGACGGCGACATATAATTCCTGATCAACCTCCTTTATCTTATAGGCTAAACAAATGAAAACCGTGTAAATTAATTGTTGAGGCTACGCCTCGAAAATTGTTAAATGTTAATGTAACATTTAACAATTGTTTAAATTGTTAATGACTTTTTTTTTTAAGAAAGCCATTCCAGTTGATGAATTAAATTATAATCTTTTCAAAAACAGCTTTCCAATAAATGGTAGATATAAAAATAAATTTATTTTACACAGATGAATAAATGTAATTGGTAAGCAGTTATAAAATATAACATGACAGGTTCATCCTTGTTTAAAATTTCTGTTGTTTTACAAACTAGTTTACCAAACGATATTAAATTAAAAACGTACTACATCATTATTTTATTATACTAAATATATTCTTAAATTAAAATTACGAGAAAACTAAAAAAAATAAGATATTAATTTATACCGTAAACATTCAATGGCATGTAGTAATGGTATAATGTTAAAACATTCAGTTTAATACAGACAACGTTATATTAAAAAATACTCATTAAAATTTTAACATTAATAATGATTTACTCATAATCGTAACTACAGGCTAATTTCAAATTATAAACATTTTTTCCATGAGAGAACATAAGAATATATTTTTTTAAATATGCTTTTCTTCTTCAAAAAAAAAAAAAAATATCGTACTTAAAAGTAAAAGAAAATTACGTTAAAATTTTTTTTTACATTTATGCATGACTAAACAGAAAAGCAGGGGGCGCACCCCACGCTTTCTTTTTTAGTCATGTATAAATAGAAAATCTTATTAAAAGTAATCTTCTTGGAAATTTAATTACTTTTTAGTACGAATTGTTTTTGTTTTTTTTTTTAAGAAAATATGTTTTAAATAAATTTTTTAACGCTTTTTTTATTTTCTATTTTTTATAAATCATATTTGAACAGAATAAATTTTCTTAAGTTAAAACATAAAAAAGATAAAGCGTTAATTTTACCACTAATTTTTTTTCTTTTAATTGTATTAATATTTAAACTGACAAGTAAGTTTTTATTTTAGTTGTTTCAGTTCTTTAGCAAAGAAAAAATATTAATATGCAGTTTTACTATACGTACATTATACACTGTATAAGTAGTTTTCATTATTATAAATGACACCAGTTATTTATAACTAAAAATCATATGATTATCTTATTTAAATTTTAGAAAATAACTTTACAGCCACCTAATCTACTTATTCTAACCCACCGGGTCGGTCTAGTGGTGAACTAGTCATCAGAAATCAGCTGATTTGGAAGTCGAGAGTTCGAAGGTTCAAATCCCAGTAAAGACAGTAACTTTTATACAGATTTGAATACTAGATCATGGATATCGGTGTTCTTTGGTTGTTGGGTTTCAATTAACCACACATCTCAGGAATAGTCGACCTGAGACAGTACAAAACTACACTTCATTCATACACATCATCCTCTAAAATAATACCTTACGTAGTTCTGGAGGCTAAACAGAAAAATAAAAAATCTGCTCATTCTAATCGACGTTCAAAATCAATCGGATCGATAGCTACATCATATCGATTCTGCTTTCTTCCTCAAGATTTTATCCTTGTATCTCTAACAACTTTTATATAAATGTTCTATAAATATAAAGTATAGAGATATACATAATTAACAATAGAATATTGTATTGTCAACCGACTTGCATCATTATGTAAAATTTCACCATTGTACGACGTCGGGAAGCGAGTTTAATTAAGGTTGCAAGATTTGAGGACTCAGTTGAACCGTTGTAAGTTAAAGAAAAATATGTTCAAAAATATCCTGACCGGGAGTCGAACCCAAAACATTTCGAATAAAGAGCAGCGATTGTACCACAGCTCTAAGGAGGTCGATAGTTTGTAAATCCCATTCAATAACCTCTAACATGTGTGGAATAAATTATTTTTATTAGGCCTCTGTTAACTTCGTTTTTTTTTCATGAAATGTCAAATTTCATGTTGCTATGTAACATCTTAGATTTATTACACCCGGATATTTTGTTAAAAAGTATTCATTACTAAATTTATACAATACTAAATTCATTATAATCATTACTAAATTATTCAATACTAAAACTTAATATTAGCTAGGAGATGACTGGGATGTCTTCTTTTTGATTTGAAAATTTTCAACATGAAATATAAATAAGTGTAGTTAATGAATACACCATCTGAATTTACAATAAATTTAAGTAATGTTTAACAGTAAATAATTTTTAATAATTAAAGAATTGTTATGTGTCATCAGATCTAAGGTAAATCATGTAAAATAGATAAATAAAAATCTAGTAATTTATATTGGCGAGGAGGGTAAATCAAGTTACAGAGAAGTTGGTCAATTTCTTTACTTTTCCCAAAAGTTAGTACAATATTTAAGTTTAACTTAAATAATTGAGGCTTGCTAACTAAATTAGAACTTAAGCTTAATAAAAGTGTTTTTAATCCGAGCTGCAATCATTACTTATAGTAAACGAATTGTTTTTTTCAATGGGCTATTAAAACTTAAAATACAGGTAAGCTGTTCCTTTTTAAAGAAAAAACAAAAAGAAAAGAATAAAAGAAAAACGACTTTAAATATCAGCCAGAGATTAATTTTTAGATAAAAAAAGTTTTAACCAAAGTGATTTCTAATTTATGACGCTAATGTAGAATTACCTTTATTTCCAATAATTGCCCTTAATTAAGCTTAATTAGAGTGACTTTAATAACGATTTTCATTAATAAATTCAAATTTAATTTTAATTAAATCCTGGATCGTTTAATAATTACTGTTCATAATTAATTTTATTGTAATTTCACGTTACTAATAAAATTAAGAATATTTAGATTACGTTCCATTGTAACAGTAACCTACAAACTCGGTTATAAATAACATTTAAAAAACCTCTATCATACCAGATAACAAAAATATTTTTTTGGAAAACATTGCTATACATCTACCTAAGAGAAACAGCTGTACATTTTTGTCGCTATTTTTAATTAAATACTCATCTTTTTAAATAACTCCTACCCAATTTATTTAAAATTGGGTAGGGAATAATTGAATGTAAAGTCAAAATAGCCAGATGCGAGGGGCCCAAATGACCCTTGAGCATCTGGTACATATAATATAATGCTGTTACATAAAAAAAAAGCAGAATTAAAAAAATATATGAAGATACGGTTAAAGAAAATAACAGATAAATAATGTCAGTTACTTTTCTCTCAGAATAACAGTTATCAGTTATACTTTCACAAACAACTATCAGTTGCCAATGTAATTTATTATTTATTATTTTTAATACAAATGACAGTATTTTGAAGTTGGGAAACGTGTCAAAAATTCAGAAAAAATTCTTAACATTTTATAAATTTTTAATTTTGTTGGTCTTTCAGTTGTTTGACATTTAATAGAAATGGGAGTATTTTGACGGGAAACAGGTCAAAAATTCAGAAAAAATTTTTCACATTTTATAAATTTATTATTTTGTTGGTCTTTCAGTTATTTGACATTTAATGCACTTTTCCATTTCTTAATGTATCAATCTTTTCTCTTCCCAACACCTCTTCTTACATTTTTCATCCTGTTTCGTATATACTAATCGACGTCTTCTTTTAGTGATTTTACTCTTTAAACATGATAAATGTCCCTGTTTCATTCCATATAAAGTGTTAATGTGGAAGGTTTATATTCTAATTAAATATTTATTGGTTTTATTTTTAATTTCTTAATCAGTGTTTGAAATTAACGTACCTTTTTCGGTATAAAAACTCATTAAGTATATGCAGTCAACTTATCATATAATCTATAAGTCGTCCATGCTTTGTAATTTTGCTAATTAAATGTGATTATTTTGTTTTTTTATTTTAATATTTAACTTTTCATTACACTTTTTCTGTATTTTCTTTCTTATTTTCTGTTGTTTAATTTCAAATTGAATTTTTCAATCAGTAATGAATTCCCTCCATTTCACTCAAAACAATGTTGTTATATTGAAATAACAATATAACAGATCTTATTATTTTTTGCCCCTTGACCTTGTAAAACATTTTTACGATAAATAATAATTCAACAATAAAAAAAGAGAATTAGAAGTTATTAAGGAAATAAAATTTTATGTACTTTTCATTAAAAAAAAAAAAGAATTGTATTTGTAATTTAATATGCGTCAAGGAAGTCGCATAGGAAGTCGTGGTGTTCACATTAGATTTTTTTTTCTGAATTCTATTTTTTCTTTAGATCATCCTTTTTTTTATTCCACTTCACAATAAGAAATTGTTTATTCAATTTAAAAAAAATTCCTTTTGGAAAGGTTTGATTTTCTTACACCTTCTTTCTTTCTAAAATTAACTTGAAGGTTTTTAATTTTTTTTAAGGTTTTTAAATTAAGTTTTAAAAAAGTATTAAATTAATTATTAATTTAATAATTAAATATATGCACGGTGAAGTTAAATTCAATTTTTATCTTAAAACTTCTTTAAGCTCTGAAGATAACTTAATTTTTTTTAAATTTTAAGTTTTCATTTGAAACATTAATTTATGCAAATAATGAAAAGTTAAAAAAATGAATAATCCTTAAATATTATGATATTTTATAATATGTACTTTATATATTCGCTACCAGTAGTTTTTTAATATTCCTTGGCATTAAATTAAAGTATTTTAATACTTAACGGATTTTGAAACTTAATTTTTTTTTGTGAATATTTATGAAATTTTATTATAGATAAAAAAAAAAATATGAAGAATAAAAATAGTTGTTAGTATTATTTAACACGAAATAAAAAGAGAAGACATTCTTCATTTCAGGCAAGGAGCTCTTGCTTTTATGAGAGAACTGCATGGTTAAACCGATATTATACCGAAAGATTTAATGCAGTGGTTCAAACTATGCCCGCGGTTCATACGAGCGCTATTCAGGCTCTGAGGTTTAAAATTATTAATGTTGCTCTGTCAGCATCTGTCTTAGAATTTTTTTATCATTATAAATTTTGTGCGCAAAGTCTTTTTTTGTTTTATGTTTTTGTCCTTCATTAGTAATACTTTAATGTCAATACTACTGAATTGCATCAAACGTTGCAGAGTCCATATCATGACGTCCACTTTTTCGGTTGGATTTGGTACAAGATGAGAAGCACAAATTAATTCTAAGAACACGTTCCCTAAACAATGTCGGTCTATAGGAAGTGTAGCATTTCAGCGTAACCTTTCATTTTTCCACGTTCCATTAAATTTGTGTTTAAAATTTTCCATTATATTCTATTATTGTATTAGTTGATTATATTCATCCAGTTCGACAGAAACAACAATATAATCTTATATATGAAGCCGAAAGTATGTTTGTTTGTTTGATTGTGCTCGCATTATGCAAGACTCAACCCACCGATTACTTTCAAATTTGCAGAATACATTCGGCTTATCCCAGGGAAGGTTTTAAGCCATAGACTGAGTCCCTAGCACCCTTGGGGATTAAGATGTGAATTTAAAAAGTCATTAAAGAAAAAAGTGATTGATTCTTTCACTTCATTATTATATTTCCGTCACCATGGCAACAGAAATATGTTATGAATTTTTTGTCGTCAAAGGTGTGTGTACTTTATTTAGCATACATATTACTATTCTGTCTTTTGTAATTTAGTTTCTTTTTCAGGTTTATATAAAGCCTGAATATTTTAACTGTTAGAATCTGTTGTCAGAATTACTCTCACAATCAGGGTAACGAACACTGTGGGGAGTCGAGTGGGCGAAGCCCTCTGGCTAGACGGGAATGGCGACCGAAGTGGTCTCTGGGGAAATGGCGAGTGAAGCAAGTTCTACGGCCCTGAAGTAGGCTCCGTGGCCCCGGGGTGCCCCTGGGTCGGCTCCGGAGTTTAACACCTGGGCCCCGGGGATCCAAGGAGCGGAGGCCACTGGGTAGACGATTGGGCTTGAGAAATGTGCGTCGACTAGAAGTGTGCTTCGGCTAGTCTATCAATAAAATTGTCTTAAAGCACAAATATTAAATGGAAATTTAACTTTATTTATTAAAACACTATAGAAATCATTCATGGTGATTTGACAGTCTAAACAGTGCGATTTGAGAAAAATGTTATTTTGTAGCAAACTAAGGGTAAATACGTAAAAATATTTTACACTTAACTCGGTTACAGGACTATTTCTTATATCAGTAATTAGATTTTATCTAAACTTTAAGAAGCTGTATGAAATAGCGTACCTGGTTACTGTAGTCCAATTGTTGCCATATAAATAACAGTTCAAATTTTTGTCAGTTAAAATATTTTACCCTAATTTTCTTAAAATTTGAGCTCTTACAAAATAAAGCACACTGTTACACGTATTCTTTCTCTAGATTATATAACGAACATGTGTTATCGGATTTAAAAGAATACTTCTTTAAATACAGTAACTGAATTAATACCTTAAAAAATCACGTCAGAATATTTATCTTTTAATTTAATGTACGATCAACGAAAATTATTTTATAAATATATATTTAGAATTTTCTATTAATTTATTCGTTTACATTTCTTTCATTAAATAACTTACATCTAAAAAAGTATAAATAAATAATTTTACGTGCGATTGCATGCATGCATTCACGAGTTTGTATTTATGTACAAGTATATTACAAAAAGTAATTATCAGAAAAAAAAGAAATCTTTAAAGTTTAGGAAAGGCTGATTTAATATTGCAATTTACAGAAACAATTAATAATTAAAAAGAAAAAGAAAAAAAAATTAATAAAAAAACTGCAGTTCATTTTTTTTTTTTGCAATCTGAGCGTTGAAGCGGTATAAAACCAAATAATAAGAAAACTTAACCAATAAATTGATAGAAGATAAAAATAATTGAAAAGATAATAATTAAATTCATTTTCTAGTGAATAACTATACTTCTGACCGATTCACAACTACATTTGTACAAATTCATTTTAAACCGGTTGAGTTTAACACATGAAACAAATCTTTTCTTATGAACATAAATACTTTTTTAAGAAATTCCAGCTTCGTTGTAATCTTAAAATACCGATTAACGACTCTTATTTTCGTAACTAGAAAGTAAGAAGTATAACAACTCAATTCTTAGTAAAATGATTTTGGTTAATTCTGTACTGTAGCTGAGATTTATAACTTTAAATATGTAATTTTCCACTATTGTCAAAATAATTTAAATTCTCATATTATTAGACATAAAAGTAATATTAGAATAAGTGTTTATTAACACGATTACGTTTTAATTTCAGTTAATTACAACAGTTTTGAATTTTATAAAACGGAAAAATATTTATTTTTGTTACAGGAGGTGTGCACGGTCTTCGTGATGTAGAATTAAAGGTGCCTGCTGCAGTTAGTCCTGGAGATACAGTTACATTAATATGTCGTTACGATTTAGAAGGAGAACCTCTATATACAGTAAAATGGTATAAAGGTAGAGAAGAGTTTTACCGTTATATACCAAAAGAACATCCTCATACTCTTGTCTTTCCTCTACCGGCTGTAAATGTTGATGTAAGTAGAATTAAAAAAAAAATTAATTCTAATTTATACATCACTTTAAATAATAAATTTTCAAACGTTAAAATATATAAATATTATTTCAAAATATTTTTCGACATTTTCACATTATCTGTTCATTAATTATACAATCGTTGTCGTGTGATTGTTATTTGTTTATCTTAAAAAAGAAAAATTGATTTCAAGACCCGCTCCCATTTTATTTGTAAGGAAATAATTATGTTCTCATATTTTCTTATTATATTATAATATAAGCTAATTAAGCCAACTTATTTTCATAACGATTCTAGATTTCTCACATTTAATAAAATGAAATTGACATATGAACTAAAGAAAAAAGTTAATTTGTACTTTCTTTTTTGAACTTTTTCTTCTTCTTCTTGTTATTATTATTATTATTTTTATTCTTATTTCTACATTAAAATAAGGGTAGGTCCATTAAAATCAACCCCTGATGAAAAAGAATATTTACAAAAAACGCAAATGTAGTAAAGCCATTTTGATAATTTGTTATGGAAGCCGTCGAAAAAACATTAAGCGACTACTCTTGGGCGTCATATAAGGCAATGGAATGCGAGATTCAATATTATAATAAATTTTTTCTTAGCTCATCTCATTAAAAAAAAAACTCAATTTATGAAGAAAGTGCACCTTACTCGTATTGAAATTGATTCATTAAATCATAAAAAATACATAATAAGCAAATATGCACACGTTATATATAGCTGTCCACTAGCAATGAGCTAGTGGAAAGTTATAAAAGTTATACTTTGTCCAAAGGCTCATTACCTTTGGAGGTCAAAATTGAAAACACGTTTATTGTTATTGTAAAATAACATTATGAGACCACATATGCACCACTTTTTCGATGACTTTCTACCATTTTTGCAGCAACACTATAATCCCGTCGCTGTATAACTAGTGTGGTTTACGGTCAAAAAATTGTGACACGTGGTTTTCACAATCCTCATTTAAAACTGACTTAACACCAATCCCGAAGTTCTGAAGAGATAGAAAAAAATCATAATCTGATGGTGCCAGATCCGGGCTATACGGTGGATGCATTAAAACCTCCCAGTCACGTTTTCTCAATCTCTGACGGGTCTTTAAAATTGTATGCGTCTGGCGTTGTCAGCGCGGTATACGACACCCTTTCTGTTGACCAGTTCAGGCCGTTTCTTTTAAATTGCTGGGTGCATTCACTTTAATCGTTGACAGTATACGTCTGAGTTTATCGTTCTGCCAGGCGGCAGCAGCTCGTGATGCACGATGCCTTCCAATCCCACCAGCATAATCTTCCTGGGCGTCAGTGTGGGCTTTTCCACAGACCGTGGAGCTTCTCCTCGCTTCGACCACGATCTTTTTCGTAATTATTTATCGTAGGTTATCCGATTTTCACTACTTGCGATCTATTGCTTCAGAAATGGCTCGATTTCGTTACGTTTCAGTAAAGATTCACATAAAGAAATGGGATCGAGTAGATTTCTCCGAGTCAGATCATACTACACTCAAACATCGAGCTTCTTTTTATTTCCAGCTTTCTCAACATTATTTAACGCTGTTTGGTGATGGAGTTTAAGGTCATTGGCGATGTCATGACTACTTACGTGCAGACCTTTCCCGATTTTCACTAAAATACGCTAACGCTATCTCGTGCGCAAAAGGCTCAATACTTTTTACCTTACCTATTATATATATATGTCAACATACTAGCATCCAAATCGTGACCTCGCCTGCGCTATATGGTTGCTTGCGTTTCCTTTTGCGGTCAATTTTTTAATTTTTATTTTTTAGTGAAGTAACCGAAGCCAAATGCAACCAGTCGCGTCGTACATAGAGTATTAACGGCTGTGTTGGTTGAACCACCGTCGCACCCTTAAAAAATCGAAATTCATAAATACCCGAAAATAATTCTTAGATATTTATCTGAAGAGTATTTAGAAACCCAAATCTACTGAATTTAGTATAGTAAGAAACGGGGAAAATTTGCAAACATTTTTCCTTCACTCCTTTCAAGATCGAATCTCGAAAAAGCTAGAGATTCTTATTTTTTATATTCACATTAACATTATACACACCAAAAATCAAGTTGATATCTTCAACTTGATTTGGAAATACAGAGAGATTAGAAAAAAAAAAAATCTAATTGTTACTACATTTTAACCATTTAAATTCGGGATTTCAGAAAATCCTTTCTTAGTGTGCACTTACACTATCAGAACATATATACAAATTTTCATAAATTTATTTTCAGTAGTATATAAATATACTTTTTTTAAGGCAGAATTAATGATATTTATTTATTAGCTTTTAATTTGTTATTTTACTCTACATTACGTATTGGTATCAGCCTAATCCTAACACAGTTTTTTTTAAATATTTATTTATTATTTTTATATATTACTTTTAATTAACGTTACAAATACTTTATACCGCTTACTTACTTCAATGATACTAGCTTTAATTCGTATACAGTCATGTTAAAAGAAATGGATTACGTATCTTTTTGTTTCAGTAGTTCTTATTACAACCCCTTGTTTCTACTTACTGTCTACGCGTATGTCACTGATTAATATTTTCTTTTTATGTATTGTAGCTGTATCGTTTTTATGCCTCTTCAAAAGTAAATATTCGTTTCACTTAATTTCTTCTGTGGCAGAATCGTTTTTTTTAAGACAATAATAAATTTTTGCTTGCCTTTTTTATTCATACTTTTTTGTCTCAGAAACTACTGTTCTTTTAAGATTTAATATAGGTTAATTATAAAAGTCCTCTTCCACATATTCCATGCATAATGTTGTAAATTAACAGCAAAAAAAGGAAAACAAATATTTTCTGGAAAAATGTTTCCATTTTTTAAAAAGTCATTTCCACCGGTATTTCTTGGAAATGTTCTACTTCTGAGATCAGACTTTGAGAAATATCTCTGAATACAAATTTACAGATGATTATATTGGAATATCAATGTAATTTAGATTGTATGTTAAGTTAAAGAATTGCTGGATTTAAAGGACAACGTCCAACCTTTCCGTTTACAGAAAATAGTTCATTAAAGATCAGAATTTTGTTGAAACATCAAATCCAATTTTGGGTGTACAATGTTTAACTAAAGAAAAAACTAACAATTACAAAACTGATGTATTACTATGGGTTTGGATTGATATTAACCAACTCAAATTCTTTCTCACGATCGCCATATTACACATTTAATTCGTTTATCCGATATTTAAGCGTATCACCTGTTGAAGTTCCAGCAGAAATCTGCAAAATAATCCAAATTACTAAACAATAAATTAGATAACAGTGCCATACCATTTAAACGACAACTTCGAAATCCGACTGATTTATTTTTAAACAAATACAAAACGATATATTTTTATTTATTAAAATCTCTCAACAATTAAAGCCATTAGCGAGTTTACCACTAGACTAACCCAGTGGGTGAAAAAAATATTAATTCTACTGTAAAATAAAATCTTCAAAATTAAAAAAAAAGAATT
This sequence comes from Lycorma delicatula, assembly GCF_047948215.1. Taxonomy (NCBI): domain Eukaryota; kingdom Metazoa; phylum Arthropoda; class Insecta; order Hemiptera; family Fulgoridae; genus Lycorma; species Lycorma delicatula. The sequence goes on along the minus strand of NC_134458.1, from coordinate 186,030,595 downwards.
ATATATAATCAATTCAAAATAAAACAGATGCAAGAAGAAACATCAGTTTGTAAATGATAGTACACAACTAGGAAAACATTATTTGACAAAAAAAAAATATTTTTACTTAAAAAATAGCAACAGATTAGCGATATATAGCAGCTTAATAAAAAATAAAAAAACGAAAAAACCCCCTGAAATCTATAGGCAGCAGATTTTTTTAATGATTTATAATTATATTTATTCAGTCATTTTAAATTTGTAATAAACTTTGTAATGAATTATAAATTGTTTAAATTAGTATTTTTACTAAAAAAACAGAGCAGAATTCTGCTGATTAATAATGTGTACGTACGGTAATCAAAAAATATTAAATAATTTTTGTTTTTAATTATTCAAAACTTTTTTCGTATAGCTGAAATATGATATTCACGGAAATTATTCTATTTATTCCCATAAAATGTCACCTTCAATAAAATAGTTAATTGGACGAGTTGTACATTTTATAAATTTTAACTGTAATTTAAATACATTGCAGTTAGTTATCCACTGAGAATAACATATACAACATTGAAACGATACGTTCTAATTTTCTAGCACTCAATGTAAAACAGGTAATCAGTCAGTTCTGTTATTGGCGGTCAAACATCAAACCGGGAGAGTAAAAATCATTCCCCTGTCCTTTTTTTTAACTTTTACTGTCATGTTAGTTAATTGGATACGTTACGAGTATGCCATCCAATCTATTTATTTTTTTCTTCTTGATTTTTTCGTTTTTATTATCTTTTTTTCCTTCAATATTCACAAACAAATAAAAAAACATCATCGTTATTGCATTATTACCTTATATTTTGTTTGATCTTTATGTTCTCAATAAATCAATGAAAAAGTTTATTTTATGTAAGTAACAGATTTGTTTAAAAATTATATTTTTCATCGTATTTTTTTCCTTTCATTTAATGAAAATTATAGGATTTTTTTACAGTAAGAAGTGCAGGTTTTATTTTTTGAAATGTAATTAATTAATTTTTATTTGAATTATCTTTGTAACGCTCTTATAACATTTATGTTTTTTTTTTAATATCAAATTTATGAATCTATATATATATATATATATATATATATATATATATATTTAATTTTTCAAAGTTTTAAACTACAGAAGAAAAAGTATTTTAATAAAATATTTCAAATATTGTATCCAATATTTGAATAAAATTAAATAACATGTTATTTAATTTTTACTTTTCTGGCCTTATAGATCTAGAGCTGCTGCAAGAAAGAAAGTATTGTAATCAGTCAAAAAATTGAGTATGGGTTATTTTGCATTTCTCAATGTTTCATGACCAAAGGAGCCCAAAAAGAACAAAATGTGCGGGTAATGTTCGTACGTATGTACGAATATATACCCACTTGTGCTGGCATGTTTGAATTTCAATAAATCTTAACTAGATAAACCGATTTTTATGAAATTTGACACAGACACGTGTATGTGGAGCAATATATTGATACGTTTTTTAATTGATATGTGAATATCTCCAAGGGGTGGGTAGATAGTTTTTCTAGGGTTAACTGTCTCAAGATTTTGCTAAAATATCACTTTATATTAAGCTTCGTATATGCGTACATGCTTATCTTAGCATTTTTAAAAAAAAATTTTCGCTCCCAATTTCTCCCCTTCCACAAAATTGAAAAAGTGTATCTTTTTATTTAAGGCACATTTTTTAACCGAATTTTTTCTGTCTTCCTAGGCATAGTAATAATAATGCAAACGAACCCAAAAAAAGTAATAATAATTTGGAGACAATATTGGCGGTAGGGGAACCGATAAAAGTTAAAAACATCCATTTTTGGGGGTTTTATAAAACTTTTTTTTTTAATTTAAACTTTTAAAATAATATTGCAATAAAATTTCATCATAATTCATTCCCATCCTCAAAAAAGAAATCTTAGATAATTTTTTATTGGTTCATTTTTCAGAGGAATTTTTTTGCTTCTTCCTTTTAACACAATAAGCGTAAAAAAATCAAAAGACTTTCTTTGGGGGCGGAGAACAAGAAGAAAATAAAAAATATAAATTTTTTGAATTTTTTATTTTTTTTCATGTATCATTATTTTCCACTTCATAAGAATAAATAACCATTGCCACGAAAGTAGAACAACTTTGTTGTCAGCTTTTTTGTATATAAAACAAACTAAAAAATTAAGGATGAGTTAATCAACAATTTCTCCGTGGATGACTGTGCTACATTTCTCCCGGAAGTTTGTGGTTCAAAACCTGTTCACACATGAGATTTTTCACACGCTATGAAATTAATATTTCAATGACTTTTATTGGACGTGGCCCAATAACAAATAGAAATATCTAATAAAAAAGGAAAATAATTACTATATGTTATATATTACAAGATATATGTTTGTCTATTTATTATCAAAGTAATAGTAAGGAAAATTTTGTTAGGATTAAATAGCATTTTGTTACAACATTATTTTGGATTGGTTACGCATAATTTAATTTTTCAATTTATATATTGTAATGGGAATAACGAATTTTAATTTTGTTATTAAAGGAAATGAACGTTTATGAAGACAAACTATATAGAAAATTTAACTACTATTTAAAATTTTTTTATCTTCCAATTTTAAAATTTATTGGGAGACGGATAATTTGATATTGGCAATTAAACAAAAAAAAAAAAAAAATTGTAAAAAGGGTTAAGGAAGTACCTTTAAAAATTTCTATTTTTTTTTTTCTACTGAACATTCTTAACATTTCTACTCCTTTCTAGTAATAATTTAAAAAAAAAACAAATTCAGTAGGAATATTGCAGAAATTTAAAAGATTACGCTTTCAGGAATATTTACAAGTGTACATTAAAATAAACAAAATTATTGACTATATAAAAATATAGATTTTAGAATCTTAAAAAAAGTAAAAAAAAACATTCTAATATTCAAAATCAATCGAACGAAAATAATTTCCGTACATTAGAAAAAAATAAAGCAACAGAAATTATGTTTTTTTAACAATTAATGAAAAACTTTTTAACACAATCGCTGACTTGGGGAAATATATTTTATCGAACTTTTTAAAAATAGAGTTTAAAAATATACAATTATAAATACAAATTAATTTTATACTAAATATACAATTATTAATTAAATATACAAATAAATATACAATTATATTTTTAAATATATTCCAATATAATATGCTTTGTTGATTAAAAAAACAATAACTTAATTTTTTCTTCAAAGATATTTTTTTTTTGTTTTTTCTGGACGAAAAACGCTACGGCTTTATCATTGCACGACAAACAAAGATAGAGATTAATTTACAGAGGGAATACATGAAGGAAAACATTCCCAAAACTTTGTATAAAGAAAAATCTACGTTTTATTTCATAACATGATATTATTGCATGATTTGAAGAAAACATAAAAACAGCAAAATTACTAATTTTAAATTTGCGCAGAAATATGAATGATTCAAGGTAAAATCTGTCTTCTGCACAACTTAATAGACGGAGTACAGTAGTCACGTTATTTTGATTTCATATTAGGCATACGTTTTTAATAATTAAAACGTTTAAAAATGTTCGTACTTTTTTAGCCAGTAGCATCTAAATTTTATTTAATAATAAAATATTTCCTAAGTAAAAAAGACAAATTTTAATGACTTAATAATGAACATAATTGGTGTCAAAAAAAAAGTAATAAACTTTATAGCACTACTAATAATAAAAACTAAATTAATTACGTAAAGTTTAGACTTTTAATTAGTGAACTCTGTTTGTTTAATCATGATAATTTATTTATTTTATATTTTCTAAAACAAAAGGAAGCAGGGTAATAAACTGAATTTCCTGATTACGAGTGTAAAACAAAAATGTCAGATACGTAAAAACAAAATCAAAAGCAAAAAAAAAAAAAAAAATGAAAAAAGAGAGGTAATTGTAACATGGTTTATCTTTTAGGTATAGACTACTACATTTTAAAATGTAATCAATCATCTGGTAGACACATACCGTACATTTATTAAAACAAAACAAAAAAAAGGGAGAAAAACTTTCACCTTATTTTGTGGAAGTTAATTAAATTGTTTTTAATTTTTTTTACCACCCCTACATAGACTGGAGTGACAAAATTATACATTATTTTATAAATCCAAACAGGTAATCTTGAAAAGGTTGTTGATTTATAAACTGTGAGGTTAATATATCTCATACATACAAGGAAAATCCAAAAATATGTGTCAGTAGTTTTGATGCTAATATTTTTTTAATTTAATTTGTATTAATTATTGTTTTTTTTTTATTAATGGAAATAAATAAGCTTTAAGAAATATTTTTAACAAAATAAAATTACATAAAATTTAATTTTTTGATGTAATAATCAACAGCGCACTTTTTTATGTTTAGCATTGATGTAACTAGATTATTTTTATAATTTAAAAACAAAGATACTGAACCGATTCTAGCAAAAAGTGTAAACTAATAATTGAAAACTTTTGGACTAACTACATAATTTTTACAAAAATTGATACAAGGGTTTAGGTAGAAAGAAAATTTTTATTTTTTAATAACGCTTACAATTCTGTATCAAAGAAAAAAGAACTACTTCTTATTAACTATTACGAAGTGAATAGAAAATTGAATCTAGAAGAGCCAGACATCTAAAATGATCTATGGGGAAAAAATTTGTTAACTATAGAAAATATTTGTTTTTTAATTTTTCTCTTCCAAAAAAAAGTTAACTGACATTTTTTTTGGATTAAGGTAAACTTGATATTATATTTATGAAATCATATTCATATTTACCAAAATGTTTTTTCTAAATATAAAATAATGTGGCAATTTATGCTTTCACCATTAAATTTTCGATTGGATAAAGAAAATAATTGCTTCCTACTAAAAAAAAAAAAAAAAAAAAAAAAAAAAGATAAATTCTGTGCGCATTAGAAATTTAAAAAAATACTTTAAAGTTGTGATTGGGTCTTCTATCTTTCATTCATGCTTAAAAAAGCTCTTTCGGTTATCTGGCATCTTCTTTAAATTTTATCGACGTATTCTTGTTTTAAATTGATTCATAAAGAAATATCGTTAGCATGGTCTGACATGGTTCTACTTGCACTCATTAAAGTTCTGAGAAAACCGCATTCAAAGTTTCAACTGCTCATAACTTCTTTGTTTATGAATGAATTTCCATTTGTATTAGTAGCCAATTTTACATGTCCTTAGTATCTACTCAGGCAAATTTCCAGCTAGAACTTATCTGTACAAGAGATATGATATGTTATGTTTTGCAGTTAGAACCCTTGTCCAAACCAAATTTGTGATTTACGAAAGTTACAAAGTTGTAAGTGCCAATAGAGCTTTGTCAAATTAAAATTATTTATTTTTGTTTAAAAACTTAATATCTAAAGGTTGTAAGAACATGAAATAAAATAAAAGTAAATTTTGACATACTTTAAATATAAAAATAATAATATAAATAAATACTTTAAAAATAATTTTTAATGTTTTTAATTTTTATAATGTTTTTATTATTAGTTTTATGTTATTAACATAAAACACATAATATGTACTGATAAAAATGACGTCATTCATAAAAAAATTCATGTACAGACTAAATCTACTATATCAAACATGTAAACATAAAGAAAGATTTAGTACAAAAAATAAAATACAGATTTCAACAGTCACAACAAAATAGCTACCTTGCTTTTAATTTTTATAGCACAACATAAAACTCACAAAATACATTGCTAAAAATTACATCATCTACAGACTAATTCTACTACATCAAATGCATATTTTAAAGAAAGACTTAAAATTAAAACTTAACTTAAATACAGGCTGCAAGTACAAACAATAAAATACATGTTCAGCGTACTTTATCCTGTCAAATGTATAACACCAATTATTAATGTATTCTTTGTCTTGCAGTGGCATGAAAGGAAATACAGCTTTATATCCTTTTTTTTTTTTTAATTCTGAAATTTCATTTACACACTTCAGTATTTTGGGTTAACTTATAGTAGGACATTTAAACAACTTGTAAATTTTACCTTACCCTCCTTACATTTCATTTGTGTTGTCTAACGTAATGTAACAATATTCTCTCGTTCGTACATGTCATGTGTTATTTTATAATACACCACATGGAATGTTCTGGGAAAAATTTCAAATATGCTCCTTGAGAATATGGCACGGTCTTATAGTTCAGTAACTTGGCAGAGCTTGAAAAATCCTTGAATTCTTTAGGCTGAAACTGAATAACACGATGTGGGTTTTGAAGGCTCACCTATTTTAAAATTCTAATTAATCCTATAAGAGAGTAAAAATCATTCTTGCTCATTGCTTTTTCTATCATTCTGTATGAATTGTCTACTTTTTGTATATATGAGCGTCCAGTTAATATTTCATTATTACAGATGAAAATTCTGGTGTTCTCTCAGAAAATGTAAGACTGCATTAGATATAATAGAATTGCAATTCTGGGGTACACATGAGTCGGAACAAGCAATTGACTCACTAAAATCATTCTCATCAGCAACAACATCCAGAATCTCATGAAAAGCACTTGCAATATCATTGCCTGATATACCTGCCACATTTTCATTCCACAAAGCACAATAGACTTTTTTAGTTACAGTGTAGTAGGCGGTTAGATTATACACATTGAGTTTTCTTAAATAAAACAATGAACTAACATCTGAATGGGGAGTTAAAATAACATTCTGCAAATCAAATAATAATACAGGTAGATCTTTACAGTTTCTTGTTTCCTGACCTGCATTTCATATTTTGTATGTGGTGAATTTCATAATCACGCTTTAACTCTTCAGACAATCCGGTTTTATTTGCTACTTTAAATTTCTCACACAGATCACATCTGTCACATCTAGGGATATAAAATCCAACATTAAACTGTGTTACAAAATGCTTTTAGTACATTGACTTCTTCTTAGCTGACACAATGCTTTTATTTCCACACTATTTCTTGTATAGATAAACATCTTTGACATACTTAAATAAGAGCCTAGGTAACTTCTGCTTGTATTGGCTCTGCAATAATGTGACTCTACTGCTGGGAATGATTTTATGTGCTCTGCAGCAGTATCACCTTCAGGCACCCATCTACTTTTTTTACTTCTTCCCTTTTGGTCCTGAGTAGGTGTATTGGTTATAATATTTTTGTACTATGTGCAGTGTACACTGGTTTCTGTGATATGGCAAGTGAACCTAAATAAAATGATTTGCATACTTGAATTTCTTCTCCTTTAATATTAAAGAAGTATTTAGAAGAAAATTTTATTCTTGAAGCCCTGTGCTGTAGTTCATTATGTGTTTGTGCCCTATATCATCATTTTCTTCAATATATTTTTTTTTGTATAGCCGGCTGTGAGAAACCGGTTAGTGGTATTTAAAGTAAAATGTCTTATTTTGGTAGCAGATGGCAGAGAATAGAATGAATGGTGAACATCTGAGTATTCTTCATTCAAACTTTTTGGTTGGCAATTATATTTACAATCAAGCTGGCAGTTTTTGGAAGTACTTATTTGTTTCCTTAGAAAACTCTTATCTCTTTGACTACTATAAGCCTTACCACTCTGGTGTGCCTTCTTTTTTATATTAAATTCCCAAAACGATGGATTAGCTACAACTTTACAGGCATTCTTCTGTGGTGTACTTTGGTGAATGGAAGTTTCAGGCCTAGAAAAAAATATATTACACAACATTATTTTTCAGTTGGATATATAATTATTAAAGTATGTTCATTACAGAGCTTCTACAGAAGTAAAGGTAGCCCTGTGTATTTTTCCATAAAATAAGTACACAAAGATCAATATTTAAAAAAATAAAATAAAAAAATGTTATCACATTAACAATTTCCCAAGATGCCGGGTACACTAACATTAGTTTTGCACTACAATGTCACAAGAAACAGGAATTTTACACTTGCTAATAAATATACAAGTGAGGATGTTTATCAGTTGCTTTAATTTTTAGTACTAATCTAATGTCCTACTGCCAAGTAGTATGCAAACTGATTCCTTAGATGTAGTTTTATATTATGGATTTTCACATTATTGTTGTTGATGACATGGTATTTATTTATTGTAGAAAAATGAAAACGCTATTCAATAATCAACACATAACCTGTTGATGATATTGACATAAATTAACCTGAGAGAAGTATATACTATATTAGTAGCATATTTCCTTAATTACAATTAATTATCTCAGTTCCATACCACTTTCATCTAGTTCTTGGTCATTATCCTATGGTAATCTGATACTGTATTAATACTATCAATATTTTCCACGGTTTTTGGTGCTGAATGTCAAAAAAATGTTCTTTTTACACTGAAGATTTGCCTTTATTTCCTTTCTCTTTTTTCTGCAATAAATAAGGTCCATATAGCCGAAGTGCAAAGAAACAAAATAACATTTATGCTTCTAAGAAAACCATGCAGCATAATGCATAATGTATACAGGCCTCCATAAATTAAGGCTACATAAATGTAACCTATTGTTAGTGAATTTTTTTAAATGTTAATGAAGAATGTACTTTGAAAGTATTTTAGCATGCATTTTATAAAGTAATTTAACAAAATAAAATTCTTCCTGATAATCGTAACAGAATAATTAGTTATTTACTTCATTATTCTTGTTATCAATGAAAAAATACGTAATCAAAATATGGTAATGAAAATTCAACACCATTTCAGAAAAATGGAGTTAATCATATTGCCTTCTGAATGATCTAAATGATCCATATAGAGACAGCATTAATTGTTAAGAAATTAAAATATATTTAAGTTGCCTGGTAAAGATGTCTTCCTAATTACGGCTGCCTCCATCGCCATCACCTGAAGTTGAAGGTAAAATAAAATCATCTGAATCATCATCACTGAACAAATCAGAACTATAATCTGTCAAAAAACTGTACTTATGATTAGTACACTCTTAATAAATAATTATGCAAAAAATCAACTACTAGCAAAGAAACTCTACTTTCAACTTGAAAACAGTTTTTCTAAGATGAGAAACAGCTGATTAATCATTCCATAACACCAGGTGTTTTTACAGTATGACATAGTTCTAATTGGTAGTAACAACCTTGTCAAAAATATTTCTCGAAAAGTACTGCAGATAGAACTGCGTAACTTTCGTTATTTTATGTATTTTCGAACAGATTGCAGCCAAAATCTGTTCTTTTTAAAGATCTCATTATAAATAAACTAGAACATACATAACCACAATTTTGGCAATTTTGTCAATTAGAACCTTGTCAAACCAGTGCAACGATACATATACAGAGTGACTCAAGAGGAAAGGGAAACAGTTTGGCAACTGATTCTAGGCCTTGAAATAAGGAGAAAAGTTCATACAAACGTTAAGTCCGAAAACATTTTGTTATGGAGTTACGGCTAGCCAAAAATTTCATCCGAAATTTTGTTTCCCTGGTGAAATTAGGTCATACTGAAATTTTTTAAGGCGTTATATCCTATAAGGAAATTTTTTTTTTATATTTGTTGATCTGGAAAAACCAAAAACAAAAACAGGTCCAACAACTGTATCTCTGGTAGTTTTCATGAAATCCAACATAAAACAGAACAATTCGGTCACAAATCAAACATTTTTTTTTTAGTTTTATGTTCAACAACTCTTAAATGAATAATAAGTGCCTAAATTTTATTATCAAAACTTGTAGAGAATTTAATTCTGAAAAAACTGATCTAATAAAGTTTATGAAAAAAATCAACATTTATTATTAAAAATCAAACAGAAGAAAACTTAACAAAAAAAATGTTATATAGTAAACATTAATACCTGTAAAAATTTACAGTATTCTTTAAATGAGAATTTTTTATGTAAAGCGGAATGAAAGAGATTCTCTAAATCTTTAATTTATTAAAATTGACGAGTTTCAAAATATTTAAATCCTACTTACTAACTCAATTTAACCAGCAGTCAAATAAACAGCCGTATCTAAAATACTATTAAAAAAAAGTAACTTGCATTAGAATTAAAATAAAATAAATTTGTTAAACGAAAAAGGAATTGCTGAATTTAAAAAGAATCATTTAGACAGTTTTTTTTTTCATTTTCTAATAATTTAATATGATTTGTCGTATTTTTATTTACAGTTTTACTCTTATTTTCTCTCTTTAATAAAACTATACTTTGTTTTATATATATATACCGATTGTTATACTGGAAGGTTGATGGTTGATTAAAAGATTACGTCTGAACCAAATAATACAGTAACAAAAAAGTAATCTGTTTTCTTAGCAATGGATGAAGACAAATATGAGACGGCTGTTGACATAGATTTTCGATTAGCTGGATTTCGTTTTACTGATATAAAAATATCAATAAATTTACCTTAAACTTATTATCTGTTCATTCAGTTTATAATTTAAGCTATACTTACTTTTATACAGATCCTTGCTGATTTAAAAAATTAATTGTAAAAATAACATTAAGAGGAACTGGCCAGCTGAAATTCCCTCTCTTTAAAACACAGAATTATTTAAATTAATACTAAAAAAAAAATTCTGCTGAATTTCGTAGAATTTTATTGAAATGAAATATTGGTTTTCTTTTTTTATTTCATAGTGCTGTAAATTATCAATAAATATTTAAAAAATTTTATTGGTTTCTATATTTCTTTTACTCTCTCTCTCTCTCTCTCTGTCCGTCTCTCAAATATAAACGTTTTTCATAAACGTATGGTATATTTTGACAAATAAAAAGTAGCAAATAATTTTTAGAGCGTTGGTTATCTTTGTACTCAGATATCACAAAGTAATTTGTTGGTTAAAAATAATTGCAGACTTAATATACGAAAATAGTTGACTTTTTATAACGCTTATTCTAGTTTTGATTCGAAAACAATCATATTATTTGGTATTTATTGATTAAGAGGTTGATATTATACAAACGTAGAGATAAACAGTAATTCTGGTTCCTAATTGGTTGAATTCCGTTATCTCATATTTGAATGTTTTATATGATCTCACGTTTGCGACCATCCAATTTTGTCATATTTAGGCATACGTATTTCAGTTAGTGCTAAGATTACAGGATTGAATGTTTGTTTTTACATTATTCAGTAATCTATATACAGATATTTAATGGGATTATATAACTTAAACCTCGTTGTAGGTTGATTAGTTTAGTTTGAAGAGGTTACTGTAAAGTAATGTTCTGCTTTAATTTATAATGGCTTCCATTAATCTATGAAAGTGGATTAATATTTTATTAATATGTTATTCCACTTCATGTCTACTTACATCATTTCCGAACCATACTTAAATTAATTACAACATTATTTTATAATGAGGTAATGATTTATTAATTAAAAATGAATCCCGTTGTCCGTAGTATTTTTTTTCTTAAACAAAAATAAAGTAATTCCCAAACAGTTTTTCAGATTAAGTGTAAAATAATAAACTAAATTTTAAAAATATTATGATATCTCTGCCATTCATCCGAAGGTTCAGGATTCAAGTAACGGTCAGGCATGACATTTTTTCACATGCTGCAAAAAACTCATTTCATTATCATCCAGCGGCAGCTGTTGCAAGGGTCAGCCAGAGTAACACAGAATGTGGAAGAGTTAATTGTTGTTGGGCTTTCTTTCCTTCAATTAATTATAGGCATTCAATACATCTATTTTTTGTTCCGAAGGAAAGGATGTAGATATTTTTTTTAATAAAAATAAACTGTATAAAAATTATTAAAGTAAAACAACTATGTTTCTTTCCCTTCTCAATTTTCTACCTACGTAGGAAAATAAAATTACAAACCTAATAAAATTAAGTCAACTAACTAGATTTTAAGGACATTTTGTTAATTTTTTACAATGATAAGGATTCAACCAATCAGAAATTGAGTCATGTCATGCCATTTTTTTGAGGCGGAATTTTATAAAAATAAAATTACATGTTTATTTGTATTAAAGAGATATTGCACGCTATAAATTCTCAGTTTTAAATTGCATTTTTTTTTTGTATTTTTACGGGCATCCACTACTAAGGTCATTAGCCCTCATCACATTCTTAAAGGAAATTAGTATCACCATGAGGATCGTCATATGTAAGGGTGTAAAGGGCCCTTACATTTTATTTAAAGACACAAACTACACAGAAACATTAAAACACCACAAAAAAAACAAAACAACACTTATAGGGTGTAAAGGGCCCCAAAATTCAAATTTGAGATAAAATTCTCAAAGAAGATAAAAGTAAAACTATAAAAACAATACCATACCGTTCCATTTATTTTATTATACCCGTCTCGTTTAATTGTTAATTTTAGCACCCTCGGGGCGACAAGAACCGCCGTGAAGCAGTATATTAGTCGCGCCAGGATGCCGTGGCAGTTGACTCCTTATAAACAGGCTACAGGCAGCCATTGCGCTTACCCATAGCCTCACGCCCACGGTCCACCCTTGAGGGTCCCCCATGCCATCATCGGACACACCCCGACTCACTGGTCTTGAATGCAGACGAGCCAGAGTGGCCTAGGCAAGAGGGCTACCTCCCGTCACTATACGTGCCACGCTTCGAGACTCCCATATTTAAATAAATGAAACTACCTCTTAGAGACTCTTTATCACAGCTTTAAATTTTTCACTTTTACAGACTTGTAAGAAGTCCACTGGCATATAAAAATGCAACTATCTTTTCTTCATTTCTATTATCCAGTTCAGCAGTAATATCATTTCTAAGACGAAACCTCTTTCTGAGGTCCTCATATATGGTACACTCTTCTATTAGATGCTTGACTGTCAGTGTTTTATTACAAACACCGCACATTGGTCTCTCTTCGCCGGTTAACAAATATGATTTTGTTAATCGCGTGTGACCGATTCTAAGTCTAGTCACAGCTACTTGTTCTCGGCGAGTCAACTTCACGTCGCTTTTCTATTTATATGGAGAAGTTTTAACTGAGTTTAATTTTGTATTTAAGCTCCTCCATTCAGTATTCCACTTGTTTTTAACTACGTTAGTTAGACAGTTTTTAACATCTGCCACTCTTACAGGAAATGCATCCAAATCATCGCAGACTGTTGCCTTTCTGGCAGCTTCATCTGCGCTCTCATTACCTGTAATACCAGCATGCCTTGGAATCCATACAAATACGCATCGCTGGCCTCGTTGATTTAAAACGTATAAAATAGACAAGATGTTTGAAATTAGGACATCCTTAATGTCTTTGTTCCGAAATGCAACAAGTGCACTTAGAGAATCGGAACAAATTAGCACTCTCTCTTCGCAATAATTTTCTGTGAAGCGAAGAGCTTGCTGAATGGCAGTAAGTTCTGCCGTATAATTGCATTTTTAATTAACTTTCTAATGTTTTTTTTTTTTCAGTTCAGTGATGGAAACTTACTCATTTTATTTACAGGCAAAATCGTTTCATATATTGTTTAAATGTATTATACACATATTTTAATCATCATGGCACTTTAATCGATTTTATGACCGACTTCAGTAATTGGTGTGATACTCTTTTACAATTTTATACAGCCTTAACGCTGCTTTTTCTAGTATGCATAATGAACTGCAAAAAAAAAATATACGTACATTTTAGACACATAGTGTTTCATTTTAATCGCTTCAGGCGATTTTCTCGTAACCCACCGGATTGGTCTAGTGGTTAAACTCGTCATCGCAAATCATCTGATTTCGAAGTCGAAAGTTCTAAGGTCCAAGTCCTAGTAAAGGCACTTTTATACGAATTTGCACACTAGATCGCGGATATCGGTGTTATTTGGTGGTTGGGTTTCAATTAACCACACATCTCAGGAATGGTCAACCTCAGAATATACAAGACTACACTTCATTTATATTCATACATATCATCCTCACTCATCCTCTGAAGTAATACCTTACGGTGGTACCGGAGGCTAAACGGAAAAAGAAAGAGGTGATTTTCTTGTAAACTACGCACGATACAAATAAATGACATAAAAAAGTTACTTAGATTTCAGGGGGACAACTCTTAGTGACCTTGAATTTGACATTGAACTTTACCTTGACCTTATTTCAAGGTTAACACGATTTTTCAAATGGAATAACCTATTTTTGACCTCACTAATGAAAAGATCAAGAAAATTTGCATTGGAATATGAGGTTAAACATATTACCTTGGAAATTTTTGAAGGTAATATGGCAAACCATCAGAGATAATGTAGTGTTATACAAGTGCTGGATTCTTTTCGCAGATATTTACAGTCATCGGTTTCTAAGTTGTGAGGATTGCTATATGGTATTGTCTTGGATCAGCAAATTGTGTTAATCGGATATCGTATGGGATTAACTTCTAAATAAAATTTATCGCTGTATAATCTTAAAAAATTTCCAAGGTCATATGTGTGACCTTGGAAATTTTTTAAGGTGTGACCACATATTCCAATGTAAAATTTTCTGCTCTTTTCATTGGAGGGGTCAAAATAGGTCATTCCATTTGAAAAATCGTGTTAACCTTGAAATAAGGTCAAGGTCAAATACAAGGTCACCACGAGGCTTATACCTCCAATCTGAGTAGCTTTTTAAAGGTAATTTTTGCATTGTATTTTTGTAAAAAAAATATATTAAATATAAATTATTATTTAAATATAGTTGGCAAGTGCACAAATCAACATTTTAGTTACAGTAGCTATAAAACAGGACTAAAAATATCGATCGAAAAGATATAATAATGACAAACATTAAAAAATCACAAACTGCATTAGGAAAAGTAGAAACGTTCAATGAATTGAGATTTCTAGGTGAATTTATTTAGAAAACCGGATTAGAAAAATCAGCAATAAAAGATTCGGTTTCAAAATCAGAAATTGCTAATGAATAATAAAAAATTCATACAATAAAAAATAATACAATAATTCTGAAAATCTGGCTTTATTATTGCATTATAATAAAGCCAGAGAGTTTATACGAATGTGAATGCTTAAATATGAAGACAATTATGGAAAATATAGAAAAAAAGGAAAGGAGAATAATTAGAAAAATATTAGGTCCTGAAAAGGTTTTATATTTAGAAGCAATATTGAAATATATCGAAGTATAGAAGACAATAACGGACACAATAAAAAAACGAAGAGTCATGCTTTTTGATTACCTTATTAGAATGACTTACTAATTAGAATGACTTACTATTAGAATGAATTACTAATGACATTTTGCAGTTACTGTCGCCAAAATTAGCAAATTTTGTACTGTTCTTGTCAATTTCTACATCGTTATGTACGTATCGACTCGCTGTCGTTAGATTATTTATTTGTTTATTGTTTGTTTTTACGGATTATGAAGTGATTTCTTCCTCTAATGAACTTTATGAACATGAACTTAATGATCACTTTTATTGTGGATTGTCTTATTATGGGAATTCCTTAAGAACGCCGTGTCATGTGCTTGTTATCAAACGACTTACTTATAGTTCTACATAAGGATCCGATTGCAAATATACTCGTACTTGTTATGGAAAAAAAAATATCTTATCAAAATGCTTAAAAGTAAATTAACTAAGGAAATCTTTGATTTCGTCTACAATAGAAAAATAGAAATAATCTAGATAAAACTTAAATTTATAAATATAACATTAAAAAAAAAATGTTAAAAATACCTCTATTATTACATCCAAAATTATAATATTAAAGGGTTTCCAAGAACAGAACTCCAAAAAAGAAAATTCAAAAATGAAATTTTCGGAAGAATGCAAAGAACAATATGCAAAGAGAATGAATAGGTACTGGGAAGAGAGAGTCCAAAAAAGAAGAATGAAGTGAAGAAGCTTGGAACGTGATCCTTAAATGCCCAAAGTAAAAAAAAAAAGTTATTTGGTTTATCATGTAAAATAAATCTTTTTTTTATTGTTACGGTATTTTCTGATTTATTGATGATTCAACTGCCTTTTATGGATTCTAATTTTAAAGGGCTGTCTTAGGACTTTCAAATTGCAATTTATTTGTTAAATTTTTATTAGCACATTAAAAAATATTTTAAATAAATTAGGTTACAATTAAGGAGTAGTATTTTATGAAAATTGAAGCTTTTTTTTTATACTTTTTCTGACCAATCGGATTTCAAAGTCGGAGGCTATTGTTTCGATTCTGTATCTCATATTATCATTCCTAGAAACGCTATTAATATGAAGTGGAGCTATTATTGTTATTGAATATTTTCCCTTTTTGCTGGTATCTAATTTGAAATAAAAGCTCTCTTGAAGCTGAAAATTACAGGTTGGTATTTTATTTTGTATTTCGATTTATCAAAATTATACTTTCCTTTCATGAAAACGAGAAGTTCAAATACCAAATTCAGGAATTTTTTTCAGGAAAACTTTTTAATCAGAATTTGTTTTTTCCTCTTATTTATGTAACGTTCAGTTAATAATTAATGGTTCGTTGGAGATTATGAACAGCCATTTTTTTTTGTATAAACCAATTGTATAAAATCAAATTTTATAAAATTTAGAAATTTCCGATTACATGCGATAATATTTTGAATATCAGAAAAGCATTAACAAGATTTATTTCAAAAATATTTTTTACTTTCATTTATAATCTCTTTTATCACTATGAAAAAATCCTGCTTTGTAACATACTGATGATTTGCTTGTGATTTCTGCGCATGTCTTCAATAATTCTAATTTTCAACCGAACTTGTTTCATAATTAAATTAAATTGAAATCACTTGTTTCGGTCTCTATGTTTATTTTGCATTTGGTAATGATCTTTTTAAAATTTTTAAACTCCTTAGGATTTTACTAAATATATCCTTCACTAGACAGATAGTGTTTAGTAAAGTTTCTTTTCGATATAAGCACCTCTTACGCTGGAAGTTTTCATAATAATATAGACATATATGAAAAATACAATTTTCTTTGCTTAACATATAGATCTAACTACTTTAATGTCCTATTTATATACTAAAAATGTATATAAATTTTAATTGTTAATAATGGAATAATATTTTCCAGATATTAAGATTATTTTATCTGATAATTTTTTTTTAAATTTAAAATAAAGTAATTTTTATTTAAAAGAATAATTTTGTTCATAATAAATATATTTATATATATTAAAATATGTTTTCATTTTTGTAACGATTAGAAATTCAAATTACGGTAAAAACAGTTTTTAAGTCTGGCTAGAAAGAAATTACTTTGCTTTCTTTATCTAAATTAAGACGCCTGAGGGATCAGGCGTGAGTTTGATCTCAGGTAAAAAAAAAATTAAACGAAACAAAAAAAAAACAAAACGGGAAAATAGAACTTGGTAATCGATTGCTCTAACAACTGCCTGGAGGAAGTTAAAAAATTTGTTGAAGGTTGAGTTGATTATTTTAAAGGGTAGTTTATTAAAAGTATAAGAATAAACTTAGTATTTGTTTTTTCTGCAGTATTTTTATTATTAAAAAATGAAAAATTATAAACAATCTTTTAATCTAATATTTCATATTTTTTGCTTAAAAGGTAATAATCATTATTTATTTTATATTTTAAAAATTTCTGAACTATTTTTATAAAATCTTATTTTTATTACGTTTTCCTTATTATCTTACGTTATTAACTTATTTCTTACGTTATTACTTTTGATATACATTGAAATAAAAACTTGACATCGTTTTACTAAAACTCTAGAGGATTAGTTTCAAAAATTTTATTTAACCTATTGTATTTAGTAATAGATATTTCACTAGCATAATTTATTACCGTTATCATTTTGAAATTCTATAAACGACCGTTAGCGTAGAGGACCAAATGAAAACAGTGATTTTCACTATAAATTTATATTATATTCTGGTAATTCTAAATCGATGATTTATATTTACTTGTGACGTAGTGAAGGTAGATAGACGCCAGCCGCTGATAGATGTGATAGTTGTTTACCACGGTGATACAAGATACATTGTAGTAGGCATAGTCTTACATAAGTACTCTTTCGCTCTTCGTGAAGCATATAAAGTTTATCTTTAGACTGATTTACACCGGAGCTTACGAAAGAGAAAATGAGCAAAAGAGCAACTGCTAAAGAAGCATTTGCTCGGGTAAAAACGATTTTCTAGCGCAAGAAGAACCATTTAGTTACGTTTGGTTCACATTCGTTGATTTTCCATTTGCTGTTGACTTTTTACGAATATTCTGAAGAAGTGATGTTTTCCCTCTTCACACGAAGCTCGCTTCAGTTTAAATGAGAAACAAGCATTCGTCATCAGCTATTTCTTCGGCAATCAGTTAACATTTTCCTTTTATTTGTTCCTATATGCCCACATGTCACTTTGGTCAGCCATTATCCTGTGCTCAGCGTAAGCCTTGCAGCCCAAATTATTTTGTATTCGTTTAATATTCCTGATATTTCGAAAAATTATAATCTGCTGTAATGGACATGACATGAGTCTGTAACGGAAGTGACAAGTGTAGTTGTCAAAAGTACCACATTTTTAACTCAAATGTTTTTTATTTGTGAACTCACAAATAAATCACAAGTTTTCATGTTATTTTAGTTGACTTTTTCATTACTTGATAAATAATAGATAAAATAACGTTTTAATGATGTTGTGCACTACTCAAATCCTTCAAAATTATAAAAAGAAGCTTGGGCCTACTTGGCAGATGTATTTCAATTAAAAATACATCCATTAATGACAGCTTAACTCTTAAAACACAATAAAATTTTTCCAAAATATTAAAACTTTACTCTTAAATTCATAAAGAACTTGATCACCATTAGTTTTAAGTTTAGGCTCTTTTAGAAGTTCAATAATGTTTGTTACAGTACAGAAACAAATGCTTCATCTTTATTTACTGATTTTAAATAAATAATCTTTTAAGTAAGAGAGTAGATTTAAGAGACTTTCAATTAAGATGCTTAAGAGAGCTTTAATAAAAACCGAAACTGAGTTTTATTTGAGTGACTCAAGTCCTCACTGACCATGACAAAGCTATGGACATTGTTTCTGTGCTATATAGAAGCAAAAATTGCAAGTTGACTATGGCTCTAATAAGCACTCTGGATTTCATTTTGATGTATTATGGAATTATTTTCTGCAAAATCAGTTTGCATAACAACTATATTAGGTGAAGATTCCAAAAAGGTTTTGTATTAATAAAAATAAATAAATTACACTTTTTTTATATGCCAATGAATTTTGAAGGAACACAATTGTGAATTAAGTACAACCATAATTTTTCATGCAAAATTTGAAATTTTGCACCAATTATAGCCTGTTATTGTCATTTTTCATTCTTTTCATCTAAACTTTCTGTCTAAATTTTTACTTTCAGGAAGGAGAGCTTATAAGTTGTAAACATAATTGATGAACATTTGTTTATCATACATGCTTTATTATCTATTTTACAAGAAACCATGTAAATCAAATTTTTGTGAGTCTTTGGAAAATAAGGTTGAGATTTTGCAGTAATCAATCTGAAACATAAAGTGGGCATGTTTTGTACATATACTAATAGTATGAAAAATTTCACTCAGATACAAAATATCCTTTGGTCGTAAATCATAAAACTTAGCTTTTGAAATTGTTTTATCAGGAATATCATTTTATCTTAAATTCTACTTAAGTCTCGTAACCCATGGTAATGGGTCAATACCCATGGGTATTGACCCATTACCATGTGATGTAGCAAAAACTAATTTCTTTGAGATTTTCTTTAAGATTTTTTAACTGATTTGACGTCATGCTTTCCTGGGGCTTGGCGGCTAATTTCATCTTTATTGTAAAATTTATCAGCTTTATTTATACATTCATCAGTTAATTGTCTTGAGCCGCAAGTTAGTTAATTTTTTCCTTGTTTCGAAAGATTCTTTTTAACATTCATTCCAAAAAAAGCTTTCTTCAACTAATCTTCCACATTATAGCCTTCTTTTTAAATGGTTTAGAAGGTAAAGGAGCTTTTTTAGTTTTTTCAATGCTTTCCAAAGGTACGCTTTCATGACTTTGGATTTTGTTCTTTATTTTCTTCCTGTACAATTGTTGCCTCTCTCTACCTTTTTGTCTGTTTTCTAATAACTTAGCTTTATTTTTTTTTTTTTTGCTTGATGATATCGCCACATAAGCTTGAAACTTGTGCGTGGGATATGGAAATGTAGCGTATGAATGCCATGCCTGACCGGGATTTGAAGCCAAGACCTCCGAATGAAAGGCCGAGACGCTACCTCTCGCGCCACTTTTCTTTGTTTTTTTTTATTTCTTTGTCTTTTGCTAAGTATTCTTGTCAGATTTAAGAATTCTTCTTTTTTGTCTACATTTTGCCATTCTATTGGTAGGAGCCATGGCCTAATATAAAGAATAAACACTCAGGTTAGTTATGCTTGAACTTCACTGAAAATCGCCTTTTACACATTGTCACATCCGTTACACTATATTGTCGATAAATGTTAAATTTCAGATATAAACAAAAATCAATTCTCAGAAGTAAAATATCATGACCTTACTTTTAACAAATTGCACGTTTATATTAATTGTAGGTTAAATGCCATTGAAACTTTTGAAATGTTTTTGTAACGGTCGTGACGTAACACTTCAATAAACAAAGTTAGAAAAAAATGATTGTACTTACTAAAATAAGTTGGTATCCAGCACAGATCTTTTTTCAAGTTCAAGTTTTATGCCCGTTACTGTTAAACTCTTCTTAAGCAATAAATGAATATTATACAGCTGATTTCTACAGGTGGTAGGCAGTTTTTCTAACACAAACTTCAATCAACAAAAGAAAGGGGATATTCCAAATATTTGACGACTTTACTTTTTTTATGGAAGATATGGATGTAAAACTGCATGGTTGAAGTGACAGGATAAATTATTTGGTTCTTTCAATATCAGATATACTTTACAAAAGAGTGGCTGAGTGGTATAATGAACACTTCATAAAATCTGACGGAACTTGCCTGGTTATATGAGCTCTCATAACTAGATGGTATATTTGCGTTTGAACCCGTCATTTTTAATGAATTCTGCTGTTATATCATCATTGGCTTTGCTATCCCTCCGATGCTTTAGTGCGTGTAAAAACTTTACTCTCAGTATGCGGTTTTCCTTTTCATCCCCCTCAACATCATCTTCACTTTCCAACATTTCTGCAAGATAATCCAGCTCATTCTGTAAAAGTTCATTCCTGTCTTACCCTTATAAATAATTAAATAGTTAATTCAGATAAAAACATTAATTAAATGTTATGTAGATCACTTTATTAGTAGTCTGAATCTACGAGTAATTTAATATACATTAAAAATTCTTTTAGCTTTTACGAGGAAGAATCAAGATAAACGATTAAGAACTATGATCAGAGCAGCATAACTAAAAATTAGAAAAAAAATTAAACAGACAAGTAACAATGCAATATAATAATTTAAAAATAATAGTTATATGAAATAATAGTGGTGCAATTACGAGTTAATAAATAAGATTGATGTCGAATAAAATACAAATTTTACCGGCGTTAATTTATAAATATTGTGGTAAGTTACGTTAAACATATGATGAAAATTACGGTTTATAAAATTAGTATTATTTAAAAACTTTATTGATTGTGATTATTTCTACTAAAATAAAATCTTTGAATTTTTTTTAATACTTTTATTTATAGTTGCATCAACTATTAAAGTCATTAGCGACTTTTGAGTGCAATGTAACTACATCGGTAAATTTGTAGTCTTAAACAAACTAAGGCCGACCATTCCTGAGGCGTTTGGTTAAACCACTTGGCTGAAACCCAACCACTAAAGAACATCGGTATCCGCGATCTAGTATTAAAATCCGAATAAAAGGGACTACCTTTATTAGGAACTGAACCTGAGAACTTCGACTTCGAAATCAGCTGATTTACAGTGACTAATTTACCCCTACACGAACTTGGTGGATTTCGTTAAATTTTATTTAAATTGGAGGAGTAAATTGGTCTAAAAAGTTCTTTTAGATTGTTACGTAATTTATTAACAATAAAAATAAAAGTGCGTTAGGTACTTTTAAGTAGGTCAAATATATAATACCTGAGGGTGGTCCCGGAGGTTAAAAAAAAAGTAGACCGAATATTATGCTTTTACCGAATTGTATACAAAAATTGATAATTTAATTTTTAATTTTTATTTTTAATCAATTTTGTTATTATAAACCAAAGGAAACGTAAATATCTTATTTTATTAAAGAAAATTACAATCATAGAAACAAACCCTATTCATGCAATACAATGACATATTAAGCCAGTTATTTTCTCGTTAGTCATATTTTTATATGAAAATACTATTGTATTTCAAAGGTAAATGAATTCTTTTAGAAATCTCAATCAAATCAAAGATATATATATATATATATAGAAATGTAATCTTTTTTGATTGTAATAATTTTGTAGACGTAAAAAACAATTCTTAATGATTGAGAAAAACTTAAGCGTATCAAATAAAAAATAAATTCGTTTTAATTTATATCTTCAAAAATAATTTCCTTATTAGATTCTTCAAAAGGACTAAAATTGCATTGGACTTTTTATTTCATTGTATTGTAATTCGTCTTTTTTTAATTTCAAAGGAAAAGGAATTATTGAACAGTAGATAAAGGAATAGCAGCGTACTATGGAGGCCTAATTAAGCCCCTTGAGAATTCATTTTCGCAAACAACTATCTGACAACTGAAATTGTATTACACTAATTACTAAAGAATTATATTTGAAATCAAAAGGAATTATTTGTCAGATTAAATGGTATTGAGCACGATATAAAATCAGGAGACAGAAGACTTAAAAAAAACTTATAAGAATAAAATTAAAACTGTCTAGTCTATCGGATTATATAAGATAGTGTTCTTATGAGATAACAATTGTTAATCATTATACTCGTATATTAACAAAATACATAACAAATATATATTAAATAATATACGTATATTATTAAATAGTGGTAATGTCAAAATTAGCAAAACACCCATCTTAAGAAATACGACTAATTGCAGTCAATATTAAGTACATTTTTAAACAAATTTATTTAAAAGAACACACATTTTTTGTTCATGTTTTTATAATTTTTTTAAATTTTACAACTTTTCTGTTCAAAATGTTTTAAATTTTAAAGAAAACTAGACTGAAAAGGAAGAATAATTTATTCACTCAGAATAAAAATCAAGATGATAAGGGTAAAAGATTGATAAATGCAACATCTGATGCAGTAAGAAATAAAACAAGGATAGAACCTTTTTTTAAATGTAAATTTAATTGCTTTTCATTACTTTTGTATACAGAAAATACCATTAGAGTTTACAAAACAAATATGAACATGATTTAACTATTCTTAATTAACTACAGGAAAAAAGTGTTAAGTTTTGCTAAATGTTATTGTTCTTTTGGCAGAAAAAAAACCTATTCTTTTGAAAAAAATTGATCGGAGAATACAATCAATGGATAGATGGATTCATTGTTAGAAAAAAATTCAGTTTGAAAATAAATAAGAGTAAAACAAAGGTAATGACCTATGACAGAAAGGAGGATAATGAAGAATTATATATTAAGAAAACTGTTTCCTGATATATCAAAAGTTATAGAATTTTGTAATTTGTGAAATAAGTTTATATAGGATCTATAAATTAAGGCACTGACACGAGCGATATAAGCTTTGACGTTTATGCAAAAAATATGTCTGGTGGTATCAAATACAGATTTAGGTATTAGATAGAAATTTTATAAAATTTCGGGGTGGAGTGTAGTAGTTTATAAGGCTACAATAATGTAATTATGTAGTAGTGAAAAATGGGTAAAAGGAAAAGTAGAAGTGAAAAGAACAGATTCCTTTAGAATGAGATGTTACAAGATGTTGAAAGAGGAGCAGGTTGATAAAATACAAAATAAAGAGGAGAGGAGAGAAATATGAGACAGAATTGCTTGTTAAGAGTTACTTGTTAAGCTGATTGGAAGATCATATATTAAAACAGACAAGTTAGTTAATTCGGTGACAGAGATACACGTATATCAGCTAAAAATAATGTTGAAGAAAACGGATTGAAATATTTCAAATAGATAGATATTCGGGGTTGCGATAAATATGTTAAAGATAAATATGTTGAAGTTAAAATATTAGCGTAAAACAGATAAGAAATGAGAATAGCATCAAACCAGTGAACTGACAATTGATTAAAAAAAAATGATTTGCCTTAATACTGTTATTTAAAATCTCTGTATATTCGTAATGCGTGTTAAATCAGCCCATCTGAATAGTGACTAAATAATAAATTATTTATTTATCATTTTGTGGTTATCTGCCCTTAGCAGGTTCCTAGATAATATTCTTCTCCAACCTCCTCTTTTCCCAGGTAAACTTTGAAGATCCCTGTGGCTCCGATCTGTTTTTAGTTGGTTTATTTTCCGGCCTCTCTTTTTTCCCTTCTAATAATCCTCCAGACACTTTTTTAATCTATTCTTCTCCTCTCATATATGTTTCAGCCGATTAGCTTTCCCATTTTGAATAATTATGATAATGCCTCTATACTTGGTAATTTTTTGGTTATTTCTTCATTCTTTAAATTTGCCCGTTTAGTTTAAGTTGTAAAATATAGATTATACCTACCTCTTTTTAATATTCAACTACACCAGCATAACCAACAGTAATATCAACAATTGTTTTGTTGATAATCTCAGTTTTGTAAACCGGGTGTATGAATAACTAACTACTAATGTGATATATTCAGGTATATTTATCGAGCAATATTTGTAAAGGAGTAACCGTGTAAATATTACGGTCATTCACTAAATAAAAAAAAAACCATATGCTTTTATATTTAATATCTGTTATGGTAGAAAGGGTAATCTGAATTACTTTAACGTACAATCAATATTCGATTATGTGATTATTAGTTGGAATGGAGTTTCTGTTAATGTTAAAATTAAATAATAAATACAAATCAGAAGCTATGCCAATCTGAAATTCATTAAAATAAAAAAATAAAATTGAAAAACTATATTACCCTTCTAAATTTGTTTAAAAAACTTAAAATCTAATCCTACATGGGTATTTCGATTGTTAAACAATCATCATCAGTAGAACACACTGAAAAGAATATACAAAAATAAAAATAAATAAAAAGAAAAAAGTAAAGATAATAAAAGCAAAAAATATTAATTATCAAATAGACAGTAAAAATAAAGCATTTTTAAACGGGATTTTAGAAAGCGCTTCGCTCTGAGTAAAAAAAAATCACATCTTTAACAGCATTGTTGCTACATCTAAAAAAAAAAACATGGCTTCTATCTTTGGAAACGTAAAGTAAAAAAAAAAAACCTTTCGATAGTGCGGGCATTTATAGATTGATTTATAAATTAATAATTGGAATTTAATTTACGTAGGCCAGATTAAGAAAAAGGTGAATCAGGAATTAAATAGCATTTGACTCATAATAAATATTAACACATG
Source organism: Lycorma delicatula (assembly GCF_047948215.1). Classification (NCBI taxonomy): domain Eukaryota; kingdom Metazoa; phylum Arthropoda; class Insecta; order Hemiptera; family Fulgoridae; genus Lycorma; species Lycorma delicatula. Next base: position 186,005,185 of record NC_134458.1, on the reverse strand, counting down.
AAATCAGAGATGTCGCTTTCAAAAACGACTATATTGACTGGAAACCGATTATCAAATTATTTTATTACAAAGAATAATTTAAAAATATATATGTAATAAAAAAGAACCGGATAGTTCAGAAATTATTAAGTTCACAATTATCATTATTAATTATTACACTATCACAATGTATCAATTCTGAAGCAGAAACTTCGTTGTTAAATAATGATAGGGGACCGTTATTCAGTAGTCTTTGGAGTTTAAATTTGTTAAAAACCCTTTTGTGAATATTTACACTAACTACCCGATCTATAAAACTTTCATGCAGTAAATCGTGATGGGTAGTCTAGTTGGAGGTTTAAATGGTTAAAGGTATTTTTAAACTAAATTTACACTTTTTATTAGCCGTACCCAGAATGACAAAATTTGTTTTCCCTTTTTTGTACTAAAATCCTGGCTAAAGATTTTTATGTTATAGTGTACCGTAAATACTGTTTATTCACCAGCCAATTTTATTTCTTCTGTAATTTTTAATTTCATTCACTTACTATATATGTTTTAAATGTATGCATATTCTTTTCCGTAGGATCTACTGACGATGATTGTAAACCATTTGTGGAGCGTAATCTCGTTCTATAATTTAAAATAATAATATAAACAAAGTAAAAAGATAATTAGGGGTATTCGTTATTAAAAGTAAAACACGTTTAATGGCAGTAATCAGAATAAAAAAAAGTCATCCATTAAAAGTAATTAAACTGTTTAAAAAAAAAAGAGTTAATTAAATCTAGTATTTTATATGTTTTATAAAAAAAATCAATTTGAATAAAATATGTCACTCATACAAGGAAAACAAGAAGTATACCATCGGATTGATAATTGAGCAAAGAAGAAAACCAAAGGGCAAAGGGAATCTTGGTCACTTTGCAACTAATTTTTTTAAAACTTTTATCCGGTTGAGTTAAGGGTAAATTTTTATAAATATAAATTTAAAGTTAAATTTTAAGAGTTTCTTGTGATTATATTTCAGCAATTTTTGAAAATATCTCCTACATCTTAATGATTACAAGATATTTTGGCTTCCCATTGTTTGCAGCATCTATGTATGAAATATATATATATATATATATATATATATATATATATATATATAAACTATAACTTAGGTGGTCACGTGAATGAATGGCTGAGAGAAATGTTTATGTGGGGAAGAAATTTCTTTCGAAAGACATTGAGAGGAAATATTCCACTCTCTTAATACTGCAATATTTTAGATTACTTCCTTTTCTTTTTCAGTTTAGAAATGATAAGATTTTCAATATTTTTACTTTCTTCTTTATAAAAAATGTTTCCTACTTTACCATTTGAAAGCAATTTTTTTTAATTTACCAGGCTTTGTACTTCTTATTAATTTTTATTTTATGAATAGTTTCACTTTTTGAAAAGATAAGAGTTAATATGAATGACTAGTTACTAAAATTACAAAGTAAAGTTTCTTGAGTAGTTAACAACATCCTATATTAATAATATTACCTCATTTATTAAAGTGATTTATTTCGTAGTATGAGACTTATGACAAGTTATGTAACTGTTAGTTTCTTAACTGACCCCTGTTTTATTAAATGACATAATTTTTACGTACAATGAGGATTTGTGAGAGAAATATTTAACTAAACCAAATTAAAAAAATAATTACTGAAAAAATTTTTTAGGATTAGTTAAAAAATATTAATTACCGTTCCTTATATCGTCAATAAAAAAGACAACAAAAATGGAAAGAGGGATGAAAAAAGAGAGAGAATAAACCAGCACGAACGAATGAAGACTTCCTGTTCTACCTTAAACTATCGGTGAAAAAATGACATCCCTGAATACTTTTATCTTGCGATGGTTAGAAGTCTCGTGAATTAAAAAATACTTTTACCTCAACCTTTTCGCATTTCGTTTGTTTTTGTGTATACTTGTCAGCCAATTATAAACGTAGGTCAAACGCTTTTCTAAATTTTGTAAAAGTTTCCATCGAGTTTTCTTGGCTGTTAGACTGAAAGAAATATAAGTAACAATTTTAAAAAATCCTGTTTCAAAACAGTTGCTATTTTTGCTAACAGACTGTTGCTATTTTTCTTAGATAGGGGAACGTAGAACTGTAATGGAAGACTATAAACAAACCACGAACAAGAGCTCTTTTACCATTCTTGACGTGACTTACTAATAAAGTCTTTACTTTTTTCTGTTTAGCCTCCGGAATCACCGTTAGGTATTAATTCAGAGAATGAATGTGGATCATATGTAAATTGATTGCATAAGTAAATTAAGTGAATTGAATGTAAATAAAGTGTAGTCTTATACAGTCTCAGGTCGACCATTCCTCAGATGTGTGGTTAATTGAAAACCCAACCACCAAAGATCGGTATCCACGATCTAGTATTCAAATCCGGATAAAAGTAACTTCCTCTACTAGAATTTGAACCTTAGAACGCTCGACTTCGAAATCAGCTGACTTACGATGACAAGTTCACCACTAGATCAACCCAAAAGTCTGGCGTCAACTATAATTCCCAGTGTCTCCCAGCGGCTACGCGTTAGATACTCAACTCTTCTAGATTTTACATCATTATTAAACTAATCTTTGTTTCTAAGAATGCCTTCATATGTTGAAAGCACTGTGCACTTCTTAATTTATACATATAATATGTCTGTAACCGTTTTGCGGCTGCAATACTAAACTTACATTAACCAAACTTTACAGGGCACATAATCACACCTTCACAGGATCGTTTTAAAACAAAAGTTTAAAAGTTACAACTAAAAAAAAAAGGTAAAAATGCCCCATTTTTCACCATTTGGCTACATCGATATATATATATACATATATATTAAATTTCCTCCTATATGTTGTCATCGCCTAGCGTTCACATTACGTAACATGTAAAATCAAATTATAAAGGGTCAATGTTCAGGGCTACGAGATGTATATAAATCGAAATAACTTTTAATTAATTTGATTTTATTCATGGCTAAATAAATTAAAATAATTTACGCTTAGAAATTACATAAAATAATCTGTAAATTAATTGACAACTGACTACTTCTAGCGGGAGCCGTGTGCAGCCGCCCGGCGCAACACCATTCATCCATTGCAATCTGAAGCCACCGAAATTTTGCAATGGCACTTGACTATATATCAAAAGTGTATCAAGAAATATCGTAGAAGCAACATTTATTACTGGAAAAGATATAGGAGATATTTTCATAGCAAGGATTCCAATAATTTCAATCAGTCTTCGATTTCACTTTAAACGTTTGCAATTCCCTTTAGAAATATCATACGCAATGGTTATCAACAAATAACGAGGGCAATCTGTAAACACTGCTGTATTACTGTTGGAAAATAGTTGTTTTGGTCACGGTCAATTATGTTTTGGTCACGGCGTGCTTAAGAGTTGGTTAACAAGAAATTTATTCATTCATGCTGAGAATCGCCAGACAAATAACATAGTTTACAAACTACCTAATTAACTAATGATATAATAATCATTTTACTTTTTTCTACTTCGATGTACTCGTATTTTAATTTATTCTAATATGTTTTATTTGATTTTATTATATTGTGCTTTACTTTATTTTTATGGTTCGGCGACATTATCCAACATCCACGCGGTGGTAACATAAGTCAAAATATGTTTTAATTAAATTGATTATATTCATTGCTAATGGATAGAATATCAATAAAAAAAAACTTACAGAAATTATGGTTTAAATTTTTGATTCAATATGTAAATCATTTACTCCACGAAAAGATTACAGTCGATTTTAACCAAAAAGATTTTCCCCTTTCCCTCCCCGAAGGGCTAGTAAACTATAAAATATTTAATCTTAAGTGTCTGATAACTTATTTTTATCATTTTCACTTGTGAAACCTTATTAATATTTAACAAAAATTAATAAAAGAGATATTCAGAAAACAAACAAGATGATTAAAGATCGTACCAAACTTACAGTTTTCATTTAATGACATCCAATTTTCCTAGAATCATGATATTCCAAGACTGTCATTTTTTACATTGGTTAACCTCCACAATCCACAATCCCTTTTGACGTTAATTTGAATCTTCACTTCTTTTATTCGCTTTCGTAGTAAATTGCTTTTTAAATTCATCACAAAATTAACGATATCATTTGTTCTAAATCTCAATTAAATTCTAGATTAAACAATTTTTATGCGTATTTTTACATGTATTGTAATTGCGGGTAGCTTGTAATGTTGGCTGGCTTTAAATTTCAGGAACTGTTCAACCTGTGAACATGAAATTTGGTACGGTAGCTTGAGATTTAAATAATTTATTTTAGTAAGTTTTTTGAACAAAAGAAATCTCTCTCGCAGTAAGTGAAGGACGGATTTCTGGTTTCAGTTAACCTTGAAAAAGTACCCAAAAACCCAGTTTTTTGCGTCTAACTCCAGTTCCTGTGAATTGATTCGCTTGAATATCACTAGAGCACTATTCCTAGTAAGTTTACTTTACCCCACATAGTTTTGTCAAAATCTGTTGAAATTTGCATCCGGTCGATCGGACGAAAAAATCTTATCCATACATAAGTATATAAATATTGAAGAATCATGTTCAGGGGGCTCCAAAACATAAAAAAGTTGGTCCTCCCACTCGCCCCGACACATAAAATCTGATTAAGCGCAGTAGCGATCTCTACAAATTCTTTGAAAACCCGCTACAAAATACTAATTGAAAAATTATTGTATATCAAGGAGATAAAAATGATACTAAACACTGAACAATTCTTTTTAATAAATCATTTTTGTAAATATATAATACATCCACCATTATAAATCTTATTTTAGGCTGTTTTATGATTTTTAATTATTTCAAACTAACTTAAATGTTTTTTATATATGTATTGTTTTTCTATGTTGTTTATATGAATTTTTTGTATGTGTTTTTGTGCGAGTATTTTTATTTTTTATGGGCCGATATTAGCTCGGAAACAATTTTAAAATGTAGAAGTAATTGACCTCTTAAACCTACAACCTGTTATTTTATCAGTTAAAATACAATCATGAAAGTTCCGCTTACCAACAATTATAAAATGTTTAAATATATTCTAGCGCTTTCGGATCTTCATACATCTTCAGGAATATCCATATAATTAAGTATAAATATTTTTCAATTATTCACTTAAAATAGTATAAAACAGAATAAATTAAATAGAATAAAATAAACCAAAATTTTATATATACATAATTAATTGTCATAAGTTACTGTACTTTTATGTAGTACATTAATAACAAAAAGCATTTACAAACTTAAGACAGCAATAAGACTGAACAAAATTAATTTCATTCCTAAATCCAGTGCTTAATACAAACACACAGTTGTGTTTTCAGCTATATGTTTTTTTTTTTGTTGGGTAGGGAGAAAGGCAGACTAAATTTCCACACCACTCAGTTGATGACAGGACATGGGTCGTTCGGGAAATACCTTAATAGAATCGGGAAACGGCAGGCGTCAAGGTGTCCGTACTGTCAGGAAGAAGATGACGCGGAACACACCGTATTCAACTGCTATAGATGGGAGGGTCTCAGACATGAAATAAGGCATAATAACCTGAGACCTGACATCCTGGTTAGCTGGCTAATGCAATCCAATAACAACTGGGATTGGTTTTCCAATTTTGCGAGCACCGTCCTCAAATCTAAAGAGGAGAGGCATCACAGACGATAGGCGTGAAGATAGGGCAGGGAGGACAGTCCCACCCCGTAGGGCCCGTATGCTTAGGTATGCGGGTTCCGGTAATAGGATGGGAACTCCTTGGGTTGCTTGAAAGGGATAAAGAAAAGACCGAGTCCCGGCCGGCGGTGTCGGTTCCTGGGGGCGCTTCGGTGCTTGCTGGGGCTTGCGCCGCCGGTTTGAGGCAGGCATAAAAGAGTAAAGACCGAGAGCCGGTTCTCTGCGTGTGGAGGGAGGGACGGCATAGCTGGACCTTCCCTTACGTGCGGAGGATTAGAGGCGGGCAGCAATAAGAAAAGATCCGGAACCGGGGGGGCTGATCTACCGTGCCGGACGTACAGCCGGTGGGTGGGGAGGCCCCCTTAGAGTCACAAGGACACATCCCTGGGCCGTGTATACTTGAGTGGATGTCCGGCCCAGGGATGTAGGAGAAAAAAAGAAGCTATTTGTTTTGACCTGAACAGATATGATTAATCTTGTCCATGAAGGCTCACTCTTCAGTATTAGATATGATGTCTTAATATGTGACTATGATAGGATTTAATTCTTTGTTTAGTATTATTTTTAAATAACTTACAAATTATGTTAACAAAGTTAAACGATAAAAGATGAGCTAACAAAATGCAATATAGAAGCCTAAAATGCTTCGTAACTATACGTCGAAAAATGAAAAATATCCTTTAATTAAAAATTAAACATTTTTCAAAAATGATGGGTGATAGAAAGATTCTGTGTTCATATTCGTTTTCAGCATCAAAAACCAGATTAAAATCGTGTATCGCATTTTAGGAAACAAAAATTATGTTTATCAGTGTTATTTATAATCAGCAACTTAAAAGAGGATACAAAAATTAAGAAATGGACTCTTTAGGTGATAATATTAAATTTACTTTAAACCGGGAGAATAACAGTAATATTATTATATGGATATAAAAATTAATAAATATTTTAATAAAAAAATTTGACATAGACACATACAGCAAACCAACTAAACAAGATCCTATAGTTCACTTTAATTCTTTTCATCCTTGATATCAAAAAATAGCAACTTTACTTCTTCATTTACAGAGCAATAAAATATTTAAAACATGATAGTATAAAACTAAATAAGGAATTAAATAACATTAAATAAATTGCCGTAACAAATGGATATAGTGCAAATTTAGTAAATAAATTATACGACAAACTAAAAAATAAAATATATGTAAAAGATAAAATAAAACTAATAAATAATATTAATGAAAAAGAATATGTGAAAATTGAATATAATGTAAATTATAGAAAATTTAATAAAATATTTAAATCATTTGAATTAAAAACAGCATATATAACTAACTAATAACGAAATAATAAAGATCCTTCTCTCTCTCTCTCTTTTTCCTGTTTAGCCTCCGGTAACAACCGTTTAGTTAATACTTCAGAGGATGATATGTATGAGTGTAAATGAAGTGTAAGTCTTGTACATTTTCTCAGTTCGACTATTCCTGAGATGTGTGGTTAATTGAAAGCCAACCAGCAAAGAACACCGGTATCCATGATCTAGTATTCAAATCCGTGTAAAAATAACTGGCTTTACTAGGACTTGAACACTGGAACTCTCGGCTTCCAAATCAGCTGATTTGGGAAGACGCTTTCACCACTAGACCAACCCGGTGGGTTAATAAAGATCCTTCTAAAACAATAAAACATAACGAATATAACTTAGACAAACAAGGAGTATAGTTTAAAATGCGAAAACTGTAATCTAAAATGTATTGGTATGACTAATAGATCATTTTCAGTTATAATCAAAGAACATATTAACTGCATAAATAAAGAAAATAAAGACCGTTCTAACTTCGCGAGATTATCTTGGAATTATAATACAAACTATTTTATTGATGTATTAGAATACACTAATAACTTTTATAAAACTAATATTTTAAAGAATTTTTACATTTACTTAAACAATAACAAATTGATGAACGAACAAATTAATTCGAAAACGAAATTTTATTTAAACAAATTATAAACAATAATTAATGATTATTAGGTTGGCCAAACTGATTTCATTTCAAATTACAATAACAATTGAGATTCTTTTACTGTCAGGACATGTTTTTACTGTAACGTACAACTTACTATACTTTTAATACAATAACAATCAATTGTTATGTACGTATAAAATTTTGGTTTATTCTATTTCATTTATTCTGCTTTATACTATTTTAAGTGGATAGTTGTAAAATTTTAATACTTAATTATATGGATATTCCTGAGGATGGATGAAGATCCGAAAGCGCTAGAATATATTTAAACATCTTATAATTGTTGGTAAGTTGAACTTTTATTATTTATAAATTATATATAAAATACCAACGGTACCATGTTACGAAAATTTAACCTAAATTTTATCAGTTTTTTAGATTTAAATGTTTCCCAAAAGACGGTAGGATCATAATTTAAAAAAGTCAAATAACCTAAAATACTGTCACTGAAAAGGGGTTAACGACGTTTTATTGTGATTTAAGACAGATGACTTTATTTTAGATACCTAAGCTCAAATTAGAGGTACTTAAGATTAAATTTGAACTAATAACATTTTATTACGTAATAAATATTACTGTTAACAAATTATTCTAGAATATTTTTCCTATAACATAAAAATAATAAATAAGAAAATAAGCAAGATTGTCAGATATAATAATAATTTTCAACTTTTTATCACTAGGGATAGGATAACATTTAAAAATTTTGGATAGTTAATCAAAAACGTTGTCGGTTTATTCTTTTATAATCTATCACATTTCATAATCTTCAACTAGGTTTTTCGTTTTTGTCGTTGTTTTGTTATTATGTAATAAGTTTGATACAATATTGGAAAATGTAGAGAAGAAAAGATTCAAAAGGCCTTGGTAAAGAGTATTTAAATGATAGAATTTTTTTTCATTATTAAAAATAAGTGTGACCAAAACTTTTTTCTGTCTATCAAATTAATAATATATAATAATGTAGAGTATCTCATAAGATTTCCATAAATAGGAAAAATAAACAATTTTTAATAAAAACTATTTTTAATTATTTTTATGTATTTATTATTATTATTTATTTTTATGTATTCTATGTATGGAAACTCATGGAACACTTTATAGGTCAACATGATTTACAACATATTTTTTGATTACGGTTTTTTTTCCTTTTAGATGAGCAAATCTGGAGCAGACAAAGTAGTTTTAATGGGAGTTAGCACTGAATTGGCTGGTAAATATCGTTGTGAGGTATCAGCGGATGCACCTAATTTTCATACCCAAGTTGTATCAGCACATATGCAAGTAGTTGGTAAGTAGTACTCTTATCTGTTTTTATTGATTTTACCTCTTTTTCAATACAGATGAACAATATTATCCGGTCTTTACTATTTTTTAAGCTCGTTTACAACTTATACACTGATTTAAATCAAAGTAAAAAAAAAAAAAAACAACTGTACGTTTTATGTTAGGAAAGTTTAAATATTTTGTACGCTATAAGCCATTCTCAGATTTTATCTGAAGATATGTGGTTTCAATATGGAAATTTATTTAAGTAGTCGGTTTTTTTTTGTTTCAATATGCGTTAAATTTTAATGTTTTAAAAATATATTTCGTGTAACCCCAAAAGTTGATTATGTTTAAAATCAACAATAATCATGTTAATTATGTTTGTATGCTACGTAGTGCGCGAGAGTTTTATATCCTTTTTATTGTGAAAAGTCTAAAGAAAAATGTGCCGGTTTATCCTATATAAATAAATGTATATATTATACATATATATAAATGTATAATATTATACGAAAATTTATAAATATATATACTAAATATAATATTATAAATATTTATAAATTTATATACGAAAATAAATTCTGCTTCTAAACCCACAAATACCTTCATCAACAGTTAGATTTCTATAAGGAGAGAATGAATTGGGAAAAGCAACAAGTAAATGATCTAAATAAGGTCGAATTTCTTGAAGTGGATCATGGTCAGGTTGATTTCGTGGTATGTAAAGGCTGTTGTCATTTATATGTAAATTTGATAAAATAGCTTTGAATCTATCTCTAGACATAACAGAGTCTGGAAACGGAGTAGAAATAAAACTATTAGTAGCCCAGTAATCTCTAATTTTGGGTGTTTTAACTTAACACATGTGAAGAATAATTGAAAAAAATAAGTAAATTTCATGCATTTTCACAGCAGTCCATTTGCTCTATACACTATTTATTTTTAGTTTATTGGTTATACGCAGTTTATAACAGATAGTTTTCATATTTATTTGTCTGTTTGATAAATTTTGCAATATTTTTTGTAAAATATATAGAAAATACAACTGGGGCGTAGAAGTTTCATCTAAAGGTACAGTAACTCCACATATCTCTTCAAAATTAGGTAAAGTAGGTAAATCATCATCAAATCACCAGCCTAAATCTGTATCTGACAATATCGTTTTTTTCTTAGCACTAGCATTCCTTTTCTTCCGCTTATTAGTAGGCCGAGCAGTTATAGGAGAAGTAATTATTTGTGGTTGGAGGACAGTGGAAGGGCCAGGTTGAGAATAATGTCAGCCCTAACCTCCATTTCATTTTCAATATCAGATGAAATAATCAGGTTGATATTGAAGTCGGGTCTCTACCTTCATAATCATAATTTTTAGAACCTGAATAAAAATAAAACTCACCTATTTCTTCGGGTTGAGTTTCTAAACTTTTATTTTGTTGATTTCCTTCACTATCACACCCGAAAATATCGGAATCAGACACATTCCGTAAAACATCGTCAGAACGATTTATTTTTTGTTTATCCGGTAAATTACACATATTTACAACAAAAATACACTCTACACACACAATATAAAATATTAAAATAAAAATAAAAGAACAGAAAAGAAACCTGAACACAAATCAAAGCACGTAAACAGCGCCAAGTAACTTTACATTTTATAACCTAAAGCGCTCTTGAACACTAGGTGTTGTTTTTAACTAAAACATCCACTAGATTGCATTGAAATACATTCTGAATCATTATAATGAACTACTGAAAGAGTCTTAAGAGGCCTAACAACGAGTATAAGCCCATCGCTGTTTACTACGCATTTAAATATAGCAACCCGACACATACTCGGGCTCTGGCCTTACGAACGAAATAACCTGTCGGCGAATACTCGGGCTTAGGCCTGAAACTGTTAATAAAAAAAATGTTACGCGCGGATAAACATAAAAAAATCTACGGCTCGATTACATAACCTCCTTTTTTGAAGTTGGTTAAAATATAAAATTTGTCAGTTTACGAAATGCTAATAGCTGAAAAGTCGGTTAAACATGAAACTTTTAGTTTTTAAAATAAAATATATAATTTAATTAAATTCAAAAACTGCGATAAAAATAATGTAAAATTTATATATATATATAAAATATTTATATTATTATTATAATATATTTGGTTTATAATTAACCTAGTTTTATAAATAAATAACTAAAGTTTTCAATACATTTTATTTTCAAAAAATAAATAAAGAAAGAAGTCTAAAACGAAATTTAATTATAAATTAAAATAAGTAAAGAAATAAAAAAATTTAAGTTTATAAGAATAAAAAAAAAATACTTAAATTATCATTAAGATTTTTAAAGTGCCTGAAAGTGACTAAAATTGAGATTTTAATAAGGTGAAGTTTCGTAATAATAAAAATCCTTTTTAAAGGAAAGCTTTTGTCATTTAAATTTCAAAATAGATACTCAGAAAAGAAGCACTACCTTGTATTTATTCATTTTTTATAAGGCTACAAGTATTCTTAAAGATTTAAATGAACAAGTTTTCTGTTTCATTTTATTTAAATTTTTAATAGTTTCGTAATATATATATTATTTTTATGTACTGTGATAATTAATTGTAAAGTTTTCTTTAGAATTAAAACTTTTTTTTGTTACGAATTGTTTTTTTTTTTTTTTTTTAATATTTAACAATCTAAATTTGATGAGCTTTATTTTCCTAATTATTGCTGTATTTAGATCGTATAACTATAAAATGACTATACCAATAAACATGAAAAGGATCAAATGAATTTGTTCGAACACAAATTGACACTGAGCAGAAAGAAATATGGAATAAAAAACAATGAATCAAACGTACACCATTAATTTTTATAACAAGAAAAGTAATGACATTTAGAAGTTGTCATGACAACTTTTCTATTCATCAAAATTTACCGTATTTAATATTCTTAGTTTAATATCAAGTAAAATTATTAAAAACAAAATTTTAAAATATAGCATTGTAAAATAATTATAACAAATAAATAAATATATGTGAAAAGTAGTTAAAAATTTCAGTTTAATAAAATATAATCTTCTTGTAATAGTTGTGTAAAAAATATTAACAAAAAAATTAAAATAGATTTTAAAATCATTCAATAAAAAAAAATCAAAAACAATAATTATAGAATCTTCCGTCTTTCTGAATGCTTTAGGCAAATGACCAGGCCCCCTGGCACTCGACAATTTGTAGGAAAGACGTCCTTACCTTTCGATCTCAGACGACTTCGACAGGAACTAGGCCTGTCTGTTTCCGAGGATTCTCGGAAAGATAATAGGAAACGCACATCTCCTTGGCTGCTCACATCTCTAAAGATCGAATATTTACCGTCTGAAATATGTAAACGGGACCAACATTACCGATCTGCTTGGGATAATTTAGCGAGATGATTAAAAAGTGCAAGGGTTACACACACACATCTATACAGACGGCTCTGTCACGGGCGACGAATGTGGCTGTTCAATAATACTCCCTAATGATGAAATAATATATAAACTTAGTTCCTACTCCTTTGTGATCTTTTACGAGGCCTATGCAATTTAGTCTGCCTTGAGAGTTATTGAGGCCTGTAGTGACGACAGCTTCCTGATAATATTTGACTCTGAAAGTGTAATAGAGAGCATGACTACAGACGATCTGAATCCATCATTCAAATTATCTGTGACACCCTCCCTTGGAAGGGTAAACCAGACAGTGGTATTCGTATGGGTTCCAGGCCATTGCAGCATCCTCAAAAACGAACTGATGAGGCTATCTAGAAAGCGGCAACAAATGTCCTTCGATTAGAATTAACGAGTGAGAGTGACACAGAAGACAGTCCGTGTCAAAATACGAACTCAATAAAATAAGTTCCTGAGTTCTCCCAAGGCCTTTTACATGGCATCCGGGAGAACGTCTTCAAGAAACCTTTTATCCCCAAACAACAGAAGTCTTCCTAACTCGGCTGAGGATTGGACACACAAAGCTAACCCACGCCAATTTATTTGGCACTCCTCAGCAGAACTTTGAGGCGTGCAACGTAAAGTGGTCCGTAAACCACTTACTCATTGATTACCCAATGTTCGGGTCTATTCGTCGACAATTATACCTGGGTATGAACAAACGATGGAAAAAAGATAAATAAAAATAATTAAACATAATGACAGAAATGTTTTGTAAAAAACAAGTTTAATAAAAAAGCAGCAAAATTAGTAATGCACAAAAGAAGCAAAGGAAAAACATATTTGGTTTTTATACTGATTTTATAAAACTAATAAAAATAAAAACAGTGACACCAACATAAAGATACCAGTAAAAACTGTAATTATAATTTTTTAACCTCCAAATTTTTTATGTTGATACCAAATTCCTGGGTAAGTTGTTGTTCTTTTATTTTGTACCAACTTCTAAAATAATTGCAATTAACACAAAAACATTTTAATAACATTTTTCTAATTTTTAATTACGTTTTTGATGACTCATTTTATTTTTAAATAAGTTAATTATTATATTATTTTTATTAAAAATTTGCTTGTGCTTATAAAAACTCTACTTGTGTGAAAAATTAGTCAAATACATGAAACATAAATGAGATAAACCTTCGTGTTGTTAAAAGTAACAAAACCGAATGCATAGAAGCATTATTGTGTAACAAAGGAAATGCCAACTTTTGTTTAAATTAAAACAAATATTTTTAACATTATTTTGAGCGTAACTTGTTTTCAAATTGATTTCAATAACTATTAAGCGTATTTCTTTATTTTTATGTAATTTTTAACGTTAAATTTTTGAACATTTTATATGCGTTTGAAATTCAAATATTCAAAAACCTAACTTTTAATCCTAATTGCTTTACATTTCAATTAGTTCAACAATTCTAAAAAAATTAATTAAGCGTTTATTTTAAGATTTTTTTTAAGGTCGGATATAAATAAAACATCAAGGCTATTGTTTAGATATACAGAAGATCTTTTATAGAATGACTGATCTAAATCGATGAATTCCGGTATTTAATGACCAACTTCTTTGAGTTATATCACCTACCAAACCATTGTTGTTGACAACCCTTTGTCCATAGTGAATCTATATTCTATATAATCTTTAAAAAAGGATGGAGAGTTTAGCCTTCTCCAAGAAGATTGATCACCTTTTTGTAGGTAGAATCTGAACAGCCTGACGACATAAAGAACTACGCTGTACAATACGTCTCTTCCTCATTCAAACTCGTTTTAAAATTAACTGCTCAAAAAGTAATAGGTACTTTGAACAAGTAGCAATCACTTTTTGTAGTAAACAATAAAAATTGCTTATAAATACTACTATAAATATGTAGCTTTATAAATAGTGCATGATACCAGTGTTTTAAGTGCTTTTGCAAGCTATTTTAATACTTTATAAAACTTATCTTCCATTTTATATCTCTATATAAATTTTGATTTTTATATTTTTCTTTGAAAACAAACAACACTTTTTTAAGGTTCTTTTTCTGTTTCTCATAAAAATAGTTATAAAACTTCAAAGAATTTAAGATATATCGCAATTATGATATAATATACTTTGATATTGGAGGGACAGGTAGATGGGAAAAATTGAGCAGACAGGTAACGTTTGGAATATGTAAAATAAATTGTTAGGGATGTAGTATGTAGAGGATATACCAAAATGAAACGACTGGCACTAGATAGGGATTCTTGGAGATATAAATTGGAGGAAATATAAAGACTAACATAAAACAATTGTTGTTTTAGATAGGCATTCTTCCAGCTGAACCACCGGTACAGCACGAAACTATTGATTTAACATTAACTAACCAACACTTAAGTATTATAATAAAAACAATTCGTATATTTCAATTGTAGATTTTAGCATATACAGTAAAATGTTTCAGCTTTATCTAAAATTTTTAAAACATTCTAAAATCATTAAAGACCACCCATTATAACTTTTGATACCTTCACTCTTTTACGCATTAGATTTACTTTTAACTACATTTCTACATTTTTTTTTACTTTCCCGGCTATAGCGATATATGCTGCTAAGCAATAACGGGATATTACAAAATCGGTAAAAAAATATTGATTTTTTTGAAGTATTATGCCTTTTATTTTAAGTATATTACGAAAACGTATTTAACAAAAAAATAAAAAATAAACTTAAGTATATTGTAAATAATCTGAGAAAAAATATTTTATTTTCTCCATGTGTAAAAAATATATTTTGTCAGATGAACGTTTGTGCGTACTTAAGTATGTATCCCCTGAATCCCCTGAGACCGATGGTACCTCCCGGGGTCGCGCGATGCTTAACTGCCGGTCTGACCCTTTGAGTGGTGGGTCGGTGAGAGAGGAGGTTTAGTCGATAGGGCGCAGGCACACATACGCATTCTTAATAACGTCTTGCGGAACTTGTTAGCGAGTCCGACACTCAGTACGTAAATGGTATTCCTCCGACTCACGGAGGGAAAAGGAAAGAAAAAAGGAAGTATACCTGTATTTGATCTTATAACTCTGGACTCCGTTAACCAGTTTTCTCCAAAGTTGTTAGATTGCAACTACCTTCGGAGGGGAAAGAATGTACTAAATGTTTGAAAAAGAGGTGGGGTTGTTTTAGCCGTAATAAAATTTTAAATCTTTACAGGAACACTTTAGCAAAAAAGTTTTCTTATATTAGCTGAAGTTTTTTTTATTAAGAAATCTGTGTTCTTAATAAAAAAAACAAACATTTTCATTTAATATTCACCACACTCCCCAAAAAAATTATTTTATATTATTTTTAAAAAAAATTAGCTATATATTGCTTCAGAAAAGGAGTTAATGAAAGTTTTTTTGCATCTATATTTTCTACATCTATACGCCTTAAAATTACTGAAAAAAGGTTTTTTCCTATCCCATCAAAAAATATTATCTTTGTGTTTTTAAACAAGTTTTAAAAATTAATTTTTTTAAATTTATTATCACCACTGATTGATTATTTTTTTAAAATTAATTTTACCCCAATTCTTTCCCTTGAAGCCCTTGAAGTAGCACCAGAATGAAAAAAATATTTTACAATTTAAAATCTTTAATACTGAAAATGTATTTTGAAAATTAATTGCGGTAAAAAAAAAGTAAAAAAAATATATATTCTTAAACCAGTGGTTCACAAACCTTTCCAAGTCGCGGCGCCCGTTTTCAATTAAAATTTTTCCATGACGCCTACCCTTTTTTTTTTTTTTTCCCTACTCTCCCCGACCGGATATCCAATTAAGTATACTCAGTCGGGGAGAGTGTCCTTTTACTCTCAAAGGAGGCGTCCCCCACCCGCCGGCTATACGTCCGGCACGGCAGGTTGGCCTCCCCGGTCTCGGATCTTTTGTTTTACATTGCCTGCTTCTAATCCCCCGCTTGGAGCCAAGGTCCGGCTATGCCGTCCCCCAGCGCCTCAGCAGGGAACCGGGACTCGGTCTTTACGCATTTGGCCTCTAATCGACAGCGCCGAGCCCACAAAGAGCCTAGGCTCCCGCAGGGACGACCCCGCCGACCGGGACTTGGTCTTTTACTTTAACCCAAACTCAAACTCCCCTGGAGTTCACCCCCTTCTCAGGTACCCGCACACCAAGGCGTACGGGCCCTCCATGGAGTGACTGTCCGCCCTACCCTACTGTTTATACTCCCATTCTTCTGTCTTCATCATCTTTGGCCCGCAGGACCTCCCCGGCGAACCTGCGGAACCATTCCCAGTTCTCATTGTTGTACCCCAACCAGTTTATGAGACCAGTTTATAAGACCATTAATTACTATTTGACCTCTGTTAACGGCCCATCTTGGACATATGAACAACTTATGTTCGGCATCGTCGTTCTCTGGACAATAGATGCACTGCGGGGTGGCTCTCTTCCCGATCCTATACAGATACTGACCGAAAGAGCCGTGCCCCGACAGTAACTGTGTCATGTAAAAATTGACATCTCCGAGTCTATTGTTATTCCAGGTTTTAATATTAGGGATTAGACGTCTGGTCCATTCTCCCACTCTGGACCCTGCCCACTCTTCTTGCCATTCTTGTTCTATAATCCCTTCCATCTCTTCTTTCGACATACTGCTGTGTCTGAGGGTTCTGGCTTTTATCTGAAGGTCTACGGGTAGGACCCCGGTCAGTACGCACAGCGCGTAATACGATACCGTACAGTAACTAGCAGCTACACGCAGCAATGCCAGTCTATGGACACTTCTCAACTTCTTTTTATTTCGCTGTATGTTCATTGCCGCCCCCCATATGGGAGCCGCATACAGTACCGCCGAAGTGATAGCCGCGGTTATCAATCTTCAAATAACCATTTTAGGTGTGCCGTGGTTTTGAAATAATCCTCTTAATCCCTTTACAGCAGGAGTAACTCTCCCACAAATCATATCAATATGCTTGCTGAACCTTAAACTTTTGTCCAGAAGTACCCCCAAGTATTTTGTTTCTTTTACTTCATCAATTCTCTGTCCTCTGATATTTAGATTCACACTTCTTAATGGTCTTCTACCCGAGAGGACCAGGCAACAGGATTTATTAGGAGCTATTTCTAATTTGTTATCCTCCATCCATTCATCTATTGTTCTAAGCGCTTGGTTTGCCTTGTTCTCCAGTTCATTAATATCTCTGTCTTCTACTAATATTGCGATATCATCCGCGTATCCTACTATCGATACCCCTTCGGGGTAGTTCAGCCTGAAGATTTTATCATAGAAAACATTCCATAAGGTTGGGCCAAGGATAGATCCCTGCGGCACCCCTCCGAATACCTGAAATATCGCTTTCCTTTCTAGGGTTTGACCTGTATGAACCTATTTTGCAGATATTGATGTATCTGATTTACTAAGTATTTACTTATTTGCATGGCTTGAAGCGCCTCAATGATGGCTGTCCAGAGGACCGTACCAAATGCGTTTCTAACATCAGGCATTATGATCATGGGGATTTTTCTAGTCCTCCATGTACCACTTCTGCAATTTAATGCCCAGTTTTTTACCTTCTCATGACGCCCTACCCTAAGTGAAAGTATGATGACTCATAAGTAAGAGATAAAAATAAATAAAACTCGTGTATCTTTTTTATTTTTTTTTACTTTATTAACATTAAATTAATAATTATAAATGTCTTGGTTCAATTAATTATGAAGCTTTTACAATATTTCATGGGGCCCCTATGAAGAGGCCGCGGCTCCCCGGGGCGCCGCGGCGCACAGTTTGTGGGAATCATTGTCTTAAACAATAAAGTCACTAATATAACTTAATTCCCCTCCCCTGATAGGGCAGATCCCACATTTTGTAAAAAAAATTAAAAAAAAAATTGCTATATTTTATAGAAAATTTTCTAAAATTTTAATTTATAAAAATCAGTTTTAGTGAATTTTTAATCATTAAAAAAGCTCTCTGATGCATGAACTCCCAAGTAGCTGAAAGTAATTGAACTGACAATACTTTATAGCGCAGCCAGAATGTTTTTTTTACAAAAATATATTGCATAACTTAACCGGTGTAGTAGGGAAAGTTATGTAATTCATGCTGGGTTTTTTATGGAACTTATGAAGACCTACATGTCATTCAAAATAAAAAAAAATTTTACAATCCTAAACTCTCCGATCATTTTAGATCAGATCTATATTCTTAGTATTTCTCAAAACCTGATTATAAAATCGAATGGCTGTCTGAAAGAGAAAATACAACACGAATTACTGTACGTTCCATTGATTTTGGAGTATCAGAAGCATTTCAGTTATAAATCCGAACTAAGCTAATTAGATTGTTGACATAGTGTACGTTTTGGGTCTTCTAAAAAAACAATTTCATAGTTTTTTAATAATTCATGAACAGTCAGTATCCACCTAGGAAAATTATTTAATTTCAGATTGAACAGCCACCTTAGAGAAGAATTAACAAGATTTTAGTGGGAATTTCAATGATTAGAAAATTTTTATGCAAAAAAGAGTGTTTATTAAGCATCCAATTAATTTACTGTACGATATTTAACAATTTTTTTTTTCGTAATTTTCTGTTGAAAATTTAACATTAACGTAAAATAAAAAAACAAAATTCCTGTATCAATTTCAATATAAGTAATATTTACTTAATGAAATTAGTGACTAACAAAAGATGATATCTTATCGTTAGTTATGCTTTTAAGAATTTATTATATATAATACTTATCATTCATTGGTGTTGGTAAAATAGGTTTTACGTTGAAAAGGTTACAGTTTGATTGTATGATTTTCATAAGCAGTTATCTGTTGACTAACGTTTTTATTGTTCCTTTCTAACCTCTAATTTTAACTTACATTATTTATTTATTTTCAAGTTAAATTGTAACTTTTTATTTGTTATACGTTTTTCACTGAAATTCTTTTTATTTCTTCCATTTAACAAAGTAAACGTACAGAAATCACAATAAATTTATTGGGAAGTGATTTTGGAGGTGGTGAGCATAACAAATTTTGAAAATACAGATTTTATAATTTTTTAACCTTGTACGAAGTAAAGGAAGAATTGTGATCGCGAAAAATTTCGGTTTTCTGATTTTAACGGAAATATCCATTTTGACCATCCCTGAATCCATTTTGACAAGTTTCGGCGTGACGTCTGTACGTACGTATGTATCTCGCGTAATTCAAAAACGATTAGCTGTAGGGTGTTGAAATTTTGGATATAGGACTACTGTAACATCTAGTTGTACACCCCCCTCCTTTGATTGCAATCGACTTAACCAAAAGTGCCCAAAAAAGCCCAAAATCCAAAAAATGGATTTTGGACTTTTTCTTAACTGCAGTAATCAGCCCTCGTTGAGAGCTTTTAAACTATATATCAGAAGTGGTACTTATTTTCATTGGTTCCAAATTTTTTTTTGATCTTACATGGGAGGGCACATCGGCTAAAATCCGACTTCATCTCCTTTTCTTAATTTAAATATATCGACTTATTAATAATTATTAATCTCTAATTATAAAAAAATACAATAAATAATAATTAAAATAATAATAACAAAAAAGAAAGATATTTAAAAAATATCAGAAGTTATTAATGAAATAAATTTTTATGTTCTATGCATTTTAAAACATGTATATATGTAATTTAGTAAGCGTACAAGGAAATCATGTCCTGTCCACAAAAGATTTTTTTGGTTTATTTAAATATTTAATGATAATTTTACAATAAAACTTCATCATAGATTACGCCCACCACAAAACAAATCTTAGAAATATTTTTCATATATTAATTTTTCAATGTATATATATATATATATATATATATATATATATATATATAGATAAAACCAATACCAGGAAGATATTACAATTTTGTTGTCAGCCTTTTTTTAAACAAGTTAGCTGCAGGTTTTCTTTGTATGAAAACCAATAGAATATGCTCACTTTATTAAGGAAATGGTCTAAGTAGATACTATTTTTTTTTTTTTATTATTATTATTAAATTCTTAAGAGTGTATATGCAAATTCCTTTGAACATTTCTAACAGTTAAAATCAGTTACAAAAATCCTAAAAAAATTGTAGTGAATAACCCAAAATGTTTATTTATTTAGAAAAAAAAATTATCCGAATAGATTCCCTACTGATTTGAAGCAGTATTTACATCGCGCAACGTTTCAATGCAGAGATGAAAACATTAATTTGTTGCTTTTTATACTATTGCCTCAGTCTTTTTTATAGCTATGACACAGATAAAATATAAGAGATTAGTGAGTTCCTTAATCTGAGAGTTAAGATGTATATACAGACATTCCCTATAGTTAAGAAAGTAACCCCAACCCCTTTAACAAAAAAAAAGAAGATTAATATGATCAATGCCCTATATGTAGAAATATTTGTGCCGGATTTGAAGAAAAAATGTTTTTTGGTCAATCCTGAGATATATGGCTAAAAGCCATATATCACAGGTAAGGCTATATATCATACGTACATATGTTTTTTTTGTAAAACCCGATATCCAATTTTTGGCACGATTACCATACTTTCTCTTTTAATATATTCTACCAATATTCGCCGGGAAAGTAAAATTAAAAAAATAAATTCAATTTACTTTGAATTTAACCTTCTTTTTATCTTTTAATCATTTAAATGTTGAATTTTTCATATTTTTACTTTATCTATTTGAAAGAAATCATGTAAAAAATGATTAAATTGAATTTTTTGCGAGATTCACAAGAAACGGTAAATTACTTCCTATTAATAATTAACTAATAACAACTAACAAAAAGCATATCCGAAAAAAAATTACGTAATCGAAACACCGGTCCTTATGTCACCTGTTCAACCCTTACGTAAATATTTTTATTTCTATTAAACTTAACTAAATTCAGCAGTCTTCTCGGATCGTTTCTAATGTTCCACATTACTTTCAGGTAATGCGATTAAGGACTGCCCTTAATCGTTCTACGGGCAGTCTTCGTATTAAAAATTACACGGGCAGATCCGTGTATTAAAAATTAAGAAAAAGGGATTATGGATAAGGATGATGAGAAAAAGTGATTTATCTACTTAAGACCTGAAACAAAATCGACAGTTGACGATTCCCCATTCGTAGAACAGCCTATTAAGCTTAAAATACTGAAGAAAATTAGAGAATTCTTACTTTGAGAGTTACGTACTCAACGATTTTGAGTTGACTAACTTAAATATATGTTACAACAAAAATTGCTTTCCCCATAGAAATTAACGAGTTGTGTGAAAAATAAAGTTTATAGGTTGGCTGAAGATACACTTTTAATTTCATCTTCGGAATATTGTGCATGTGGAAATATACACATGAGATATAAAATTTTCAGCTAAACTTCACTGTATTAAAGAGTTTTAACGTTTTACTACAATGTTTTTCCCCCATTTTTTAGGTATAAGTTTATTATAGTACGTAAAATATGAAACTTGGTAACATTTTTCAACTGATTCTAAAAGAAATGTTCCTATCTTTAAATTAGGAGGTTTGAATCGTCACCACACGTTAAAATCAATAAATATTTGAAAAAACTATTTAAGAGTTATACAGCATCAATGTATATTAGGTAAAAATAAAATAAATCTTTCAGATGTGAGACTTTTAAATTACATTTTTAAGTATTGTTATGTTTATTAAACAAAAATTTAAATTCATTATTTTCTTAAAGAAAGTATACTAATAAATTATTATTGTTAAAATTAATGTGCAACTATCACTAAGGTAAGTGATTTTGGTTAGTCCACCACCGCCAAAATCGGTACTGACAGTCTGATTATGGTAAAAGTTAAATTTTCACCTTAAGACTGAGCTTTTAGTCTTCCCATCACTTCTAAGGCTCTTTTGGTTCAATAGATAG
Organism: Lycorma delicatula; assembly: GCF_047948215.1. NCBI lineage: Eukaryota > Metazoa > Arthropoda > Insecta > Hemiptera > Fulgoridae > Lycorma > Lycorma delicatula. Next base: position 185,982,842 of record NC_134458.1, on the reverse strand, counting down.
GCTTGAACATTAAATTTAATTTAATATAATTCTGTTTAGAACTTATAAACAACAACCCTTAGATAGGGTTGGTGTCGAATTTTATAATCAATAATTCATAAATAATTTACAATAGAAACTAGGGTTAAGTTTTAACATTTTGAATATCAGTTCAGTTTATATTCTTCCCTCATAGTTAAAGAATTATTAAATTTTGATAAAAATTAACTTGTTTATTTCTACGTGATAAGGACAATTTAAAAATGTCAATTGCGTAGAACCCAGAATAATTTTTCTTTGTCACTAAAAAACAAGTAACGAAAAACAAAAAAAAATATTCTTACATTATTTTTTTTTAAATAAAAAAAATTCGGCGATATAAAATGCCGAATAGCACAAGCTAAACGAGCCTTCAGTAAGAAATATAATTTGTTTACATCAAAAATTAATTTAAATGTCAGGAAAAGATTTTTGAAAGTGTATGTTTGGAGTGTCGCTTTATATAGAAGTGAAACTTGGACGATCGGAGTATCTGAGAAGAAAAGATTAGAAGCTTTTGAAATGTGGTGCTATAGGAGAATGTTAAAAATCAGATGGGTGGATAAAGTGACAAATGAAGAGGTATTGCGGCAAATCGATAAAGAAAGAAGCATTTGGAAAAATATAGTTAAAAGAAGAGACAGACTTATTGGCCACATACTAAGGCATCCTGGAATAGTAGCTTTAATATTGGAAGGACAGGTAGAAGGGAAAAATTGTGTAGGCAGGCCACGTTTGGAATATGTAAAACAAATTGTTAGGGATGTAGGATGTAGAGGGTATACTGAAATGAAACGACTAGCACTAGATAGGGAATCTTGGAGAGCTGCATCAAACCAGTCAAATGACTGAAGACAAAAAAAAAAAAAAAATTTTTTTTATAATTCCTGTATAATTAAAGGTTTTTAGTATGATTAGAATTTTTTTTTTAATTTTAGTTAAACATAGAATTAATAAAATATTCACATATTATGCCAATCAAATTTCAATAAGAAATAACAACTGTCACTTTCTACTTGTTTATCTGAAGGAAAATGAATGATGATAAATTAATTTAAAAAAAGTCTTTTATTATAATATGTTTTTATTTATTTATTTTTGCTGGAGAATTGGTTTATTAATTTTCAAGAAAAAACATATTTTTTGAGTAAATTGATATTATGACTTGATTCATGTTTTACAGATTAAAATGCGCATATTCAAAACACATTTGAAAATTCGTTTAATAGAGAAAACATAATTTTTTTAAATATATTCTTTTAAGTTTAAATTAAAAAAAAGGAGTATCATCCTGTCTGTCACTATACAATAAAATATGAAAATTTTATGTTTTATAAAAACTGTACGATCAGTATGCTACCTCATAAATTAAAAATTCAAATTTAAATAAATAAATAATAGTACATGAGGATAAATGAGAACAAGCAGGTACAAGGACAAACCTAGAATTACTTATATCTCCTTTGCTGATCTGCGAAGTAAAATACGGTGTGGGATAACATTTATTTTTGAATTATGTATCCCCAGTAAGATTGAAATTAAAGAATAGCCATTAATAGTAGTTATAAAATTAGGTTACTGTAGTTATCTAAGAAGGCTACGATACCAACCTCCAATACCGAATTGAGCATGAGAATTATGCATTACATTAAAATTTTATATTCAGCAAAATAAAAGAATTCAAATTATATATTTTTTCAAATAATAATCAGATGATAAGAAATAAAGTTGTTAGATTCCATGATGATGGTTTTTGTTCAGCTAATATTAAAATAAATTGAACACAATTAAGGAAAGCGTAGTAAAATCCTTTTTCAATTATGTTTTAAATTTCATTAAGCAGAAATTAATAAAATTAAAGGATAGAAATTCTTGGTTATTGTTTTGAATTTAGTACACTGATTTTTAAAAGTATAAATTTAAAGAATAGCTGAAAAATGAGTGTTTTATATATTTAGTTAGTTAGTTAGTTTATATATTTAAGAAATGGAAAGAAAGAAACAGTATCTTGATCAAAGTCAGAAAACGTAAATTAAGAAAAAAGTAAAGAGAACCGAGCTTAAGGATGTCTGGAATGTGGGAGTGCGTATTATTTTTTTACTCAGTTTTCCAAAGAATAATATTGAATTGTATAGTCAGTCTATGAACCTAAAAAAATTTGCGAAAGAAATTAATAAAATTGCCTATCAATGTGTGTAAATTAATTATTTTTTATTTGAATTAAACTAATCGACTTAGTTTTACGTGACCTAATATGAGTTACAATTCACTTCCAGACATGGAGAAGTGAAATGATTTCTCGTTACCTTTTTCACTGACATAAATTTATTATTGTACATCAACATGCAACGTACACTAAAATTACGGTCATATTCAATCCTATATGTGACACCATATTCTTTCCATGGGACATATTTCATATAATGAACATCATTACTCTAAAAGAAAGCAATTAGATTTGTATTTTGGGTACTTTAGTTATATTGTACAGCCTTACAAGAAAACTGAGGTAGATAATATAAAGCAACGAATCAATAATATATGTCTAGGAATTAAAGATATTGATTTTTAGAAGTTAGATATTTTATTAAAAAATTTTCCACCAATGATAAATGAAAAAAAAAATCTGACGAGATCACCGTAGGAATTTACTTTATGAAAAAAAAAAAGTTCATAGATATAAGTCCATTTGGTAAATAGTTAAGTACGAATAATTTTTATTTCTTATGTGTATATTGCAGTCTGTTCAGTTAGCGAATAACCAACCCCCATCACCCGATGCGATGAGGATAAGTATGAGGTGCAAATCAGGTGTAGTCTTGTACACACTTAGACTGACCATTCCTGAGATGTGTGGTTAATTAAATCCCAAACACCAAAGTACACCGGTATTCACTATCTAGTATTCAAATCCGTATAATAGTAACTAACCTTTAGTAGGATTTGAACCTCAGAACACTCGAGTTTGAAAATCAGCTGTAAAAAAAGTGATTTGCAACGACGAGTTTACCTCTAAATCACCCGTAGGTTTTGAAGTCATTAAAGGTAAGAAGAAATAGTGAATGATATTAATTCCATCAGAATTTGACTACTTAGGTTTCAAAATGATAAAGTATGGAGTAAACAAGAAAGATTAAGAAAAGGAAGATTAAAAAAGGTATGCCTTAATGTAGGAAAGAAATTTACTTTGATTTAAGGTTGATTTACGAATAAAAAATTTAAAAAAACAATATTTATACAAGTTGAGCAAGGAACAGATGAGGGAGAAAGAGTTTTTACTTTTTGAATAGCTCTATCCCTCTAAGTCTGCCCGTAAGACCATTCACTTTGGAAAAGGTACTTATGGAACTCAAGATAATAGAAAAATAATAAAGACTCCTGTGTTCGATTCTATAACGCACAAGATGTTATTTATGCTACCGTTTTCGGCGTTCTTTCGCGTGATATTTTAACTTATTATTTACTTTTGGTTTCGTAAGAAAAAACCCATAGTAAATTTTTACTCTACTGCAAAAAATATTTTTTTACGTAATTTAGCGCTTTACGGCGGCAAAACGAGGGCAATAAAAAAACTAGAAAGGTATGATGGAGGCTTTTAAAATATGAAGTTTCAACAGAAAGTTTAAAATTAGATGCGCTAAAAAAATTCGAATTGAAGAAGTTTTTAGGCGAGCCGGCCCCACCCACTATAAATTACTTAGTAATGTGCTCACCCATTTTTAGTTTAATTTAGTAATGTTAGTGTATTTGTAGGTGGAGATAATGGTTATATAACATTATACAAAAATTTAAAATAACAGAATATGTTTAAATTAAAATATTGTTTTCTAATAAATGGAAATGAATGAAGTGTTGACTAAAGTAGTCAAGAAAAAAATGCTTTTGTATGTATTTCAACTTTATCCTAGTAGAAAAGAAAGTAAATAAAGAAAAAAATGTATTTTAATTTTATAGACTTTAATGCTTACTTACATTTTAAATATTTAACAAATAAGATATAATTTATACGATGCAATTTTACACTGGATATTAAATAACGCCTAGATATTAATTCAAAATGTATATTCATACTTTTAAGAAAATCTGATTATTTATTTTATTATTATTTTAATGCTTACTTAGAGACAAAAATGAAAATAAATTAAAAAGGGAAAGTCAGGTTACACTAAGTTAACTTTCATAAACGTACTTTTGAACGTAGTCTCAGTTGAAGTGTTTTAAAACCACAAAATTTAAAACATGTGAAATATTTTGTTTAAAAATGTTTTTCTGTGTTGTAGTTTATAAATTTTAAAACTTTATTTTTTTTTTTAATTAAAAAAAAACGAAAAAAAAATCAGTTAAATTATATAAAAGTTCTTGCAATTATCTTTTGCATGTGTTGAATAGCGTATATTTTTGCTTAATTACAAAATAATTACATTTAAAAAAATTATTTATTTTATTTTTTATAAAAATAAGAATATTTAAAGATTAATTTAAAGCAAGCTAGTTCAAAATTCAGGAACTTAGACATTTAAAATTTGTGATAAAAATATAACTAAGGTATATTCCACGTTTATATTATTAAATATTTATATTTAAATAAATAAACGTCTTAAGATTAGTCTGACAACCAATATTTTATTTAAATTTGAAAACAAACAAAACCTTAAAAAAAGTTTACTGAAAAACTAAGAACTTAATGGTTTTTCGATTGTTTAAAAATTATAATCTATAGATACTATAGAAATGATATACAAAAGAATAACTATATTTTAAAAAATCAATAAAAAATAATGTAATAATAAATAAATAAAATAATACCAGACTAGAATACAAATATAATTCCGAATTATTGAGAGATTCCAAGATTGCGCAAAGAAAGAAAACAGAACCGAACACCTGGTCATAAGAACGAAAACTGCCCTACTCGAGAGGATGCGGAAGTGCAAGGGAACAGAAGGAAAAGGGGTTAAAAAATAAATAAATTGATACTTAGCATGGTCCTTAGCAAGCAAGCCGTACGAACATATATATATATATATATATATATATATATATATATATAAAACTTAAATGTAATTTATTTAAGTTTATTTTCCTCTTAATTGGATAGAATTAAATATAATAAAAATACATTTTACTTAATATTACCTTTATTAATTTCTTGGGTTAACCAATCAACTATACAAACTTATAAATAAAATACACAACGTTTCACTTAGAATTCTCTGTTTCCTCAGGTGACAATACACATTCATACCATATATCATACATAATTCTCTTACATACTAAGAAATTAACTGGTCCAGATATTTTTCCCCACCCTTGTATTGATCTCCCTACTCATACCTGACTCATCTTATCTTTAGATAATTATCTCTTTATATAACCTTTTTTTTTTCTTTTATGTCGAAAGTGGAAAAATTTGCCTAAACCAAACGCCCAGTAGCCCGTACATACTGGGTGTGTGTGGTTCACTGCCTACTGCAGTGGGACCTACTAAAAAACCACTCCCTCACGCAACGTGGTGCTGTAACTGATGTAAAGGCAAAACCCTCAGCATAACGTGCGTTACAGGCACATCTCACATTCATAGAAATATTTACAAATCACATTCACATTATATTTAAAATTCAATATATACACTATACAGTGGATTCTTCTTAACCCCGCACAACTATGCCGTCCTCAGACGGCAGGAACTCGTCCCGCGGGAGCCATTGGTGACGACAATACCAAGGCACTCCCGCCACCTGCTCTTAAAGGCTGGCGCCCAGCACCGCCATCAACCGACATCCTCGCTGTCCTCCACACATTCTTCCTCCAGTATCTGGTGAAGCACTCTACTAAACCAATGTGCACACACGGTCTAACCCTTACCGGACGAGAACATCAACTGCATGACTCTCCCCGGCGAGTCCAAACCGTCACATGGCAATTCTTACTTCCACCCGGGACACACGAAAAAGGTGTACTCCACCGTGTCCGTTTCTTTGCAATACTGATCCGTTCGCCTCCTTCCAATCCTGTGGAAATAGACCCCAAACGACCTGTGACCAGATAGCCACTGAGTCGGCCAGACGTCCACCTCCCCATTTGGTCTGTCGACCCACGCATCTACCTCTGGGGTCAAAATATAGCTCCAATGTCCTTCTTTTGCATTCTTTCACCTCTCCTGCCATTCAGTAAACATGCGGCTCTTCCTCACCTCCTCTTTGCTTTCTTTGGTCCAGTCCCTTCTTTCCTTGTTCACGAGGTTCAACGGTGGCATTCCCGCCACCACTAGTGAAGCATCCAAGGAGATTGTCCTGTATAGTTAGGCCACCCTGATTGCCAACTTCCTATGTAAGCTGTTCAGCCTCCGGGCATTTCTCCCTATCCTGAAGGTTTCCCACCATTTCGGCGCCGCATAAAATATGACTGACACCAATATTTCGGCCATATTTTATACGGCGCCGGCAGTATCTTACCATAGACGCTAACATCCTGCGTTTAGATGCCCTGGGATCCCCGACATTGGCCATCACACTCATCAATGTCGAGGTTATTCCCTCCGTCTTCATGGCCACCTGCTGCACATGGAAGGCGAACCCCTCGACCTGTGAAGCCACACTCCCAGGCACTTGGTCCCATCCTTCGGGGCAATGTTCTCCACATCCACTTTGATAGAAAATGGATAGAAAATGGATACGCCGTCTCCTTGTCATCGATACGTTTTCTGTCTTCTTGGCCGCCAGTTGTAATCCTGCCCCTGAAATCAGGTCTTAATTTTTTCAACCGTCCCTGTTGCAATCCTCATCACCTTATGCAATTCCTTCGCCGTCACCACCATCATCAAATCGTCAGTGTATGCCACCAACTCCACTTCAGGCGGCCACTCCTTCCGGAGGAAGTCGTCATACACCACGTTTCACAGATTGAGGCCCAGGATTGATTACTGTGACACCCCACGCTGCATGGGTACAAGGTCCTCCACCCCTTCTTAGGACATAATTCTCAGTTCCCTTCCACGCTTCCAAATAATTTCCTTAAAGATCTCTTTTATTCCTTTCTTTTAAAAGGCCTAGCTTCATAGTTTTTTCTATTTACATACTTTAAATGTTGTTTTTGTACGTTAGATGTTGCCAATATTTAAGGCAGGATTTGTTTCTTAATTGTAAAAGTGAAAATTACAATTCTTAAAAAAAAAAAAATAGTTTGACTTAGCGACGAAAAAAAACGATTAATTTAATTTTTTTATAAGTGGCCCTGTTTTAAACAGTGCTAATAATTTTTACATATTCTTGATAAAGTTGAATAATAGCTGAATAAATAATTTTATGTATAAAGACTCGTTTAACATGTACTTTAATCTGTACCCAAGGTCCTTTTTTACTAGTAAAATAAAAATTACTATTTCACTTTGTAGCTATTTAATTAATTTATTCATTATTTCATCATTATTATAGTATTTCATATTATTACAGTTGTTTTGATGTACGATTGAAACACCACAAAAAATGTGGATTTTAAACTAATCTCATCTTTATTCACTAATACTCTGTATATGGTAACTATTTTGTAATGTTATCCTGAGAAAATAATTTTATGATATGCCTTGATCCTTCCAGGCAAATATTAAACAATACCATGGGACAGCGAATCATTGTTTCTGATGTGATGGAATCTATACCATGTAATAATTATTTATTTAATTGATTGACGGTGTTGTCTTTTTTAATATTTTTATTTTATTCCATTAAATCTGATAAAACTGTAAAAAAAAATACCGTAATTGCAGGTTACCTTTTTTTCAAAAGTTTTTGAAAATATTTTTGTACACTATAACGTTTTACCACATAAGTAATAAATACGCCACTAAAACTCAAATATATAGACGCTGTTGAACGGTCATTGTAAAAGAATATTGAAAATTAGAATGAATAATAATTTTCTGGTTGTAGACGTTCTGATTTAAATTCAAGAAAAGTAGAAAAAATCTGTTGAAAATTTAAAGTAAAATTTAAGTTGTAGGTCACCGTATTAAACTGCCCAGGGTTATTTAATTTTGTAGAAATGTGTTTTCTTCCAATCTATACTTAGAAATTTAAACTTGACCTATTTGACAGACAGGTTAGAATACATAAAACAAATAATGGAAGTTGTAGAAAATTGAGATTTAAAGGTAATCTTAGAATAGAAAGGAATGGTGAAGTGAATCAAATTAGTAAATTATGATAATTGTCTCTAAAAGGACGTACACTTTGAGTACTTACTCTTAAGTAAAATTTCCTATTTGATAATTTTATTTGAAAAACCCTTTTATTTTCTAAATTAAAATAGTGAAATACGAGTAAATTTAAAACCCTTTCATAAAATTTTAAGTTATCGGTTTATTTTTTTATTTTTTCAACCAAAAGTATTTTCTTGTATTTTTTATATATTACGAAGAAATAATAATCAGCTTTTTTCTTTTCTGGTTTATATATTTATACTTTTTTGTTTTGTATTAAAATTATTTTTTTATAATAAAGATCAACCAATCAGAGTGTGTATGTGTCATAAGTATTGTCGGGAATATATTATATTTATGTAAATTTGTTTTGTATGGTTCGTGTTTTATGAAGGATTTTTATTATTATTAATATTGTAATAATAATGTTATTATTTTTAATATATATTATTATTATTATAATTAATTGGATCAATATAATATAGTTAGGAAATATAATTGCATAACTATAGCATACACGTTTGTCTTTTAGTCTAATTTTCGTTTTTGAAGACCACGATAGATCAGAGATAAGGAAATAGGGTGTATGATTAAAAAAATGTTAATTTCCCCTCAGAGAAAACACATAAATAAACAATTATCCAGAAAATAGCTTCATTTCATCTATTCAGTAACTTATTTCAAATTTTTCCTTATTTCAAATTTTTTCGAGAAATCAGGAATTGTTAGCAAGGATGAGAACAGCACATTAATGATTGCCGATATTGGATTTACTAGTTTAAAATCCATTGAAATATTTTAAAGTTGATTTCAGAAACTAAAAACCATCATAGAAAAATGGGATTTTGATAGAGATATTTGTTTAATATTCAACATTTTTTTTTCTTATCTAAACTGTTTTTTAAACTTAATAAGCAAGCGCCAGGAATCACCTCCAAATTTTAAAAAAACATCATCTAATTAGAAAAACATAATAAGAATCCTTGTTAAAATAAGATAGTTTAATACATTGTACAATCTGTTTTTAAAGTATGATACAAAACAATAACAGTCTGCATGCACAAGATATTAACTAACATAAATTTAAAATTAAAAAAAAAATTAATGGATAAGAATAACGAATAATCCATGACGGAAACAAAATTTCATTGAAATTATATGAAAATATTTTCATGAGATAAAATTTCATGCATAAAAATATTTCAAATACACCTATAACACGTAGGTAGGTCATCCTGGGAAATCATTGGGAGTTGGACTCATCGTACTTTTAAACAGGAGAAAGAGGAGACAATCGAAAGCCAATTATACGTAGAAGAGGAAAGAGAATGACAGTAAAGGTAGAGAGAATAAGGTAGAAAGAGATAATTTATACAAGTTATACGATAGCATTTTTTTTAAAATATAAAGAGAGAAAGAGAGTGTGTGAGAGAGAATGAAATACAAAAAAAAGAGAGAGCGATAGGGGATGTATAATAGTCTGATGAAGGTAATACGATTCAGCGTATTCTCTCAGTCCCCGCTAAGCAATTAACTCGAATTAACGCGATTTTATTCTCTTTGTGTAGGCAGCAATAAACGCATTTTAATCCCTTTAGCGCAACCTAGTCAACAAACCTGGTCACTAGTATACCTGGATGTTTATATAACAAAAAATATAAAATTAATTAAATTATTTATTTATTCATTTATTCATACGTTACAATTTTATCCTAATTCTTTTAATTTTCGTCATCGATGATATCATTTTTAACGTTACATCTGTTTGGATCATTATTACGTTATTTTTAATTTGAATATAACTAACTATTATTTGCTGTTTTGCTAATGGAATATGCATTTTTAATTTTATTAAAAAGTATAATAAACAAATAAAAAAAAGTGAAATCAATGAACAGGAATCCTTTCCTGTAATCGTTTGTGTCTTTTTTGTGACATAATGGTTACGAAAAATAAAGTAATGAAATTCTTATCTTTACCGGATTATTGTTATGGCATTTAATTTTATGCATTTTCTATTTTTTATTCTCAATTTATTTTTTTTTTTTTTTTTTTTTACTAAAGTAAAATATTACCATTTTGTAGCAATGATTATTTTTGGCGATGGGGTGCTTCGCAAAATACATATCAGTTCTAAAATAGAATCTAGTAAAAAGCTGTGTTTTTTAAGAAATTAAAAACAAAAAAAAATTATGTTGCTACAAAAGTAATGATCTAAGTGTTTTTTTAAATTACTGGATTATGTTTTGTTAGAAATTTTTCTTGGTTATTTAGGGAAACGGCAGGAATATAAAAGGCAAATTAAAAACCCAGAGAAGAAAATTAATGTTTCCTCAAATAATTTATTTAAAATAACCTGATTTGTGAAATTAGAAGTGCCTAATTGCCTAATCATTTTATATAAGATTTTTAGGATTTTTTTAGTGCCTAATCTTTTTATACAAGCTTTAATTATGACTTTCCTATTTTTTCACGATTCAGAATTTAATAACTTTTTGAAAAAAAAAACGTTCATTCACTTCATAACAATAGGTCAATGTGATTTTTTCTTCCCAGAGAGTTTCCCAAGGAAGTGTTATTGGTCCATTACTTTCCATTAAAGTATATTAATGATCTTCCTAAACTTTTAGACCATTTATTGTTACTCCATTTGCGGGTACCTGTGTACCTATATCCTAAATTCATTACTTAGCTGTATCAGAAAGTTCTGTTAGCAGTTCAGAAACGATTTATTGGATGGATCGTAATTATTTAACTTCAAATACAGAGAAAACCGTTGCAGTGTGATTTTTAGTTAGACCTACCATTGCTAATCGGGTGAATAGAAATTTCATTACGTATTAGTACTTATCATAGTTTTACTTAATCATTCTAGGCGCACATGCTGGAGTAGTTTCTTTTATTAATCTTAATGTAAAATACCTAATTTATTTTCCTAAAATTATTTGTATAATTATGTACTGATCTTATTAAAATAATAAAGTTTATAAATAGATCACAATCAGTTTGCTGTGAATGTACAAAGAATCGTACGAAGCGGTCATTCAGATATTACCTTAACAGTAAATTTTTAATATCGTCAATTCTTTTTTTGCAAATAAAAATCTTCATTTTAATGACGAAAAAAGAGTGAATGAAGTTCAGATGTTGCAAAGATAAAATTAAAAATATATTTCAACGAATAAAAGTTTTTTTTATAATAAAAGCATATCTTTCTCCTTTTTTCTTCTCTCCCACAGTATATATTCGATTTTTGAAGGTAGAGAAATGAAAATAAAATGAGATGCTATCGGTGGAATTGTTAAGAGGAAAGAGGGTTGTGTTTGGGCACAGTACATCATGGTACTGAACATCATCTGTTGACGACAGCTTATTGTGCCAAATACTCCCCTTCCTCTTCTATAACCAAAACTTCCCACCCTTCTGCCTTACACCAATCTTGCCTTTCCTATGATGTACCACATCTTCCTGATGACGTTGACGCGGCACATCATTTCAGATTGCTTCAAGGGGTTGTTCCTCTTTATGTATCCCGCTTACCTCTTACCTCTAAAAGGGCTTCAACCGCTATATTGCCCTCGAGTGATAGCCTACCAGTATCTCTGAACAGATGTAAGGTTTAGGGTTAGATACTATTGTCCTTCCAGATGTAATGTAACGTGTTCTTTCTTTCACCTAAAATTAGAATTTTTATTTCGTATTATTTCAAACCCTCGCATAAAGCAAACATGTTTAGTAATTCATTTAAAAATTTACATTATTATCTTGCAGTAAAATTATAACAATAAAATATATAAATAAATTATTATAGCAAAAAATATATATTAATTATTATAGCTTATTCATTTAGAAAGTATTTAAACGGTAATAAAGTTTATAAACAAGAGATAGAAAATTTAAAAAAATGTAGTTCATTAATAACAAAACAAGCAAATTGAAAAATAGATATAACTAACTTATAGGTTGTGTTTTTACGGAATTGATTTTTGAAACTGGTTCGTCTTTACATTTATACTGTTATTGTAAAGTGTATAATTTTTTTTTTTTAAATTTAACGGTTTACTTAAATATATCAAAATTACGAAAAAAACTTTATATTTTATGGCACTTTTAAAATTAAGGAAAATATTTCATATTATTAATAAGGGATCCATGAAAACGTAGTTGTTTAGATTTCCCGCAAGGCGAATCATGTTGTTGAAGGTATTCGCTATTTTAAGATATATAAAACCATGTCCATTGTGATTCTGCAATGACGATTTTGAGTAGAATTTGACAAAATAATATATCTATAGATTTGAATAGAATATCAACAGTATAATATCATGGCAGGAAAAGTATGTCTACGTGCTGTTTGCCAGGTGGAAATTACAGTATCAGTAATGAGATAAGAACGGTATTAACAAACTTATACGTAATATACATATATTATATTACAAATTTGCGTCTTGTAATCAACAATTTAGAAAATTCTTGATAAGAGAATTTGTTATCAGTCTCTTTGATAAGAAAGTGTTGTTTTTTACCCTACAAGAATTAGCTGATGCAAGGAAAATAATAAAGTAATGGATGCTCATTTATCCATCAAAACGCGGGGAAGTTTAAGGTAGTGGTTTTCCAGAATGTTATATTAACAATGTCATGTTGTATGCAATGTCAAACGTCACAACGAATAAATACGGAGACTGAAAATTGCCACGTGATTATTGAGTATGTGTTTAATTCACTTTATTAACTCGAACAGATGTTTCTGATGAATATTTCAACAGTTAATCGGAAAATTTTGAAAACTAAAAGTAGTACAAACTAATTTTTTTAGGCTTCTCTCATTTTTATCTTCACCATCATAATTAAAGTGTCGGGTAAAAGGGTAGGATGACCCAAATGGGTTCTATGGCTACTATTTTGACTCAAATAAAATTTGGTGAAATCTTTGCTGGAGACTTTTAAACACGCTCTTGTATTAATAGTGTAAAATAAATCTAAAGAATTTCCCTTATCTTCTCTCATACCATAATAGGTTATATATATATATATATATATATATATATATATATATATATATGCAACCTTAATTAAATTTATCGATATTTTAAAGTAGAATGTATATTCTATTCTGTTTATATTAGGTAGATTTCATAAGAAAGCTACCTATTGTAATGGGTACCGTGATTCGACTTCCGGACAATTTCGACATATCTTCGCGTTTCACATCTCCCAGACCCCAAAACCACCGTCAGTCCAAAAGTTTATGTATATATTTGTATATATATCACTTTCTTGTGGACACGATAACTGCCTTAATTTTGCGCCAATCATCTTCAGATTGATACATAAAATATATCGACCAAAAATCTCGGTCAAGTTTTTTAATGGGCAAAATCGGGTCATGGGATGGAAATGGGGGACACTTTCGAAAAAAAATAACGCTGTAACTTTCCTATTACGTAAAATATCAATTTCGTTTAAAGTTCCTACTATTCTTTGGATAAGGGCCTAAAACGTATCAAAGTAAAATTTTATGATATCGCCAACTATTGTCCCAGGGGTTGGAAAAAATGGGATTTGGAAGAAAAAAACATAATGTCTCCCTTAACAGGCACAATATCGAATCGATTTAAAGTGGTTGTTAGTCCTAAAAAATTTTTGATATGATTAACCCTTACGGCAAGGGATGACCAAAACAAAAAAAAAAAACAACAATGAAAACAAAATATAGCTATAACATTATTATTAAGTAAAATATTGAATTCGTTTAAAGTTCCTACTATTCTTTAAATAAGGGCCAAGGGGTGGGAAAAATAGGTTTTCAAGGACAAAAAAGTCATAGCTCCCTTAATAGGCACAGGATCGAATACATTTAAAGTGGTCGTTAGTCCTCTAAATACAACCTTTTATCTTTTTCCTGTTTAGCCTCCGGTAACTACCGTTTAGATAATTCTTCAGAGGATGAATGCGGATGATATGTATGAGTGTAAATGATGTGTAGTCTTGTACATCCTCAGTTCGACCATTCCTGAGATGTGTGGTTAATTGAAACCCAACCACCAAAGAACACCGGTATCCACGATCTAGTATTTAAATCCATGTAAAAATAACTGGCTTTACAAGGACTTGACGCTGTAACTCTCGACTTCCAAATCAGCTGATTTGGGAAGACGCGTTAACCACTAGACCAACCCGGTGGGTTGTCTCTAAATACAACCTAAAAAGTTTGTCTGAAACGATTTTTGATATGACTAACCCTTACGACAAGGGATGACCAAAATATTGTTGGAATTGAAAGAAGAGGCTTCCCATATGCTAAACATGTGAAACTTGTTTACATTGAAAACATTGTCGTATTAAGTGAATTTGAAGTGAGCGCATTTAAACTGCCGTTCTGTGTATGTTTTAATTTTTGCAAGTGACAATATTTTATGTGGATAATGTAGGCCTATTGCACTTTCATTGCATCTTCTCAATATCACTGTTGTTACATTCATACATGTTTTTAAATAAACCTTTCTGAAAACATTTTCTTTTCTTTATCAATACGAAGAGATAAACCTAGAATCTCACACTAATTCTCAAATAGGTGTGTTGTCAAGGAGTTGAGGAAAAATCATAAGGAAGTCTTGATAAATTTAGCAATAGCTTGTAGTCTAATGAGAAAACGTAGTGTTCGTAAAACATGGAAAGTAAGTTATGTTTGATACGAGCTCGTACAATCCTAGTTCGCCACCCTTATTTTGTCCCGGTGAAATCTACCTTCCCCTTCCGGCGTGCCGAAAGGAATTTTACAAAGAGTGGAATAGAAAAAGGGAGAGGGATACAGCTCCCTCTTAGATCCGGGAAGGGAAGGAATAAATTAAAAATAATAATTACATTAATTTGCACTTGTTTAATAAATCAGAAAATAATATGTTAATTAAATAAGAAAATAAGTAAGGACCAAAAATTAATAATAATTTTCAGATCAATACTCTGTGGGAAGGATTCAATTTTTAATTTTATGGAAATGTCAAGAAATTTCATCAACATTTGAACCAGTTTTTTTTTCATAAATTCTTGATTAAGGAAAATATTTTTAAGAATTTTCATCTTATGTTATTATCTGTACCAACTTTAATTTATAAAAGTTATAAAATAATTTTATTTTTATTTTTTTAAAGTAACAGAAGAATTTTGTTTTTCAGTCTTGCTAATTTTTTTTTTTTGTCGCAGTGTTTAATTTATAGTCGGTTTTAATTTACCGGAATCATAAGCAAATTTGAATACAAAAAAAATCACATGCAGAGATGGTTTTTATTAAAATCCCTCAAAGAAATGTATATGTGTACATATGCATATGTACACATATGTTATACAGTATACTTTATTGTATATATTCTACTTTAATAAGTATATGCAAACATGAATCCAAGGTCATTGGTAAAATTTAGAACTTATAAAGAATACGTTTATTAATCAAGAAAACAATAACTAACTAACCAAGTATAGAAAAAGCGAAATAGTGAAATAAATTCAAGAACCAACAAGAGTAAATGGCGAAACGAAATAAACAATTGTGACGATGTACAAAATCCTAGATTAGCTGATTCACCTCAAATTTCGGACAACTTGAGTTCTAATATACGGAGTAACTTAAGGAACTTTACGTCTTCACTGTTATCTAGGAGGTTAACTGCGAACCAGTTCACAATTATGTTCAATCTCATGTATCTAGAACCAAATCGCCGTATCTCCTCTCAAACGCAATTCCAAATAATTGAGTATTTCTGTGTTTTTCGCAACCACGGAGCTTGTTGTATTTCTCAATAGTTTGTTCTGACAACGCTGTACGACTTCGATGTTACTCTCACTTAATCCAAAAGTTGGATCCGCAGGTCCAAATCGATTTCAGAACCGCTGAGTACAGTAATTGCTTGTTAGGTAATGACAGTTGCAGCCCCCTCCCTAACAACCAGTACATCTTCTTAAACTTAATATTAAGCTGCTTTTTTCTCTCTGACATGAATCTTTCACGTCAGACGGCGATCCAGATGCAGTCCTAGGTAACGCACACTGTTAGTATGTGGGTTGAAAATGCCATTAAGTTGAACTCGCAGGCAGTGTCCCCTTATCATCTCAAATGTAACAGGTGTAGACTTTACCGGATTAATCATCCATCTTCCATTTAGCTAGCAACTCGTTAATTAGATCCAATAAAGTTTGCAGTTTAGCAGAACTTACGATAGGATCAGCGTCCACAGCCAGGATCCCCGTGTTATCCGCAAACGACAAAACTGTGTTGTTCTCTGGAGTCGGGAGGTCCGCTGTGAAGACCGCATAGAAAACCGGTCTGAGCCTTGAGGAATACCCGACCCAGTATCAAATAATTCAGTTAGGTTTTGATTGTACCTCACTTTGGAATAAAACGTCCTTCCAGGATCAAGTGATACTATTGAGAAAGGCTCTTTTTAGAGTAGGCCAGGAAGCCAGGGCTTTATCAAAGGCTTGCTGAAAACCCCAAAAAGCAGCCGAGCAATACATCTTCTCTTCTCTAGCCACTTACTGATAATATTGACCAGTCCTGTGTGTTTGTTCGATTGTTGAGTGATCACGTCTAGTTTTTTAAGTTACATCAAGTTACATTAAGTTACATCATGGATTGGCTTACCCGGTTTCGGGACCATTACTACCTGCAACGTCTTCCATTCCGTTGAGAAGCTCGTAGTTCAAAAAATGCCGTTGAAGAGATTGTTATATTTTTGCAATATATGGTATTACAATAATGGAACTATGTTATTTCTTATATAATATCATTATATAATATGCCATCATTATATAATATCGTTTATCATATTTTTAAATTAAAAATATATTTTTATTTTATACTTAAGTAATCAGAGGCAGGTGCAGCCATACGCGTCTCATATACACTAATAGTGCCTGTGTTGTTTAAGCTGCTGCGCCTTACACCGTGGTACCCCTTAAAAAAATCGAAATTGAACAAAAAGAGAACGGAAAATAGTTTTTAGTTATTTATTCGAAGAGTATTTGCAGGCCCAAATCGAGTGAATATCTCATTCAGTATACTCGAAAACGGGGAAAAATTTCCCAACGTTGTTCAAAATACTTTTATCTCTTTTCATCCTTTTCAAGGTCGAATCTCGAAATTCTCAAAATTAGTTCTCTGGTTTTTAGTTATTCACATGAAAATTACGCACACCAACAATCAAGATGATATTGTCATTTATTACAGAGAAATTAGAAAAACAATAAAATTTAATGTTACTTTTTTTTAACCCTTTAAACTCGGAATTTCAAAAATTCCTTCGTATCGTGTACTTACACCGTAAGAAAAACTTTTTTTTCTCTGATTTAAACACCCCTAAGGCAACCAGTTCGGCAATCAAGCATCACTCAGTCACCTCAGGGTGTTGGGAGCAGCTTGCCTTCCCTGTCTAGCTCCCTGTAGAGCCATCCCACCGGGATCTCCCTAGCGTCATCAGGACACGCCGACTTCCTCTTCTGGATAGCCAGCCCATCCCTCTTCTGGAGAATTGTCCTCCCCGTCCGTAACCTAAAAAGTACCAGATGTACGTTTCGCCTAATCTGGTGTTTACCCTAAGCGACCCGTCCTCTCACAACTTGAGGGTCCCCCTACCAGGAGGAGTACTTGTAAGAAGAACGTGTATAAAAATATTCATTAATTTATCCTCAGTAGTTTTTGCTGGGCATTTTTAATGAGTCGCTCACAACATGCTGTTTAATGGTAATAGATACGGTATATATTGCTTCACTGCGGATGGTTATTGGGATTCTGTAAATTGAGTTTAAGCTACATAACTATTTTTTTTATGTCATATAATAAAAAATTCTTTCCAATCATTTTTCGAGTAAAAACATGAGAAAAAAAATTATTTCATTCATCATGGTTCTTGGTTCTTTAAACCAGGATGTCCTCTTCCTTTTTTATTCCTCGGATAGGCTATAAGTATTTAAAAAAATATTAAAATATATACATATATATATATATTTTTTTTTTAATATAATTTATTAGTAAAATAAAGTATAAAAAAAAATTCAGAATAAGCAAGTTTTATGTTTTATATTTATGGACTTAATAATAACATTCATTAACATTGAAAACCATGCAATGGGAAAAATTTTAACTTTTCTTAAAAACAACTTTTTAAAAACGTTTTCTCCATTTATCAGGTGAAACTGTTTCTATCAATGCTTCAAATTTGAATGGTTTGATTGACTGTTTGATAAATTTCTGTTCATTTCAGTTTTTTAGTCCCTCAACACTGCATTGAACAAAGCAAGTGATAAAGGATCTCCTTGTTTTATTTCTTTTTCTATTTTAAATTATGAACCGACCTGGTCTATTACTATTCTGATCATACTCGATGAATGTATCTTTTTTGTAAGATTTCGGTACTTACAAGGCGCGTTTTGGGAGCTTAATGCTCTGTATAAAAATTGATATTTTATGGAATTAACAACTTTATGATAATCAATGATTTTTAACCTCATTTTTAAACTCATTTTTTTAGAATAATTTTAATAAGTAAAGTGTACATGTAGTTCTTCCTTCATTTAAATTCCTATATAAATTAAATTTGAGATTTGCTCTATTTTTTCTTGTTAGATCTTGAACATTAATTAGTCGCAGTTCCCTTTTCTTAATTTTTGTTATATGATTATTTTTTAATTGATATTTATTTTAAGTCTTTTACAGTTATCGTTAGGATCTTTCAAAATTTCATTTATATGTAATTTATTTTCTGCTAATTTAATTCTTTTTTCAACTTTTAAACATTAATTATTTACAATCATACATTTTCTAATATTTCCTATATACTATTATAAAGAACTAACTTTTGAAATATAATTTGAAAATTAATAGTTATTTTTATATATTAACCCGGCAGTAGAGTGTCCTATTTTTACATCAGTGGTGTGTGGGGTCCCTTGCACCCTACACACCAAAGATGTTTTATTTCTGCTCATGCATTAACTGCATTTCATGCAGTTAAAATATTTTTAGGATAAATAAATTGGAAAATAAACGTTTAAACAGAATTTTGTTACAATATCTATCATAATTTGGTTTTAAAATCTGTTAAAAGGTTAAAATTTAAAGCTTAAACAATTTGGTACAGTCTATTTATTTTATATCCATCAAACATATAATACTGTTATTAAAATTAAAATAATATGAATTCGTTATTAATGAAATACATTGATTAAAATTAAAAATATAAATAATTTCTTAAGAAAGATATTTTTATATAAATTGAAAACACTATTAATTTAATTTTACATAATTCACCAAGTCTTGCTTTCTGCCCTCTAACATTGTTTTTCCTGCACGTTCATTATTATTACTACATGCTCCATGCAGAGTCGCAAATCACATTTGCAGCATGTCATCTTGCTTTACCGATCCATTTTCCTTGGGAATTTCATGCATCAGCTTTGTTTCTTTGCAGTTTTTGATGAGGGCTGATTTGTTGATTAGTACGCGACGCAAAACGCTTGACAGCAATTGCAATTGCCGTGGAAAATTTATATTTGCTCATGTATCTGAATTTCTATTAATTGGTATGCTGAATCCTTTAGAAATATCTTGCAAACAATCTTATTTGTTTCGTTAACAGAATCCTCTGCTTCCTGTTCAGTAGAAGTATCACGGTCGCTTTCTAGTAATAAATCAGGTTCATCCTTCACAATCTGAATCTTCAGGCTGTTCATTAAATACCTCGTCAACAAGTAAACTTATTCTCTCTTGTTTAGCTTCAAACAGACCCATCTGTAAAATTAAAATAAATCGCACAAAATTATATAAAAAATTAGGATAGAAAAAGTAAAAACACATATCAAATGAACTATTTGATATGTGTAATTATTCATTACTAAACTAATACAGAACATTATAAAGAAAAGTAAAAACAAAAATAATTTTTCACTATTTATTTAATTTAAAAATCTCACACAGTACGGAAATATGACTTTTCTTACATTCATTAATTTTATAACGTGACTGGTGTGTTGGGGTGTAGCACACAGCAGATGACTTCAACCGTTCAACACAAACGTCCGACAAAACTGGATACAAACCAACATTACTAACACACTCTGGTAGAAGTTATGCGAAGGTACACTGAGCCATGACTCTAAATGATTATGTACATAAAATTAATAATAAAAGAAAAATGAAGTGGGGTGTATCAAATCCCACACACCACTGCCGGGTTAACAGTATAAATTAAATTAGGGGGAGGGGTTTTTTCTATTATTATATATTTTTTTTATGAAAGAGCGGATATAAATTGCTATGATCATTAGCCCGGTGGAAATTGGTAGCGTATGAAAAGATGCCATGCCTGAGCGGTTTCGAACCCTGGACTTCCGCACGAAATGCCGAGATGTTACCTACTCAGCTATGGAGATCGGCTGAAAATGAATAATTTTGCTAGAACGTTGAAAACGAATAAATCATAAAATAAAATAAATAAAACTGATCGATTCATACGTTTTAAATTTTATTTTATTTTTTGATCCTATTAATTTTAACATAAATTTTTTATATAAATTTGTTCTTCTTAATAAGAAGATTTAATTTAGATACAGTTTGATGTTAAAATGAAAGAGATGGTGTGTATAATATTAAATGAAAATGGTGTTATGGTAAGTTGGAGGTACCTGAGAAGGAAGAGAGTTAAGTAACCAATCACTAGTGATGGATGCTTCGTTGTCCCTGCCAATGCTCTATTGTTCCTTTGACATCAGTAAAAGGAATAGACTAGAGAGCACTTGCAAGCAATCGAAATGTGGAGAAACTGGACATGCGACTGGCGTAAATCCAATATCTGTTGTATCTCTCGATTGTAACCGTAATTAAAATATTTTTAAGTTTATAACGTAAGCTCTGCTTTATTATTTTATTTAATTAACCAATAAATTTTCCTTATCTATAAACATTAATTTTCGTTTAGTAATTTTAATTTCTTTTGAACATCGATTATTTATTCCAAATCTCGTAACTTCACACGTACTTAGTTCATTCCTGTTGTTAAATTTAATATTAAGCATTTTTTGAGGGGAGGAATTTAAGTCTCGTTTTATACTCGCACTGAATACTTTATAAAGAAGCTACTCAAAATAGTACATTAAATGAATTCCTTAACACAAACTAATTACAAAACTAATGCAGAATGTATATATATATATGTATATATATACACGAGTATATATATATATATATATATATGTATTTTATCTTTCTTCGAAATGTTGGTTAAAACCAATAGATTACTAGTTTAATCTAAATTGATATTTTATCTCTGTATTCCTAAACCTATACAATATTAAACATATTATATGCATTATTTTTCCAGTAAATTATGAACAAAAGAGCTAAAAGCCAATTCCCCGAATCACAAATAAGAAGATTATTAATAAAGTAGTTTAACAAAGGAAGTTTTTTTTTTGTAATGTGTTTTAAAAACAACATAATAGAGTATTAGAAAAAAATATTTATATTAGAGCATTTGGGTCAATAAAAAAACAGATTTTTAAAAGTCTTTATTTTATTTTAATCCCTGTATTTAAATTAATTTTCTCAGAATGAAATTCTCTACAATGTTTTGTTACTGAATATTCCGCATTTATTTGTCATGTACAAAGCTATTGTACTACAACCTAAAAAAAAACTTGTTTTTGACATCGAATTTTGTTTTTTACATCGGATATCTTATGAACTACTGGCGTTTAGCGTTACAGTTGTTGGACCTGTTTTATCCTATTTCCCAGCTCAAATTAGATGAAAAACCGCGAACTTCTTAATTTTGATCTCAAATATTACAGTAGAAATTTTTATTAGAAGAGCTGAAATCCGGGTGAAATTTTTCGCTAGCCTTAACGCGAAAATAAATTGTTTCCAGTCCTGTGTTTATAAATATTGTTGAACAGTATAAGATAAGACCCCTGGTTATCAGCAGCAAAAAATAAAAATTTCTCACCTGTGGCAGAATTTTAATTTTCAACAAATTTAAATTAAATCTTAACAAAAAGACCTTTGATAAAATTTGGAAATATAAAAACCGTCAAGGTTACATAAAAAAAATGAAAACAAAGATTCAAAAATTAAATTTAACTCGCGAAAGTTTATCCAACAGAGATGAGTTTACAAAGTTTCCGTACAATTTGTACATATCTATGTAACAGAAAAAACGTAGTTATAGGAAATGAACCTGTAACCATATGTTTGCTGGTATTTTAACACAAAGAAGATAAAAAGATCAAATCATATGAAAGATTTTTTTTTAAAGAGGTGGAGGAACTCATTTACGGGCGCCTAGGAAGTGTCGGGCTCGCTAACAGGTTTCGCATGATGTTATTAAATGCGTATGTGTTCCTGCACACTACCATTGCATTACCTGTGCATTACTTCTGGAATGGGGGAATTCGCTCCCACACACATTCAGACACCATATTTAACAGACACCGACCTCACACATCTACAGGTACCTCACATCAGACTGTAATCACACCACACACTCCACGACATCCAATCATCACTCCAGAAAATATACCTCGTGCTGCACATTCCACACATCACATCTTCAATCAATCACATCCAATCGCCTAAACAAACACCTCACAGGCAATTGAACACTTTCTTTCTTTTTCCTGTTTTAACCTCCGGTAACTACAGTTTAGATAATTCTTCAGAGGATGAATGAGGATGATATGTACGAGTGTAAATGATGTGTAGTCTTGTACATTCTCAGTTCGATCATTCCTGAGATGTGTGGTTAATTGAAACCCAACCACCAAAGAACACCGGTATCCACCATCTAGTATTCAAATCCGTGTAAAAATAACTGGCTTTACTAGGACTTGAACGCTGTATCTCTCGACTTCCAAATCGCTGATTTGGGAAGACGCGTTAACCACTAGACCAACCCGGTGGGTTAGGCAATTGAACACTCCAGCAAAGTTACCTCACGGGTCACCATCGGAGGTGAAGAAAGAAAGAAAAAGACCAAAAAAATAATATTTGCATTATCTTTTGACGGTTAACCATCAACGGATATGCAAATATTATAATTGTTGTGTTTTTCATAAAAAAGAAATTGTATGTTCCTTTTGGTAAGCTGAATAAAAAATTATAAAAACTATTTAATTTTTTTTTTTTATTATTAATATAATACAGATGAAGTAGTATTTATAATAAAATTGAAAAAGAAAATTCCACTCAAAAACCATTTGAACAAATTTTACTTAAAATTTAAAATATTTCGATTGTTAAACATAGTAGATGTTGTTAAATATATTCAATATCATAATAGATATTGAGAAAATACTATCCGTAAAGAAATAAAGTAAATAAATTTAATTACTAAATAAACAAGTCGATTTTATTTTTTTATTTTCTTATATATCATTTTCCTTAATATCTACTGTTTGTTTTACCAATAAAAATGTCTAATGATTGTTTAACAATCGAAACTGCAATCTAGTTTTAAATTTGAAATAGAATTTTTGTAAACGGATATGAGCAGAAATTTTCCAGTTTAGTTCAATAACCTTTTATCATATTTCGTTTTTTAATATTTAAAAGAAAAATTTCGTAACTGACAAATAAACAAAAGAAGTACATTATATAAAAACAACAAAAAGTAATATAGTTTACGTTTTTGAATTTCTAGTTTTAAAGAATATGGGCTGGATAATAGTTTCTTTTTTTGCAAGAATTACTTTGCATCGCCCAGTCTGGCAAATAAATTATTTAATAACACTTATTTAAAAATATCAATTAATAAATATTGTAACAGGGTTTTTCATTATTATTCGAATTTTCTCATTATACTTAACGTGAACGAAATATCATTGAAAAAAAAAATACCATACGTATTCTGAAGAAAAATAGACGACGATAAATGAAAAAAAAAAAAACATTGGTTAAAAAATATCCAAGTTTGAAGAGGGCAATAAGAAAATATTGGTTATCAGGGAATTTAAAGGGTTATTTTTTGAATCATTATTTTTTTTTTTGTAAATTTTACAAAGCTTAAAATTAAAGCTTAAATTTACCAACTATATTAATTTCGTAAGTATTTTTATTTTCGTTTTTCTAAAGAAAGAATTTTAGTAAATAAATAAAATATTAGATATTAGAAAAATGATTGGGGATTAAAGTAAAAATATCCTTTCTTTTTCCTGTTTAGCCTCCGGTAACTACCGTTCAGATAATACTTCAGAGGATGGAATGAGAATAATATGTACGGGTGTAAATGATGTACTCTTGTACATTCTCAGTTCGACCGTTCCTGAGATGTGTAGTTAATTGAAACCCAACCTCCAAAGAACACCGGTATCCACGATCTAGTGCTCAAATCCGTGTAAAAATAAGTGGCTTTACTAGGACTTGAATGCTGGCACTCTGGACTCCCAAATCAGCTGATTTGGGAAGACGCGTCACCACTAGACAAACCCGGGGTGTTAAAGTAAAAATATCCAGAATTTTTTATCATTACTATGAAGCGAATTATTAAACTTCAAACTAATCGGAAAATTTAATCGAGCCACTTATAATAAAATCTAAAATTTTTTTACCAATTTCATTGTTTAATATCGTTTATTATTTACATAATAACAATGATTATTACTATTTTATGCAGTATAAATAAATAGTTTGCTGTCGATCATAACATTGTTTTATATCATTTATCGTGTTTATTGTTTAGATTAGAATGACTGATGTCATGACGTGATGTTTTAATAATGTCGATGTTGTTTAGTTTATGGGTAGGCTAGTTATCTAGTTACAGTTTTGTATGTACTGTATATAGATTGCAGCAGCTATCTGTATTTGTATATTAATATTATTTTTATTACTATCTGTCATATACATTCATTCGGTACATCAGGTGTCTTACCTGTAATGTTATCATTACAATTAAATTAGATTGATAACGATTTTGCAGCTTTAATACTTTACTGCAAATTTTATACGATTTTACATCATCGCTTTAAACTGTACTGATATGTGTATAAATATAACCTATTATGTGCAAATGAACGCAAAATAAGATTAATTTCATAAATTATTTAAGCTAACTATATAGATTGATGTATTAATTAATCTTATTTTAGACTGAATATATATTTTACATTTCTTTTATAAATAAGTATATTTTTGGTTTTTTTATAGTTTTTGTTTTCCATGAACACTTCTAATATTATCTTTTTGACATGTGATATGAAAATATGACAATCATGATGAAATTCCGTATTTTATATTCCCGTTCGAATAAATATTCTGTAACTGTACGATATACCTAATCAGGGATGTTTGCTAATCGGGTCAGATTTTGCATATCGGGATTTTTTAAGATCTTTGTATTTTATGACTCTTTAATAAAAAAAAAAAGGTTATGCATTGAAAAATTTCTAAATGATATATATATATATAGGAACGTTCGTACATTATTGTTTATGTTTTCTATAAAGGGGATATTTTGGCATGACAATTTCTATATATGTGGTATTTATGACATTTACCATTTAATTTTGATCACAGTTTGTCAAGTGGACAGGGAGATACTAACATGGAGATACTAACACATGGCAAAGTTTTTCTTAAAGGTTAAGTCATTTTTTTTCACATAATTTAATGACTCTCCTAGTAGTTAAAATACTTTCTGGTATTTGATCGTATTGAAACCAACATAAAACGGATTGGGACAATAAAACTCCTTTTTCTTTTTTGTCATTTCTGGACTTATTGTCACATTCTTGTAATAATTATAGAAGATTTCATTAAACTAGTAGGTTAATTTGGGTATATACTTCTGCTATTTCATTCAGGATTGGGACGAAAATATGCTTAATGTTTTTGATTTTTTTCATCAGTTATCGTTTTTATTGATATGTTCAGACTGGATTAACCGATTTTTATGAAATTTTGGATTTAATCGATTTTTAATTTTTCTCCTAAGTATAATTTGACTAGGGCGAAACCCTTGGGGGCCAGAGATGTATAACTCTGATGGAATTTTTATGTTTAAAATATTCTTTGTTTGAATCAGTAAAATTTTAGAATTATGATGGTTTATCCTCTGGTCATTGAATATTTATTTATTTTGCATGAATATAATATTCGATAAAGCGATGTGCTTCACCAGAGACGAGGAAGCAGCTCTGGATTTTTACTTAGTATACAAGAAAGAGACAGACATAAAAAGTTGAACAGTTGTTTTTAATTCATGTAAAAAATCTTCTTAATCTTAATACAAATTGGCTGGTAATTTTAATATAAAATAGTTTTAATTTTAGTACAAAAAGATTGTCTGTTAATTTTTATTAGAGGTCACAAAATACGAAAGTTAATTCAATCATCAAATTATTTATTTTTCACGTAAAATATTTAAATATATTTGTCATACTGATGTGTTTCCAAATTTTTTATTTTTTTATTAACACATTTAGTGAACTTTTATGTGCTTTGATTGTTTATTTTGACTGACGATACTGGATGTCAAAAGTTAAAAAAATATGCCTTCAAGAAAGAAAAGAACCTTTCTTGTTATTCAAAATCTGCTAGAAAATCAGAGTATTTCACTTCTCTGAAACAGTTGAAGTGCATGATTCTAGGTTACCTGCTGAATAAAGCGCTACGCCCAGACTCGAGCTGCAATAAATTTTCAACGCGGTTGTAGTTAAATTCCCCACGAGTTGTTACCGATGTCATTTTAGAACTATCATAGTCACATAAGTAGAGGAAAGAAACTTTTCAGGTTTTAATTGTTATTTATCAGTGTTATTTTCACAACCATAAAGATAACGAACACAACGGGGGTCGAGGGGGTGAAGCCCTGTCCGGCAGGTATTTCATAAAATTTGTAATTAATAATTTGAAAATTACAAGACATCATTACACTTAAAAACAATGATCATTTCACAACATCATTATTAGTTATATATATATATATATATATATATAACTTATATAAATATATATAATTTTTTTTTCATTTCCTAATGTGCACGTTGCAATCTGTTCAATTAGTGAACAATAAGAACCTCCCCCTACGTACCAATGAGATGAGGATGCTATGTATGGCATGTAAATGAGGTGTAGTCTTGTACAAATCAGGCTGACCATTCCTGAGAGGTATGGTTAATTGAATTCCAACCACCAACGTACGCGGGTAACCACTGTCTAGTATTCAAATCCGTATAAAAGCAACTAACTTTTATTAGGTTTTGAACCTCAGAACTTCGACTTCGCAAATCAACTGTTAAACTGATTGATTCACGACGACGAGTTAACCAGTAAACGAGCCCAATGAGAAAGTTATATATAAAAAAACGATTTTAAAATAAATACGATATTAGAGAACTGAACTATCTTTGAGAGGTAGTTTTCTGTTTTTCATCTGGACATTACTGGTTCAAACTGCTACCATGTATTTTACCACACCCTACAAAAATGTAAGCGTATTTAGTGAATTAGTAACTTTAAAAACTAAGTCTCTAAATTTAAAAATAGAAGAAATCAAATTATATGACATACAGCAATATTTTTGACTATAAAAATTGTATTTAATTTGGCGTTATAAATAATTATTATTAGTACCAAATGAATAGAATAGAAAAAATCTTGCCCAGAAAAATTTATAAATGTTTATTAGTCGTCAGTGGTCCAGCAGATTCGTGAAAGCAAGTCTAGTTTTCCAAGAAGACAGAAAACGATCTCAAAGGCAAATATTAAGTTAAAAAAAGAGGGCGTAGAACATTAAATAATAAAGTATCTATGGCATAGCCGCTAACACACAGACGGAATTATATTTGATGTTATGAGTAGAGGGGAGATCAAGTGAAGATTGCATACGTTCCTTCCACTATGCTACACATCATCTTTTGTCAAGAAATGTATCGCTATCATTTCGTAATGAAACACTTCATGAAAAAAAAACTTATATATACAAATTCATTCATATAATAGCAAGGAACCTTATAAAAATTCATATACTTCTAAAAGACTTTCAAACCTTTTGGTTGTAATTACCTCACAAATACACAGACTGAATGCTGAAAGATCGAGTTAAAATTAAATCCTATTTCGTTCGGTCAGTTAATTGTTTTCACTTTTTGCTATTTTCCTTAGCACCTTTTATTCCTGTTGTAGAGATTTCTGCTTTAAGAGAATGGTGACAACAAATTAAAAATATCTAATCTACGTATATGTATCGCATACATTTTACATCTACATATCGTCTACATTTTATCGTATATATATATATATACATACGTGTGTGTTTACTATCTCAGTCATTGAAATTTTAAATTGTTTGGAATTATTATTATTATTATCATTATTTTTATTATTATTGTTATAATAAAAACCCGATATGAATAAGTAAAAGAAGAAATCTCTGAGAAAATAGTAAACGGAAAGCTAATGCAAAAAGTAGTTGGTGAAAATAATTATTTTTAAACAAAATAACTTTATTCTACGATAGGATGCAATTTACTAAGCTATGCTATTAATGTTCATTAATAAAGTATTCAATTATTTTAATTTAAAATAAATAATAAAATACATTAAGTAATTAATATGTAAAACTAATTGTTTTCTTTATTCTGTTTTAATAATAAATAAAATTTATCAAATTCAGCTAAATAATTAATTTTATATGTCATCAGCTATTTAAATATGTTTAAAGAAATTCCCATTTGTACTCTATTGTCAGTTAATTTTATATATATGCTATCAACAATTTTTTTTTTTTCACTATTCCGGTTGTTGTCCCTATAAAGTAGTAATTCCAAAGTGGATGCTATTTATTTATTTATTTTTGTTTAATTATCGTTATTTCTTTGTTAGTATTTGTTTATTTGGTTGTTTTTATCCTCTTGGGAGAGATAGAATACTCAAATGGGCGTAGTAGAAAAATATGATGTGGGCACCACATGACTTCCTTGTATGCCTGTTAAATTACATATATACATTTTATTTTAAATAAAAAGTACATAAAATTTTATTTCATTAATTACGTCTGATATTTTTTTTTGTTGTTAATATTGAATTATTATTTATCGTAAAATGTTTGTTACAATCAGAGATTAATAATTATTAATAAATTAATATATTAAATTACAAAAAAAAAAGTTAAAAATAAAGGAGGTGAAAACTGATTCGAATCGATGTGCCTTACCCTTGATTCAAATACTTCGTTAATTAAATTTTTAATTGGCTATAACTCTGGAACCAATGACAATAAGTACCTCTTATGCTATATCGTTGAAAAGCCCTCAACGAGGGCTTATTACTGAAGTTAAGAAAAATTCCAAAATCCAAATCTTTTGGAGTTTGGGCTTTTTGGACACTTCTGGTTCAGTCGATTGCAATCAAAAGGGAAGGTGCACAACTAGATGTTACAACAGTTCTAAATCCAAAATTTCAACATCCTACAGCTAATCGTATTTGAGTTATGCGAGATACATACGTACGTACGTACGTACAGACGTCACACCGAAATTAGTCAAAATGGATTCAGGGAGAGTTAAAATGGATATTTCCGTTGAAATCTGGAAACCGAAATTCATCGCGATTACAATACTTCCTTTACTTCGTACAAGGAACTAAAAAGGGATTAATTTTTTTATTTGTAAGATTGTTGTTTGATATTCAAATCTATTTCAACGGTTGATAATTTAAATAAATAAATAAACAGATCATAACACAAAAATAAACTTACAGCTCTACAATAAAAATCCATGTTTTAGACAAAAACTCGAGAAAAAATAACGTCAAAATGTTTATTGAATAAATAAGATGAATTCAAAATGGTTTGAAATTTATCAAATAGAATATTAAATAAAACGGTTTTAAAAAGTGATTTGAAATATGTATTTCTCGTACGTGTGTATATATATATTTATATATATATACTACTGTAACAGCTTGATGAAAACAACCGGATTTAAAAAAATAAAAACAGCCGATTTGTAGAAAATATTATTTATTATGCAGGTATTTTTATAATATTTTTTCTGTACTGATATATAAACAGTATTAGTAATTGTAATTTATTACTGCAATATAAATAAAATTACTATAAACTACAATTAATATAAACTACAATGAAATAAAAGTTAAATAAAAATTGATAGGAATTATATAAGATCACCCCTATATTTTTAACCATAATTATTATGAAGCGAGTTTATTGTTTTAAAATTCATCGGAAAAACTTTGGCTCAGTTTTTATAAACAGTTTTGGTAAAAAAAAAATTGTATATATATATATATATATATATATATATATATATAGAGGCCAAAAAATATATATACAGGACTTAATTTTCTTTCATTAACTTTACGTTACTATTTCATAATTAATTTTAATTATAATCATAGAGATGTAATTATAAAAATTTAATAACACTATGTAATTTGGAATGAATAATTAAGTATAAAAATAATTATCATGACTGCAATTAATTGATGCGAGTACAATACTATTCCAGTTGTTAAAATGTCAGCCTGTTACAGGACAATTAATTTTTTCTGTCAGTGAAATTCGGTTAATTAAACGACTTTAGCGTTACAATTGCAGACAATAATGAAGGTTGTATCATAAATTTTTCCCCTCAGTCAATACCATTAACTTTATACAACTAGGGCCAGTCATTATTATTCACTCGTTTACTGTATCATACAGATGTATTGAAGTAGGCCGTAGCTATCTTTAGTATTATGATTATTTTTTTCCTGTAAAAGTATCATATACTTTAAATTCTTTTATTTTAGAAATTTTAAAGTTGTTTTACGATTCAGTTACGGCTTAATAATGTTTCAAAATGTTATAAATTTTATAAAAACAATAAATAGATGTACGATTGAAAAAAAAGAAATTTAAGTTACTTTAAAAACCGGGCAAGAGAATTCAACATTTTCCAAATGCCCATTTGTTACAAACATTTTTCTAAGTCGTATATTTAATTTTTCTATTACTGTAAGATAAACTTTTACTTTTGTTTTTTGTCTTCTTTCTAACGTTAAAAGGAAAACATTTACGTTTATATTTTATAGGTTGCATGGTTTCTTTTACTACAAAGGATAAAAAATAAAAACTAATATGTATAAACGGTTTCGGAGTTTGGACAGCACTAGTAAAGGTTAAGGATCATTATAGAAACAAAGAACTAATTTTCATCAAACGAAGTAGCAAAGGCGTTTTGTTATATTGCGTTTCCTTTACTCTACACCAAAGGACGGGAAAATCTCGAATAAATTTACAGTAATTTCCTTGTGTTTGAGGGAAACAACCAGAGGAAAGCGTTGTGAAACAACTTACAGTTGCCGCTAGGAAACTGTTTGGGAGGGGCAAAGAGTGAATGATGTTTACTCGGGAGGGGTAAGAGATGCGCCCGCTGGTGAAGAGTTATTTTAACGCACCCTTATGGGACAGAGTTAAACTTTACTAACTGAAATCGTAGGCAATATTCATACAGTGCGCTTAAAGCTAGCTTTGTTTTTTGCTTTTCTGGTCGTTATAGTAGGAAAAAAGTGAACAAAAAATTAATGTTACCTCCTATTTGTATAAAAGATAAAAAAAACTTACTATCCTATTTCCTTTCTTTTAATGGCATAATAAAATATATAAATCAAACTGGAATAATAAAAAAACAGTACATAAGTGCTCGCTATTAAACTTATATTTTGATTCTACGTTATTATGCAGATACATTACTCAAAAATACCCTCACCCTAAGACCTACTTCAAGTCCGCACGCGCTCAAACAAACACAGACTCACAACGGATCTCACTTTTATTGCAAAAAGAAACACGGTTTCCATGTTGCAAATTTATCTTAGAAAATAATCGTCTGCATATATTCCTGTATATATTATTTCAGGATAAATTTATGTACAGGTCGGTTTAAGAATTTTTTTCCAGTCTGTTAAAATAAATCTTTTCAGATTTACGTGAAAAAAAAATAAAAAATAAAAATACTCTTCATAATAGGATATTACAATTTTTTTCGTATATGTTTAGCATTAAATATTTTTTATTTTGTAATTTAATAAATTTTATGTGAAATTTATGAAATTAACAAAGAATTTCATTAAAAATATTTGACTAAAATGATTTAACTAGACCGTTTAGAATTTATCTAAGTGAAAATTTATTGTAGAACGCAAATATTTCTTACAAAAGATAATGTATATTGTTGAATATACTCGTACGTACATCGATCTAGACTTTAGGAAAGAATTATGATTGAAGTTTAGGTTTTCTAAGGGATGAAGACGATTCCCAAAAAAATAATAGATTACTGTTTCATGAAAAAATAAGTAAATAAATAAAATTACATGTATAAACTATTTGAATGAAGTTTTCGCAGCACTGGAAAATATTATGAATCATTGTATTCTAATTTTCGATGAGAACTCTTTCAGCTCAGCAGCAAAATGCCGAAATACAATGTGTACTGAATACCACAGTGCTATTTAACTATAGTCATTCTAACAAAAAAAAAAAAAAATCAGAGTAGTTCCAGATTATTTTTCTATGAATTGCTCCATCTGTTATTCCTTCCTTCTCCTGTACCTAATATACTAATGAAACCTGACGTAAACCTATAAATATTTTAAATGGTTATTTATATGAAATAGCGATGTATAATTGCCAAGCCTTTTGTGTATTCTTACGCGATTAAACGGCAAGCATCAGGTCCACTAAAACCAGTTGGGAAATTTATCATTGAATGCGTTGCAAACTTTTATACGGTTACAATTACGGGCTTATAAGGAATTCTGTAACACGCTCCTTTTCACCAATTCATTTTAAAAGAGTCTACATTACAAGATTTGCTTTTTCCAAATTTCTAAGTATTTATTACGTCAACGTAAATTAGAATAATGTCAAAATTAATAATAAATAAATAATATCGGTATGTAAATAAAAATCCAGTATTTTCCATATAAAATCATTTTTACTTCATGAAAATCAGTTATAAAATGATGGAGATATTTGGAACCACGCTAAATATTTTTTATGGTTTTCAATGCTTAGGTACAGAACTCTGTTAAAGGAAGAAATAATAATAATTAATAACTATAAAAATGAAACTATCCTTATTTATAAACAAAATATTCATTTATTAATACAGTAGTCCCCTTGTTATCTGTCTTCCGTTTAACCGACTCTCCGGGTTAGCCTCCGAACCCCCAAAAATTACTTTTTAACTGACTCTTCGGGATAAACGACTATCTAATTATTTATAAAATAATTAATTTTTCAGCTTATTTTTTATAATTTAGTTTATATGATTTAATGTAATTAGACTCTATACAGTACAGTAGTGCAATAATAATTAGGCTCGCATGCAAAGGAAAGATTTTTACGAAATGTAAAATACGGCCCACACGTAGACAATATACACTGCTGTTTGACAATGTCTGACTGTGCATTTTCTCAGCTAGCCTAAACATAAACAACTTACGCTATTATCTCTCGCATTAATTTCTTTGATCATTAAGCGGGTTTAATTTAAAAACTTTTCAATACGAAGATGTCATAACTGCGTTATACATTTCCATAAAATCATCATATCGGTTCGTTTTGAATAGTGTGATATAGAGTGGCGTCTACAGAGTGAAAAATTATTTTATCGAGTGTACGTACATATTATTTTAATTTTATTTTTTATTTTTTGTGGATGATTTCGCCACATAAGCTCGAAGGTTGTAGGCTTGTGTTTATTAGATGGTACCGTCTATAATATCTTTTATTCATAACAAAAATTCTTCGGTTTAACGGACTACCCGTCAGTCCCGACTAAGTCGGTTAACAGCGGGACTACTGTAATAGCATTATTAGTAAAACAGAACGATTTTAACTCATATATAATTAATATTTTTTTTTGTTTTGAAGAAATATACGTTAAAATTTTCATGTAATGGAAAAGCGTGTTTATTTTGAAATATTGTGACTGAGGTAAATAAATAAAATAAAATTGTGTAATAGAGAGAGAAATAAAAAAAATCTTATGAAGAATGAGGGAATAGAATACAATTATTTGTCTTGTTTTAAGAATAAAATAGTTGTCAACGATTTACTGAATTTTCTTTACATTTATATAAAATATTAGATGTGTAATAAAATTGACGACATTTAAAATATATAGTTCCAGCAGGGATGAAGTTAAGCTTTTCCTTTATGATTTTACTTTTACTTTGGCGGTTTTTAACACTACCTAAGATATATTTATGATGAAAAAATTAGAATAAAATTTTCAAAATTATTTGAAATTAATATGAAAATTTAATCCAGTACAATAATCATGAAATGTAATACAGGTAAACTCCCCTCATACGATTCTATTTTGTGTTATTTAAATAAAAATTGCTTTCAAATAATTTTATTTTTAATTACTCCCTATGTGTGGGATAAAAGAAAATCATTCCAACTCTCAATACATCTCATTAGTGATAAAATATTAAAAGAATCCAAACTATCGCAAATAAAAAAAAGTAAAAATATAATTTTTAGCGATAGCATTTATTATCCTATCCCATAAAAACATTTTCCTATCACTCTATGTTTCGATATTGCCTTATTCAAAGAAAGATATTGAAAAGAAAGTTCAAGAAGATGTGTTGAATTCAATAATAATTCAGTAATTCAGAAAACTTGATTATTGTTTTTATTCACGGACAAGTATTTTCTTCTTTTATTTTAAATGTTAATTTTTCTGATAATATTATGTTTTTATTGCTAAAAAAATGACATAATTAAATTTTATAAAGCTCACCCACTTTCATGGTATAATATTCCCCTCTCCATATATTTACTACATCTTCTCACATTTAATTTTTATTTCAAATGGGGTAGGGTTTATTAAAAAAAAAAACAAAAAAAAACATGCTCCTTATAAGATAAGTCGTTTGTATGAAGTATAAAAGTAAGAAACCTTCGTTTTGATAATAATACGAGAAGAAACGCAGATAAACGACATAAAAAGATTTTTGTTTAAGCATTTTTTATCCCAGAACAAGTACAAGTTTTCTGGATTATAATATGTTACATTTCTTTTAAGTTAAATTTCTGAAAAACTTTCTTTATTTAAAAAAATGAAAATTCAAAATAACTATCTTCATTCTTTTTGTTCATAAGAGGGATTCAGTGTACAATGAACATCAATAGTCTTCGAGAAAGTGATCTTGTATGTGCCGTTTGGACCTTAAGTAATTTACGTGCATCACAGCTGCAATGAACATAAGGACAGATGATAGTTCAAAGCAAAAAATTTAATGTATCCCTCTATTTTATAAAATATTGCGTTATTTACAATACTTTAACTCAGTAGATGAGAATTGTATTAGTAATAGAGAATTTTTTAACGAAATTATTAGCTTTTCAGTGTTAAGGGATCATAATATGTTGCGATGTAAAAAAAAAGTTGGCGAACATTTTTTAATAAATTATACACATTCCAACCGGGAGCGTAAAAAATCGAACAGTAACTTTTCGTATTCATTAAGAAAACAAAATTCTGTTAAATAATTCTAAGTTCAAACAATACCGGTAGATTTTTTTAATCATAATTCGTTTATTTACAATCGGTTCCAAGAAGGAACCATAAGTAATCATAATTACAATGAGTACTTGATGAGGGGGTTTCAGTGAATCACCTCAATAAAACATACATACATAAAACAATAGTTCGTATGTGTAAATGCACTTGTACAGATTCACTCGTAAAAAGTATAAAATCCGTAAAACCCTAAGAAAAAAAGTCAAATAATATTACAAACTAAAGGAAAAGAAAAACAAAACAGTAGCATAGTTAAGTTTCTGAAAGGAATTTAGGCTCTTCATCAAGGGATAGAGAAGATGCTGATCACTTAAGGGATGTCGTCCCAGCCCAAGAGTCACTCTGACTCCCCCAGGTCCAGGTCATGAAGGCGTTTGAGTCGCCGGAAATCCTCACTGTTGTCTAGGAAATTCAATAGCGCTAGTTTGTGTAATTTATTTTATAGATTTTATTTTTATTAAATCTTTTAAATTTCCCCTTTCTTTATATACATTGATAATTAATTGACAACCATCGTGATGTAAATTGTTAAAAAAAATATAAAAGATTACAGTTATAATGAGAATAACAACAAAAGGACTTTTCATACATTTTATAAAAGCTAAACATTAAAGAATATTAAAAAAAGTAAAGAAAAAATTTAAAAAAATATTAAAATGAATAAAACGTCACGTATGACTGCGTCAAAATACAGGAATAAAAGGAAAATACAGGAATACAGGATTAAAACTTTTTCTTAAATTATTTTTATTGATGTTAAATCAAAGAATGTCACTGAACGT
Source organism: Lycorma delicatula (assembly GCF_047948215.1). Lineage (NCBI taxonomy): Eukaryota > Metazoa > Arthropoda > Insecta > Hemiptera > Fulgoridae > Lycorma > Lycorma delicatula. The sequence continues at coordinate 185,946,251 of NC_134458.1, read as the reverse complement.
TACATTGATACAGAAACAGCTGTTTAGGGGAGTTGTATACAGGATAATAGAAATATTAGAAGGAAAACAAATATGACGGAGAAGAAGTAGGGCTGAAATTTTTGATAATTTTATAGGAGAAGGAAATTATGAGTACATAGAAAAGGATGGATTAACCAGTTGTCACCTGTCTTAGAGTTCTACAAAAGAAGATGAATGTGTGGAAACACAGATACACGACAAGATGGACAGATATCGTATCTTTTATTTTGATAAAAATATTAAACATGTTTAAAATCTTTCTTTCTATCATTAACTATGAAACATGAACTATAATCGTTCAGGACGGTAATTGTATTCTGAAAAAAAATTACACATGGATGTAAATATGGAAGTATGAAGTATGTACCTCTCATATATATACTCTTTTGTTATTATATACTCTTATACATTAGAAGGACGAATTAATTTTCCTCCTTTTTCAAGTGGGGAAAAAAGGGAGAATGTTTTCTATGTTGATAAAGTTATAAAAACTAAGCTTTTCGAAAAAAAAAATTAAAAAGAGTCGCATGAGAAGGAAAATCATAATAATTTTAAATTAAAAATTAGGAAGAGTTAATGTAAAATATTTAATGAAATAAACTGGAAAACAAGATTACGCTAAAAATTATTTACAAAAATTATAATGATTTCTAAAAATGGATGACTATTTCGATTGTTAAACAATCATCATAATTCGACGCTTAGGAAAAATTTGTTATAAGGAATATACAGAGTGTATCAAGAAGTTCTCCCGGGACTTTTATAACCTATTCAACTCTTGAAAATAATGGAAAAAGTTCATATAAACGTATGTCCTAAATTCTTCATTTACGAGTTACGGCTAGTGGAAGATTTCGCTCGGATTTCAGCTACCTCGGTGAAATGAGGTCGTACTGAAATTTTTAGAACGTTAATTAAGGAATAGAATTAGTGATTTCTCACGGTTATTGACCTGAAATATCGAATAACATAGGTTCCTGAACCATATCTGCAGTAGGATTTGAGAAATTTGGGGTAAAAGCAACAGCTGATCAACAAAGCGTAATACTGCATTAGTGTTTCAATCATTCTGTAATGTACATTAAGTAAATCGTGGGTTGAGAACTGTGTTGTTTAGCGAAGGTTTTCTGGGAATTTTAGTTTGAACGTGATCGGTTTGCCATTGAAGTATGATGTATCTATTTACAACAGAGGAATACGCTGATATGGTATTCATTTTGGGTGTGTGTAGTGGTAATGCTACAGCTCTTGAAGTAGAATATAAATACGATTTCGGAATCGCAGGATTACAAATCCCAAAACAATTAGCGCGACTTTTTACAATCTTCGGGAAACAGGCTCACTACCTAGTATTCGTACAAGCTACGAACGTTCTGTTCAACACGGCGTACCTAGTATTCGTACAAGCTACGAACGTTCTGTTCAACACGGCGCTGTTATTAATGAAATTATTATCGATGCAGTTCAGTGTAGTTCAGATGTCAGTTCACGACATCTTTCTAAGCGGATTGAAGTTTCCCATTCGATGGTTTGGAGGACACTTAAACAAACAAGTTTTATCCTTATCATAAACAACCAGTTCAAAATCTACACCCAGGTAAGTGTCTGCTTCGCTTGGAGTTTTGCAACTGGTGGAATAAAAACTGACAAATCTACAAGTATTTTTTGTTTAGCGACGAGGCAAATTTCAGTCGAGATGGGGTCAGCAACTTACTTAATGAGCATACATGAGCAAAAGTATATCCTCATGAAACGGTGGAAGGCAATTGTCAGCACCGATTTAGCGTCAATGTATAGTGCGAGCTTCTTCACAACCACCTGATTGGCACGTTCATATTACCTGGCAGATTAAATACTGAGGTCTGATTGCACTTTCTTCAAGAAGAATTGCCGCAGCTGCTTGAAGATGTTCTTCTAGCGCTGAGATGCAAATGATATTCCAGCACGATGGCGCGCCTCCCCACCTCACTTGTGTCATTTACAACCAAATAAATCATCATTTCTCGGAGAAATGAATCGGTCGTGAAGTTGAAGTCCACATTCCTGACCACCAAGATCGCCTGATCTAACACCTTTAGATTTTTGCGTCTGTGGATGGATGAACAATATTGTACACAAAACAAAAATACATTCTCGTGATGAATTAATTGTCCGCATTATGGATACAGCTAAACAAGTTAAGGACAGCTCTGAAGAACTAAAAAGAGCAACTAATGCAGTACAGAAGCGTACAAAGAAATGTACATCACGTACATTTTAATTTTTAATCTAAAAACCAGTGTAATAGTCATTTTATAGTTTTTATGGTTTGTTTATTTGTAACTTAATAACAGTTATTTTTTTTCCTTTTTCATTTATTATTTTCTTTACGTAGATCATATATTTACTGCTTTATCGTACCTACTGATGATTTTTTAATAATGAAATAACGGTCAGCTTGAAATTTAATCAAGTACTGTTTTTAACGTAATTTTCTTTTTCAATCTTTAATTAATTGTTTAAATTTATGTTTCTAAACATCAGTAGCAATTAAAATAATAATTTCCTTATCTGTAATTCGTTACCGAATCGGAAGAATCAAAATTAAGAACCATTATTTTTTGTATATAATGATATATTTTTTAAAGATCTTTTACTAATATTCGTTTTATTTTTTATATATTTTCATATATTGATGTAAGTAAGATAAATATAAAATTATAAGTATGTTTAGTTTTTATTTTAAATAGAAATGGGCTTATTAAAAAAAACGTGCTGATTATATGAGAAAAGTTGTTTACAATAAGTATAAAAGTAAGAAAACTTCGTTTTTATAATAATACGAGAAAGAAATGCAGATAAACGGCATAAAAATCTTTTTATGAAGAATTTGTTGCCTCAGAACAAGTACCAGCTTTCTGGATTAGAAGTACAATTTGTTACATTTCTTTTAAGTTAAATTTCTGAGAAATGTTTTTTTATATATAAAAATCAAAATTCAAAATAATTAAAATAGCAAAATGATATTATATTTTATATCGCTAACCATAACAATTCGCTATTAGTCAATAGTAGCGAAAAATAATCTTCGAGTAATCTAAGTAGAATCTGTAATTTATCATTTAAATTATCTGGAAATAAGCAATGCACCCACGAAAGGATATTCCTATAAAAAGTTAAATGTAAAGTAATTGAATTCAGTTCACTTAACAAAGAGTAAGGCTTTACAAACATTAAACAAAATAATCGACGAAATTGTGTTGAAAACAGGACTGCGGTTTTTTTATGTGAAACAACGTGTTTTTTTAAGTAATTATTTCCCTCTTACGTACATTATTGAGCAATATTTTGGGGGATAGTGGATAGGTGCATAGATTTAAAACGAAGAAAAATGTACACAAAAATGTAATATAATTTATGTTATAGTCGATGACAAAGTTCACAAACACTATGCTGCATTGTTCTATAGGTTATTACAAATATAATTTGCTTCACGTGTATCCGTCTCGTTTTGTTATGTTTGTATGAGGCTCAAAACAGCAGATATCCAGCCGAATAAACACTCGTATATGGTCTTCACTCCCACATCTGTTTGGCACTGTTCTTTAGCATCTTATTTTCTCGAGATGACTCAAAGCTATTTTTATTAGCTGATTTCGACAGTTTTAAATTTGTTGAAGTTCTTTAACTTTGACCCTATGAAGAACATTTTTCTTCGTTTCTAATATTTAACAAATTATTTTCTTAAAATAACATATTAAGGTGATTTAATAGCTTCAATATATATCATTTTTGATGAGAATAGGTAATTGCCCATGGGTCTACCTAAATGGCGTCTACTTTCTCATACGGATACGGCGGTACCTTGGCTTACACTTGGATCGTCGCCTGACGTGGAAGGGCCAAGTAGTAGAAAAGAGGAAACACCTTAACATCAAGTATAGGAGACTAAACTGGTTACTGGATAGAACCTTTAAGTTTAACCTTTTGATCTGCAAAATTATACTTTAACCTAAAGGATAATCCTTTTCCTAAAGGATAATTACATCCAGGTGTATGGGATCCAGCTATGTAATAGCAATATTGAGATAATTCAAAGATTCCAAAATCTTGAGGGCCATAACAGGTGCCGTGGTTTGTTAGGAGTAAAGAAATTCATGACTATATCTAGGATTATTTTCTGTTTGCGAAGAGATCCAAAACATTAGCTTGCGGGGCAAACAGAGCTAAGATAAACATGTAAATTAGTGTACAATAAATCTATTGGACAATAGCGATGATATCAGGCGACTAAAACGTTTCCATGTTCTGAACCAGGGAGATGTAACCGGAGGAGTGACCTGGAGAAGGAACTTAGGAATGGGAACGAATTACAGCTATTTCTATTACCGATAAATATGTTTTTATTTATAGTGTTGTTTTCATATACTGGTATTGTTGACATTGTTTATTTTTATTCTTCCTTCCTGTGATTTATTTCTAGTGCTATGTTAAGTACTGAACTTTACTTGGACCACCTTTGCATGTACTTTTCCTATATATGAGGTGTTGAACCTTTTTTATGGGCATTTTATGGGTTTCGACGGGGGTTTCTCTTCAAGTGATTGTCATGAATCAAATTTACTTATAATCCTCTGTGAGGCACTGATTTTAAATGCTAACAGATTAATAAAAAAAAATAACTTTTCTATGTTTGTATTTTTATTAATTAGTTTTTAAGGTCCACAACACGAAAAATAATATGGGTCTCCAAATATCTGCCTCGAATTCACACTTCTGCTGTTTACAGGTTGTTATTGATACGATTGAGAGAGAAAGGTTATATTATTCGTTGGGTATTGTAAAGAATTTTAAGATATCTTTATGATAATTTTGTACCTTGATTAGTTTGACTGCAATTATTATATCATTAGATGTCCTTATAACGTAGGGACTTCATTTTCACATGCGAGACGTGAAAAAGAGATGTCTGTACATAAAAAAAATCATATAGTCGAATTGCCTACCTTCTGTTTTTTTTGTTTTTTTTTTTAATATGTTAATAAAATCTATAATATTTCACTTCCATTGTTATATGTATTATGAGAAATGAACTCATCTATACCACTTAGTGTCACATTATTAGTACAATATTATAATAACATAATAATGTGGGAAAGCAAAATAATATTAAACACCCTTTTAAAACAAAGTGTATGTAAATAAATTAATTGAACAAACACTGAATTACTTTTCCTTTTTTGTTTTTTTTGTTAGTTAAGTGACTATGAACACCTGTGTAGAGCACAAGTGTTTGAAATTATAGAATTAGTACATTGTTTAACCATCTTATATAACAGTATTTTAATTTTATGTTTAACCAAACAGTTTTTATTAAAAAAAAAACTATTCTTGCACATAATTGTTGTATTTTATTTTTATTTCTAAATGATATATATAATTTTTATAACATTAATACGTTTTTATACTATAAAAGTTTTTATACATATGTATACTTAATATAATAAACAAAATTCCGAATATGTAATTTACTTATAACAATATTCAGTTAAAAAAATTACGGAATTGCTTGGAAGAACTAAATATTTCCACTACTGTATTTATTGAACTTTGAGGAAGTTGTAGGCATAAATTTATACAGAAAACTTAATTATGAAGTGAGCAATAAAGTTTAAATAGAGAGGCTGTCGTATTTGAAAACGTAATTTGTAGTATAATAATACTTTGAGTTTCTGTTTAATTCAAGTTCTTAGAGAGTGAGAGGTGCATTATTTCTCGACAATAAAATTTAGAAAGAACGCTGAATTTTACTGTAATATTTCATTAGTTAAAATCAGGTAAATCGTTTTGTAGTATCAAAAATATTTTACTATTTCATAATTCTCATAAATTAATAAAGAAATAGTGTTACATGGTAAAAAGTACGTATTAAAAAATACAATCTTCATCAGAGTTATTAGCCGTAGAATTATTACTACTGTCATGGGCATTTCGATCCATTAAGTTTCTATAAAATAGAAACCATCTTCTTTCCAATTTTCACCATAATGTTTAGCTAGAAGAAAAACTATATCTTTTAATTTATCTGGTTTCAGTAGTTTACAATTCAGTATTATTTCAAGTTCCATCGTACCAATTTTTTCCCCTCTCTTGCAAATTCCCTAAACTTTCCTGTGTATCTGACATGTAATTAGGCTCACCAAGAATAAGAACTGAATCACCAGGAAGTTTTTATGGTAAGAATAAAGCGTTTGCAAGGATTGAATTTGAAATGACATCGGACTGGTCTGTTCATAACATCAAGACGCTGTTTTCTAAAATTATATACAGAGTAGTCTTCATCAATTCGGATTAGTGTAGAATCTTTTGTCAATAATATCAATATACTCTTTGGGAGTAATAATTATTCTTTTTTGAACTTCCCTTTCAATCAGGGAAAAATTTCTATCCGGAAGCAAGAATGTCCTCACCACTGGGAAAACGATTTGAACTCTTTGAATCTGTGAAGGAGATTCTTTGTGGAACTAGAAAAGTAGCATAGCAATTAAAATACTCTTTTTGTTCTGGCCGCCTCAGCCATCCGCAAACAAATTAATTGTGTGAGAAGTAAACAAGTCCGTATGTTTTAATCTATTGTAAACGCACGATGCAATCGCATTAGATGATTTTGAAAATTAATTTTCTAACCTTATGTAAGCTGTCGTATTACATACGACAAATGTCGTATGTAATACGCCGACTGGTCCGGCAATTTTGGCAAGATTAAGTTTTTCTGAACATCGAAACTTAAAATTTAACCCCATTTTCCTAATCTTTTAATAAATTATAAAATACCTAAAAAGTCTTATGAAATTTAAGTTTTTACTGGGTCACAGTTTTTCAGGTATTTTTTTAATTTTCTAATTTTGCCTTTTAAACAAATACAAGTTGAGGAGCAAGCATCAGTAGCAGGTGACAAAAAACTAATATTGAAATACGTAATAAATTCATGATTGAAAAAATCATACCTTACGCTTACGTTATCATTATTATGTGTTTCATTGTACATTTCATATAATTTTGTAATGGATAGATCGCGCTACTTATATAGTGTCTCGTAACATTTTTTCTGCGATTGTAGTGACTTTCAATCACCTTAATTGATTTTATAAATTCTTTAACAGCATTTTTCGTCCTTTTTCGACCGGTACTTCATTAATCTGTCTACAATGAATAATATGTCTTTCCTTATTCATAATGTGAGGTAATAAAAACAATATTAATATCAGTCTATAAACACACACAAAATATCCCTTGAAGGTTTTAATTTATTTTTTCTTTGAATAAATTTTATTTTATAATTTGTCAGTTAAGAATGCATTTTAATGAAATACGAATTTTAAACGATGAAAATGAAAGAAAATTGAATTTCTAACTACTTTTATAGAATTTTTCTTTGAAATTTCTAACGGCGGTAACTTTCTACATCTTGCAGAAAGTTATTTGTCATTAAATGGGCATTTACTAAAAGCTAAATAAAATTAATCCTACACAATTTTAGTACGAAGTATTATTTTGATTTGAAAGACTTTTATAAACGTTATTTTTAATCTTATCCTGTACTACAGAGAACAATACCAACAAATGTAATAATAAAAAATTAAATAAAATATTAATTGGTAGAAAGTAGAACAAATATTCAATAATATAGTTTTAAGACTAAGTTAATAATATAAATATATGTAAAATAAAAAATAATTATTTTAAAATAAAAACGAATTTATTAATAGAGAAGATCCCTGTTCCTAATTTTTAATCTTAAAATAAAAGTTTTTGATTAGCTAGACATCTGATCTATTAATTATTGTGGAGGGTAATTTGGCGTGAAATCTTGGGTGTAAATCTTTATATAACTTTCTCTGTAAAACTAACTTTTAAATCAAAATGTAGTATATGATTAGAAGAAACAAATCAGAGGAATGTGACTAAACAGAAAAATCTTTACTGGAAGACTTAATTTAGTTTTAAAGAAACTCTTTTAGTACAATCAAAAAACGTTCGAACAGTTTGGTAGTTTGATTTATTTTATTTTTTTTAATTTGTTCAAGCCATACTTACCAAATGAACAAATTCCATTGCTTCTTAATTCTATAGAGAAAGTTTTTATAGCGGTCCCGTTTTAAGTTTTTTGCTGATAATTAAGGTGGAAGATATTTTAAACGAAAAGTAGATTTTTTACATTAGACTACTTGGTAATATTTAAAAATTTTCTTTTGTCATCATTTTTAGTTAGTAACAAATTATTTTCGGGTAATGACATTAACCCCAAAAAAACTTGGGTTAAGCTACCTTAAGCCACTATGATATTTAAAGTACTTTTATATGAAAATTGCAGTAAATTAGTTACAAGTACTTAGGGTGAAATATATATGTATATAAATATCCGGCATTTAAGAGAGTCTTAGGTTACGCTTGGTAGACACCTCTTCCGTAGAAGGTAAATTCTTGACATTCCTTTTTTTAATTGGTAGATTTCTCGTCTTTTTAACGGTAATTCTTACAAATGGTACTTTTTTACGTTATTGTTTTTTGTACGCCTATATAACTATATAAAATATTTTGCATAAAGATAAACTAAAGACATTCGGAAATAAAAAAATACTTCAAAAAACTAATTTATAAAAAGTTCAAATAAAAATAAAATCCTTTTTTTATTAATTAAAAAGATTTTATTATTTGGAAGTTACCTGTAGCTATTTTTAATTTGTAGCTGATTACAAAAAGTATTATGTTTTTTTAGATATTAGGTCTGACTTAGTGAAGATCACCCTTAAATAAAGTAGTTAGTTCTCTTTCATTTAATAATATTACAAAACTTTCTCAAAATTTAAAACATTTGCTTTATACTTTTTAGTCATACTTTAATCAAATTATTATCATACATTGCAAGAGTTTAATTAATAAGTTAATTTGGATTTCAAAAGATAACGTCATATATTGAAATTTCTAATATATTTATAAAATATCAAACAACTTTTCAATCAAACATTTACTATACAAAGTAACGAAATAGTGAAGTTTTTAATTCATTTAACTATCACAATTTTTAACAAACGCTTTTATGAGTTTTTATAAAAGATTTCTCATTCGCTCCATCTCTGATATGCATCATTATTGCAAGTTTTTATTTCTGTTGCCCGACCTTAGCAACTGTGCAGAGTTTCATCAATCGGCAATGTCAGGAAGTATGTTGAATTAAGGATGCAAGATTTGAAGACAAACATGAAAAAAAAAACATTGTGAGTCAAAGAAAAGCAAGTAAAAACAAGTTTAATAAATGGCATAAAATAAATGGATTTATTTAATTTGACTAAATGGTAAAGATTTATTTCATTTTAATTTTTAAAGGTAAAAATGTTTTAAGATAATTTTTTATCTATTCATCGATTTGTCAGTTATTCGATGTATAGTAAATGAGGCGGAAGATTTGCAGAAGAGGGACGAGAAATACGGAAATTCTATTCCGTTATAAACGGCGAGGAAAAGAAATGCGTGCCTGTTAAGATAGGCGTTAAGATTTACAGCGCCTATCTGTCGGTCTTGCCGTGGAGTGACTAAGCAACGAACGGATGGATCACAAGGACGAAGAACGTCTCCCTTGGAAATTTATCAAAATGTCCTCCCTTTCCATTACATACAATCTATCTATCTATCTCTCCTCTTCTATTTTTCTTTTGCATTCCCAATCGGTCGATCCATTTACTGGTTACTGATTTGAATAGATCATTTTAGCATGTGTTCCAATTTTATAATTATAAAAAAAGAAAACTATTTTAATCATTGTAATAATTTTAATTAGAAAAAGAAAAAAATGACCAATTTCATACACACATGGGTAAAAACGTAGACAGTTACAGCATGAATCATTAAAATCTCTAAAAATGAAATTCAAAAATTTTGTCACAGTTTATTCCAAATAAAGTTCATACGTATATTAATTTTCGGAGTAAAATATATCAATCATTTTATACTAATTGAAATTGAAAGATATTATTTATTTTTTTTTTTCGAATTCTCAATATATCGAACAAACCTATATATAGCGTTATCACTGATAAAGTATTTTATGATGCTACAAAATTTTGGTTGAAATCTAATACAAGTATACTACTTCAATCTGATTTAAATATCAGTTTGGTCTATTTAATTTATATGTCGGGGACTGATATGCCGATCAGGCATTCATAAAATAAGTTCACGTAAATCTATCATATTGGAAAATGAAACCGTAATTAGATCTTATTTAAAAGCTATTAAATAGAAAATGTTATGTAACATAACAAATTTTTATAAAAAGTTAATTTCTCTAAAAAATTATATATAAATTTTGAAATAATTTTCTTTTTTTATGAATAATCCACCGTATAAGCTTGAAGCTTGTGCATGCGAATATGAAATGGAAATTTTGTAACGTATGAAAAATGTTATCCCTGACCGGGATTCGAATCTAGGATCTCCGGATGGTACTTTTATATTGATTAGGACGAACTGTTGAACAAATTGATAAATTACATCTACTTATAAATTTATTGATAATGTACAGTTTTAATAATCTATTTAATATATAAAAAATAGGAAATTTTTTTAACAAAGAAAAAACATACAAAACTAAATAGAAGAGACATTTTAAAATTTAAGGCAAGAAGAGATGGAAAAATTATATTGAAGTCGACAGACCTATAAAAGCGTAAATTTAGTATGCTCTTTGCATTTCTACTCATCAGTATGTTAGTAAGTTTATTGAAAATTATACAAAAATTTTATTTTAAATTAAACAAAAAAATTAATTTAAAACTAACCAAAAAAAATTTGTTTCTCTTTCAAAACTGACTGCACACAAAGTAGTAAATATTACTAAATTTAATAGCTAAAAACTAATTTTGATCTTCTTTGCTACTTTAAAACAATTATGAGATATCGTTACGTCATTTTTTCCTGAATTTCTTCATCCCTTTGTTAATATAAGTAAAAAGCGTGCCGACTACTTCACTAAGTAGTTCTTTCATCTTGGGAAAGAAAATATATTTTTTTTAAACTTGCCCTGAATGGTTAAAACTTTCGTAAAATACTAAATATGCATAAATATCTTCTCCAAAGAGCAATTATTTGTTGAAAATTACACCTGATCGTAATTTCACGTACAACTTACTTAAAATCTGAACTAAAATATCACGTACGTTTTTCATTAATTCTTGTCATGTTTTCTAATAATGTTTCTAAACTTTATTGCATAAAAATAAATTATGAAGGTAATAGAAAATTCTTGTATACATTTTTATTTCATGATAAATGTTATCATATCTGTATTTATTTTTCATGATATAAATGTATATTTCTACATTTCATTATTTCATTTTATTGAAATTTTGTCTTCGTTTATTTTTGAAATAAATATTTACTTGATATTTGTTCTTGGATATCTTTCTCTCTTTTGTCACATTTATTGACCAGAACGCAATTTAGTTTCCTTTACGCTTTTCCAAAGTATATTTACACCACGTGACAAATACGGGCTTTTAGGGATCTTTCTTTCTTTGAACGTTCAATATATCTAAGTAATTCTTTCAGAACTATATTCCAGAAACAAAGAATAGAAAACAAATCAAGATATCAGATATTAGAAAAATCGAAAATGTCAATAACTTTTTCGTTTCTTATTTTGTTTATTTTAACCATTATATCATGAAAATGGAAGTTCATGTTCGATTAATTTTATAATAGGTTAGTTCCTATGTTTGATTAATATAACACATGATGGAATCATATTAACTGTATATAATTTGTATCATTATAAGGAACGATCAAATGACTTTTGTGAGTAATGGAAATTTTGTTGCATTCAACCATTCATTTTTTATTAACATTTTCTTTTGTATACCCTAAAAAATCTATTCCCTTTCATTTTTCACCTCAAATTTATCATTCTACATGAAACTTACCGGATCAAGTGTATCAAGAATGACGGAAGTAAACATTTCACCGGTTTTGAAGTGAAAACTTCTTTAGGCGCGTTGTGTCAGAATTTTTTGTACATATGAACTACATGGGAACATGGGAAAAAAATCGACGTAACGCAAGACGCTAAGTATATATATATATATATATATATGAAAGACTGAATGGTAAATAATGATCATTGCATATATTAAATAATGATCAATGATATACAGACATATCGCTGAAAGAAATGATGACCTACATCGTCATCATAAATTTAAAATTATGATGACTGCTGTTTGCAGTTAAAGCATATGTTTTACTATGAGTTTTTCACTAAATCGACTGTTTCAATAGGTGAACAAATATTCATCATTGAAAGTAGCCGTTCTTTAATGTATTTGAATAAACAAATCGTTCCTTGTTGTAATTTTGGGGGCATCTCAAACCCGTGTTTTACTACGTATTTTGCAGTAAATTCACTCTTTCGGCGTGTAAATTTAACTACAAACAGGGGGGATAATCGTGGAAAGCACACGTTCAAATTGTGCGTCAAATTTGTTCTAGAAGTCAAAGGTTGGCTACTGTATGTAAACATTATATGCCACTTGTAATATATATTAATTCGAAACGACTGCGGATTCGTATAAGTTTTCACTTTGGCCGTGAGGTCTTAAACACATATATTTTTTTCTTCTTCTTTATTTTTTGTGACTTAATATAACCTCAGAGAAAACCGTCTAAGGAAATCAAGTCACATGATCTTAGTGGCCAATTGACGTTATCATTTCGTGAAATTATCGAATCACCAAAATTTTACGCAATAAATGTCATTGTATATGTTTCTATTATCTGGGATTGGCAACCGTCGAAAGGAGAGACGGCAATTCTGTAAAAATAGAAAATGAGACTAAACAAGGATCTGTACTGATCGCGGTTAATGTTCTGGATAACAGCGAGGACGTTAGGCGCTTAAAGCGACTGTGTATATTAGACTTGTAAGTTCTCCAAGATTTGAGATGAATCAGCTACCCTAGGGTGTTCATCGTCAAAAATCTTCATTTCATTTCGCATTTATTTTTGTTTCACCGTTACTTTGTTTTATTAGCTATCCTTTGAGTATTAGCTATTTTATCTTCTGAAGTTTATTAATATTCCTTGGACACATCTATGAATACTATATTAGAAATGTACCATACACAGTTTTTTGAGGGATTTCAATAGAAGCACCTATCTGCAAATAATTTTATTCTTGTTTTCAAATTTATTTATGGTTCCGGTAAACTGGATCCGATTGTAAATTAAACACTAAGGCAAAAAAATAAAAAATAAATTAATAATAAACATTTTTCACAATAATTTTTTACCATTTCCAAAACCTTCTGGCAATAGAAATAAAAAAATTAACCAGCTTAATAAACTACGGAATATGTATAAGTAATACATTTTAATTAGTGGAGATAGTGAATAAACCTGTGAAAAGAGACGTTGAGGTTCAATAGCCATTTTATTTGTTGGTTCCTTGTAATTTAGGGGGCATCTCAAACCCGTGTTTTATTACGTATTTTGCAATAAATCAACTCTTTCAGCGTGAAAATTTAACTAGAAAAAGGGGACAATGTTGAAAAACACACGTTCAAATTGTGCGTCAAATTTGCTCTAAGGGGTCAAAGGTTAAAGTGGCTAATGAATGTTAACATTATATGCTACTTGTAATATAATATAATTCGAAACGATTGCGATCCCATACAAGTTTTCACTTCGGCTGTGCGGTCTTAAGCACACATTTTTTTTTCCACCATCATTTATGTTGTTGGAATATAAACTGTTTTTGGTTATTACTCAGTCGGCGGTGTTCATTGTCCCCAATTCAGCCTTTACATCTCTGGCTACTTTTAAACAATGGCAGTATTTAATGCACATTGAAAGGATTCTTACTTTCTACAGTCTGGCTAAGTTTGGTAGTAATTCTGAGACAACTTAAAATGTTTTTATTATAATATTTCTAGTCAAAAATTATTTTTAATCAAGTAATGAGATGTAACAGGTTTATACGAAAAATTTATATTGTTATTAATTTATTAGTTTATTGAACTATTATTTTCTTCGATACATAAGAATATCAGGAAATCACATCGATATAAACATTTTAAAAGTTAGATTCTTTTGTTAGGGTTAACGAATCTTAGCTGATAAAGATGGTTTCAAATCACTATAAAAAAAAATGGCGACTCCTGAACAGAAAACTTTCTGGGTGTTTGCTTCTTATTTAGTTTGCTAAATGTAAATCTGCAGTTTCAGTTCAGTGTACATCTGGAAAAAAAGTTTAATTGTGATTCTCCATGTGACAGTAACATCCGTCGGTGGCGTTTCAGTTTGAAACGACAGTATGTCAGTGTAAAGGGAAGATATGCGATGACCGATTATCTCGGTCTGGAGAAAATGTTGAACATGTCCAGATAGTCCTAAAAATCTGGTAGGAAGATCAGGCGCAAACTAGGAGTGTTGGTGATAGTGTAGAATGTTTTAAGGAAACGCTTCTTCTCTACTGTTCGTCTATACCGTTTACAGATGTTACAGGCTTTCAAACCTACCAACTAAGATATGCCTACTGACTACGAGTAAAACGTTGCAGCATGACGCTGACAACGTTTTTGATTTATATTGTTTAGTGATGAATTAACGTTTTATCATAGTGGAAAAGTTAACACACATAATGTTCATTGTATGCAATATCCTGACGGTAAATTTACAGGCCGTTCTTTCTTGAAAGCAAGCGTAACAGGAGTTACTTATTTTGATATGCTGCGTACGTGGCTGCTTTCCCAACCGCAAGTTTGATCAGAAAATTTGATTTAGCAAGAGATGATGCGCCTCTCACTGGTATAACCCTTCACGGAATCGGCTTTCTCAAACCGTTGAATCGGTCGGATTGGTCCAATGACAGAATTTGTTTGCGGAGTCCTACAAAGTTTGGAGGAGAAAAAAAAGTGTTAGTATGGATACCTCCATACGATCCAGTAAGGAAGTGGGAGAAATTCTATGGAACACCTTATAGTGTGTTTATTATAATATCCCTTACCCAAAATTCTTTTTCTATTAAATAAAGTGTACCTAAATATGAATAAATTAATGTAATAGATGTTGGTTATTATTCTATTACGTTTTGAAAACAAAATTTAATGAATTAATTAAATATCATCGATAAAGATCTGCGTAGTTAATTGTGTGTCTTTTATTTTAGTAGATTGTACATTAAAATGGAATATAATATATAGATACAAATGAATTCTAATACTGTTTAAAAAATATTATTTTCATAATATATAGTTCAATTGAGGTTAGTAACTAACTACTTACTGCACAAATCACTACGTGATTATTTAATTATTTACATAATAGTAAAGCCATTCTCAGCCAGCCAAAACCTTTCTTTCGTGCCGAAAACTGTCTGTTTACATCGCTTTAATAAAATAATAAAAATAATAAAAAAATAAATTATATATATCAAACAGACATTTCTTCATAGAAGAAAAAGGTTTAAAATACGGTCGTAGTGATAGAAAAGGAATATATGAAAGAACTGAGTTTTTGGTAGCAGTTGAAAAAGACGACAGCTTGCTTGCTATATTTTGTGTCCCTTCTATAAAGTCGTTCCGCTTTGATGACAAAGTATGTTTGTCCAAAATGCACTTTTATGATTTTCTTAAACGAATAGGAAACGCAATATTTTCCGCAGATTGGATAAATTCTTTTCCATTGGTATATCAATAGGCGGAATAAGAAATATGTTGTAAGCCATGCCTTTGCTGAAAGCTACTAGATATCTATATAAAAAAAAAACTTGCTGTCTTCAATATTTTTTCTTTATTGATTTACATTATATAATATATAATTTTGTATATAGTTATATGATTGTTATAGTGTAATATTTAGTTGTACATTTCTATAATATATATTTTTATTAATTTTATTTTTTTGGAAATTTCTAATATAAAAGTAATACTGTATATTAAATAAAACGACTTGATTGCTATTCATTAACCCGTGTCACTACCATACCGGTTTTCTTTAAAAATACATAATTTTCAAAATTAGTGATTTAATTAACGGCCTGTATCGGTTCTAATATAACTCGAAACTTCGTTTTAATTATTCTTATGAAGTGTAAAATGTACGTTGGAACTATTTTTCTGTATTTCATTTTGTGCTTCTATTGAATTTTTTGTCTATTTCACTCATTGTAGATTGTGAACGTCAATTATGAAAATAACTATTTCAAATTCTTTGAACATAAAAACATTATTTTTCGGTCATCAGTCTGGTTTATTGCTGTTCTTTATTTCCTTCTCTTTGCTGATCACAACTCAGCAAAATTTAACGTTATTTAATTGTAACATAATTTATTTACTACATTATTTATACTAGGTAATTTGGTCTAAATATTCCTATCTTTGTCTTTCTCTACAATTTTCACCTCTAGTACATCCCTGTACAATTAAATTAATTAAATTGTCTTAATATATAACTTACTAACTTAGTTGTCTCTTTAAAATATTCTTGTAGAAATTTTTCTCTTCGTTTTTCTCTTAATTTGAATTTTGTCTATCTATTTAATTTTCAATATCTTCTGGTAGCATCATATTTTATGTTTCTATTACTCTCTCTTCTATTTTTTCAAGGTTCATATTTCGTTGCCTTGTTAAGAGTCCACGGAAATCGTTTCAGATAATTTTTATAATTCTTTGATCATTATTAATTTAGCTGACTCTTTTTAATGAAATTTGTTCTTATATGTGCTACGATCTATCTTCTTTATTTTACTTCATTAATCCTTTGTAATTTTACCCCTTAGATAACAAAATTTTACAACCTTTAGGATACTAAATTTGATTAAATATTGAATTTTTGTTATAATGATTGCAGAAAATATGGTTATGTATAACTCGCCAAAGTTTATAAAGTATAAACTTATAGATGATCAGTAGTTATAATAGGGATATCTGAAGTAATGTGGATACAGGTAATGGTATAATGGAGCGGTTAGTTTACTAAAACAGAACTTCGTAAGATGAAAGATTTCATACGCCGGCACAGAAATCCATCTACATCCCTATCAACTGAGGTTTTTAAATTTTGACGTGTGTTACATTTAACAAGCTGTATCTTTATAAATAAGAAATAACAGATTTAATTTTTCGTAAAAAATTATGCAGTTAAAAAATGCAGTTTATTACTTTTTTGTGTTGAGGGACTATGTTCTGTAAGACATATGAGAATATTTTAGAATACTAATTATTATTTAAGTTCTGATGTAAGATATTTTCATGATTTTTTAAAACCAACGTGTAAAGGATAAATAATTTAAGATTTCTGAATAGATAATTACTAGTAATTTTGGAATTATTATAATCTAAAATAAATTTTAATTGAGTCTATGGAAATACTTTCAGAAAATGTTATAAGTTTTTAGCGTAAAATCTGTAGTGTTAAATTTTGTAATGTAACATTTGAAAATGTTAAAAAAAAGACTAAGGCAAAATTTCGATAAATATATCGATTTTAGAAAAAAGTAAAAACGTAATTTTCATCAATAAATTTATCTATTCTATATTACTTTAGTATTTCTCAATTTTAAAAATTAATACTATTATAAAAAAATAAATATTAATTTTTTTTTTGTAAATATTTGTGAAGCCTTAAAGTTATTTACGTGGCAGTGATCATCCCATCATCAGAAATCATATTTTCTTCATTTGTAATACATAATTTATTATTTGATCGATAAATTAACATAATCTAGTCATGATAAAGTATAATGTCTTTTCTTATCGCAAACGGTTTATATTTTAAAATTCTATTTAATTATAGAAGACAGGTTATAACGTAAAAGATAAACGATAGATAAAAGATAAACTTAATTATAACGATAAAGACAGGTCAAATAATAGATTATTTTACAGAGAACGGAGTAATTAATTTATTACTTTATACTAACTATCCAGTTTTTATATCTGGCACGATTGAAAAGCGTCTGAGTTATAGTAATAAGAACTGATTTGTATGTGAGTAATAGTATTTAGTATACATCTAGTTCCTTTGAAGAAAATAGAGATGTAATTACTTCTTGAATATTACTTGTAAATAGAGTTGAATATTACTTGTGTTTTTGAAGGGTTGATAAGTTAATAAGAAATCGTAATTTTCTACTTCCTACTACATAATTACTACTTCCTAATATTTCTTAATAACTTCATTAGTATCCTAATGTTGTACTTGGAGATAACTATTTTTTTTGGAGAGATTCTTGTCTCCTGCAGATCACTTGAAAATTACAAACTACAGCACCCAAATTAAATATAGTTTTCACTTTACCATATTTTTTCAGTTAATAATGTTTTTTTAGTGTAATTTAAATAAAGGCCAATCAAGCGAAATCGAATTACATGATATTCGGGATGAGAAGAGGTGACTGCCCAGGGGAATTCATTTACATGGAGGTTACATCCCGCGAGCTGAAAGTGTACGGTATTTAGGTATTTTAGGTCATCGTCTAACATAGAAGGTTCACATTAAGAAAAAAAGAAACGACTAGCTATCAAATTTAACGAGCTATACTGGTTATGAGGCAGGAAATCGCAACTATCCCTATCTAACATGCTACTTCTGTACAAAGTGATTCTAAAACCGGTTTGGACATACGGATTGCAATTCTCGGTTACGGTGAGCACTAACAATATAGAAATTATTCAGCGATTCCAAAATAAATTTATGAGATGGATTTGACACAAATTAATCAAGATTTGGATTGTGATTTGACAAAGGCGCCATGGTTCGTACAAAACAACGAAATTCATGAGTTCTCAGGGTTACCGTGCGTTCGAGAGGAAGACGATCGATTCTTGTTTTGTGCAAATAAGCACAAAATAAGACTTAATAACCACGTAAACTATTCAGCTGTTAACCATTTAGACAGTAGGGAAGATGTAAGGCGGTTAAAACGGATTCATGTTTTGGATCTTGGAACCTAATAGTGATACTCAGGACGAGACCTCTCTTCTTTAGTTGTGCGCTATCAAAGGGTTTATGTTATGTTCATTTATGTTTCTAGTGTTATTTATATCTATGTTCTATTATTCTTCCTACGTTGTAGTTTTATTCATAGTACTGGACATTATTGTGATTTTTGGTTCATTACTGGCTGGACGTTATCGATGTTTTTCTATCTTTGATTTACTGTTGATATGTAGAATGTAATTAAGCTGTTTCAAGGGACATCCTTTACAACTTGACTAATGCCATAAAATTAACTTATGGTTTCTGATTTACGAAACGATTGTAAGTATAATTTGAGATAGGTACCAAAAAAAAAAACTTTAATTTCTTTCATAATCAGTATATATTTATTAATGATATAAAATGCTGAAATCTATAAATTATATAATAAAAATAATAATTATGTATGATGCTGTATATTAAATACATCTGTACTAATTAAAAAATTGAAATAGGGTTTTTAAGATCCTAAAATTGCCACTACTACTGAAAATTGTAGATTTCGAAAAGTTCATAAATTGTCTACTTCGTATCATATACTGTTTTATAATTATTAGAAGTGGCAGAATATGAAAAATCCATTTATAATGGATTTTTTGTGTTGAAGTTGTAGTCGATTAAATAAAAAAGGCTAACAGCTAACGTACTATTAATACCCTCATGCTCATTTAGTTAAATTTAAACGAACGGGGGTTGTATCATTGTGGGCGGATTACTCAGTGACCTTGGTTGACATTTCACTGTAACAAAGATTAATGTAATTTTTAGTAATTTAATATTTCTGTTTTCTAAAGTAACTGTACGAGCTTCTTAATAAACGTAGTTGTGGTTACTTATAACTGACCAAGTGATATTAGACATATCTACTTTGTTATTAAAATAGCCAATTATTTTCAAGACGTTTTGAATAAACTAAAGAACATGGAAATATAAACTTAAAGAGTTTTCGGTAAAGAATAAAATATACGAGGTAATCGTAAATTTACTTACTGTAAAAGAATTTTTTAATTAATTGTATTTAAAAAACTCCTTGCACCGTTTGTAAAGTCTATTGACGTCCTTTTAATTCATTACAAATAAATTTCAGATGTGTATATAGTTACGGAGTAAGAGGTCTATCTATAAAAATAATTCTAGGAAAAAAGATGTTTCAGAAAGAAAGTTGAATAAACTTATGTCCCGTAGGCTAGACGCACCGGTAGTGGTTAGAGTACAGCTGGAGTTGTTCTCTACAGTAGGCGATTTCCCTCTCTAGATTATTTAATTAAGAAAGCATTGAACTTAAAATCAGATCAGTTATTAAATTAAAACAAAAGTAAAGTAACCTTCAACAACTGATTAATTAATGCGCAACATAATCTCTTGAAAATGATAGTAGGTTTCGATTAGTGTTTTTTATTTTGGTACGAATTTTTTTCAAGAATTGATTCTAGTATGTTAGAAAAATAGTCCGGTTAATGTAGTTTATCTTTTAGAGGTATTTCTTTATGGTTTAGATTTTTTGAATTAATTAGCGTTTAGTTTTGTAAAGCTATTCTTAAATACAATATCTACCAACAACTGACGGTTTTTAGACACGATCACCCTGTTTTTAGGCAACAGAAGAACATTAAATTTTCATCTTGGGTCACCAAAAATGTAATTTTCTTGAAAATATTTAATTTAAACAAAAACAACTGAATATTTCTTGGATCGTCCATAAAAAGACAGTATATATTAATGAATTTAATCACTGGTACAGTAGTTTTCCAAAACCAATTTTGATTTTTTTTTTTGTGAATGAATTGATTTAGTAAAACTTCCTCCACATTTCATCAATATATCGTCGTCCCTTTGACCTACGTATTAAAAATAACATCCTATGATGCGAAGAGTAAAGCACTTCAAAATGAATACGAGGTGTTTTAAATATATTTATTTTTTTGTAAATTAACTGCAGGTACAAAAAATATGTTCAGATACTCGTATACCGTCATCATAAAAATATGTATTATACTTCAAAGCCTGTTCCCATCCTACCAATTGATGAATTGATTTCCCCATCATCGACCTTCCTATCTTTCTTCTGTCAAGACGTTTATTTTTCCAGAGGATTTTTTACTGTTCTAGAAGATATTAGTGTAATTAATTTAGTCCCTTTTTCCTTCTATTTTTGCCTTATTAAATCTAAAATTCCTCTGACTGTGACCAATAACTGTAGGATACTACCATATTGGTTTAAGATCCAACATATTTGGACAATTTTAATTAGGTGTTAAAATTCTTCTCTCTTCCGCAGAATTTCCTACAACTTTTGTTGATGAAAAATAAATGACATTACAAATCTACCAACATATATTAAAATCTTGATATTCTATACAAAAAAAGTGCGATTACCTCTTATGCTTGAATATTATGAAATAATATGAACATGCAAAAACGATATCCTAAATGGACAGGCATAATTCAGATCACACTTTACGACCGCATTCTAAAAACACGTGTCTAATTTAAATAAAATATCAATTACACTAGGATAAGAACAGTAGCACTAATCACTGAAGATGGTGGGACTAAAAACATTTAATCGATTGATGATGCCTTTACTTGGAGAAAATACACATTTAAAAACTGAAAAATTAAAAAAATTAATTATTTTGGATTTTCACGAATTTTATTTAAATATGACAGCTCTTTAAATACACGGTATCTTCTTCAGATGTTACTACAGAATACGTATTCTGTATTTTACGTACGGAATGCTAATATGCATTCTGAAGAACATCTGAAGAAGGACCTGTGTATCGAAACAGTTGTCATATTTAAATAAAACTGGTGAAAATCGAAAATCATTAATTTCTTTTCATTTTTCAATTTTTACAAACGTTACAGCTATAAAAAATAATTAGTTTTGTAGTGTTACATAACTTTCTTTGACGACAATAATGAACCAAATCATGTAATATATTCGCTTTGTTTCTCAATCAGATTTTCAGGAGTAAATACACAAATTATGGGTGAGTTTCTTTGCAAAATTTTTTTTTTAATTGTCCCTTTGTAATAACCTGTAATTTTTATAATAATTTCATCATAAATTTTATATCTATTATTAAACCAGCTTTTATCTCAGGAATTGTCATATTCTTACCTTTTTTTTTCTTAGATTAGTTTAACTTGCAATTCTCCCACTATTTATATATATATATATATATATATATATATATATATATATATATATATACATTGATATATATTATTGCAGCATATGTACCCCTATTAGAGTTCCAAAATATGACAGTAAATAAAACCCTTAAAAATATAATTTTACGTTTATGAATCTACAAGTAATTGCGGTGACGTGATCTCACCTTTATTATCATATAATTTTATTAACTTATTTTAACAAAACTAATTTCATTACTATGGACTGGAACTATCTACTGTGGATTTATTTACCTTGGATGTAGTAAAGATTTAAGATAATATTGTTTAATCTTGATTTAATAATGTTTGGTATGGTGATAATAGTATTATATTTTTATAAAAATTAAGATTTATTTTAGTTTTATTACGATTTAAGAAAAAAATCTAATAATAATAAATTATTAAAAAGAAAAAGACTCTGTAGTGTTGAATGTGGTGGTAAATAGTGTTATGGATATAGATGGAGTGTTCGTATAGGAAAATAGATTTTATTTCTGTTCGTTTGGTTAACCATAATAGACTAAATCTTCGTACTCCAATTTTCATTGAGCTTGAGATGTCGATATTGCACCCAATTCCACTTATTCTCCCTTTCCCACCTTCTCTTTCGCCGTCATACTCCTCCCCCCTTCTATTCTTATTCAAGCTTCATGGAGGAAAACAACATGATTGCCTTTAAAAGAAACCCAAAGAAGAATCAATTTTTACTCAATTCAGGCCAACAAAACAGCCGAAGCAAATCAAATGCTTTTAAAAAAATAAAATTCAAAGTTTTTCTTCATTTTTCTTTTTTCATTCTCAAGTAAAAGCACTGATGGTAGAAATTCATTTGAAGCTATGCAAAATAATACTTTTATTTCTCATAATTTTTATATAGCATTCACTTTCTTCTTCTTTATATTTTACTTTAATACTACTTAAATCTTGTTTTAAAAAAAATAAAAAAATAAAAATAAATAATAAAATCATTCCTTATTTCATTTCATGAATCCTTACTACGTATTATTATTTTCACTGAATTTTTTTAATAAAGTTTATTTCCATTTCCTACAATATTTTAAACTTTTTACAAGTAAAGTATTATTTTTCTAATCTTTCCCAACAATTTTGTGCTATCCAAACAGTTTTATAACTTTCGTTGAGAAAGATTATAATAAATAGCCTAAACGTACTATAGTAAAAATCAAATATTTGAATACAAACGGACGGCCCTGTGAAATCGTAAAACATTCGATAACGTCATCTCTGTTTTCTAACATATTTCGAAAGTTAGCCCCTAGTTTAAACTTCCGACGCAATGCCGCATAACAGACACAATCTACAAGGATGTGGTGTATCGTTAGTTGACATTCGTAGTGAATATAGACGGGTGCATCGGTCAGAGTCATAAGATATCCATGAGTGAGCCTAGTATGCCCTATACGCAAACAGCAAATAATAACCTCCTCTCGACGGTTATTCCTGCATGCAGGGAGCTCCACGGTGACACAGTATTCGAAGTACAGGACGAAGTTTATTGTTGATGGTAGCATTTCATTCGTTTTGCCGCTCATCACGGATCACCCGCTTCAGAAAACTGACAAGATCATCAGAAACAACACGATTAGTGAAAGGAGGCTGGAAACAAGCCTCTTTTGTTGCTCTATCAGTGCACTCATTGCCTGAAATTCCAATATGACTGGGGATCCAACAGAAACTCACGGTTATAACAGATTGTATGTCACAGACCCCAGCGTACGTATCTCTAATAGGGTGTAAGGCACCGATGGAATCTGAACTGACAAATACGTGTCGAAATGTTGGGCTAATTATATTTAAGGCCAATTAAATTATGTAAAATATATTGAAATAATATATGGCTTAGTAGGCTTTTTATCGCCTTATTTTTTTTTCTTCAAAATTCAGGGCTTTAATATCATAGTTTGTGTTTTTTGTGACATAGTAATTCCAGATCAGCTGTACCAATATGAAATGATTAAACCTTATTGTACCTAATATTACTAGATAATGGTAAAACAAAAGATCTATGTAATATTTTGTAGCGATGGACAACAGGCTGCTTTTATTAAAATCCGAAAAAAATTTTTAAAATAAGTTATATGAGAGTATCGAATAAAAAAACCTAGAAAAATTATTTTTTAAGTAAGATAAGTAAATGTTAAAGAAATATATAAAACAAGTGTTAAAATCTTGATTAATATCTTGGTGGCATGAAGAGATAATGTTTTTACATAATTCATCGAAGGTCCCGTGATCAATTCTCAGATCGGTCTTTGACCGATCTGAGAATTGATTTACGAATCAATCTTCAATGTAATATCTAATGACCTAGCAATAAATCATTTGCTTAAACAACTTACAAATAATTATTTTATATTTTTACAGATGGAAACTAGGTATCCAAACATTTATTTATTTTTTAAATAACAATAAAAGCTTGCATGTTCCTATAGAAAATCATATCTTTACATTTGCAACAGATGTTTTTTTTTATCGAACGGTTTAGCTCAAATTTCACACGGTAACAAATATAATTAATGGAAAAATACCATAAAATACCGGATTTTTTTTTTCATTTAAATAAAATGCCAAAACTTAAAAAAAAAAAACAATTCAATATACATTAATTACTTAAGATCATTATATATTCTTGTAATCGAAAAACTAAACAGTAACCCAGATCATTGTTAAACAAGTGTAAGAATAGTTATTAAAAAGAACGAAATAAAAATAACTTAACATCTTGTTTACTTATATAATTATCTTGACAAAATATCTCCTATTAAATTAATCGAAAATGAAGTAAATCTTCTGCTTGGGTTGTTGCATTTGGTTATCTTAGATGGGTAACAACATATTTAAAATTATATTGGTGCACTTTCAAAAGGATCAAACGGAAAGTGAAAGATTTTTTGTTGAAAGCAGTGTAATAAAAAAATACTTCCAGCCTTCAGATATGGAAAAAGAGAAAGTTATTTCCATTTTTTTACTTCGATACCTGGTAATGGAATATTGATTAAGAAAAGTCATTTTATACTCTTATATCAAAATTTATTGCGCAGCGGATTGTAAAAATCAAAAATACAAAATTAATCTCCAAAAAAACATGTCTTCTCACATATCTTGGATTTCTTAAAGAGATACAAATAAATACATACAATTTTTTTCAAATCTTCATGAAGTTTATCCTATATTACATCTTGATGCAGTATTTTCGGGTAAATTTATCTTTTATTAAAACTGTATATACTACATATGGTAAGCTGATAAAACTCATTATTATAACACAATGAAATATAATATGAAGAGCGGGATGTTCTTCATATCAAAAGGGATTTAATTTTTTTTTAAATTGAATTTAGGTTGTTGTTACTGCTTATTCATTTTGCTTCGTGGCAAGACCGACTGAAACATTAAACTATTTCACATCTTATTTTTCAAGAGATTTGATTTTAGGAACATTGCAAAATTATTGTTAAATGGATAAATGCTTGCTAATCTTGTATTGGATGGAGTAGTGAACTTTTAAATTTGCAACTAAGATCTTTCGATTCAACTATTTGTATGTATTTTTTTTTAAGGAGATACTTAAAAATATTTGTGTAATCCTACAATCTGAATATGGTATATATGAGAAAAAAGATCAATAAAGAAGAAATTCTTCAAACTTTGTAATTTTCGTATACTTTCTTACTTCTTTTGAAGTATTAATATGGTTGTGAAATTTTGCATTGGCTCCAGCTTGTTTTCAATATCCTGCATGGTTTTTCACTTTCTTAATATAAATTATCTAGTTAAGCGGATGAGTGGCTGCAAAATAATATATTATATTCAATTTTGATTGTAATTAACTGTGATCTTGAATTGAATTGTTTTAGGAGGGTAGTGCGTAGTTTGCTGCTGTGCTTTTCCTTAGATAATACCAATTCGTAACCATTATTATTACATATGTCGTTTATTCTTATGTTACAGATAAATTGGTAGGAGATCCAGAATTAATATTAGAAAAAAGCAGATATGCCGTTGGTGATACATTAAGGGGCAATTGCACCTCACCTCCGCATATACCTCCAGCTAATGTTACAGTGTTGCTCAATGGACGTAAGGTATGTTATGTTTAACTGTATGATAAAAATATTATCTATTACAGTAGGTCTGTCTGATAATTAAAGTGGTAATATTTGAGGATTATTCTGTAACAGATGCAATTATGGTAGACTGGATCATTTTAGTTATTTGTAGGATTAATTCATAAAAAGTAATATAAAAATAAGCCGTTCTTTTGAAGCAATCTATTAGCTGAAATTATTCATAAAAAAAACGAAATCATATACTTTATTATTTAAGAAAGTTCCTTTTATTAAACAAATGTTTCATTCTTAATTATAATGATATAATTAATTTTTTATAACAAAAAAATCACGATCACGATCGAATTACTTTTTTTTTAAAGTTCAATCCCTTCAAAATATAATACCTTATTATAAAATATATTTATATTATATTATTATTATATATTTATGAACTCCCTTTTAATATTTTTTTAAAAGTATATAATTTAATGGAACCCCATGTTTGACGGTTACAGGTTAATTAAAATATTACAGGTTAAAATATTGACGGTTATTAAAATATTAAGGTATTATATTATACCAGTTACATCTACTCATACATACATTCATACACACACACACAACAAATATAGATAAAATAATTTAGGTTGGCTGATCCTAACTGTTATAAACTTCCAACACACTCTAACGTTAAATAAAATAAAAGTATAAACTGCAGGTCAAGTGTAATACAACATATCATACCTTACTCGATAATTCTCTTTTTATATCGTATCACACTTTATTTATTAATTAATTATATTTCCGAATAACATAAATTTTATGCCGCTACGTAAAAGTAAATTCTTTCAAAATTATGTAACTAATTTTTCACTGACTTTTCATTTAACGTAATTAGAAAGGAGCAGAATAAAGTAAAAACAGCAGTTAAAAACTATTTTTTTTTTTTTAAATTACCGATGTTGAACTCCAGTTTTATATTTTATATACACTGATTAAGTTTATTATTTTCTTTTATACTATATAATGTATTTTTAAAAATTAATATATAATAAAATAAAGAATAGTTAAGAGAATTGAACATAAAGAAATAATTCATTTTTAATTGTGAATTGACAAAAAAAGATAATTCATGCATGAAATTTGTGAAAGAATATTAAATGAATATGTGATAGAGAATAGTAAAGTTTAAATAAAAAAAAAAAAAAAAAAAAAATATATATATATAAATATATAAATATATATACACATATATATCATTACAAAATGAAAATTCATTTATAAAGAAAAGTGTTTCAAAATTATCAGACTGAAAATCGAAGAATGGAAGGGGGTAAAGTAAACAGAAAAGGATGGAAAATCTTGTTAAAGGTAATGAAACTAGTTTATTCAAGTGAAAGAATTAAAGTCACTTAATTGTATACATGTTCAACCGTACGTAAACGTGAGCTCTAAAAAAAAAAGTAACTAGAAACGAAGAAGTAAAGCAAATCACGTTTATACTTTTAAAAAAGAATTTAAACAAACTATTCTTTATGTTCGCTTTTTTTAATAAAATTAATGGAAAACACTTATTGATGGATTTTTTAAATTTTTATTTAAGTGTAAATATTTGAACAATTTTAAAATAAATGATTTTTATTTAAGATTTATTATTCATTATTAATTTAACTGTGTTACAAATCGGATTTATAAATTTTATTTGCAATTTTTGATATATTTTTCTTTGAATTTAAATAAACAGTTTATTTTTGAAAAGCTGAAATAAGTTTAATATGCATTGTAGCTCTTTCTATATCCATTTTTCTTCATTTTTTATAGTTAGCTGAGCCGTGTAATATTCTCATGAGAAATCATTTTAAAATATTACTTTATTATTATAATTTAACAAAAATTTTATTTTGTCCTTTTTTTAATAATCCTTAACTGTTCTATAGAAAAATAAAAATCCATAGTTTCTCCTTTTCCCTATCTTTGTCATCAGTAATCCTCGTTTTATCCTTCTGCTCCAGTTTACCTCTTCTTTCTTTTCCTTATCATCACCGTTACTTATCTTTTTTCCTCACTTCCGAGTCATTTTTATAACTTCCCTTCCTTTTTTCACCTTTTCTTTGTTCTTTCTCATTCGTCTATCTTCTTTTCTCTTGTTTCTTGTCATCAAAATCTTTTTCTCCCATTGATTTCTTTTTCTTCTCAGTTTACCTTATTTTTAACCTATTTATTTTTTCGATCTCCCTAAATAACCGCCGTTATTCAATACTTTCCAAATCTTGCTGTAGCGTAGGTCTCAATAGACCTACTTTGTTTTATAATTTTTTTTATTTTACCACAGTTGTTGAAAATAAAAAAAAGATGCGATGTAAATATCGTATCTTTTTTTTATTTTCCCTGTAATATTTTCTTCTTCATTCATAAGTTAAAGTTGTTACTAATCGCTTCCCCCCCCCAAAAAAAAAAAAACAAATCTGTATCACTATTAGATAAAATAACCTGAAAAAGTGAACTCTTTGCCCAGATGAGGGAGAACACTAGATCTGAAAATTGATTGCTAAAGGTAGGGAGTCTTTTATAAAGAGTAGTACAATCACTGTTATTGAATGTATACGATTAAATTATTTTTTAATTGTTATACACCACACACATACCTAAAAATCTTTCAATAAGTAAAATAATTATTAATCCTAAAAATATATATTCATACGCATACTGATATATTTTTATTTTTAACGTGTACATTGCAACCTGTTTAATTAGTGAACAATAAGCAACCCCTCCATGGTCCAATGTGATAAGGATGATATGTAAATGAGGTGTACTCTTGTACAGACTCAGGCCGACGATTCCTGAGATGTGGGCTTAATTGAACCCCAACCACCAAAGTACACCGATATCCATTGTGTAGTTCTCAAATCCGTATAACATAACTAACTTATACTAGAATTTGAACCTCAAAACTTCGAGTTCCTAAATCAACTGTTAAACAAGTCACTTGTGATAACACGTTTATCACTAGCCCGGTGGGCAGATACTGATAATTTATAATTTATTAATATAATTTCTATATTAAAAAAACATTAAATTTTATGTAATATAATTAATTCACGTAGTGTCTGAAAATGATAAGAAATATTGGATTATAAAAATTAAATTAGAAATGACCGAGTTATATTGAAATGTATTAAAATCAAATTCTTATTATAAGAATTATTGTACTAACGTCTGCCTGTTCACGAAGAAAGTTTCCGTTACAAATCAACGAGATAATTTATTAGTTCCCATTAGTACTTTATTCATCTCAGAACAATAATTTTGATTAATATAATTATACGAAATATAGGTCATCAATCTAGATGAATAGATAGTAAGATAAATATTTTGGATAAAAGAAAGGTTTCACAGGAAATATATCCAAGCTGAATAGAAGTAGCCGTATATTTAATTAGATTTGGGCCGTTGTGCTCAGTACAATTGAACAGCAACTAGAAACCAATATCTTAAGGACAATTGATTTAAATTAATGATTATAGATGAACTCATTCTAGAGTTGGACCAGAGTTATGATTTATTATTTACATATTTAGCATAACATAAAGTAGTATAATGCGGTCATTATTCCATTGCTAACAGTTATTAGTTTATTTTGATTTTCCTTGATTCTTGATACTTTCTCATACAAAATTGAAATTTTACATGAAAATTATTATCAAAATTTTATTTTCTTGAATATTATTTTTAATTTGTTAAGTCAGTGATTGCTACATAAATAAATTGCACTAAGATATAGGTTTAACTCATAGCTAATGTATTTAAAGATAGCAATAATAATTAATGTATATGTTTAAATCAGATATTTATTTTATCATCAAGCGATCAGTCGAATGAGATCAAGCGAGTCATGTTAACTCCTTCTTTAATAGGCTCTATCCCAAGCCTTTTCTATCCCCTTTTCTATTCCTGTTGTATAAATATCAATCATGGTCTGATATATCCATCTTATTATCGGTCTTACACATTCAGTTAAACTTCACTATGAAATGTAGCATTGTTAATATTTTTTTCAAATATCGTGATTGTTTATTTTGTTGGAAATTCCCTGCTCTTCCTTACTTAGAAAATTCATCTTTCTGAAGACCTGCTGCTCGATCATTACAATCCTATTCTTTTCTCTTTTTTTGAAATGAAAACTTCTTTAGGCGCGTTGTGTCAGAATTTTTTGTACATACGAATTACATGGGAACATGGGAAAAAAATCGCTGACTCGTAATCAAAATTTGTGACGTAACGAAAGACGCTAAGTGTACATATATACACACTGTGTTTTATATATATATATATATATATATATATATATATATATATATATATATGAAAGAGAAAAACGCATAGATCGAGAATATATTTACGCATATGAGTGTATAGTATAACATATAGCAGCACAGGATGGAAGGTGGGAGAAAAAACTGCCAGTGATCCACAATTATTCTCCCTCTCCGTCAATCAGAATAATAAAAAAAAAAATTGTGTAAATTCAGTGTAAGTGTAACGTATTATAATATTTATTGAGTTTGGATAACATATGTGAAGATTTTCAACACCTAATTTATATGCATTAAAAAATCATTAACCTTGAAAATATTGTCGGTAAAGATTGCTGTTTATTGTTAAGAAATTACTTTTTATGAAATATTTTGGTCCTGCAATTCTGTGGGGGATTTCGCTCGCGTTAGTATCTCGAGAACAGTGGCC
Source organism: Lycorma delicatula (assembly GCF_047948215.1). Taxonomy (NCBI): domain Eukaryota; kingdom Metazoa; phylum Arthropoda; class Insecta; order Hemiptera; family Fulgoridae; genus Lycorma; species Lycorma delicatula. Next base: position 185,915,217 of record NC_134458.1, on the reverse strand, counting down.
GCTAGACGAATGGGACTAGGATCTATCGTTCCGGGTGAACGCAAAGCACCCCTTTTGGCTAAGCCTTTTAAAATCACGTTAAATGTTCCCTACGACGCACCCTTTTTAAGATACGCCCTTTTTTTATTTAACGAAAGATGTGGCTGAGAAATCCCGTTTCTTATGTAAAGTATAAGTAAAATAACATCAGCTGTCAATAATTAGCTATTACAACTATAAAAAATTAAAAATACACAACGCGCGCTTTCACAGAAAGTAATGATGATTGATTGATGCAGAACATTATTATAAATTTACAGCGTTAACTGAGTGAGTAGCTGTTAGATTATAAAAACCAACAATAATATTAAAGTTTGAATCGTAAATAATGATCATTGCATACATTAAATAATGATCAATGATATACAGACATATCGCTGAAAGAAATGATGACCTACATCGTCATCATAAATTTAAAATTAATCATGCTGTTTGCAGTTAAATCATATGTTTTACTATGAATTTTTCAGTAAATCGACTGTTTCAATACATGAACAAATATTCATCATTGAAAGTAGTCGTTCTTTAAAGTATTCGAATAAACCCGTGAAAAAGACGTGGCGGTTCAATAGCCAATTTCTTTGTTGGTTCCTTTTTTAATTTTGGGGGCATCTCAAACCCGTGTTTTACTACGTATTTTGCAGTAAATCAACTCTTTCGGCGTGTAAATTTAACTACAAACAGGGGATAATCGTGGAAAGCACACGTTCAAATTGTGCGTCAAATTTGTTCTAGAAGTCAAAGGTTGGCTACTGTATGTAAACATTATATGCCACTTGTAATATATATTAATTCGAAACGACTGCGAATTCGTATAAGTTTTCACTTCGGCCGTGCGGTCTTAAGCACATATATTTTTTTCTTCTTCTTTATTTTTTGTGACTTAATATAACCTCAGAGAAAACCGTCTAAGGAAATCAAGTCACATGATCTTAGTGGCCAATTGACGTTATCATTTCGTGAAATTATCGAATAACCAAATTTTTACGCAATAAATGTCATTGTATATGTTTCTATTATCTGGGATTGGCAACCGTCGAAAGGAGAGACGACAATTCTGTAAAAATAGAAAATGAGACTAAAAAAGCATCTGTACTGATCGCGGTTAATGTTCTGGATAACAGCGAGGACGTTAGGCGCTTAAAGCGACTGTGTATATTAGACTTGTAAGTTCTCCAAGATTTGAGATGAGTCAGCTACCCTAGGGTGTTCATCATCAAAAATCTTCATTTCATTTCGCATTTATTTTTGTTTCGCCGTTTCTTTGTATTATTAGCTATCCTTTGTGTATTAGCTATTTTATCTTCTGAAGTTTATTAATATTCCTTGGACACATCTATGAATACTATATTAGAAATGTATCCATACTCAGTTTTATGAGGGATTTCAATAGAAGCACGTATCTGCAAACAATTTTATTCTTGTATTCAAATTTATTTATGGTTCCGGTAAACTGGATCCGATTGTAAATTAAACACTAAGGCAAAAAAAAAAAATAAATAGTTTTACTAATACAAGTATTATACACTATAATACTTACTATTACTACAATACTATAGTAATAGTAATCAGTTGATAAGTAAATTCTTAGAATAATTATTATTTTTACATTTTTCACAATAATTTTTTACCATTTCCAAAACCTTCTGGCAATAGAAATAAAAAAATTAACCAGGTTAATAAACTACGGAATATGTATAAGTAATACATTTTAACTAGTGGAGATAGTGAAAAACGTTTTTTTTTACTTAGTCTGTGGATTGTCAAAATTTTCAGTTCCATTACCTCATACTGAGAATAGTTGTTTCAGCTCAGCAGGTTATAACAACAATTCTTTATTCTTTTTTATCTATTACATCCCTTCCAAACTACTGTTGTAAGTTATTTATTTCCTTTTTTTTTTCTTATAAAAATCTTATTATTTAATACAACAAGTACAGTTATGTAGGAAATATTTCAGTGGTATTCCTATGTATCTAATTTTGAATATAAATAATATTTATCTATATAAATTATACTTATAATACACTACATGATAATGTAAGACTATAACTCATTAAAACATCATTATACTTTGCGATTGATCAACACCATGTTTTGTATAATTAGGAAACTCAAAAAAATCTTATAATTATATATTATTTTGTTAAATGAAGATATTATAGCGATTAACTATAATTAATAAGCACGTGCATGGTTTCTTTCAGATCTTTATGTATTCATTTCCTTTGCATGTAAATATAATCTTATTTTTACTTACAATATTCCAGATGACTAGAAATTTAAGTACGATACCATAAAACTACAAAGTATATTTGATTTTTCGTTTTGTGTTAAGTTACATTGTATTGAACTAAATTGGCGATGAATGGTTAATATAAAGTGTTTTAAAGATTATCAGATCTTAGGTTGTTCTGAGGATTTAGAATCTTAGGATATTCTATAAAATAGGTTTTAGTTATTTTGCTTTAACCGTTATATCTCCCCTTCAATTAAAAAAAACAGTATATATTATAAATAAGATATACTTTTAAGTATAAGTACATATTTATCTACTTATGTACATAACTATGTACTTAAGTAGTTATGTACATAAGTAGATGAGTACTATGTATATAAGTACATAAATAGACGAGAAAAAATATTTAAAAATAAAATCATTTAACAAGTAAAACAATATCAGCGACACTATATAAAACAAATATTTTTAGCGGTACTTTTTAGAATAAGAGTAAACAGTATAAAAACTATTGTTGAATTATTCAAATCCAATAGAAAACTTAAATTTAGCTTAAAAACAACAAAATATTCGAAAACTCTATTGCAATTACTCGCCACGACTTAAAAGCATGTTTATTATATATGTTGAATTGATAAAATTTTTCTCAAGAATGATAAAGATAGCACGTACCTTAAACTAATCAAACAGATATCCCCACCCATGAACAGAATTTATGGAGAGGATAACCGTTTAATATTCTTATGTTTGCAAACATTTACATAAATATTTTTAACAAATTTGTAATTCATAATATAACAAAAGAGATTAATACGTTTGCACTCAAAGATTGCAGTAAATAATTCAATGGAAAAAGCTAGAAAAAATCATTCATATGCGGCTAGGTTAACAACGTCACAGTACTTAGTCTCACTTCTTGGTTCCCATTGCTTTCCAGGAATTAAAATAAAATCGATTTTATTTTTGGACAGATCTCCCATTAATGACAGTGACTTTGTTCATTCGTTATAGTATATTTTATATTACGGTGTTAAAAATCCTACCAGTTAGTCCTGCGTAAAATTAGAAAACTTAATACAATTAAGCTTTTATACTCCTATAAAAAAATTTAAAATTATATTCATGTTATTGTTTCGATTAGTAAATTTACCTGGTAGAACAATGCCATTATTTTTATTCAATTTTTGGAACGATTTACTTAATCATACGTTAATTAGGAAAGTTTCAATACGTTTCGTAAAATTATTTTATTGCGATTCGAAATTAGAAAACAGCGTTTCTTATTTCTTGAAATAATAACTATATAATATTGTAGATTCTTCAGCCCAATGTGTTTTCTCTTGAAGTACAATTATTTCTAATTCTCAATCAAGAAATTATATTTTTTTTAAAATTTTTCCTGCTACAGTTTCGATGTCAACCTTCCAAACTTAAAGGGTGGCATAGACCTTTTAATTCGTCATCTTGACACAAATTTTAAAAAAGTAATTATTTAAATTTCTTAATAATGATAATCCTTTAATGAAATATTAATAATAATAATAATATTAGTAATAATAATAATTACTTTTCCTAGTTTATTCTATAACAATAAAACAGCCTGCAGAAAAATCAATTCAGTTTTACGAAAGATTTTTGAAAAGAAAGGTCTCTCCTTTTAGGTTATTCAATAAAATACGAGTTGGCTTATTAATTATGGATTCAGTACCTTTAGTGTTTATGATAATGATTCCAGCATTCGATAATACTGTATTTTATTTGAACTAATCTTATTTACGATTCACATCAATGAATTTCAAACTGTTTATCTCGTAATTAAATATTTACATTTAAAAATACGTAATATATAAAAGTATATATATTACAAATAATTGAGATATCAGTGGATTTCTTTTGTTAATAAAGCAGTTTTTCATATAAAATTAAAGTAAATTGATATTATCATTCATTTTCATTACATGCTGCTGATATTTTCAAGAATTTTTCTGTGATGAACGACAACCATTTGTAAAAATAAAATAAAATTTCAACCGCTTAAGACAAAAAAAAGGTGAAAGAGAAAGAAAAAATAAACCTTTATAAACTTTTAAAGATTTAACGTTTTTGTCGTCGTTAATATTATCTGATATCAATATTATTTCTATCGTTGAAAAGTTTGTAATTATTTCTAATCCATTAAAATAATTACTCATTTAGTAATTTTTTTCTGAAAAGAAGTTTTTCTCCTACCAGTTTTCCAGCTACTGAAGTGTCTAGGTATATGTGTATATAGGTAAAGCAATTAAAATTATATAGGTAAAGCAATTAGGTATAGCTTGCCAGGCCTGACATACATGCGTAGCTACAGACTTAGTGCAATGTAAGTGTAAATAAATGAACCGGTAAACATGTAGTCGGATTTGAATACTAGACAATGGATACCGGTGTACTTTGGTGGTTGGGGTTTAATTAACCATACTTCTCGGGAATGGTTAGCCTGAGTCTGAACAAAACTACAACTCATTTACATGCCATACGGATCATCCTCATCTCAATGGGCCTTGGGGAGGGTTGCTTATTGTTCACTAGTCGAACAGATTGTAACGTACACATTAGGAATAAAAATAAAAACAAAAGGAAATTTACGTATGAAAATATGAACTCTTCCTGCAGGAAATTAGTATAAAAGTATGTTAATTATATTATAAAAAAGCTAAAGTAGTATAAATTCAGTTCATAATAATGTACACCGCGTCATTTTACTTTGTATTAAACTAATTTTTAACTTTTATAATATTATTAAAAAAAGAAGCAAACTTTAAATTGAATTTATTGTTATTTTTAATATAATATAAAGTTTAATTAATTCAATAAGTTTTATTTTTTATTAAAATATAACGGACAAGAATGAAAGAAAAATTTTTTATTTTTTTTTTTACTTCTGAAATTACAGATATTTCTACACAGCTTGTGCTGTTTTAAATTTATATTTAATTGTAAGAAATAGCGTGAATTTAAGAGGTTGTTATAAGTACAGTTATTAAGAAAGCTGCATTTTTTTTCTAATAAAAAGAAAGAAAGAATATATATATAAAGAAGTGTATGTAACATGTTTCTCTTTTTCTTTTCTTTTTTTCTTAATTAATTTTTTAATCAAGAAATCCTAATAATTGGCTGGATGTTTTTCTTTTCTTTTTTTTAATTTTATTATAAAATTACGTTGCCTTATGAGTAGTAGTTGAATTTTATTCTTAGCGTGTATTTTTGTATTTATTAGATTGAGTAATGCCATTAAAACATTATTCATTTAAAGAGATCTCTCGACTTTTATTTTTATCTCTGTAAAACAGGGAAAAATTGTTTTATTCATCTTGATCTTCGATGAAATCGTGATTTTGTTTATTTGTAAAAGTTATTATTTTTTTTTTTTTATTAAAAAGTAAACTGTATTGATAATTACGAATATAAAATAAGGGAAGAGGTACATAATAATACTCCCTTCTGTGACTAAACTTTACCTCGTATAAAAATGCTTATTATTTTCCCCGAAAATTTCAAGAGAAGAAAGTACGATTGTTTCTTTTAGCTTCTATAACTTCTAAACGCTCAAACAGATTTTATAAAGTTAATATCAAACAAATTAATTTCAACCATGCGAGTATGAACTCAGATTTCTAGAGATGAATTATTATTACAATATTTTAATATTTATTTGTACCATCCTACACTCAGATGGAGGCCACTTTATAACTCGGAGTTATAGTTAAGTTCTGAGATAAAATATAATATTGTATTTTATGAAAATGATGCTCTCATTTTAAAAGAACATGAAGTTATATTACAAAGAGCGTTTTTTACTCTCGAGGAGTAGAATTTGAATGCATCTACCACAAAAACAAAAGTAATGTCTTATATTGGTTAACACCCAGTAAGATCAAAAATGTACGTGTAGTAATGGTGTTAGAGCGAAACTAAAGCTTTTGATAATTTAGGATGTATAATCTGTTTTATAGATGTCTAAGTGATAAATAAACTTAATAAATTTAGGCACATATGCACAATTAGAAAAATAGAGAGAAACTTTATTAAAGCTTTATAATAGCAGTACTTCTTCTAATGAATGTGAGTGAGATATGGGCACTTTAAAAGATAGATCGGGATGAAATTAAAGTTCCTCTAATGAAGTTTTTTAATGCAATAAAATACTGCGGTTTGTTAATTAAGTTATGGAGTAAGGATATATTTCAGGTTTCATAAACATGCAGTCTGACTGAGAAGACTTAAAATTGCTTGGTTTAGTTATTTGGAACGAATGGAAAAAATAGGCTGCCTCGATTAGCAATGGAACACCAACCGATGTGGTTACAAAAGTGTGGATTGCCAAAGGAGATTTTCCCTGAGGAACAGATTTATCTAAGATGCGAAGTAAAGAAGATGATAAATTATCATGAAACACTTGGCTGACAGAATGATTTGCAGGAGTAAAAGATGTATTTCTTTTATATTAAATTCGATTAGGATATGTATGTATTTCTAAATAAATTATTACATAATTTTTTTTTGAATAAGAAAGATATAGAAAGATAAATTATGTTTTAGAATTTTCTAACGATTAGAGAATTTTAAAAACAGAAATTAAACCAAATTTGGGAAAAGTATTTTTAATATTTCCTTATTGGGTGGTACTGTAAGAGACATTAATTGACTTACAAGAAGTAAAAACAGATTATCGTCATTGTAACTTAACGATAATAATTTAAAAAAAATATATTGATAGACTTTCGAACCTCAATCTTTTTTTAAGACAATCTCATTTTACTTTCCTGGCCTCATAGCTCTAGAGCTATGCTGTAAGAAGAAAAGTATGGTATTTAGTCAAAAAGAGCTGACAATTTTGGGTTGTTTCTGATGCACGGCTTACACATACATACACACAAACTTAATTTAAAATAGTTATCGTTTTTTTAAAATATAATATTTTTTTTTGTTTATTTAATTCAATGATTCTATCTAAAGCGTGCGCGCATACCGTATTTAATTCGGGCGGGTGTGGCAGCACTAGCGGTGATTTTCGGCACTAACTAATATAATTTCACAACTTTCATAGTACAAATTTCTCGTGTTTGGTCGGCAGACTGGTATAGCCGCAAGGCTTAACGCACCAGAAACCGAGTTAACCAGCTGATCGAGTCCGAGACCCAGCCAAATCGAGTTACTTTTTTAAATTTTAGATATTATTCATTTATTTAATTCGACCGTTCACCTGTGACGTCACAACATAGCAGTAGTTTAGTACATTTTATGGGATGGGTGCGATTTTGCAAAAGTTTTTTTTTTGTAAATATGGTTATTTTTTAATTGTTAACAAATGTGCCTAAGAAAAATGTGACTTTAATTAAGCGTAATTTCGAAATACTGAAGGTGACCTTGTTCTATAGCCTCACCACCTTGACCTTTTAAGTTGAAAATGTAATGGCATCAGTGCCCCGTATATAGAAGTTATCTGACCAAGTTCGGTCAAAATCAGTGTAGTAAATAGGTGTTCTGGAGATATAAGGTGATTCAGAGGCGAACACCGAACACACACACGTACATGCAAACATTAATATTCGGCAAATTTCCATCCGCTTTTTTTCTTTTAAAGGTTCCTTAGTTGTCAAAACGTCAAGATCCGGTGAAAACCGCATATGCTCAAATTGAACCGATCACAATACTTTCCCTTTTAGAGCTATCACTCTACTATAGCGCTATCTAGACGGAAAAGCAAAATAGTGTATGAAATATTTGCATTTCTCCACGTTTTATGAAACATCAAAAACAAAAACAAAAACTAGGGTGTTATGCTCTTATCTACTTATGTATGTACGTGGTTGGTGTGTTTGAAGCTTAATAACATTGACTGGATAAACCGATTTTGATTAAATTTTGTACATACAGTCGTGTATATCGGGCAGTTTCTATATGGAGCAAATTTTGGGGTCAATATCTTCATGGGAGGGGTAGATAATTTTTTGGAGTCAATTTTCTCAAAACTTTTCATACATAACCCATTTTATTAATCTCAGTATATACGTGCATGCTTATCTTACCATTTTTTTAAAAATCTTGCCCAAAATTTTCCCCTTCCAAAAGATCGAAAAAAGCTACCTTTTGTTTATCGCATATCTTTTAACGGATTACTTTTATATATCTTACTCGGTATAATAGTAGTGAATGTGACCTGAAAAAAATACTTGGGGACAATATTAAGGGGTTAGTCGATCGAAGTTAAAAAATATCGATTTTTGAATTTTTTTGGTGTGCTTTTAATATCAACCTTTAAATAATACAATTTTTTTAATAATAATATGACAATTAAATTTCATCATAATTCAGCCCCCACCCACTAAAATAAACTTAAGTAACCTTTAAGTAAACTTAGTAAAGTAACCTTTAAGTTACCTAAGTAAAACTTAGGTAACCTTTTATTTGTTGTAAAATTTTCAGTGGAATTCTTTTTTTTCCATTTAACATAGTAAACGTAGAAAAATCAAAAAAGTGTTCTTTGCTGGTGATTTTGTAGATGTGGAAGCAGAAAAAAATACAGATTTTTTAATTTTTAAAACATTTTTGTGTTTAAACATATAATGATAATTTTACAATAAAAATTGATCATAAATTATCCCCCCCCCAAAATTCTTAGTTTTCAGTATATTTATATATACTGGAACATGTATATATATATATATATATATATATATATATATATATATATATATATTTATATATATTCCAGATCAGACTTCTCATAATTTTCATCTATCCGCTATATCGCAAACTCCAGTTAGCCTTGACTATGGTGATTTTCCACGTTTCCAGTTACATAATCTAATTGGCCGTATGTGCTCACTCATATTTCCGTACTATTTTGGTATATCCGTTCCACTTTATTGTAGGTTTTATCTATCTCTCTTCTTCATTATTTTTCTTATAACCTCATTTCTAATGTAGACACCAAAATACCACCAGAGTAGTAAAAAAAAAAAATTACGATATTATATAATGTATTATTTTCCTTAATATATACGTTACAATTTGTTCAACTGCTGAGCAATAAGCAACCCCCTCCCACACAGCCTATAAGATGAGGATGATATGTGTGACGTATAAATGAGGTATAGTCTTGTACAGATTCAAGCCGACTATTCCTGAGATTTAATTGAACACCCCACAATCACAAAAGTACATCGGTATCCAGTGACTATTTTTTTTTTTCACTCTAGCCCCTGGACCGGATCCACATCAAAGCAAAGCACAGCCCACAAGGTTGTCTACTCAAACGGGCCTCCCTGTCCGCCGACCATAAGTCTAGTCCAACAGGTCAGCCCGCCGGTTAGATCTTTTCATTGCCTGCCTCTAACCCCTATGGCGGGGTATCCAAGCCCGACTATCTCGTTCCTGGACCCCCACCCCAGAAGTCGGGACTCGGTCTTGACGCCAATGTCTTTAGTGAGAGCACCCTGTGCAGGGCACTCACACCGGTTCCCGGTAGGGAAACCCACACCCACACCCGGAAGGGATGAGAGAATACCAGTGCCTCATCACTGCCACCCATCCGTGCAAGCACAGACGAACAGCAGCTATTCCTCAACCCCTCACCAGATCGATGGGTATCTCCTCTCTCAGCGGATCCTCACCTGTAGGAATAACACCTGTACAGCATTTAGTACTTGCTGTTCCGTGAGAACCGTAGCTCTCCTCCCAAATTTCCCGCTCACTATCCGCAAACCTTTCCTCCACGGGTCCTGATCCACTATGTCGCAGAGATCCCTCCAACAAGTGTTTTTGGCCTCCTTAATTGCCCCCTTGTATGTTGCCCTTGCAACATACAAAACGTTGATGAGCCAAGGACTAAAAATCTTGAGAACCACGTCTTGCAACCCGTTGAAATGACCTCCTGGCCGCCCATGCCTCCCTTCTAAGGCGAACAATCTCATCATTCCACCAATAAGCATGTCAAGACTGATTACAACGAACGAACACCCCTGATGCTGTACGCTCCTCCTACACGGTCGTGACCAAGTTCTCCGGTGACAACGTGCCGGCAAGGGGCGAGCCTGGATACTTTTGCCAAAACGAATGCATCCACGTTTAGAGACTAGTTATCTATCTGTTCTCAGGATCCCTGTGAAGTAGCGAGTCTCAAACTCGATGATATGGTGGTAGGACATCGATTCCTCCTCTGACTCTCCAGCTCATATAATCGTTCACTCTCTCCCCAGAAAAAAGTCAGGTCTATCGCCGAGGACGAAGATCCTCTTGCAAACGTCGTAGCTTGCTCATTAATGTGTATAAGGCCCATGGCTGCAGCGATCCCGAAGGTAAAGCCCTTATTGACAGTGCCTGCGAACTCAGCGGATTTCCCACTGAAGTCCCCTGCGACTACCAAATTTTCATCTCGATATCAACAAACCTCCAGGAACTGATCATCTAAGAACGATATAAACCTCTCCGTGACAGAGGTCGGGGAGCAGTAGCATGAAAATACTGTCAACACTCCGAGGTTTGCCCAGCAAAACCATTCCTTGAGCCACTGAATACTGGCACTCCAGGTCTCAAAAGGCCGATTGCTGCTGTCGATGTACTATCCAATAACCACATCGTACTCGGAGTGATTGAGACAGGCGGCTCGGAGAGGATCATTACCTCGGCATTATCTCGGCTCATTAGTGAACGCCTGCTTCTGTTCTTATTTAACTGGAGAAACTTCATTTTCGGTCAGAACAGTCATCCATCCTGACTATCCACTGACTATTATTCAAATCCATGTAAATGTAACTAACATTTACTAGCATTTGAACTCCAGAACCTTCGACTTCAAAAATCAGTTCTTAAATAAGTGAATTGCAACCACGAGTTTACCACTAGACCAACTCGGTGGGCTATATAATATATATGTATAATTATGAAATATAAGAAAAAAAAAATCAATTAATTTTTTTATCCTTTAAACACTAAACAGATATATATATATATATATATATATATATATATATATATATATATATATATATATATATAAATAACTTTAATTTTTTAGAATTAATTTTTAGAAATACTTCGAAAAAAGAAGAAATTTGTATTAAAGTCCTCAGAATTTTAAAAAATTTTAAATAATTCTAAATCGGTCTTTATCTTATGTCCTCCTTATCTTGAAATATCCTCCTTATCTTGATCCCCATTTGAATAAGTCTGAAATAGAGGGATATTTACAATTCTTGAGTATATTTATGTTATTTTTTTTGATTCTATACAATTTGTCGAGAGTTGTTACTTTTGTGCTTGTTAACAACCGTGTAGTTAAATGTTTAAGATCATTATTGAAGTCAGTAAAACGCATTTAAAGTTTTGCATACACACATATATTCACAAAGTATGTAACAAACTTTCAGAACATATTCTATTGGTGAAAATAAAGAAGAAAGTTCATATATACATAGGTACGGAAACGCTTCGTTAACGAGTGTTGGCTGGCCAAATATTTGACCCTGATTCCTATGCTTTCGGTAAAATTAAGCCAAATTGTAATTCTTAGGAGTCAAATTAAGGGATAGATTTACTGTTTTTATATGAAATCTGAACTGAGAAATAAAAAAAAATAAAAAATAAATCCCAGAACTGTATTTTTATTTGTTATCGAGAATTCTGAGGTAAAGACGAAATTTTAGTAGTCGAAAAACAAACTATTATATGTTTGGCGTAAAATAACTTTGTTAAATTAGTAATAAACTCATAAAAATTTTAAACAAGACTTGCAGAAAATTTTATTTTATGTAAAATGGTATAAATAAAATTCACATAAACGAAATACAAACGTAAAAATTTCGATGTTTATTAAAAACAAATGTGGAAGATTTTAACTAGGTATTAAACGAAAAAAAATGTTAAAAAATATAACATGACAAAAATATATTTTGTTTTGTAGTATTGTTTTAAACACTACAAATTTTCTTTTTTCCTTTTACCAGTAGAACAAGTCCTGAAGGTTTGCTTCATTCCTCGTGAATTACTTTGTACAATCGATAAATAAACGAATAATAGTTTTACTATTTCTGATAAAGTTCTTAACAAATTTAAATATAAATATTAGATTATGTTAATGGTAAATAATTGGTGCTATATCGTAGCAAATATTTTCTCACATATACACTACAAAATAAAATATTCATAGCAATACAAGATTTTGAAGCTTAAAAATAAAAGTCCAAGGGCAGAATTTCGTTATATTTTTAAATGTAAGTTGCATATTTAATTTCACATATAGATGGGCTTGTCTTCTAAAGTCGGTAGGGTTAATATTTTTTTTACAATAAATTATGTTTTTATTATTACTACATTATTTTTTTTATTATTAATATTAAAAAAAAAAAAAAAAATACTGGAACATCGTGAGTTTTTAACACTAATGAGGTGGGTAGGATTCTATATATTTTCTCACATCTTGCAACTATACCAGATTAGATCATCTTGAAGGAGTATTATATTATAAAAATTTAAAAAAAGAAAATCATTGGAGCAACTTCCCTAACCACTAGTAGTTTAAGTGATAATATATTCCCCCTATACAACGACCTTAATATCAACTTTAAAAAAAAAAAAAAAAATTGGACCCATAATTTGAAATCTTGTTTTGTTACAAAGCCAAGCCTTCATAATATAATAATACAAGACTAGAAAATTCTTATGTTCAAAGCGAATCTGATTTGAAGGTTCATATGTAATTTAGAAAACAGTTTATATGCTAATTAAATAAACAATGCATAAGCAGATTGTGTTTTTGACACTTACAAAAGCATATTATATTCACAACAATAAACTATTAAACTGTAATTAATTAGTTTATTTCTAAATAATATAATATAAATAGTATGTAATTTTACAACTACGATTCTTCAGAACGGCCACAGGCGTTTAGTATGTATGTAATACCTAGCAAAGCCATTGTTTTCTATGAATAACTATTGTTTGAACTAAAAGTTCACAGTATCTATGATCAGGGTTCTGCATATTTCTAAATAATTTTATTTATTATTATTCTAAACTAAATGATGATCAAAGTTAATTAATAAACCAGCTCATTAGTTTCAAATTAAACTTGTTTTAAACCTGAAAACATGGTGCCGTTATTACTGCTGTACAGACCATCAAATTTTAAGAACATTATGTTGTTTACTACTATTCAAATTTAGCAATTTCTAAAAAAAATATTTATTGTTAGTTTTTAGAAACATCGTATTCTTTCGTTTTAAATTTAATTTAGATACTTTATTTCATTATTTATTTAAAATTATTCTTTCATGTAAAGTGCACTATTATTAGTATAAAATAATGATTTGTTAAAGGTTAATTCAATTACATAAATAAACCTGATTATTAATAAACACCTTTTCTACAACAATCATTTTTTAATGTTGTTCATAACCATGATTAAAAAATAACATAATCTTATACATTTGGTAAAAGCGATTACACCATTCTTTACACGACTTTCCGTAGTAAAACTACAGATAGAAAATAAATAAAATAACAAAATAATTATCAATTCATTGTTTTTTGTTTTCTAAATTGAAATTGCCTTTAGAAGGGAATAATATAGTACATATTAAACGTAGACAGAAAACTTAAATTTTCTTTTTTGTCTTCAGTCATTTGACTGGTTTGATGCAGCTCTCCAAGATTCCCTATCTAGTGCTAGTCGTTTCATTTCAGTATACCCTCTACATCCTACATCCCTAACAATTTGTTTTACATATTCCAAACGTGGCCTGCCTACACAATTTTCTTTCCCTTCTACCTGTCCTTCCAAAATTAAAGCGACTATTCCAGGATGCCTTAGTATGTGGCCTATAAGTCTGTCTCTTCTTTTAACTATATTTTTCCAAATGCTTCTTTCTTCATCTATTTGCCGCTTCAATACCTCTTCATTTGTCACTTTATCCATCCATCTGATTTTAACATTCTCCTATAGCACCGCATTTCAAAAGCTTCTAATCTTTTCTTCTCAGATACTCCGATCGTCCAAGTTTCACTTCCATATAAAGCGACACTCCAAACATACACTTTCAAAAATCTTTTCCTGACATTTAAATTAATTTTTGATGTAAACAAATTATATTTCTTACTGAAGGCTCGTTTAGCTTGTGCTATTCGGCATTTTATATCGCTCCTGCTTCGTCCATCTTTAGTAATTCTACTTCCCAAATAACAAAATTCTTCTACCTCCATAATCTTTTCTTCTCCTATTTTCACATTCAGTGGTCCATCTTTGTTATTTCTACTACATTTCATTACTTTTGTTTTGTTCTTGTTTATTTTCATGCGATAGTTCTTGCGTAGGACTTCATCTATGCCGTTCATTGTTTCTTTTAAATCCTTTTTACTCTCGGCTAGAATTACTATATCATCAGCAAATCGTAGCATCTTTATCTTTTCACCTTGTACTGTTTTTTTTGTTATTTATTAATTATTTTTATTTTAAAAAAATCATTGATACAATAATAATATTTTTTCTATAAACTAACATGTTTTGTTTTATTTTAAATAAATTGCGGAAATATCTTTTAAATGAATTTATAATTTACTCAAAATGGTAAGGCCCTTTTTCATTTGCTTAACCTCATCAATCTTGATTTATTATACTTCATTAAAAAAAATATTTCAATACCTATTTAATGTAACAGAATTTTTTAATGATCTTTAAAAGAAATTTGAACTCAATTCTCTGAATAAATTTTGAAAAAAGATTCTGTGTACAATTATACACAACGGGATTCAAATGTCGCTTTATGATTTTGAATTTGTCATTACAAAAAACCCTTGAACCGTAAGTAGTGTAGAAGTAAGGACTTTGGGAAAAATTCAACGTCATTCAATTTTTTTTTCAATATCAATCTCTCACACACAGGTCATCCAGTCTATCTCTGTCACACACAGGTCATTCTCTCTATTTCTCTCACTCTCACAACAGGACATACTCTCTACCTCTCTCACTCTAAAACACAGATCATTCTCATTATATCTCTCTCTGGCACACACGCAAACAAACACACACATACACCACATAAAGATACATTTGGATCAACGTTTCCAGGCGAGTTGCGGCATGTGTGAACCCCTGTGCGAGGCTATACTAATGTATTAAGTGAGCACCCCATGCGAGGCTATGGAGACTGAAGCACAACGTTTTTGAAATGGACTAAATGAACTCACAGTTCATTAAGTTCATTGAATAACAGCGTAAATTGTTTTCAAGTCGTAAAAGACGATTCCTATATTTAGTTTTTAGCGTAACCATAAATGGAAAACCATTTTTACAGAGATAAAATGTGGCGAAATGGATTAATATTTTGAATGCTTCTGTAATTAAATATCCATAATCACTTCAACGAGAATCCAAAACGTATTTAAATCTTCAGATATGAATTGTAGTTGTAACGTTTTATCGGCAGACATTTCGAAGAGCCGGTCGTGAATCTCAACTGGTAACAGCAGCTGCAACGTTTTCATTTAATGGATTCAGTACCCATCTGTTCTGGAAATAATTTTATCTTCCGAGATATACTCCGCCAACTGAAATTTTAGTTCATGCAATTTCATATTCAAGCTATTGAAAATGCCTAAAACTTAATGCATATATCATTCAGTCGGACCATGCAACTGAAAGTGACAATAAACCACGCCGTTACAATTTACATGGATATTCTTGGTGAAGTGAAGAAAGATAATGCGTTTTTAGAATAAAGTAATCTTCTTTGACGAAGCTACCTTCCATGTTTTTGTTTACGTTAGTTGTCATAACTGTCAGATTTGGGGAGCCAGTACACTAGTGCTGTTCGACAAACACAAGGAGATACCCTGTAAATTAACGTTTGGTGTGGGTTGACTGCTTATGGAGTGATCGGACTACTTTTCTTCGCCGCTCCAAGAACGGTTACTGGATTAGTTACCTAGACATGTTACAGGAGTAGACCGTATCACAGATTGAACATCACTAACCAAAAGTTTATTTCCAATAAGATAGCACACCATCACTCACATGTTAGGGACTACCTATACGAACAATTTCCTCAGCGTTTAATTAGCCGATTGCCACTTTCATTGGCTGATTGTAAACCAATTGCCACCTCGATCTCTTGACGTTACGCCAATCGATTTCTTTCTTAGGGAGTTTGCCAAAGACAGAGTGTATGCAACGAAGGTCAACATGAGTTAACAAAAAGAAAAATAGAAGGTGTAATTAATTGAACAGCTTCAGATATTCTTTGTAATGTGTCACGTGAAATTAAATATCATCAAGATACTTTATGTGACACAAAATGTGCTCATGTAGAACTTCTTTGAAGTAAATAAGTGCTTTAAACAGAAATGTTTGAAACGCCCTATTCAACAGTAAAACAAGCATGTAAGTACATGGCTTTTCCTGTAACAACTAAACTACGCTGAATAATTTATGTTCACTCGGTATAATTTGGTGAAAAACCTCTATTTTCTCTTTTTTAAATTTTCTCGCTAGAATCGAGTGAAATTAAAATTGTTCGATGCCTTACTTATCTTACTGTTGGTTTTTAAGTTTTTTTTTGTTTTTTTTTGTCTTCAGTCATTTGACTGGTTTGATGCAGCTCTCCAAATACTTATTTTTAAGTAAATAAGCTTAAATAAGCTGGTAAATACAGTTAAAATTATAAAATTCCACTGATTTTTAGTTAAACATTCTTGTTATCCCTACTAAGATCTCAAATCTATTATTATAATTTCTTTGGAATTTATACGGCTAATTCTTGAAAATGCTTGTTTTTATTATGCAGCTCTCTATTAAAGCTCGATAATCATTTCAGAAATTAAATCTCTGACATTCTTCTGTATTATCATATCATTTTTATCTGTAATAATATAGACAATATTATTATTATCTGTATTAACTATTATTATTATGTAATTTAGTTTCCACGAATTAATTGTAATACTGTTATTTTTCCTTTTAATACAGTTCTGTGTACTTGTCATTTCCGTTCTTTAAAGTTTTCATAACTTTCGATTCTTTATTCCTCCCATTTAAGATTTTGATATTAGTCCTTTTATCTGCATGTTTATTTTAAACATTCTTTGTTAAGTCCCAATTTTAAAATTTATTAAATTTAATTTTATATTATTTTAATATATATGTTTTTAATATTGTACTAAAGAATGTCAGAAAATACATGAAGCAGCAACTGAAAAATTGTTTTAAATTAAAGAATTCCATGAAAAATGATCATTCTTAGTTCAAAAAAATAATCTTTTAGCTATTTTAAACGATTTAGACTTTTCTGAAAAGTTTAATTAAGTTAGCCTAGACTGATGTTTATATATTTTTTAAAAATGCTGTTATCTTAATATTAGCATGTAATTTTTTAATATTTTTTTTAAACCCTCTTAATTTTATTTGGTCTTCTTCAGATTGGTTTTTGAGTCGTGTTTGATGAATACATCATACAGGTGAACAACTGTAGGTCTTCAATACTATTTGAAATTAAAACTTATTTTATTTCGATTAGGATTTCTTTTTGTTGATGGTATTCCCTTATACTTCAAATTTGCAATTTGAAGTAAAGGGGAATATAAGGGGTTTTTTGGTGTTATGTCAATTCTCTCTTTATCTGTTAACTCTTTCTATTAGAATTCTTTTTTTTCTTCTATATATTTCTTTTGATGTAGCTTTTATTTATATAAAAGCTACATCAAAAGCATAAAATTTTATGCTCAATCGAGCAGCAGAGATTCAATACGTCTAATTCTATCAGAAATTCTAATAGAACTGAATTAAAAATTAAAATTAAACAGTTGCTTAGAAACTGTCTAAACAACGCATAAATATAAATTATCCATATAAATAAAAATGTAAATGTTCGTTTGTTCACGTTATTATCTACATATTACATGATGTTTGAAATTTAGAGCCACTCATGAATAAATTTCATTTCAATCTTTTTGAAAAATGACTTTTTGACTTACTTTAAAAAATGTGGGTAAATACAGTAAACCCAGAAGCATAAATTGCATTAAATGTCCCATATAACTATAATTAAGCTCAGTTATTTGTCACTTACCTACGTTTTGTATTACTCTATTATCTGAAGTATTTTTAAAAATGTGGTTTTTGTTAGCTCATTTTGGTTGGTTTTATCAAAATCAATAGTTGTGCCAAGATATCGCCGTATTAGCATATCAATTCCGAAAAAGAGTCTCTTCAGTATATATCACGTTCCTGAAACCTAAATTGTATTTCCCCAGTTTTTTTGAATTTATTAAAAAGGATTAGGAAATCTAGATTTATATTATGATTATTTTAGTCCTTGATTAAGTTTTTTTTTTTTTTTTTACAATAATCAAATTAAATAGACTCTACTGACAGATACATACGTAATGCCGTATTTTAAAACTATATAATTATCAAGGGTATAGTAACTTTTGAGTGATCTCAGAATCCATGAAAAGCATCCAATACTATGTAGAAAAAGTTCATAAGAAACTAATAAGCATCGAAGATAAGGAAAGAAATTTAATGATGACAAACAGATATTCTACCCATAGGGGATGGCTAAAAGATATATATAAACAATACTTAATTCCTCTTCAGACGGTAACCATAAATCCCACCCATAATCTCACAGAATATCATGGTATCTCTTTCCGACATGGGTGCATCACACGATTGATCAACAGTTTTGCCTTGATTAGTTTAAAAAATATTGGAACAAATTTATTTTCTTTACAATACTAAAAACCACCAGACAATAGATTCAGACTTAGGGAAATCCCTTATTCGTCTTCTAAAATTTTGTCTTATCAGAAAAATCCTAATGAATTATATAAACCAATTAGGCGTACTCCTACTTGTTGTAAGTTGCCTTTTTTCATTTTTATTTCTTTATAAATTCTTTTGTGAAAAAACATTAAAATAATTTTAATTTTAATCTTAATATGCAAAAAATTATATACGTACATAATTTAATATATTTCTGTGGATGAAACATTGATAATATAAATACAAGACAATGACAACATATTTAATTAATACAAGAACGTAATTTCATTATAATTATGTAAATATTACATTTTACATACAACATATAAAGATTTTTCAGCAGTTATAACGTTGTGGCTGCTACGGGTTACGTGCTCTTTAAACCTTTCAAGGTCATTTACAGATTGGGTTCTCTTATAATTAAAAACAGTTTATTTTGTTTTTGGGAAGGAATTGGAGGATCCTGGAAAACAATACAGCTTATCTTGCAGGAGCCAAGTGAACCAAAAATGGATCACCTAGAATGTACCCTTATCCTTTTAAAGAACTTCTGCTTCTGTTAATGGATCGTTTCTGGAATTGTTGTATTAACCATTCCTTGGATTTGTATCTGATACAATAGATGTTATTAGGTATATCTTTTATAGTTTTATTGATATTTATTAATTATAATATCACGGCAGAGTATTCATCTGGATCTACTTTATATATGTATTCACGGATCTTCTCCCTTAGTATCTCAAGATCGATCAAAGAATTTTTTTATAGTAAATACTAGCTAAAAGTACAATATAAGACATTTAAGACATTTTCGGTGGAAAACAAAATGAAGTAAATACTTATATAGTTTTTGTTAAATACAAATATTAATAACTTTTATAATTATTTTATCCGGCATCACACAGATTTAAATTGTAGAAAATTATCTTTTACAGTTCAAAAAATATTATATTCTTTATAAAAAATTTGATTTAGACAACACATGACTTACTTGTACGCCTATCAAATTCCGTATAGACATTTACTGCTGCAATTTGTTTAAACTTATTTCATTTGAAAGTGAGATACGATCTTCCAGTTGTTTAATAAAGTGGATAGATATACAATTGCATTGTGGTGAACACCAAATTGCATCCAATTTTTTTGTGGTGTCCGTATCAGTATTTTATATTAGTTAATATATTAATTTTGTTTCACGTCGCTCAAGCAGTTACGTGGTGTAAATGAGAACGTGTCGGACCCGTACTCCAGAACACATCCGTTCGAATCCGACTTCGTATATATATATATATATATATATACGAAGTCGGATTATATATATATATATATATATATTTCTTTTAACTTTTTTTTTAATTTGAATATATTGACTAAAGATGGACGAAGCAGGAGCGATATAAAATGCCGAATAGCACAAGCTAAACGAGCCTTCAGTAAGAAATATAATTTGTTTACATCAAAAATTAATTTAAATGTCAGGAAAAGATTTTTGAAAGTATATGTTTGGAGTGTCGCTTTATATGGAAGTGAAACTTGGACGATCGGAGTATCTGAGAAGAAAAGATTAGAAGCTTTTGAAATGCGGTGCTATAGGAGAATGTTAAAAATCAGATGGGTGGATAAAGTGACAAATGAAGAGGTATTGCGGCAAATAGATGAAGAAAGAAGCATTTGGAAAAATATAGTTAAAAGAAGAGACAGACTTATAGGCCAGATACTAAGGCATCCTGGAATAGTCGCTTTAATATTGGAAGGACAGGTAGAAGGGAAAAATTGTGTAGGCAGGCCACGTTTGGAATATGTAAAACAAATTGTTAGGGATGTAGGATGTAGAGGGTATACTGAAATGAAACGATTAGCACTAGATAGGGAATCTTGGAGAGCTGCATCAAACCAGTCAAATGACTGAAGACAAACAAAAAAAAAAAAAAATTTGATTTATTAATAATTATTAATTTATGTAAAAAAATTGAATTAAAATGAAAAGAATATAAAATTCTACTTCACATTTTTCATATTTTTTTTATTGTCATTATTAAATTATTATTTATTGTAAAACGTTTTTCAATCAGATGTTAATAATTATTAATAGATCATTTTATTTAAATAAAAAAAATATATATATATGAAGTCGGATTCAATCCGGTGTGCCCTTCTCTAGTAAGATCCAAATATTTCATTAATTAAATTTTTATGTAGCTGTAACTCTGGAACCAATGAAAATAAATACCACTTGTAATACGAGTATATCGTTGAAAGGCTCTCAATGAGGGCTTATTACTCCAGTTAAGAAAAAGCCAAAAATCGTAATTTTTTTGCTTTTGGACACTTTTGATCCAATCGATTGCAATCAAAAGGGGAGGTACACAGCTAGATATTACATACATACGTACGTACAGACGTCACGTCAAAACTAGTCAAAATGGATTCATGGATGGTCAAAATTGATATTTCCGTTAAAATGTGAAAACCGAAATTTTTCGCGATCACAATACTTCCTTTACTTCGTACAAGAAAGTAAACACTATTTAGCTTATTTGCTAAAAAATTACAATTTTTAAGGTGAAAATGTTCTCGTGTATTAACAAAAGTGTAAGATTTTTACAGTGTTCAAAATACTTTATTTTGTTATCTCAAACACTTTTCTAACTTTTAGCATCGAAGTTGTTACCAACTTTAAGTATAGTATCTAATATATATATATATATATATATATATATATATTATTGACTATTGACCTGAAGTATACGAATTTTACAGTGTCATAAAACAGATTTCCTGAAATTTTTCATTATTCATAATCCAGCTTAACCTACTTTCGTGTACTATATTACTTGGTTATTTAAAATAAATTTGATAGACAACAGTTATTATTACAAAATAAAAATAAAACTTAAAAAAGTGGAACAAATATAATTCAACTCCTGTAACGGGGACAAAACTCTTTAAAAGGGAACGACGACGCCGCTTGCAGAATCAAATATAAAAAAATACAAAAATTATCTAGAAGTTTTTAAGTTTTAGCATTAAACAAAATTTTATATTAAAATTCAGTATCAGTCCATCCACTGAGATTGATATAAATAAGATATAAACTAAGATATAAATAAAAAGTTTACAAAAAGTCAAAGTATAAAATTAGAAGTATATTTCTTTGTTAAACAATCATAATCAGTACGTATAAGGAATTAAATAAACATAAATATAAAAAATAATAAAATTTAATTATTTTCATCATAAAAAACCAATAAAAGATTAATAAAAACTATAATCTCAACATATTTAAACAGTATGAAATTTATTAATGAATCAAATTTGACAAAGTAACATGGATCAAGTTATTATATAAGCTAAAACAAAGCCTCCCTCATCCATTTTACTTAGTCTTACGGAGTTAACTTGATGGGCGCTTTTCCCAGGTGAAGTTCAATCAGAAATTATCTGGGTTCTTCGATATGAAGGCGGGAGTTCCTCAGGGCTCTGTTCTATATTCGATTTTGACATCAGATCTTTCTGCTCCGGATTAGTCACTGTCGCATCGTTTGCAGGCGACTTGGTAATCCTAGCTGATGATGAAGATCCATATCAATCCCCTGCTAAACTACACTCAAAGTTAGACGAGATCGGCGCGTGGTTGATGAATTGGAAAGTGAGGGTTAAATAAAAAAATTGAGTCATATGACATTTACACTGAGGAGTGAGTGTCCACGGGTCCACCTGAATGGCGTCTACATCCCTCATACGGATCGGGAATGATACTTACACCTGAATCGTCGTTTGACGTGGAAGGGCCACCTAGTAGAAAAAAGGAAAACTTAACATCAAGTATAGAAAACTGAACTAGCTGCTGGGTAGAAACTCACTGTTACGTTATCTAATAAACTGTTAATCGATAAAGTAATCCTTAAACAGGTGTGGGATTCAGCTACGGCGTACGATGAGTAATTAGCAATATTTAGAAAATTCAAAGATTCTAAAATAAATCTGTAAAGAAAGACCATAACAAAAGCGCCGTGGTTTATTAGGGGTAGAAAAATTCATGACTATCTAGGATTACCTTTTGCTTACGAAGAGATTAAAAAAATTAGCTAGCGGTAGTAAAAGTGGTTAGACAATCATGTCAATTATCTGGCAGTAAATCTATTCAGCAGCAGCGATGACATCAGGCAACTAAAACGTTTCCATGTGCTAAACTTGGGAGATGAAACCAGAGACTGACCTGGAGAAGGAACCTAGGAGTGGGAAGACATAATGACTGTCACTGTGTAGAGAACGTCATTTTGATAGTCTACGTATTACAGCTATTTCTATTTACCGACGATCATGTTTTATGTACAGTGAGTCTTGCTTTCATATATATATATTTATATTGATGACATTGTTTTTATTTTTATTTTTTCTTCCTATGATTAATTTCTAGTGTTGTTTTAAGTATCGAACTCTACTTGGACAATCTACACAAGTGTTTTTCCTATATAAGCGTACAAGTGAACCTTTGTATGCTTTAATGAGGGTTTTCATTGGGGACCTTTCTTCACGTGACACATCATGAATCAAATTTACTTTTGGTCCTCTATGAGGTTTGGATTGTAAATGCTAACAGATAGATAAAACAAAAATGAAATTGCACTAATAGAATCATCATTCTTTTTTACGTAAGATATTTTGTAAACCCTTGGACATCGTTTTTTTCCTTTTATTGGTTTAAAAGTAGAAAAATATACTGTTTTTTAGGAGATTTTCTGAAAAGTAAAGTTAAGAAAGATAAAAAAAAGAAAATCGACGATGATAATGCTTAGTATTGATATTACAGCAAGTTTAAGTCTTAATCTAAGTGGTTCTTGGCCGAATGATAAATAAGGATTAATGAAACACATTTATTTCATATTTTTATCGCTGTCTGTTACTTTTTTGTAACTGTCTAACTTTTAATTTTCTCAAAGTCTCCTAAGATCCTTTTTTTCTATTTTCACACCAATAAAATGAAAATAACACGGAAGTGATGTTATATAGATATTTTTTTGCAGAAAAGATTTACAAATCTAATGGTATAATTTAATTTTGTCTACGATTTTCTTTACGAAGATACACTAACTTGGCAAAGTTAAGTTATATGGTGCTTAGATATTCCATATATTTTTCAAATAGTTTTTCAAACGTATTTATATCAACATTAATAAAAATTAACAAAATGTTACTTAAATGTAATAAAACAAATTCCATTTAGTCTGAGTCAAAAGGAAAAGGTTTTATAATTTTATTGTAGTTATATACAAAAAACGCTTACCAACAACTGAATTCGCCGCGTTCAAGCTTTTCGGAATTAAATTCCATCTTCAGGAACTCTCATATTCGTTCTATTTGTAATAGTAATTAAAACTTCACATGTAAATTATACTGCTGTGAATAACAGTTGAGACCACCAAATTGACAGGACGTTTACGCTGACAAAATTTTAAAACATATGACCACCAACTGTTATGTTTTAAGCAAATATCACGATTTTTTATAATTTTACACGTGAAGCTTTAATTAATACTATAAATGGGACGAAAATGAGAGTTCCTGAAAATTGAATTTGTTCCGAAAGCGCTTGAACACGGCGAATTCAATTGTTGGTAAGCGGTTTTTTGTATATTAACTACAGTTATATACTAATACCAACTGGCCATGCTAAATAAATTTTTTATTTTTTTAATCACATTAATTAAACTTCTCACTCGGGTTGACTTATGTTTATATTGTTAATATTTATTCTCATTGTTTATTTACTGTTGAAGATTTTTGTATCTATATTTCATTTTTAATTATTATCCTATATCTATTTTTGATCATTATCGGAATCTTAATTTATTTGAAAATATTTCGTATTTTCATTTTTACGTTTAATTTTTATGACCACTCATTCTTTTATAAATTAATTTTATTAGTAATGTGTTTTATAAACCCATTTTTGTTTGATTTACTTCCCACTTGGAAAAATTCTTTTGTTTTTTCTGGTTTACAGCATTTTATTAGGTGGAACTTATCAATCAGTAATTAATTACCTATATGATTTTTCGTCTGTAAAACTAAAAAAAAGTAGTTACAATATTATTTTATTATATTCTAAGTTTTATGAAATTACACATGCAAATTATTTTGGTCCTCTTTACTAGGTCGATCTCAATTCTTACCGGAAAGATTCTTTATAAAAGTTATACGCTTTATAAATATGTATATATTATCAGAAGCGAAAACATTATATTATCTTTCATAAAATGAGAGCATTTTTCATAGTTTTACAATTCTAATCTCAGACTGAAGACATTTTAAATTTTATTAATGTGATACTTAAGGTATTACTTTGGAAGATATTTTAGTAAAATAATAACTACTTTTTGTATTCTTATAATGATTGTATTTTATAAAGACATGGATTTCTAATATTTATTATTAATTTTTTGAATGATTAATCAATTTTAATAAGCACGTTTTTAATAATTAAGATCTATACAGAAGAAAATTTAAAAATACGTATAAAAAAGATGAGATATAATGCAATGGTGTAAATAATTTCTTCTAATATTTATAACAGCAATAAAATATATTAGGAAGACGGTTTTTCACCCCTCCCATTTTCCCTTAACAGCTTCACCATAACTTCCAGTATTCGTCTTCTGATTTACGGCTATCCATAAGCATCTTAGATTTCTTTATAATCTCAGGAGAATATGAAACCTTCAAAAAATAGATTTTTTAAATATCTATACTACCTAGACTAAATTTATACTTCTATGTAAGCTATATATATGACCATATACCATATATATATATATATATATATGTCACCTGTGACAATAATGAATAAGTATTATCTGTTCTACGCAGATGATAGGTAATGAATTACTTGATCAATCTTAACGTCCTTAAGACTCTGCTCCAATAAATAACATCTTATTTAAACAAAACATTTATTTTAATTTTTTATAACACTCCTATGTATATCCGTCTATTTTAAATCAATACTGTATGAAAACACATTAATTTATTTCTTACTAAGAAAAAAACGGAACCCAACGTAAAGTGTTGAGTAGTTATTTTTAGAAGATTATTTATTTAAAATATGTTCAGACGTTGACTTTAGTTCTTTTTAATATTTAAATTTTCGCGCGTTCGCAGCTCGATCAGGATATTGAGAGATTGCTAGTTGAAAATGTTTATATAATTACAATTTATTGGTTTAAAAAATAAGTAAAACAAGACAAACCAATAATAATGACAATAGTAATATTAATAATAATAATAAGCAACAATAATAAACAACTCACAATAATAATTCGAATAATGACGTAATAAATAAACAAATAATAATCACAACTACGACAATAATTAGAATAGTAATGATGAAAACAGCAAACAATAATAATAAATGTCTATAATAAACAGATATTAATCATAGTAACACAATAATAATAATAACAAATGTCAAAAATAATAAGAAAAAGTTTTTAACACACAAAACAAAATTTAAAGTAAACATAAGGATTTATTCACAGGTAAATAAATAGAATGGAAAAGCAGAATTCAGTCCACTGACAGAAGACATTAGCATGACCACTAGTCATAACACTTTTAACTACTAGTCTTGTATTAAAAACAATAGTACAATAGATAAGACAAGTATAAAGTTCTTTCACTGTAAATACATTTGCTCTTCACAAATAAAACTATCCTAACAATTTATGAATGAAATTTAGTATATTATCTTTTTCACTTATAGTCTTACAGTACTAACTGAACCATTTCTTGTTTTTATGTACTGAAATTACTTGTAACGTCACCGTAATTGCGTCGAACCTAAACTAGCAATTCACTCCTTCGCTGTCCTCGTAGAATACTTTTTTCTAATTTTTTTTTTTTCATGTCGCTCAAGTAAATAAATAATGTAAGTGAAAACATGTCGGATCCGTAACCATGCGCATAACGATTTGAATCCTACTTTATATAGATATATCATTTTTTTAATTTTTTTTTTTTTTAATTTAAATTTATTGATTTATTAATAAATTAATCTCTGATTGTAAACATTTTTGAAGTAAATTGAAAGGTACATAAAATTCTATTTCACTAACAACTTCTGATTTTTAAAAAATTTTTTTTTGTATCGTTATTATTGAATTATTATTTATTGTTAAATTTTTTTACAATCAGAGGTTAATAAATCCATATATCTAAATTAAAAAGTATTGAGTCCTATTTTTATTTTATTTGTTTTTTTTTAACCTCCGGGACCACCGTTAGATATTGTTTCAGAGGATGAGATGAATGATTAGTAGCGTGTAAAATCCCATGCCTGACCGGGATTCAAACCGGGGACCTCCGGATGAAAGACCGAGACGCTACCTCTCGCGCCACAGGGGCCGGCAAGTTTTGAGTCCTGTGCTGACCAAACACTTCCTCTGAAGACTTCCTATTACAATAGACTGATAGCTTTACAAAGATTACAATACACTGATAATTGAACAAGGTTTAATTGTTATTTGTCAGTATTATTCTCACAGGCACGAGGATAATAAACATTATGTGGGGGTCCAGGAGATGGAACCCCCTGACCTGCTAGTTGACTTTATAGGTGTAATTTATCCTTGATGATTATAAAAATAAAATATATATTTTTGGTGAAAACCCTTATTTAAAATAAAATCATTTAAATTTTATTAAATCAAACAGATCAGTCTGATTTGATTAATTCGTAACAGAATTACATTGCATTTAAGTTCATTGTATATTCGCGAGTACATAGTATTTAATTTATGGCTTCCTCTTTCCTCTTCTCACTATTCTTTATCTTTCCTCTTGCACTATTTACAATAAATTTATATTATTTTATTTATTATGAATTAATGAGTAATATATTTTTATTTTGTTTATATTTGTTTGTATATATATATATATATATATATATATATATGCATACACACATACGCGTATATATTTATTAACTATATTCTTTAAAAAAAGAACAGTTGTTTAATTATTGAAAAAAAAGTGGTTGTTTAACTATTGAAATGCATATTTAGATTTATTATTATTCTAGGTAAAAGATCTTTTGAATAATCTTGAATGGTCTCTTAATTATCTTGTGAAATCTGTTTATGTTCTTGTTTGTTTTACTTACGTTACAAACACGAGGTAATTTTTGTGTACAAATATGCCGTACAATTTAAGATACTGGATTATCTAAGATGTTGAAAATTACTATTTTTTTTATTATTAGAATTATATTAACTAAAATGGTTTTAGAAATACTAATTTATTTTTTAATTATTTTAATATTAATTCTAATGTAATTTTATTTTAATTTATTTCAATACCATATATAAATAGTATAATGCCCTGAGGTAGACAATCCCCACGTCCGGAACACAACATCTACGTTCCACGTCCAGGGCGGTAACAGCCGTACTTATGTACAATACATATAGCTGGCAAACGAGGCTCCGAGTAAATTCCTCGGATATGCTTTTCTTTTGACCTGTTTCCACCTTCAGGTCTTCACATGGATTGGATTACCTACCTGGATTGGATTACCTACCTGGATTGGATTACCTACCACATGGATTGGATTGGATCGGCTACCTGCAGGATATGAACAATTTATTGATTAGGAAGTGGACATATACCAAACTTAGAGCTGGCGATGTGGCGGCCAGGGTCAATGTTATTGCAGGTGTAACGGAGACCCTTCCGTTGTCCACATGCCCCCTGCGATGGCAAGCATGTAGCAATGGTGCCCATGTATGTCGGTGCATGGGAGCTCTGAAAGCTTCGGTGAGTAGGAGCCTGGAGTCAGTGCAGAGACTGCGCATCCGCTCTCTGCCAGGACATATGCCGGTTCCACCGGACTACCGGATCGGACCTCCAAGGTTAGTAGCCCTGGAGTGGGGGTGTACCCCGGCGGCTAGCCTTGCTACAGAAGGGATCCACTGTTCATGAATATTGAACAATCAAATGTGGCAGAAGGTGCACGTAAGCACCCTCGTTTAGAAACCGCCGATTCGGCACAAGCGAAGAGGAAAAAAGTAAGGAGAGTGATAACATGAGAAAAGATGCTGATAAAATCAGTAAAGATTTAAGAAGAGCTTTGTTTGGAAATAATGTTCCCAAACCAAGATTTTTGGTCATTACGAAAGAGAATGGTAACTTCCAAAAGGTAAGTCCATTCTTAATTGCTAGAGAGATTACAAATTGTGCTGGTGGTCCTGTCAAGGAAATCCGTAAGACGTTTAATGGATTACATGTCGAAACTATCAACGACATGCAAAGCCAGAAAGTCCAGGCGTTGAAGAAGATCGGTGAATTTGCGGTTACTGTCCAACCGCATAGTACACTTAATTCATCCAGAGGAGTTGTTGTTTGCCGAGATCTTTTTTACTGTACTGAAGAAGAAATAGTGCAGGAAATGTCTAGT
Source organism: Lycorma delicatula (assembly GCF_047948215.1). Classification (NCBI taxonomy): domain Eukaryota; kingdom Metazoa; phylum Arthropoda; class Insecta; order Hemiptera; family Fulgoridae; genus Lycorma; species Lycorma delicatula. The sequence continues at coordinate 185,885,685 of NC_134458.1, read as the reverse complement.
CAAGGAGTGACACATTGTCGCAGACTTACTATGAGACGAAATGGTGAGATTCTTCCTTCGGCCTCTCATGTTTTGACATTCAATAGGCCAAATCTTCCTGAAAAGGTACGAGCTGGCATTAATTGTAAAGGGCACCATAACTGTCGATCTAGGAACTGCCCAGTATACAAATCAGAAACAGCCATTCAGGAAGTTAAAACGCTTCAAAAAGTCAGCTACCCTGGAGCGAAGAAGATTGTAAACTTACGTACACCTAGACCATCGACTACATACGCAGAAGCAGCTGCTGCTCCCCCCACACCTAAAATCAACGTGGAGCAGTTGCTTAATACGATGGCACCAAGTCTCGCGACAATGGTAGAAAGAATCATTGATTCCAAGATCGAGTCGACTCATCAGACACAACAAAGTAAACATGAGAAGGCTCATTCCCGTACTGACGTCGCGGCATAAGACCCGTACCAGCGCAGTTTAAAAAACCGGCAAAATCTTTGATTATATCTCCATCAATAAACGTAATGAAGAAAATCTTGATTTATCCGACAAAGATCAAAAGATCACCCCGATAACGAGTCATATGACTAAGGATACTGTGACAAGAGTACAGGAAAAATCTGCGTCAATCAAAATGGAGTTGCAAGCAACTATCGAAAAAGCATCAGACACAGACGATAATAAAACTGTACGTACAGAGGCCCCAAAAGCTCAGAGGACAACTGTGGCGAGAGCATCTGTATCAGCCGGCCCAAGCACAGCCTTAGACATTGAATCAAGTTCATCAGCCGCCGAAAGTGCATCGGTTGCAAGTTTAGATTCAATTGCAACGATGCTCACAGCACCATTGAAGCTTTCATCACCTGATGTAAGCCGGCGAACGTCATTAGCGTCAGAAAGAGAAGACGATGCCATGTTCGAAGCCTCAGACACTCTGTCGTCGGAAGTTGAGGCCGTTCGCAGAATGGAAAAACGGTGTAAAAAAGGATGGCCGAAAGGAAAGCCTAGAAAGTAATTTTATTGGATCAGAAATTATAAGGAAAAGTAAAATTTTGATCACTTTTATTGACACATGAAAATGTGAAATATTGAACCCTTTTTTATTTTTTTTTTTTGAAGTGGGATGGGGCTAATGACCAAAGTAGTCGATGCCCCTAAAAACCTCAACAAAAAAAATAGTATAATTTATTTAAATAATAATATCTGAACTTTTATATTTAAATAACGGTAATGGGTAAATAGATTTCACTGTATTTATATATAATAGTTTTTGAAAGTTTTACAAAGCGATTTAATAGACTTAAGAGAACTAATAGATTTAATATACGAGCAAAAGTTGAATGTTTAAACTCACTCGAGAAGGTACATGTGGTTAAATGAGCGTTAATAACGCCGTTTCTGACCAGAATTTCACTAACTTACTTTAAAGAGAATCTTTTGAAGTTAATGTAATTGTTACATTACTACCCTTAGTTAATAGCCTATTAGTTATAAAAGTTTACGTACCTTTATATACCGTCAATTTTTAAAATAATTAATTTACAAGAGTATCCATTTAATTTATTTTTGCTAATATTTTAAAATTTATTTCTGTATTTTGTATTTATAATTCTGTCTGAGAAAAAAATTATACACATTAAAAATAATGCGTTCGGCTAATTCATTTCATGAACACGTCTCAGCCGAAACCGCTTTTACATTAAAACGAAACAAAATACTTTTTGAAAAATTTTAAATAAATAAATAAACAGTTATGTAATATATTAATTTTTATTATTAAATTATATTATATTTTCTTCTTAAGTATTTTGTATAATGTGTAGTAAATTCATGCAGGATATTTTCTATTCTCAGTGGTACAGGAAAGTAAAATCCAACTAGCTTTTCTGTAATATGTAATAGTAATATGAAAATATTACCATTACGTATTATTATATAATAAAATTACATTGATCTTAAACTTTCATATCCAATGAATTTACTTTTGTAATAGAGCCAAGGTCTATATAATATCTATATAACAGATACACTAATGAAAATTACAAGATTTTCTTTTATATTCACTTTAAATTACGTAATTTTTCAAAGAAGAGTTCCAAAGTCCTGACAAAAGCTGGAAAGTAAACGGTATCAATTTATAAATTATTAATAAATAAATAAATTCTGCTTAATGAGTTTCTGAGGTAATACCACGCAGATTTATCAATTTTGAAAAGTATAATTATTATCTTTAATTCATTTATTATTATTTATATATTCTATATACGCTGGTATCCCTGACGCGACTTCGTTCGTGCAATATGGTTACTTGCGTTTCCCGTCGCAGTCGGGTGGTGTTTAGCCTAAGGATGTCTATCCAGGAGCTCTGCCCCCGGACCTCTCTGTGTTCATTAAACTAATGCTTGTGAGAATGATAATGATAAATAAAAATTAAAGCCTGTTCAATTTGTAAACCTATCAGCGGGTTGTAATTTCTTCAGTGCAACATTGATCAGTACAAGAAAAACTAAATGGTTTTTGTTCGTGACGGAAAAAAGATTACAAATGTAAATGACCATCACAATGTTACTAAATTTCATAAAGATTGATTCAGTAGCGATTGCATAAAAAACAATTTATATTTTTTTACCCCTTAAAATATTAAATTTCACAAACCCCGGATTTACCTGTAGAGTATTATCAAGGCCAAATTGAATGAATATCTTTTATTATAGTAGGAAATGGGGAAATTGTTCAAAATCTTTTTACCTTTTTTCACCCTTTTCAAATCGAACTTAAAAAATGTAGAAATTGGCTTTTAAATATTCACACTTCAATATTTTTGAAGATTACACGCACCAATAATCAAGTTAATATCTTCGTTTGTTACCGAGAAATTAAAAAAAAAAACCGGGTTTCAAAAAAAATAAAAAATTCATTTTAATCCTTTAAACTCGGAATTTCAAAAAAATCTAGAAACTAGTTTTTAGGTATTTACATGAAGATTACATAAACCACGAATTACATAAACCACATCGATATCAAATCGATATCTTCACTTGTAACCGATAAATTAAAAAAATAATAAATGTCATTGTTTCTCCATTTTAACCCCTTAAACCCGCAATTTCAAAAAAATCCTTTCTTAATCTGCATTTACACGTAAGAAGATGTATACAGTTTATCTTCAGTAGTTTTCGGAGGGCGTTGATTAATCAGTCAGTCAGGACATGTTACTGACTGACTGACTATATATATATATAAATATACATATGTATAACCTATATAGATATATAAACATATACTCGTATATATAATATATTTAGAAGGTAAATAATTTTGCCAGATTTATTTGTTTATTTTTGAAATAGTTTGAATTAAAAAAAATAAGACATTAATACAAAGTGTATGTATAGTATAAAAAATTTAAGAAGTCGCGTGTTGGAAAGGAAATTAAACAGGACAGTTCATATCAAAATAAAAGACAGAAATTAAAAGGGATGCTAAGGTCTATTATAAATAGCAAATTGCGCGTTTATATAAAAAATCTGATGTGGGACCACATGACTTCCTTGTACGCCTATTAAATTAAATACACACATTTTTTGCTGCACTTCATTTAAACCTATTTCATTTGAAAGTGTGATACGATCCTCTAATTCTTTAATAAAGTGGACAAGAACACAGTTGCTGAAATAATAGTTTTTATTAACATCAAATATTTATATAATTATTAATTCAACAATCTTATATGAAATATTAGGATGGAGTAAACGTCCCTTTATTGCTTGTATTACTAGATCAGTATTATTCGTATCTTCGTGAGTTGCTGATTAACAAAGTTTTAGATTTCTGGTATGTCGTATAAACAAAAGTTAATAATAATTAAACTATTCCGTTTAGTGAACTCCTGAATAATGGTTACAAATGTTAATTTCGACCTAACGGTGAAAAATATTCAGCTTTTATTATTAGATTATTTGGTGAATAATCAAAAATGAAATAGAAATAATAATCTAGGAAAAAGAAAGACAACATGAAGAAATATGTCTCAAAAAATGACAAGAAGATGAATATGATGGGGAAGAAACTGTTAGGAACAAGGGAAGAATAAAAAGATTAAGAGAAGACGATAAATATAAAGAGGACGAAAACGTTAAGCAAAGGAAAGAATAAAAAGATTAAGAGAGGATGAATATAAAGATAGAGAAAATTTGAAGACTAGAGAACGTGGACACAAATTGAGATCAGAAGAAGAGCAGTTAAATGATTGGCAACAAAAACCAAATAAATGAAATGATGATCAGCTCCGACTAAGAGAGATTATTGTCCGACAATATCAGAGGAGTAATAAACTAAAAGATAGGATTTTTTTTGCAGTTTATTAAAGATCGGACATATATGCTTTAGTGTATATGTTCTTGTGAGGGTCTATTTTTCAGTCATTCTGAAGTTAAATTTAATGTAGATAAAATTAAACAGAAATTGCAGAATAATTAAATAAAATTAAACAGATATTAAACTAGAAAATCCAAAAATAATACAATTCTAAATTATAATTTTCAATTAATATTAAATAATCAGATGTTTCACTAAATCTATTATATATAAACATATGTAATTCCTATTAAATTACAACATATACACACTTTTAAAAGTATATAAAATTTTATTTCACTAATGATTTTTTCATTTTTTTTATTATCATTGAATTATATTTTATTGTATTTTTTTTTTACAATCACAGGTTAATTAAATCAATATATTTAAATTTAAAAAAAAAAGGAGATGAAGTCTGATTCGTACCGATGTGCCTTCCCTTTAAGATCAAAATATTTCATTAATTTTAATTTCGATTGCAATCAAAAAGGAAGGTGCACAACTAGATGTTATAACAGTGCTAAATCCAAAATTTTAACATCCTACGCCTAATCGTTTTTGAGTTTTGTGAGATACATATGCACATACATACATACATACGTCACACCGAAACTAGTCTAAATGGATTCACGGATGGTCAAAATGGATATTTCCGTTGAGATATGAAAACCTAAATGTTTTGCGATCACAATACTTCATTTATTTTGTACAAGGTAATAAAATAAAGTTAAAAAAAAAAGAAAAAAGGAGATGAAATCTAAAGACCAAAATTTTTCGCGATCCCAATACTTCCTTTAATTCGTACAAGGAAGTAAAAAGAAAAAAAACGTCCTTTATAATATGTAATATTTTTTTATGTACGAATTTATACATTTTTTAAAGCCTTAAATCTTGTAATTCTATTCAAATTTTCACAAAAAGATGTCACAAAGTTATAAAATTTACATTATTTTCATGACACATTGGATCTATAATGCAAATCGGATGTACTCTGACTGTAAACTTATTCTTAGTATAACATTAGATACTGAATACTGGATTTATAAAGATAATTAAAATAACGAAAAATATCAACGGAAAAGAAGAAAAAAGAAACAAATTAGTAGACATTAACATAAAAACAAAATAAATAAAGAATGCAAACAAAAAGAAAAAAACATCTGTAAAGAAAGTAGTTAAGGATTTACATTTTTTTTTGTGTACTGATATTGTGTCTACAGCTGGGACGGTTCCTTTAATAATTGAACTAAAAAGACAAAAGTACAAAGGTGATACCAGACAGACCCAGTTTCTGAGTTTTAGAAAGGATTAAGAGTCCCCAGAAATAGTGGTATCGTATAATTGTAATTTAGGATACCTACAGAAAATTGAATGAAAAATTGAAACAGAAGTAAATGACTGTTTATTCATAAAAAAACAAAAAAAAGACTTTATAAATCAACCGTAGCTTAAAATCACCGTGAAAATGGTAACAAATGAATGCATTAGAAGCTAAAGTTTTAAATAATACCCGTAATAAAACGGGAATTAGATATTTGGAAAACAAATTTTTCTAAAACCGATGAAGAACTCGACCGACGGGTAAGTCTGTTCAATAATAGTCTCCGATAACGAGATAATTTATAAGCTTAGCGCCTATTCCTCTGTGTTCTTTTGCGAGACATACGCAATTTTCTCTGCCTTGAGAGTTATTGAGAATCGTAGTGATGACAGCTGCCTGATAATACTACTATGAGTATACTTGAGAGCTTGAGCTGCAGAACATGTGAATCCATCGTTCAAATAATCTATGACACCCTCACAAGAATGAACAAGATGTGGTATTCGTGTGGGTTCCGGGTCATTGCGGCATCTTTGGGAACGAAGGAAATGATGAGGCTGCCGAGAAAGCGGCAAAAAATGGCGTCTTATTAGAATTAACATGTGAAAGCGTCTTCATGAAGACAATCCATGTCAAACTACGAACACAGTAGAATAAGTTCTGGCTGATGAGTCCTCCCACGGCCTAATACAGCATCCGGGAGAACGTCTTCGAGAAACCTTTTATCCCAAAAAACTGAAGAGAATAAGTCACCCTAACTCGGCTGAGGATTGGGCACACAAGCTTTTTTTTTTTTTTTTATTTCTCTACTTCCCTGGGCTGGACCGACTTGATGGTATTACGCCACCCAGAGAAGTGTCCGTTACTCTAATAGGCCCTCCCCGCCTACCGGCTATATACCGGGATGGCAGGTCAGGCCTACCGGTGGCTCTTTTGAGATTTTTTATTCTCTATTATGTCCTCTGTGGAACCACATCATACCTACAAGTCGTGATGTGACCCCCGGATCTTTTATAATACTCTCTTGTCCCTACAGCACACCCCAAGCAGTCCTCAGCGGATCATTGAAACCAGCACACCTAAGCATGCTGGCTCTCACCGCTGAGGCTGTCCACCCAACCTAACATACTAGAAACCCAAACTTCTTTCATCTTCATTCTTCTGTTTTAGTACTGTCTTTATATAATCAGCGACCTTCCTCCAGTTCTCCTTACTGCTAAGCATGAAATCCATGGTCTCCTTCGGCGTTTTTCCATGAATACCCGCGTCGTGTCTTAGTCTTATCCATTTATTACATACTAAAAACGTATGCTCATGTAAAATTATAGGCTTTTTATCCAATGATTCCTAATATGTAATTCTTCAAAAAATTCTGTTTCTTTCGGACGATATAGTATAGTCATATTGATTCCACTGCTATTCATGTATAATGATATAGTAATAATACAATCTTTATTATTAATAATTTTTTGCTGCAAACATCAGAATGTTGATGTTTTATAAAACGAATTTATGTTTATTTAAATAAATTGCCAGTCTCCTAGACGGAATTGGTAGCTTTTCATTTGAAAAGATCTGGATTCAGTCTACAGGTCAGGCATGGCAGTTTTACATGGTACAAAACTTTCAAGGTTATTTCCACGCAGAAGCTCTTCGAGCTTACGTGTAAATTTATCATAAAAAATTAAAAAATTATGAACTTATTAAAAAAAAGGTACTTTGTAAGATCTGAATTATACGTATAATTATCGGGAAGTTTTTTCTGTAAGATCTGAATTATACGTATAATTATCGGGAAGTTTTTTCTGCTTTGACGTACAGCTTTAATTTATTTAAAAAAACCTGTTTTACTTACTTTCGTTATTAAATAACTGTTTTAGTTACTTTCCTTATTAGAAAAAAGTTACATTGTATTAACAGAAGTTACACACTGGCTTTACAAGGGAGAATGTGTTTTTAATTTCAGATAGGAGGAACATTTGAGGAACTAATAGGGTTAAAATTTAACTGGTGCTACTAGGTCTGGAACTATTAACCTTCCAAGCGGAAAGAGGTTGATTGTTAGCAAAGGCAATCATTTAAGCTCTGCCCCATCTTTTACACATTTAGAATAACAAAGGATAGAATTATACGAAATAGCTTAGTACTTCAAACAGAAGAAAATGGCTAACTAATCATTTACCTTCCAACCTGAAAAATTATTTTTAATTACAAATTATTGTGGTTTTTTTTTTAATTTAAAAGATTAGGATATTTATTTATACATTGAAATATTATAAATTAAAAAATATTTTTATTGGTGTTTTTTTATGTTTATTGAGGTGAAATACTCAGTTTTAATTTATGTGTTTGTTTTTATTATTTTTTTTATACCGAATAATACGTTGAAATACTAATAAAAGAGAAATGAATGCAATATAAAACCCCTAACGGGAGGAAATTTTTCACAATGGAAAACAGATATAATAAAACAAACTTCAGCTGGATTACTTGAAGAAACTTTCAACTTTCTTAAGTACTAAGTGGGTAATTTATTACTGGTCTATGCTTTTTTTATAAGTTTTTCTTCTCTAATTTTGAATTATGAACTCGAATGTCTAATTTACTCTTTCAGTAAGATACTAAAATACAATTCTTTTGTTTCATTTAGGTTGTATAATTGCAGTTATCCTTGTTAAATCCTGTGTTTTTTTTATAAAAAAATTATTTCATTATAATTAGTATATTTAATAATTAACCCAATTACGTTTTTTTTATCTATTATTTTATTAATGGATCCTTCGTAAAAAAACTTCAGGCCAATAGTGTTTGTTGATTTTTTAAATTATAAAAACATTTTCCAGCACTGAAAACGAAGCCTATAATAATGTTTATGAAAATAACATAGTTTTTAATTTTCACTAATATCAAATGAAATTTTCCTTTATTACTCAGATTAACTTTTTTAATATATTTGCAAAAATTTCTAGTTTAATGTTCAGAAACATCTGATCTATCTAAATTTTTCTTTATTACACTACTGCCCAAAAAGGGTGTAATATATTTCGGGTGTATGTATGTATGTATATTTAACCGTAACAGCTCAACGGCTGAACCGATTTAAATGTATGAACCCGCTTTGGAATCCTTACGTTATCGTGAGTATCATAGGCTATATAAATATATATATATATGTGTGTGTGTGTAGTAGTAGTAGTAGTAGTGGGGATTTTCCGTTTGCAGCGCAAACTTTAATGAATTGAATTAATGAACTGTGAACTGTGAGCCTCTATCACTGTTAGCTGGGTTTGAACTGAATGATTCGAATGAATAATAGTACAAAAATAATAGAATTAAATTTATTCTAAATAAAATAAAATTATATTAAATAAATAAATTATTAATAATAATAATTAAAAAATGTCTGTTTAATAATAATGAACTTCCTGTAGGAACTGCGTGTAAGGTGATGCGAGAACCTCATGCGTGGCTAGACCAGTGATTATAACATGACTGCCCAAAAAGGAGTGTAATGTACAACTGAGGGTACGGTTGAACCGATTTAGATGGATAACCCTGAGTTGAAATTCGAACATTATCGGGAGTGTCATAGGTTATATATATATATATATATATATATATATATATATATTGTGTATATAATATAAATATATATGTACATATATATATTATATACAAAATTGTCACCCGCACGCTCTTTAATTATCTTACATTAATAATTATATTAAAGTGCAATGTTTTTTTTTTTTTTGGCAGTCGTGTTTTTTAATATTTATTTCTTGATTTTATTCTTATTGAAATGATTTTAGATACAAATTTATCCGGTAACTCCGTTATTAGGCAATAATTAAAGCTTGAACCTGGATTAATTTGTATTTTACTTCGTCAAATTTTATTTAGTAATATTACTTAATTATGTTTATAAGAGAATGTAATATGATGCCTAAAAATGAAATTTAGAAAATAAACTGAATTTTTCTTTTCAAAATTAGTTGTATAGTTTTTGATTATCATAAATTTGATAAAAAACCTGATCATTTCATCTTATATATAACGCCGAAAATTTGTTTGTTGTTCTGTTATCCACGCGAGAACTGACTAACCGATTGGTTTCTAATTTGCAGGATACAGATGTATTATCCCAGGGAGAGTTTATACCATAGATTGAGTTCCAAGCCCCTTTGGAGGTGAAGTTGTGAATTAAGATATTCATTAAAGAAAAATAAAGATTAATTATTTTACTTCATGATTATGTTTGTCACTATGGCAACAGAAATAAGTTATGAATTTGTCGTTGTAAAAGGTGCGCGCGCGCGCTTAAGTTACTGTAATTACTACTATTCTGTCTTTTGTAATTAATTTCTTTTTTAGAAACTGATACTTTTGGCGTTATTTATAATTATTACTTTCATAATCATGAAGGAAACGTGCATGGTGGGGGATCAGGGGGCGGAGCCGTCTGGCTAGACGCTCCGTTTAGTAATTTTTATAAAATTATATTATTTCTTATGAAATATTTGATGTAATAGAAAATCTTAACTGTCTATCTGCAATAGAAGACTTACTTTTTTTTATTCAAGAGACTCTTTTCTAATATTATGTTCAGTAAAGGAAAACTTTTTTTGGATTACGTTGAGAAAGATTTAGCATAAACTTTTTTTTCTTTGAAACTTCCTTAATTGTTTAAACAGTGTAGTTGTATTTTACACGGTTTTTTTATGTAGAAATATTTACTATTAAAATGGCTGCTGTAGATATCAAACACTTATTTGAAAATTTAATCTTTTTTGTTTTTTGTAGGTAGGCCGGTTAATAATTTTTTTGTATCGGCATTACTTACACACTGAATAGATATTACAAATAAGTTTTTTACATATATTGCATAAAGTTCCGTTTTATTTTCATGTTTTTTTTCCGTTTCATTCAAAACTAAAACAAAAATATTTTACTTTAATTAATTCCGATCATTATATTAGCCAATTATTTCGATTTGAGACTACAGGGGTTAAACGGTAAAAGAAAGTTTTAAAATAAAGTTTATTTATCCATTTCTTACAATTTATATAACTGAAATCTTATCTGCCTCTTATTTCTTCATTAGAAATCATTATCGATTTACCATCCCTTCTTGAAGACAAATAGATATTTTTATGTACTTACTCAGAAAAACAGAAAGTGTTTCAGGAAGAAACGGGATGAATTATTTAGGTCATTTTCTAGAAGTAAAAATAAATTTTAAAAATTCATATAAACATGGGTCCAGAAACCCTTCGTTGTAGAGGTACAGATAGCGAAATATTTCACTCCTCGGGTAAAATGAAACCATACCGACATTTTTGAAACATAAATATGGAGTAAATTCAGTAGTTTATCCTATAACCTAAGTGGTTAAATTCTATTTTTTTGAAATACTTTTTGACATTTTTTTTGAAAAATTGAATAAAACAAGATTAGAACAATGTCTAGTAATTTTTTAAAAAACTTTTACAAAACACTAAAAATAGGTATCACAAAAAAAATATGTTTTTAGGTATGATGTAGAGTATCTTCGGCAAATTACTAGTAAAAAAATAACATTTTGCAACAAAATTTGTTTAAAAATTTAATTCTACGAAAATCTATCTTTGTAATAATTCATGTTAGCTGAACATGAAGAAAACTTTAAGAGATTTGACTTTCATTATAAAATTATAATACACAATTTTTCTGCCACGTTCGGTCTGTTTTATTTTTAATAAAACTCAAACTCCTCTTCATGTTCAGCTTGCATTGTTTAAATATTATTTCTTAAAATTAAATCGTCTACAAACTCTGTTGCAAAATGTTATTTGTTTACTGGTAATTTAAAAGTTTTTGCACGACAAACGTAACAAGTTTGGTTTGCGATACAAACATTTTGTGGCATAAATTTCTAGGTACACAATCCTTGGATTTATTTATTTATATTAATTTTTGAGAGCAAAAACCAGTTGAAACAATAAAATTTAGCTCTTAATTTAAGCACTAAAAGTTTTAGTATGGCCTTATTTTACCCTTGAAACAGAAATCGGGATGAAATTTTTCGCAAGCTGAAAATAAATTTAAAACAATAAGCCTAATAAGTAACATCCTTCAAAACGAACCGGTTCCAAATCTATGTTTATTTGATTTTTTCTTTATTTTCACTTGTAGAATATACACAGAAATTTTTTACGCTTCTTTGTGAGCTACTCTATATAACTCAAAAACAAAAGCGTAGAAAAAAGTCAAAAATGATACTGGTTGGAATTTTTAATTTATTTTATTTTTAATTTAAATATACAGGATGAACGTTAATTATAACTTTCAGCGGGAAAAATATTATTTCAAACAACGGAAATGATTTGCCTTTTTAGTTATACTACAAATTTCCAGTAGAAAAATGGAATTTTTAAATTTGTTTTTAAATTTTAACTCAAAGTTTTTGTAGGAACTGACTTCTTTGATTTAATAAAAAAGTATGCACTTTATTAAATGATTTTAGGAGAAGAGGATTAAAGAAAAGAAAATTCAATCAATTAACCACAGTAATCATTCAACCACAGTAACCATGATAGATGGTTTTCCAATGAACTCTTAAATATTATTAAGATTGTTGCGTGGTCAGCTTATTGAATTCAGTTTATATGCACATTACAAAAGCTTGTTAATTAGTGGTTAGTGATATAGACGAGTATTTGTTACAGTAATTATTCTGTGTCGAAGTACTGAAGTAACAATCTAATTAAACGATTTAATCCACCTATTTTAATCCACTTTATTATTGCCACTATGCTTATATCGCCTTGACCTCATTAACAGAAATAGATTTTTTTAGGAACGTCTGATATGTTCATATATTTAACATTTTTATTTAAATATATAAAAATATTCTTTTCTGTTCGTATTTTTTTTTTCATAGCTGTTTTCTTTTAAATATGTTTTTTTTTTTTAATCCAATATGACTAACGATGGCGACTGTTTAGTAAAAGTAACGGGCATTTAGTTTTTGATTGATACTTTATGTAACTGGTATTAAGCTCCATTTTTAAAATTTTAATTTATTAATTATTTAATAAAAATAGTAAATAACTCTGTTGTAAAATTATAAAAATAACTTTTTATTTATAAATTTAATCGGATTTCATCAGTGTTTGCTACTTAATTTTATAAATAGTTATTTATTTTATATGAAAAATTATCAAATCTAATAGTTATGCTTATTACGTTTAATTAGTGTTATGTACATTTTACATATACAGTACAGTAATTTCATAATATATATGGTAGGAAAATCTCATTTCACAGATACCATTCGTATGCAACTATTTGTAGGATATGTGACCGCAAAACCTCAGTGAATCTGATTACACGGTTATGCATTTTGTGTTATTGTGTTTGCTTGTTTATGTACAAATGTGCGTTTTGCAATAAATGCACATAAACAAATTTTAATCATCGGGTACGTGTTAATGTTTCTCAAATCGGTTTGAAATGTGTGTCCTATATGACATACACTATTCTAACTGTCGTTTGTTGTCATACATATTTTTTTTACATCTAGCATTTTCAGGAGTACTTTAATAAATTTTCAGAATACAGTTCGGATTTTTTTTGTGTGTTGCTTTATTTACAATCAGTTTTCGGAGTAATAAAACTATAATTAAATTGTACAAAGTAATAATGACCTGAAAGGAAAGCATCCACTGATACCCTCAAAACAATATAAAAGTTTAAACAAAGTATAGTACAATAAAAAGTATAACGAATAAAAATATAACTAAGCGTAATAAAGTCCAAACAATTCGACAATTAACTGTTATGAACAAAAAAAGATAGTTAAATGATAACATAACTTACCATAGGTATTGAGAACAATAAAATTAAATGGTTAAAAAACAAACAAGCGATTGGTAAAAAAAAAATGATCACGTCATGCATGAGAAAAAAGAAGACAACAAATTAACACTGGTCGTATATTAGAAAACAAAGTCAAAACCACGAAACTTAAACAGGTCTTATGAACTGTTTACTTTTGAACTGTCTTTCTTATAAATTCTTTTGTTTTGTTGTTTATACAATATAAGAAAATAATTAATATTGCTAATTTAAAACAATTCGTTAATAGTATCACTAAAATTTCAGTAACAGGATGATATACAACGCACAGCAACCTCTAGATCCAATACATGCTGCCTCTTCAGTCGTCTCAAATTTTCAATATTATTCAAAAGGTTAACAGCCAGATGGTTTTCGTGCGTGTTAAACTTAAGTACATACTTTGAATTTAGCCGGTGTTTTTTTTTTTCACTGATAGCATCCCTAGGTAATCATGGATCTCCTTGTTCTTTACAAACCATTGCGCCTCCGAAATGTTCCTCAGCATTTGGTTTTGGAACCTTTGTATAATGTCAATATTGCTATTGCTTGCCACACCCCAAAGTTTTCCCGTAGCCCCATACTGGCTTTAAAAACGCCTTGTACAGCAACAGTTTGTTATTAAACGATAACACGGATCTTCTTCCTAATAACCAGTTCAACCGTCAAAGCTTGATATTTAATTGTTTTTTGTTTTCTCTCACATAATTTTTTATGTTAGGCGGCGGTCCAAATGAAGTCCTAGGTATCGTAACGTTGTCCGTATGAGAGATGTGAACTCCCATCAAGATAGACTGTGAGCAAATTCCCTTCGTCCTCGCAAACGTCACATGACTCGACTTTGTAGTATTAATATGTACTTTCCATTTGACTAGCCATTCACTGAGACGGTCTTACTCAGATTGCAGTTTCTCCGACGCTACTGTTGGGCTAACGTCAACCGCAATCGCCGTATCATCACCAAAGGACGCATGATGTTTTACTTGCTAGGAAAATTAGCAAAGTAAATTGAATACAAAACCGGGCCCAAGACTGAACCTTTCGGAACCCCCGATTTCGTATCAAAAAGCCTTATAACTTTGGGCCGTATTTAACCTGTGAGAACCGTCCATGAATGTAGTTGCGTAATAATATGATTGTGGAAGGCTCATTTTAACCTTGTAAATCAAACCAGGAGATCATACCTAATCGAAAACCTGTTTATATATCCCAAAATACCGCCAAGCAGTATTCCTTCCTTTCCAAACAATCGTTGATGACTTCAAAAATTCCATGAATTTGTTCAGTGTGGAGTGTCCACTCCGTAAACAAAATTGGCGGTCAGGAATAACAACCCCTTTTACTAAAATAGGTCTAATTCATCCGAGGAAGAGCCTCACAAACATCTTAGAGAAAAGGCTGATAGGTCTATACGAAGATACATTTTCTACAGGTTTTCCAGGTTTTGGAACCATCGTTATTTATGACGCCTTCCATTCTGATGGAAATGGAACGTAGAGTTCGGAATGGCCTAAATTAGTTAAAATTTCTATTTTAAGTATTTCTGAAAATGAAATCTACACAACATTTTAAATTAATTCTCTTTAAAGTAAGTTGAAGGCAGTTATTATAGTATTGCTGGCCTCCGTGGCGTGAGTGGTAGCGTCTCTGCCTTTCATCCAAAGATCCCGGGTTCGAATCCCGGTCAGGCATGGTATTTTCACACACGATGCAAATCATTTATCTCATTCTTTGAAGCAATATCTAATAGTGGACCCGGAGGTTAAAAAAAAAATCAAAACGGTATTCTAATGTTATCCGATTAAACGAAACAAATTTTTTATATCCGTTGGCAATTATTTTGGAAATTAATAATAAGATATTCAAAAAAAATATGCATAAATCTTTAGTCTGTGTATTGTCTTACGTTTATTTTTGCTGTTAAACTTTTACTTTTTCACGTTTTTTATTTATAAGAGTGCTTGGAGCCTAGTTTTAGATCTCTGGTACCTTAATTAATTAAGGTGTTAATTTATATATATATAATAAATCCATAAATAAATAGTTTAACATTTTCTGATTATTCACATTAGAGTTTTTATTAGTTCATATGTATCTCTAATGATTAATATTTTTTAATAAAGATGTGATGTCTGTAGAAATGGGGTTTATTTTTTTATGAAATCCGTGTTCTAAACTTATGTAAACATACTTCAGGTAGAAAATATTTTCATAACTGATTGCTTTAAAATTTTTTTTTTATCTGATACGATAAAGAAATGAATACAACTTTACCAGACTGTTTTGTATAACTACCAACAAATTTTTTTTTTACGCACGTATGATTTTTGAATATTACAAACTTTATTTTCAATTTATTTTTAAGAGAATTAATCATAAATATAAAATTTTTCCTATCAATGTTGTATATAAATTGTGGGGAGAATACTTTCTTAAAAGTCTGGGTGTCTTTAAGGTAGAAACTACAGGAATTCAAAGTTATTTGTAATTAATATTTCTTGTTTAACTATAAATCAATAGTTCTGTTTATCCGTTAAATTGTCAGTATGATATAGCAGTTAGTTAATGAATTTGTCACCAAGATAATAGTAAAAAGATTATGTTATAATAATAATAATATGAAATATAATTTTAAAATAGCTTACCAAATTCCAATTTGATTTCTTCGAGCGCTTTCGGCTCGAGGATATATATAATTATAATTATTATATATATATAATTTAATTCTGTAAGATTATAATTTTATATATGTTAGTATAATTATCCTCGTGAAAATGGCAGAACAGCCGAAAGCGCTCCAGGAAATCAAATTGGAATTTGGTAAGCTATTTTAAAATTATCATACCAAACGCTGCCATGTTCGAAAAATTAAATATAATAATAATAATAGTTTTAGCTTTTTGAAAAACTGTGTAGTGGTGATTATAAAGGAAATTAAGAAATTTATTAAAATGGTAATTAATTAAAAACTTCAAATAACTAACTACCTATTCTAGCAATATAACATCTTCCTAGCTATGTATAACCACTACTCAATGAAAAAAATATTAGGAAAAAAGAAGTAATTTTATTTTAAAGAAACTTTTATGATGACTATGTTTACGGTTTCACGATGTGTATTGATTTTTTCATCCACATAACCAAACTTCCCAATCTATTCATAAATTTTAAAATCATCTTTTTTAATTTCCTTGGTAAATTTTATGAATAAGTGTATTTTTTCAATCACTGCGCTAAAAACGTATATTGTGAAGAAAATTGTCTCAATACAAAAATTTGTGGATGAATACATACATATATTATGTTTATATATATAGAATTTTATACAGAAGAATTGAGAGGAGAGTGGAAGAAGTGTTAGGAGAAGACCAATTTGGTTTCAGGAAAAGTATAGGGACAAGGGAAGCAATTTTAGGCCTCAGATTAATAGTAGAAGGAAGATTAAAGAAAAACAAACCAACATACTTGGCGTTTATAGACCTAGAAAAGGCTTTCGATAACGTAGACTGGAATAAAATGTTCAGCATTTTAAAAAAAATAGGGTTCAAATACAGAGATAGAAGAACAATTGCTAACATGTACAGGAACCAAACAGCAACAATAACAATTGAAGAACATAAGAAAGAAGCCCTAATAAGAAAGGGAGTCCGACAAGGATGTTCTCTATCTCAGTTACTTTTTAATCTTTACATGGAACTAGCAGTTAATGATGTTAAAGAACAATTTAGATTCGGAGTAACAGTACAAGGTGAAAACATAAAGATGCTACGATTTACTGATGATATAGTAATTCTAGCCGAGAGTAAAAAGGATTTAGAAGAAACAATGAACGGCATAGATGAAGTCCTACGCAAGAACTATCGCATGAAAATAAACAAGAACAAAACAAAAGTAATGAAATGTAGTAGAAATAACAAAGATGGACCGCTGAATGTGAAAATAGGAGGAGAAAAGATTATGGAGGTAGAAGAATTTTGTTATTTGGGAAGTAAAATTACTAAAGATGGACGAAGCAAGAGCGATATAAAATGCCGAATAGCACAAGCTAAACGAGACTTTAGTAAGAAATATAATTTGTTTACATCAAAAATTAATTTAAATGTCAGGAAAAGATTTTTGAAAGTGTATGTTTGGAGTGTCGCTTTATATGGAAGTGAAACTTGGATGATCGGAGTATCTGAGAAGAAAAGATTAGAAGCTTTTGAAATGCGGTGCTATAGGAGAATGTTAAAAATCAGATGGGTGGATAAAGTGACAAATGAAGAGGTATTGCGGCAAATAGATGAAGAAACAAGCATTTGGAAAAATATAGTCAAAAGAAGAGACAGACTTATAGGCCACATACTAAGGCATCCTGGAATAGTCGCTTTAATATTGGAAGGACAGGTAGAAGGGAAAAATTGTGTAGACAGGCCACGTTTGGAGTATGTAAAAAAATTGTTGGGGATGTAGGATGTAGAGGGTATACTGAAATGAAACGACTAGCACTAGATAGGGAATCTTGGAGAGATTCCCAATCTTGGTGGTTGGGTTTCAATTAACCACATGTCTCATGTGTGGTCGACCTGAGTCTGTTCCAGCCTATTTGTTTACCGGTACGGTACACTTACATTGCTCGATGTCTACAGCTACATAAGGCCTGGCAAGTCGGTAGCAGTAATTGCAAATGCAGTTACCGCTATCGACTTATTACACACACAACCAGACCCGGCAGTAGCTGGAAAACTGACTGGATATATATATATATATTGAAATTGACAACAAAATTATAATATATTCTTAATATTAATATAAAATATTTAGAACAATTAGTGATGTTATAAAATGAAAATATCCACTGCCAAGTAATGAAATCTTCAGTATTATTAATTTAATCATAAATGTGTTAAATTATGCTCCAAAAATTGTTTTTTTTTTATCCTTGTAAATATGTTGTCACTATTATTAAAAAGATTTAGAGCCAAATGATATTCGTATTTATCTTTAGTTAATTGTTAAAATCATTAATATTTATCATTAATTTCATCATTTCCATTTTCATCATTTGTTAGTTTATCATTGTTAATATCATTATGCAAATCCTTTTAATTTCAATGTCCACTGTATTAAACAGATATCGTTGTATATAAATGCACTCTCGTTAAACAGATTGTATATTTACCATTGCAATATATATATATATATATATATATATATATATATATATATACATGTTTTTTAGCTTTTTATAAATTAAATTCTTAGAAAAATAATTTTAAGGCTAATTTTCCAAAAATAATTTTTAACAGATTAAGTTTTAAGAGTTTAAGTGATGTCTTCTCCGAAATTGTTTTGAATTTTTCCAAATTTCATTTTATAAAAGTCTTTTCTTAAACTGCCATTCTCAATGGCGGACTGGTGTAATTTATGCTTTTTATCTAGAGATTCGGGATTTGTGTACCGGTCGTGAATAGAATTCTTCACACGCTATAAAATGTATTATCATCTCTAAGGCGCCAGCCTGTTAAATAAGTAAATGAATAAACAATATTGTTTTCTCTACTAAGAAAAAAAGAGGAATTTTTAATTCTTATTCTGAATTACCGGTACTTCCTGATTACGAAATAAGGATTATAAGGAAGGTTTGATTATAGGCCTGTAAATTTAGATGTATGAAACGTATGAATTTTTTATTCCGTTGTCTGTTACACAACTTAAAATTCTTTACACTTAATATATGCAACTTTTTTATATAAGAGGTATTAAATAATTCAAATTTTGTGGCTATTTCACAGCTATTTAAAGTTTGTTTAAATATTAATCCTAGTAAAATTTGATTGCTTTTATACGGATTTGAATATTAGATAGTGAATACCGATGTACTTTGGTGGTTGGGGTTCAATTAACCATATATCTCAGTAATAGTCAGCCTGAGTCTTTACAAGACTACACTTAATTTACATGCCAAACATATCATCTTCATCTCATTGGGTTAAGGAGGGTTGTTTTTTGTTCACCAGATGAACAGTTTATGACGTACATATTAGGAATAAAATAAAACAAAATATTAATGACAATTTGTGTAAAAAAGATTGAATAATAATTTTACATGTATGATTTTTATTGAGAAATGAAATCAAAAGAGAAATAAATAAAATCAGAAAATCAGGTATGTATGTAAAAAAAATTGGTAGATAAAACAACTTTTTGAAGAATTTACTGGTTTTCTTTAAAAATAATCTGGCAAATTTGCTCTTCAAGAAAACTATAAAATAATTAATAAAAAGAATATTGTAATGAAAAGCTTGCTCATAATGACATAACTTTAAAGTGATAAAATATTTGATCGATTCCGTCGATCTCCGCGGCGGAGTGGTAGCGTCTCGGCCTTTCATCTGGAGGTTTCGGTTTCAAATCCCGGTCAATTATGGCATTTTTCATACGCTAAAATTCCAATTTCATTTCCATATACCACGGACAAGCTTTTGCGGTTAATTAATTCATCTGTCAGTAAAATTGTTATCTGCCCTTTGGCAGGTCTCTTGTAACATCTTCGACTCCGATCAACTCGGTTTTTATCCCCTCGGATAAAATAAAGTATATAATATATTATATATAAAAATAAGAATTATATATAATATATTAAACATAATTATAATTTTATGATGAGCAACGCTTCAAAAAATAAATAATCGTTACTATGATTATGATTAAATCATACAATAAGAGTTATTAATTTTAAAAATTATTAGTCGAGTATAATTTTTTTTAAATAAAATAATATTTTTTTTAATTATTAATTTATGATATTAGTTATTAGTAGGTAGCTCTTTATGCATGTTAATATACAAACATATGTAGTGTTATATTTAGAGATGATCCATTGTCTAATTTTCTTGGTTGAGTTGTTTGCAAACATAGCTACTTGTATTTATATGCTCTAGTTTTAGTACGAGTATTCAAACTACAACATATAATGTTTAGTTAACTATAAATACAGTAGTTAACTGATTGTTGTTGTAGCTCGATAGATGCGGTTTTGATAAGCTTATTGGGAATTAATTACAAATCATTATCCTGCAGATTTTACGGTTCACGTATATTTACATTATGAGTTATTAGGTTATAGTATTATATTCTACTTTTATTTTCTTACATTAATAAATATTTTTTTATTTTAAGCTTCAGGTCATTGCAGTTTTAGTTAAAAAAATAATTATCATACTTTTTATAATAGCAGTAAAATTCATAAAATGGTTGTACTAAAATAAATAAAAGTATTATATTTATTTATAATTTATATTTTAGTTCACTACTGTTATCTATTATGTTTCCATTAGTAGACTGTAAATGATAAAAAAAAATAATTTACCTTAAGGGAAATTTGTAACAATGACATGTATCCGGTTAAATAACCATAGAGTTTATGTATATTTTAAATAATATATTGATTTATCATCATTGTCTATAAAATTTATTATAAAATTATTATATAAAATTTATAATTTATAAAATTTTATCTGCTAATTTTGTTTATAAGTTATAAATGTCAAAACTGTTGAAATATTTCTAGTTTGTTAAATGTGCTGAGCAAATTAGTATAAAAATAGAATGAATATTTATATTTTGTAATAATGTTTATGAAGATAGTACATATTATTTTCGTTTTACAGTGGATTTTTAGTATTTTCATTAATAATTTATTTTTCAAACGTAAAGTATATTTTCAAAAACAAAGGCTCAGATATATTAATTCTTGCATTTTATAAGTGAACAAAGAGGGTGAGAAAGTTTTAACACTTAAATAATTTGACAATAAAGTTGTAATACTTTCATGGAATTGTTTATTTATTTGTATATAGTGGAAAAATAATGATACTTGAAAAAAGTTTAAAAAACTTTAAAGTTTAAAAAACTTAGAAAAAAATTCTGTTCTTCCACCCCCCCCAAAACTTCTCCCTACCAAGAACATTTTTGATTTGTCTACATTTACTATAATAAATGGAAAAAAACTAAAAAAATTCAATGAACAATTTACAACCAATAAAAAGGTACATAAGATTTATTTATTTTTTTATTTTTTTGTTTCTGGGTGAATTATGGTGAAATTTATTTCATCTATTTATAAAAGTTTAAATAAATTAAAGTTTTAAAAGATTAAAATATCGATATTTTAAACACTAATCGGCTTCCTACCATCTATGTTGCTTCCATAGCATTTTTTTTTTGGGCCACTAGCACTACTACTGTGCTTAAGAAGACAAAAAAGATTCGGTTAAAATATATTTTTAAAAAGATAATTAATTGAAAAATATATATATATTTTTTTTTTAAAGATAAATTTTCAGATTTTTCGTGAAGGGGTAAATTTGGAGGCAAATTATTATTTTTTTATTAAGCTTAATATAAATTGGGGTTATGTTTTTATAATTTTGAGGAAATTGACCCCAAAAAAACTATCTACCCCACCTTCTGAAGATATTAACCCCAAACTTTAACCAACAAATTGCCGCATATACACGAGTCTCTGTACAAAATTTAATAAAAATCGGTAAATTCAGTCAAAAGTTATTAAGCTATGTACGTGTGAACGTACATTTTTTGTTTTCTGGGGTTCCTGGGTCATGAAACGTCGAGATATGCAAAACCCATACTGCATTTTTGACTGATTACCGTACTTTCCTTCTTGCAACATAGCTCTAGAGCTATGATGCCAGGAAAGTAAAAATTATTCAAGTAGTAGCAACGTTTCAGTTGATATTAATTAAGATGGGATAGTCTACTAATGAGAAAAACAGTTGAATCCGTTTTTAAAACCATTATATTTTTTTTCTTTTTCTTGACCGTTTAACGTACTGTGAAAGTAAAACGTTTCAAATGCCTCGGTATTTTATTTATTTTTTATGATTTAATGGGATTTTACGGAAGGTTTTTGAAAATTTGAATTTGTAATGAGGAATTCAAACTATGAGAATAACCATGATGATTTAAAACAGAACAATTAAAAGAATACGCTTTAAATGATTGTTATTGAGAAGAACAAGGGAATTATTTTTTAAATATTCGTGAAAATAAAAATTATGCTGAAGTATCTGTTTACTGTCTTTTTAAAAAAAAATTGTTTCTTTTATTTACATTAAGTCTTTTTACTTATATTTATAATACATTGTTGTTTCAAGTTAAAAATAAAGCGAAATATTATAGTTGATATGACAAGAGATTATAATATAATTTACCCAGTGATATCAATACTTCTTGCTATTAATTTTTGCCAATAAGTTTGGAGCTTAGTAATTAGCTTCAGAATAAACATAAAACATTGAGGGTATATTATTTTATTCCCTATCCTTTTTCTACTGACCAACGAAATTTTATTTCAATTTGGAAAATTTTCTTGAAATAAACGAAAGATTGTAGAAAGTTTTTTTATTGACTACCTTTCAACCCACTTCTAATTTATGTTCAAACGAAACTCCAAAAAATGTTTAAAATACACATTAACTCAATACCCAAGTATCTAATATTTTCTTATTTCCGCTCTTTTACACATGGTATTCCAGTTTTTGGTCATATTTTTAAAGTATTTTTTATTTTTTTAAGTAATATTTATTTCTGTTGTAAATGGTTATTTTTAAAGATGGTATGTCTAATTTTAGTAAGCTGTGTAAGAAAATATATTAAATAATGAAAAAACAATATTTTATAATATTTTAAATGAAAGGATATATGTAAATCAAAAATTAATTAATAATTTCCCAGCGGTAAACTAAGTATTAAGAAATTTTAAAGTTAATTATATCAGCAAATGTCAATAATATCAGTCATCTAGTCGATGTTATTAGGTGATCTTTAAAAGGTTTGTTTTCTTTCAACAGCACTTAATTTTGTATTTATTTAAATAATTTTTTTTTCTCCAATTATTCTCCTTTATCATTGTTCTAATAATTTTTTTTATTTAAATAATTACACGTATTTAAAGTATTTAAATAAAATTTATGTTGTAATAGTTTAATTTTTCATGCTTTACCCCTTTATAGCGACTAGGTTTCCCTTTACGATTCATATATATTATTAAATGTGCCCCTGAAGTAATATTACGTTCTTGAGTTGTGGCAAGTTTTATTTTATTTTCTATAGAATATTTTACAAGTTGCGCAGACGTAATCTCTTTGTTAGTCACTGTCACTATAGAACAGAAGCGATATATTAGTTCGATTATCAAATAGAATCTGTGTAAAAATAAATGAAATTCGATTTTATAGTTATCGCAGTGTTTGCTTATTGAAATTTTATTTAAGTATGTAATCGTTTGCGTTTTTGTAATTATTCATGAAGTTTAGTATTGTATTTGTTCTTATTGTATTTTATTTTGTCAATATCACTTTGCATATTTTTTGTTTGAGTAGTGTACTGTTTAAACTAAATTTAAGAATAAAATGAAAATTAAGATTCTGGTAAAAATCATACGTAACAAATTTAATTAAAACTTGTAACTAACTAATCCCTTCGATTGTTACGCAGTAATCATCATTAGACACTGAAAAAAAAGTACATACATACCAAAATAAATATATAATTAAAAAATAATAAACATTTTTGGACTTTATGTTTAATAATCAATTATAATCCAAAAACCCTGCTAAAAAAACATTCGTCTTATAATGTTTCATGGGAAGTGGTTATTTATTAATTAATACTTTATAATATTATTTTTTCTTTTGTAGCTTATTTAAATAGTTAGTTTTATAAATAAAGTATTTTACCCAAAAAAAGGAAATTATCCAAAGGTGATTCTATAAATAAAAATAAGGATGTTATAACAATATTTTTGATAAACGCTTTGATTTTTATTATGGCTGCTGAAAGATTTCATCCTGCTTTTTGTCCCGAAGGTTTTCCGGACGCTAATTATGCTAAACGTTAGTATTTACGGAAAATTAAAAAAAAAATAGTTTCCAGAACTTTGTATAAATTATATTTCGAAAAAATTCGTGTATAATCTAAAAAATTCAACTCAAAATACTTTATATTTTAGATTTGGCGTAAAATAATTTTATTAAATTAAATTTTATTGTAAATTAACAAATAAAACTTATTTTATTTAATTTAATTAGAATTATGAGAAAATCGATTTAAATAAAGACAGTAATAAAAAGTTTCTAGTTAATTTTAATTAAAAGTAAATTAAAGTACAAGTAAGAGGAGAAAAATTAGTATGCAGTTTAATTGCGCTATTTTATTTACATAGCAGATTATTATAAAGTATTTTCAATTGAATTCTATTATTTTGACCAACTAGTTATTATCTCTGACTAATTGAATTGAAATTTAATTTCAACACTTTTAGGCCAACAAACGAGGAGGAGTGATAATATCTGCCTATTATCCGGAAGTCCTGAGTTCGAATCCCGGCTAGCCTGACATTTTCTCATACATTATAAAAAATTAATTTCATTATCATCCATCGGCAGCTGTTATAGGGTGTCAGCTGGAATAAAATGGAATATACAGGATTTATTTGCGATTGGGTTTTCTCTTGTTATAATCAGTATAGACGTTCCACGATTCTATTCGTTGTTCCGAGGGAACAGATTGCATATACTGATTAAGCCAAAAAACATATAACACACACACACATATATATATATATACATAAATTTAAATGAATAAAAAAAAATTCTTGTTAAAAACTAGAAATTAATAAAAAATATATAATTGTGATATTTTTCATTTTAACAGCAATATTAAAAAATACTTCACATTACGTACTCGAAATTGATTCTATATAATTTTATTATTTTTAAGACATGCATAAAATAACAAAAGTGTGGATGGAGAAATGGATCAAAAAGGGATTAATGAATTTTATATATAATTTTTACTTTACGATTTTTTTTTAATTTAAATTTTTAAAAATAAAAATTACTGTGTAAATTAATTGAACTGGATTATGTTTGGTAAAAAACACCTTCGGAAAGGAGTGTGAGGCAATAAGAAAAGATTAGTTTCTAATATGGATTAGACAGTTTGTGAATGAACATGTATTTATAACGTTTGTGCAGTTCATTGGTGTAAATTCGGATTTATATTTAAAGATAACGTAATGTGGTTACATTTTTTTGTTCTTTATTTTAAATGAAAAATTCAGTAATGTAATATAATTATATATGCTAACAATAAATAAACTGGAAAATAAAATAAGATCATCATTGATAATTTATTACTATTTTGAAGTGAGTTATCCAGTTTCAAATTCACTGGTAATGACATGATGCAGTCAATATAAGCTCCCAGAATTTTTTTTTTTTTTTTTTTTTGAGGTTTTTAGGGGCATCGACTACTTTGGTCATTAGCCCCATCACACTTCAAAAAACTATTAAAAAAAGGTTCAGTGATTCACATTCTCATGAATCAAAAAAGGTAAAAAATTACATTTTTCTATAACTTCGAATCCAAAAAAAATTACTTCCTAGGCTTTCCTTTCGGCCATCCTTTCTTGCACCGTTTCTCCATTCTTCTAACGGCCTCAACCTCTGATGACAGCGTATCTGAGGCCTCAGACATGGCATCGTCTTCCTCTCTTTCCGATTCCAGTGACGTTCTGCGGCTGACGTCAGGAGACAAAAACTTCGTTGGTGCAGTTAGCATTGTTGCTACTGAATCTAAACTAGCAAGCGATGCACTTTCCGCGGCTGATGACCTGGATTCTATCTCTACTGCAGTGCTGGGTCCAGCTGAAATAGATGCTCTCACTGAAGCTCTTCTTTGAGCTTTTTGGAGGCTCCATTGTTGCATTGTTTTTATATCATCTTTATCTGGTGCTTTCTCGATAGTAACTTGCACCTCCATTTCGGTAGACTAGGATTTTCTTGTCACAATTTCTTTAGGCTTGTGACTAGGATTGTCGACGGAGTGATCTGTTTCTCTTTGACAGAAAGTCAAGATTTTTAATTTTTACGCTAGTTGGTGGCTTTACGATCGCAGATTTGGCTGGTTTTTTAAACGGCGCTGGTGCGTCTCTCATGTCAACGGCGTCAGTCCGGGGATGAGCCGTCTCATCTTTACTTTGTTTTCTCTGATGAGTCGACTCAACCTTTGAATCAATGATTCTTTCAATCTTTGTCGCAAGACTTGGTGCCATCGTGTTAAGCAACTGTTCCGCATTAATTTTAGATGTGGAAGGGATAGCAGCTGCTTCTGCATAAGAAGTCGATGGTCGTGGTGTACGCTGATTAACAACTTTCTTCACTTCAGGATAACTGACCTTCTGAAGCGTTTTAACTTCCTGAATGGCTGTTTCTAATTTATATTTAGGGCAGTTCCTTGAACGACAGTTGTGATGCCCTATACAGTTAACGCAGATTGAAGGGTCTTTACATGGGTCACCCTCGTGTGTTTTCTCTCCACATATACATATTTCCTGCGCTTCACATCTAGCTGCTGTGTGTCCGAATCGTTGACACTTAAAACATCTCATCGGCTGCGGAATGAATGTCCGTAGATCAAGCCGATGGATGCCAGCTCGTACCTTTTCAGGAAGGTTCGGCCTATTAAATGTTAAAACATGCGAGGCCGAAGAAACAACTTCACCATTCTTCGCATGGTTAGTCTGCGGCACTGAGTCACTCCCTGACTCGACATTTCTTGTACAATTTCTTCTTCTGTACAATTAAGAAGATCGCGACAAACAACAACTCCTTTGGATGAGTTAAGTGTGCTATGCGGTTGGACATAAACCGCAAATTCGCCGATCTTCTTCAACGCCTGAACTTTCAGGCTTTGGATGCCGTTGATGGTTTCGACATGTAATCCATTAAACGTTTTACGAATTTCCTTAACAGGACCACCAGCACAATTTGTTATTTCTCCTGCGAATTAAAATAGACTAACTTTTTGAAAGTTTCCATTCTCCTTTGTAATAATTAAAATTCTTGGTTTTGGAGCAATATTTCCAAATAACGACTTTCTCAATTCCTTACTGATTTTGTCAGCATCTCTCTTGATTTTATCTGACTCCTTGCTCTTTTTCCTCTTCGCTTGTGGCGAATCGGAGGTTTCTAAACGAGGGTGTTTACGTGCACCCTCTGCCACGTTAGTTTGTTCAATATTCATGAACATTTATCCCTTCTATAGCAAGGCTAGCCGCCGGGGTACACCCCCACTCCAGGGCTACTATCCTTGGAGGTCCGATCCGGTACTCCGGTGGAACCGGCATATGTCCTGGCAGAGAGCGAATACGCAATCTCTGCACAGGCTCCTACTCACCGAAGGTTTCAGAGCTCCCATGCACCGACATACATAGGCACCATTGCTACATGCTTGCCATCGCAGGGGACATGCGGACAACGGAAGAGTCTCCGTTACACCTGCAATAACATTGACCCTGACTGCCACATCGCCAGCTCTAAAGGTGGTATGAGTCCATTTCCAAAATCGTTTATTATTCCATTTCCTACAGGTAGCCGAAAAATCCAGTCCGTTTAGTGACCTGAAGTTGGAAACAGGTCAAACGTAAAAAGCATAACCGTGGAATTTACTCGGAACCCCGTTAGCCAGCTATATGTAATGTACGTAAGTACAGCTGTTGCCGACTTGGACGTGGAACATAGATGTTGTGTTCAGGATTTGGGGATTATCTACCTCAGGGTCAGAATTTTATTATTTTTTATTCTTTAAGAACGATGAATAGAAAATAATTTATCTTTTTTACGCAGAAACTATTGTTGTTTTAAGGAAATTTATTATTTCTCTAATTCCTTTTTTTTACCACAATATTTTAACTTAAGTTTAAGTATTAATTAAGTTTTATGTTTAATGACACAGATGTAAGTTATGAGTAATTAAAATGATTTTATAAAAAATGTTCTATTTTATTTTTTGTTTCAGGTTCAACCAAGCTTTTTGTACAGATGGAAACAAGAAGATGGAAAGTCTATAACAAGAATAGGTTTAGAATCAAAAGTTACACATGCTGGAAAATTACATGTATTATGTATCGCCGATTTATATAATGTATTTAAAACACAAAGTGAAGTCACGTTAGAAGAAGATCGACCTAGACTTGCATCCGTACTTGGTACTAGACAAAGTACATCAGTAGGTAAGTTTCATTTATCTGTTTATGTAATATTTTACATTATTAGATTGATGTTGTTATGTTGATACTAATGGGTCAACGCAGAAGCACTGTGATTATTTATTTTCTGGTATTATTAGGAATCCATTTAAGGTACCTCGTAAGGTTTAATTGTATTAAGTGCTTGCTCGATTTACTATTTTTGGGTCTCAATTAACGTTTATAATTTTTATGAATGGATACTCAAAGACTAGATAAGAACAAGAGACGAGTAATTACTGAGCTTGTGTGCTCCTGTGACGCAATATATCAAAACGAAATAAAATGATTTGTGCTGAGTTGAAATCTACAAAAAATTCGTTTGAATTTGTCTGTTTGGCCAAATTTGTTAACAATATTGTAAATTTCTTTCTATTTATGATAATTTTCATAGTGTACCTAACAAATAAAATTAGTGTTTACCTTCCCCTTTAAAAAGTTCTAAAAACTCTTGCGCAGTTCTGCGCAAGAAGACCGAGTTTTCGTAAATTTAGTTTGGTTTTAATAATTTAATATATTTTTTTTAATCTGGTTTAATATTGCTAACAGTAGGTACGCAGATAAAAAACGCCAGCATTCCAACTTAGAGTATCATAACGAAGCACGCTTCTAATTTAGCTCGCTCAAATCTTTTCGACATTTAATTGAGCGTAACTCAAAAATGACTAAACCAATTATTATCAAATTTTCACATGCATAACTTCAAATTAACCATTACAGCTTTTCTAAATTTCAGTGAAATTGATCAGGATTGGATATTTTTGAGCCACAACATTTTGTACATACGCCTATATATATTATAAGCCGACCCCAATTTAAGTGAGTGGTATTTTTGTATTCTTCATATCACAAGAAACGTAAAGAAAAGTGATTTTCACCCCCTACTCCCACCATACTACATAAAGTAATACTTTTCTTCGAAAAGTTGGGAAAAAAAATTTAATTTACCATAAAAATTATAACTATCAGTATTTTTGCGTTAATTTTTTCTTTTTTTGGCTAAGCATTGGGATCCACCAGCCATTTACTACACTTTTTTATTCGCAACCATCTATATGAATTCCTGCACTCTCTCTCTACTTCCCTTGTCATACTCCTCCGATTCTGTCATTGGTCTTTCCCTTCCATATCTGCAATTATTGTATGAAATAACGTTTTTACTTATTTTATAAGTCAGTACACAATATATTCAGTTTATCGATTTAAATTGTTTTAAAAGATTTGTTTCTAAAATTATTTTATTAAGAAATTTATTGTTTTAAAAACATTTTACTAATATATCAAGTCTTTAAACACTCCTGTGGATTTGAATCACTAGAATGCATTTAAAAATATTTGTTTCATAAAAAATTACCTACAAAATAACTTAAAGAATTAAATCTCACTAAATAAAACATTCTGTCTCCGGTAAGAATAAACCCAAGGGCAATTAGTGTTTTTTTTTTTGTTTTTTTGTTTATGATTAAAAATGACCTTTCTAATGAGACAAAAGTGCTAAGTTGACTAGGATTTGAACCTACAACTTGCTGGATGAAAGGTAAAAATTCGACCATCCGCCATGGAAATTTATTGCTATAAATATAACAACAATCATGGTAACAAAAGCGGCGCTTAAGATAAAACCATCACCCACCGGGTTGGTCTAGTGATGAACGCGTCTTCCCAAATCAGCTGATTTGGAAGTCGAGAGTTCCAGCGTTCAAGTCCTAGTAAAGCCAGCTATTTTTACATGGATTTGAATACTAATACTAGATCGTGGATACCGGTGTTCTTTAGTGGTTGGGTTTCAATTAACCACACATCTCAGGAATGGTCGAACTGAGAATGTACAAGACTACACTTCATTTACACTCATACCTATCATCCTCATTCATCCTCTGAAGAATTATCTAAACGGTAGTTACCGGTGGCTAAACAGGAAAGAAAAAGAGAGAGAGGTCTGTCAGTTTTATACTTTATAATTTAAAAGTGATTGGTAATATTTTTTTAAAAATGTGGCCAGATTATACGGTATATGAAAATGCATACTAAAATTTTACAAAAAAAAAGTTTAATAATTTAAGTATCAAAGTAAATGTTTTACATGATTACTTTACGGATGAAGAATAATGAAATAAAAATAGGTTAACTAGATTGCAGGTTTCGATAACGATTTAGAGAAGGTAGTGAAAGGAATGAAAGTCATAGGAATGGAAATCATACACCAGTTTTGTCGATGAAAACCTAAAAAAAAAAAAAAAAAAAAAAAAAACCGAAAATAATAAATTAAAGAATATATTATTTTTAATTTGAAATTTTACTGAAATGGAGATTCTTATTGATAAACTTTGATATTATTTTTAGATTATCTGCTAATGAAAAAAAAGTTATTTATGGATTTTAGTGAATCAAAATACTTAGAATGTCTTCAGGTTTTATCATATAATCATATGATGGTGATATGACAAATAAACAAGTGAAATTACCGGAGACCAACATAGTTCCATATGTTCCTGATTTTTAATTTTGTTTTTCCGATTATTTCTGTCATTGTCTAGCAGGTTCAATTACAAAAAGTCACATATTAAACCGTTACACCACATCGAATACTCTTTTACTCTCTATTAACATAATTTTTTTCTTTTATTTTGTGGTTATTACACAGAGATGCATTACACAGGCACCATGGTTCGTACCGAACAACGAAATTCACGGGTTAACGAACGTTTGAGAGGAAGTCGATCAATTTGCAACTAAGCACAAAATAAAACTTCACAAACTTTTAGACAAAGGGGAAGACGTAAGGCAATTTAAGCGAGTACATGTATTGGGCCTAGGAAGACAATAGTGATACTCAGGACGAGGCCTCTCTTTTTAAGTTTGCATCATCTAAGTATTTATATTCATGAAAATTTTTGTTTCTAATGTTTATTTGTTCCTATGTTAACTATTTTTTTCTTTGTACGTTGTAATTATATCGGTAGTATAGGACATTATTATGATTCTAACTCTTTATTGGCTGGACTTTATCAATTCTTACGCTACTTTTGATTTACTGTTTATGTCTAGAATGTAAATAATTAAGCTGTTTCAAGGAAAAATCCTGTATAACTTGATTATTTTAGTGAAATTTACTTATGATTTCTAATTTACGAAACCGATTGTAAATGTAATTTGAAATACAAAAAAATGTGGTTAAAAAAATTACACAGTATTACGATTTTTTTAGGCATCACACGATTTTACATATTACGATTTGTCACGGAACAGTACAGCAGTATAAATATTAATCAGCATATATGAGTTATATCTCCGCAGTTTAGGATGAATCATTCTTCTCAAGTGCAAGTACAATTATTGTTTTATGCATATAATAATGTACTGTAAGCTATCACTTGTTTGGTGTCGTGACATGCCGATGATAAGTAATTAAAGGTTTGGTTGGTTCTGATTTTATTGAAACTATATTCAGAGTTGTTGCCCAGAAAGCGAGTAGTGCAAAGGCGTTAGCGAAAGAACAATTTTTAATACACTAATTTAAATTAAATTAGAATCATCATACTGTAATGTTATGGTTTGCTGCGCACTTTTGTGAAACAAATTTTAATCATTAGGATAACTTTTTACGTATTAATCATCGACCTAATAACCTGTATGTCAGCGTTACAACAAAAAAATTAAAAAATTACGCTGTTATTTTTATTATTAAAAAATCTATTGGTTTTACTTTTTTCATTATAATTTAACATGATAAATAAAGATAAATGAGAGTGAAAAAGGATTGTTATCTAGCTCTTGAATGAAAAGGAAAATGAAAACGGCCATGGAAATCGATGTCGATTTATTGGTTATAACTGAGCCTAATAGAATTGAAGCTGCTCGCCACGTTTGGACCACCGACACTGCCGGGGATGTAGCATTTAGGAGCTACAGTAATAGGATCGGATGGAAGTTGCATCATAGAGGAGAGGGGATTTTAGCGATTATTTTGCCGAATTTTGTCCTTGTGGCTGGATACGTGAGTCCTAATATTGGAATTGCTGAGTATGAACTTTACATTGACGAAATACAACGGGTCATCTTACAGTCACCGAAAAGAGCCGTGGTTATGGGTGATTTTAACTGCAAGGCCACAATTGCTGGTAGCAGTTATACTAACAAAAGAGGGCAAATCTTTACAGAAATGATGATGGCGACTGATATGATCTGTCTAAATGACGACTATTATACATTTGAAGCCAGAGGTCATAGATCTGTATTAGACCTGACATTGGTTGACAATAGTTGGGATCCTTCGCTCTATCAATGGAGAGTTTTGAGGTCAGAAACTGGTAGTGATCACTTTGCCACGTTATTTTCTTTTGACGGTATACGACCGGTGATCGGGAGAACATCAAAGCCGCTGGGATTGTCTAAAAGACAGGTAGAAGTAGTGGTTGACAAAGTTGCTCGCAAGCTCATGGATGGCAGAGAGGTTACGCCTTTTGTTCTGCAGGAATTAATAGTCACGGAGATGGCGAGGATTCCCCAAAATATCAGGGGGTATCAACCCGCTTAGTGGTGGACTGCGGAGATTGCGGACCAAAGACGGATTCTGCAGTACTGGCGAAGGAGAAAATTTAGACTCCGTAGAAGAGGCAGTGCTGTGTACGAGCACGCTGTAAATATGTTTGCTGATGCCAGGCGGTTACTAAATTACCTAATAAAATCTAGCAAGAGAGCACGTTGGAAGGAGTTATGCTTGGAGCTGGACTCGAACCCGTGGGGACGTCCTTTTCAGATCGTCATTGGAAGACTGGTTAGACGTTTGCCTGTCCTTACAGCTGAGTCTGCTGGTATACAATTGAGAACACCTTTTCCGGTGGCTGAATCGGGTCTATCGGAGCTGGTTGAATGCGATGCAGGTCGATTCACACAACATGAAGTCACCTTGGCGGTATCTAGACTCAGGAACAAAAAGAGTCCGGGTCCAGACTGTATTCCTGCTGCGATCCTCAAGGGACCTATGTTGAAAGCCTCTTGGGAAATGACAGATGTGGCAAGTTATTGCTTACAGAACAGGACCTTCCCTAATTGTTGGAGGGAGTCGCGCACTGCGTTCTTGCCCAAGAAGACTGCTAATGCAGAAGTGGTTGGTTACCGCCCGTTGAGCCTCATAAACAATATCGGGAAAGTGGCTGAGAGATTGACCGCAGAAAGGTTACTGCTTGAGTTGGAGACAGGCGGGGGTATTCATAACAACCAGTATGGGTTCAGGCGTGGCAAATCGACGCTTCAGGCGATTGAAAAGATAACTAGCTGGGCTATAACAGTCAAGGCTGGAACATGGCGCACCAGGAAGATTCCTTTACTGGTTATGCTCGACATTAGAAATGCTTTTGGGACCGTCCAGTGGGACTCCATCATGGCGGCTTTAGTCAGAAGGCGAATAAGCCCTTACATTAGGAGACAGATCTCCAAATACCTGTCTGAAAGATGGACTAAGGTTAGCACGCTTGATGGTGACATACGATACCAAGTTCATGGTGGTGTCCCCCAGGGGTTAGTATTGGGACCATTACTTTGGTTACTGGTCATTGATGATGTATTACGACTACAGCTACCTGAAGAGACGGAAATAGTGGCATATGCTGATGATTTAGCGATACTCACCTCTGCGAGATCAGAAGATGTCCTCGAACAAAGGAGCAATGACACTCTAGAGATCGTAAATAACTGGCTAACCGACAAAGGATTAACACTTTCAGTAGATAAAAGTCAATATATTATGTTGGCGGAAAGGAGACGACTGCGAGATCTTGAACTTAAGATAGGCGAACATAGGCTTGCACGTATCAATCAGGCTAAATATCTGGGAGTGATAATTGATAAAACCTTAAGCTTTAGTGCTCATATAGTATATATATATGCGAGAGAGTCGAAGGATTACTACAAGCCCTCACAAGGCTATTAGCTGGCCGAGATGCCCCAAGATCATCTAAACGTAGGGTTTTAGTCTCCGCATGCACCTCGGCTTTATTGTATGCTGCACCTGTTTGGTATAGAGCCATATTCACGCAAAGGAATGCTAAACGATAGAGGAGTCTACATAGACAGGCTCTAGTTGGGGTGATGTTCGGATACCGCACAATATCTTATGAGACGGCGTGCGTTCTGGCGTCCACAAAACCCATAGAACTCCAGGTCTAGGAAGCTGGCTTCGCTTTCAGGGCATGGAACGGGGTGATGCTTCTGAAGTGGTTATACAGGCATGGCAGCGTAGATGGAGTCAACATGAGGGGGCTATGTGGACAAAAAGGTTGATTTCAGACATTAGCCAATGGGTCAAACGAAAGCATGTAAAGTAAAGTATTTTATTTTCCGGTTTAAAATTAACCTTCCTCCATTTTTCGGAATGTATAAAACCCATAATAATTTTAAATTTTTCTTCATTTCGTTAAAATCGCTATAAATGTTAAAATAAACCATACGAAACAAAATAATTTTTTGTTTTCTTATTTTGGTTATTCGCCCTAATCCAAGAGTAAAATAATTTTTTATTTGCGTGATATAAATTTGTACTGAGTACTGTACAAATGGATGATGCATAAAACTCAATTATTTTATCAATAATATTACACAATTTTCAGAGAGATTGTAAATCCTGGAAAATGTAGATAGACAACCAAATAGTAATAATAGTCTCTCGTTAAAAATAAGCACAGATGATGATGTGATTTCAATCTTGGAAATTATTGTCACTAATTAAATAAGTTTATTCTAATAATAACTTAAAATTGATTGCGTCGTTCATCCGTATTTACATAAAAACACTAAAATGGCCAAATCCAGACAGTCGGCTAATATTAAAATAAACTAGTGGCTGCTTGTTGCTCTGCAGCGTTATTATTAAAAAGTAATGTTATATATTTTTTTAAAAATGGCTAAAAACGTATCCCATTTCCAACACCTCACTCCCAAACCCTTTCTTTTTTTTATCTTTCCTTTTCCACAATAGGTAAAATGAGCCCCCAAAAACAATTTCCAGTCCGTCAAGACATTCTACTGAATGGATCGCGCTGATTTCTTTTCCATTCTGCTCAGAATGGCATACGAATATATCATCAAGCACTGACGGACTTTCAAAGTGATTTTCATTGAGTGATAACATCAGAAAGTTTCTCAGTCAAGGAATAAAAGGAAATCGTTTGAGATTTCTGTAATGGTTGATGACATATCGGTTGATAATTTCGAGCAAAATAAACAAAGTCAGCCCTATCCATCGAGTAGAATGCCCAGATGGACTGGAAATAGAAGGTTTTCAGATTAGTCTTTTTTAATATACAAGGAAAAAAACAGACTAATCTTAGAAATTATAAACAATCGTAACGGTATTTGTATGTACGGTATTTAGATACCACTCGTTGCGAAAAAATAACGTCACTCTTCTTTCTACGAATGACCAATCGGAAGACATCAAATTAGATGAACTGTAATTGGTAAATAAGTTGGTGAATCCAAATATTGAACGATCTTCTCCATGTCAAAAAACAATAATTTCTTATGATTCATAAAAAGTACACAATGATTTATAAAAGAGTATGTCTTCAATAAAACCTGTATGAAATTATCTGCATATTTACTTTATAAAGATACTTTCAAGAATGTAATAATTTAAAAAAAATTATGCAGTGCTTTTGAACGAAAGATTCAAACCAATTCTACTATCCTTAATCAAATACGACATTAATTTGAATCATGTAAATCGTAGAAATTTGTATGAATTTAGTATTTTTAAAATCAACAGGAGATAATTTATAGTAGGTTCTTATTTACTATAAATTTTGTTTCATTTTTTTTATTTTTGTTTTAAATTTTTCTTGTCCATGTAAAAGAAGTCTTGTTTTTGAAATAAAGGCATCATCTGATTGCCATTCTACTTTTCTTTTTAGCCTACGGGTATATCATTAAATTTTACAAAGCACAGCGTGCATTTTATTCTAATATCTCCATCCAAAAGAAATCTTTCCCGTTTTATTTTCGTCCTCGGAAATCATTAGTCGAATAGACTTTTAAATCATTATCGTTCGTATAAATGAAACGTGATCGATTAAGAATCTGTAGTTACAGAAATTGCTAATTGTTGATTGTTTTTCTTGGTAGTAATAGAGTTTGTGTTCTTATTATCAAATGAGTAGTAATTTTTCCCAATGTATCAGAAATCGTAAGTAGTTGGAAATGAATTAAATATTTGTATAAATACTACGTAATGGGTTCTTGGTGTTATTATAATTGAAAATGGAGAGTTAATATTAATTTAGAAAAATTTGGTCTCCGCTTATTGCCTCACATTCGCGCGCTCATATACACACACACACATACACACACACACACACATACACACACACACACACACACACACACACACACACACACACGCACACACACACATACACACACACACACACACACACAAGAAAAATTGTTTTTTTTTAATTTCGCTTATCCATTAGGACTAGTAGCAATTTTCAAGTGTGACAATTTGAATGTATGAAATTTCTTTATAATCAAACAGCTACATAAGAGTGATTTAAATTTTTTCAATAACTAATACGTAATTTTAATATTGCGTTGGTTTCTTTTGAGCTTTTGGAAAATTAGTTACTGTTTAATACTTATTGGCTTTACAGTAAAATAAGTAGTTTTATTAAATAAGTATTTGTATCCAGTAATGTACTGATTTTCAATTGAATTATTTCTTTTCGCTAGTGAGGATGTGTGTTAATTAATTTAGTAAGAAAAAATACAAGGCGGCAATTTTAAAACTTGAGTGAAAAAGTAAACTGTATTTTATCAAACAATTTTTATATAATCTGTTGGTTTATTAATCTGCATTGCGGTATACCGAATTCTATTCCTAGAAATAATGTTTTTTTTTAAAAATAATATAAAAAACCCAAAAAGCGACGACATATGCATTAATTACTTTTTATATCTGATAACTTTAACATTCCAAACGTTTAGCCGACTTTAATGTTACATCTTGTTTATACTAGCATACAATAAAGTTTTAAATATGCTGCGTGAGACGTAAGGCTTATCTTATCCTGTAATATAATGTAGTTTTTTTTACACCACTGTAAACAAAAGTAAGTAACCAAAATATATCTGTAATCAAGACGGGACAGGCATACTAGTAAAAAATGTCAACTGTGAAATAGTAGATATTAGATTTCAATCGTATAAATTACTATAAATGGTTTTTCTGCAGACATTTGAGTCGTTGTTTTTGTTATACCGCACAAACTCTACAACGGCAAATGACCGGCACAAATTTAATATATTAAAATCATTCAACCAAAACATATGTTGAATTAGTTTTTTACAGAATTAACTAATAATATGAAAATTAAAAAAATCTCAGCAACTATTTACAGGAGTAACTTTATTTAAATTAGAGCAGTGATTCTCAACCTTTTTAATTCAACGACCCCCAAAATGTAAAAATAGAAGTATATAATTAATAATCGCGACTTTTCAACCCAAGTCCAGTGAAACCTAGTTAAAACTATTTAACTGCGTTGATAGAGACGTATGAAAATGCATGTATGAATTGTACAAACATGAACAATTTGCAGGTTCCAATTTGATGTGTACGTGCTCTTTTGAATTTGGTCTGCTTGCATAATATTCACTGTGAGAGCGTCACGTTCGAACATGCATATGATACGTTTGAACACGTCGTGCTCTCCGCGATATAAAAGAGGTGTAAGAGATTGCAGAGCGTCACTGTATTTCCGAATGCAAAGCGTGCGTCTGGTGCCTTTAAGTTTTTAAAAGCGTAATTTCATTGAAAATAATAATAACTGAGGTTTTAGTTTTTTACTGTGCGGTCAAACGATGTAATTGCTTTGTTTCAATTGAATTCTTATGCAAAATGGATAAATTTGAGGAAAAACGAAGTGATCCATCTACATCCAGTGAATCAATTGGTAAAAATCAAGACTGTACAATGACAGTTATTTAAATTATGGTTTTATATCATTGGATAGAAAGCCACAGATTGTTCTTGCTTTCAAGTCGTCTTCAGTGAAAGCATGAAGCCATCAAAATTTATTCGACACTTAAAACTAAACATCCGGATCGTATAAGCAAATTCTTGGAATTTTTCAAAAGAAAATTACATAAATTGAGAAATCAACAAGCTTCTATTTGTAAATCAACCCGTACTGATAAACGTACACTTGAAGCATCTTATTTCGTACCATTAAGAGTAGCTACGATGTCCAACCCAATACAATCGCAGAAGACCTCATATTGCCTGCTGCAGTTGATATGGTCAGTGTTTTCAGAGGAAGAAGCAAAATAATTGAAAAAAATTCCGTTTTCTAACGACACAGTATCAAAGGGAACTGAAAACATGGCTGCCGATATTCGCGATCAGATTATTCTGCAAGTAAGTTCAAATGAATATTTTGGTATTGAGTATGATGAATCAACTGATACGGCAAACATTTCTCAGTTCTTATGTTTTGTCAGATATGAATGCGTTAGGGACACATCAATCAAAGAAATTATATTCTTTTGCAAATCAATATCTGGTAATGTAACAGGACAATGTCTTTGATGCTTTTTATGAACCTACTTAAAAGTATAACAGAGATTGGACAAAATGTTCAGCAGTGTGCAGTGATAGTGTAAAGGTGATAACAGGAAAGAACAGTGGATTTCGGAAAAAAAATAAAAGATTGACTTATACCAAGGGCGGAATGGACGCACTGCTTCCTTCTCGGATATGTTCTTACCACAAAAAATATGCCGGAAAATCTCAAACAAATTCTTTGTAAAGCTGTAAAAATTGTTAATTTTATTAAACGTCGACGGTCACAGGATAGGCTGTATGCTAAACTATGCGATGAAATGAGCGAAAAGTCTCTTCTTTTTTACGCAGAAGTCAGATGGTTATTGGGATGGAAAGTGTAAACCCGGTAATTGGAATTGCGAGATGAATTAATATTTTACCCGAATAAACAAACGTCATTGTCAGTGTTTTTACTAGATAATAAGTATATGTTGCTGTTGATTTAGTTAGCTGATGTATTCTTACTTCCTTGAACGAAGTAAAGGAAGTATGGCGATTGTGAAAAATTTCGGTTTTCAGATTTCAAGGAAATATCCATTTTGACTATCCCTGAATCCATTTTGACTAGTTTCGGCGTGACAGCTGTACGTACGTGCGTATGTATCTCGCATAACTCAAAAACGATTAGCCATAGGATGTTGAAATTTTGGATTTAGGACTGTTGTAACACCTCCTTGTGCACCTCCCCTTTTCATTGCAATCGGCTGGACCAAAAGTGTCCAAAACACCTTTCTCTTAAATGCAGTAATAAGTCCTCATTGAGAACTTTCAATGACGTATCATAAGTTGTACTTATTTTCATTGGTTCCAGTGTTATAGCCAAATAAAATTTCAATTAATGAAATATTTTGATCTTAGAAGGGGAAGGCACATCGGTTCGAATCAGACTTCATCTCCTTTTTTTACCTTTTTTTAAAATTTAAATGTATTAATTTATTAATAACTATTAACCTCTGATGGTAAAATAAAATTATAATAAATAATAATAAAAACAAAATAT
Source organism: Lycorma delicatula (assembly GCF_047948215.1). Taxonomy (NCBI): domain Eukaryota; kingdom Metazoa; phylum Arthropoda; class Insecta; order Hemiptera; family Fulgoridae; genus Lycorma; species Lycorma delicatula. Next base: position 185,845,442 of record NC_134458.1, on the reverse strand, counting down.
GAAAAAATATCAGACGTTATTAATGAAATAAAATTTTATGTACTTTTCATTTTTTTATAAATGTGTATATGTAATTTAATAGGTGTACAAGGAAGTCATGTGGTGTTGGTGTCTGCATCAGTATATGTATTTACATAACATGATAAAAATATTTTATTAATGACTGTCAAAGTTCATGATTTCATTAAGAAGCTTGATATCTGGATTATAAGCCATCAAAGCAAAACTTTTGATATGTTTCCTCTTACTTCCGATTATATTGAGAAAACGCTTGTATTAACCACTTCCGATTATATTAACCACAGCTTGGGTAGCATGAAGATACATTTGCGTGATCTAAAATTTCAGTTGGTGGAGAATTTCCCGGAAGAAAAAAGTGATCTCTCAAAGAGATGGGTTCTGAATTCATTTAGTGAAAACGTTGTTGCAGCTGCTAAGTTACCAGTTGAGATTCATGATCAACTCATCCGAATGTATGCCGATAAAACGTTACAACTATAATTCACATCTGAATATTTAAATATAGTTTGGGCTTGCTCGTGAAGTGAATATGAAAATTTAGTCCCAGAAGTAAAGAAAATATTAATCATTTCGCCACGTCTTCCCTCTGTGAAAAGGGATTTTCTTCTATGGTTACGATAAAAAATAAATATAAGAATCGTATTTTATCACTTAAAAACAATTTGCTTTTGTGCGTTTTTGACATAGATCTACATATAGAGAAACTTTTAAATGAAAAACTGCGACCATTCCATTCATTTATTTTCTTTACATGTGTAATTATAAATGTTTATAAAAAATTATTATTTTTTCTTATAAAATGTTTTCATTTGTTTACGTGTAAAGTTGGCTAATTTCGCGACCCCCTTTCATATCACCGCGTCAACCGTGGGGTCACGACCCTCAGGTTGAGAAACGCTGCATTAGAACACGCAAATATAGCTCGTTAAAAAAATGTCATATCACTTATTTATTTAAAATAAAACTTGTACATAAAGCTGATACTTTGAGTAGTGTGAACCGGTTTAAATCAATTAAATACTAAAACAGATTCAACATTTATGCTAAAACCTTAGAAGCGAAAAGTACATTTATTGACCAAACTTGATTTATTTAACGTATGGCTACACGAAAAATGACTGATTCAAACATGAAATTCAGTTAATTTAACAGTTAAATTTATTTAGAAATTTACGAATGAAATTTGATAAAATAATCAAATTGGTGCAACCGTTTTGAATTTTAAATGAACAATATTATTATCCAGACTTACAAAACAAATGTACACACCGACATTATGGTTTGAATTTAATTATATGTTAATATGGATGAACATTATTGCTGTTTTAATTAATAGACGTAGACAACTTTGTAATAATATTCTTCCAAATATAATTTCATTCAAAATTTCTATTTAGAATCAATAAATCACATCAGGTATATTTTGGTTTTTGTAGGAAAAATATATGCAGTATGAAATTAGATGGCATGTCCTGGAAAACTCTTAATATCTGAGATTTCGTAAAAAATATCAAGAATAAAAGAATTTATAATTCTAAAATTTTACGCTTTAGTCTACGAATTTGTGATTTTATAATAACTGGAGCTCATAGATTGTAAGAAATTAGTGAGAAACAGTTATATAGAATTTATTAAAATTTTCAAAAAAAAAGTCATAAAATAATTTCCCTTATAGGTCATGATATAAAAACGAAGAGCTTGTATTAAGTTTCATTAATTGCTATGATTTTGTACAGGAAAACGGTTACACATACACACACATGCGCGATGTCTCTCTCTCTCTCTCTCTCTCTCTCTCTCTCTCTCTCGCGTAGACACGCATACACTAATATATATATATATATATATATATATATATATATATATATATATAAACACACAAGGGCAGAAGTACAAACATACATTTAAGTACACTATGTTTCTTTTACCCATTTTTCTCCTATTCGATGGAATGTTGTTATTTTTTCCTTTTACATTTTTTTTAGGATTTATTTTTCTTTTGGAAAGGCATGAGGGAACAGAAACGGTCATGACAACGCTAGCACCGAAGCAGGCAGTTACACTGCGACGTACTTTAGTTTCTGTTATCTTCTTTACACTTGGGCCCTTCACACTTTCTACTTTATCCGCTGCCAAAAAGGATCTTTTCAACAACTGCGGTCAAGTGGTTGTCTGTTCCACATACTAACAAACAAACCATCGTCGTTCTTCGGACACACATTCGTTCTCTTTTTCTATACATATATATTAAACTTCTTGTTTTATTTTCCTATTATTAAACTATACACATCAAAGGATTATATTTTGATGTTTTGCATTGATTACAGATTCATTTATTGAAATTCCTTTAACGTAATATGTTCATTTGTTATAATAATAACCAATGGCTGAATTATTCTGTCATGTTTTTATAAAGTATAAAAACATAATAGAAAAGAGAAATACGAACGTAAAATTTGACCCAGTTACTCCACATCTATTTTTACATTAGAGTTTCTGCTACGTATTTTTAAATAATTGTAATTTTTTAATCAGGATGGGTTTATTTATTTATTTAATTTTTTTTTACAATAACAATGAAATAACTTATCAGAAATAGAAATATTATAAAAGAAAGGTATAAGTAAATTATTAATAATGATTTTGTTCCAATGAAATAAAATTCTATCAAAATAAAAACCTGCTTCACATTTAGAAACTAAAATTAAAGAAAAGTATTTTTAGGAATAAATTTAATTATTATTGAAAAAAAGCAGTGAATATTAATTTTATGATAAATTATCGAACCATTAAATATGCCTGCAATGTGATATGCCTTGCGGCGGCAATCTAATTGAATGATTTACTTAGTTTAGTTGAATTCTTCCACATTCCACACAATTCTGAGATAAATGACTTTCCTTGAGGAAGTCCAAGTTTGGCATTAGGCAGCTTTTTAATATTTAAAGAAATATAATGTTTGTCTAGCGTATATTTTTTCTGGTTTTCGTAAATTATTGATCAGTCACGTAGTGCTCCCATCGTGGCTGAAAATACGATGATATCCCCTAGGATTGGTGGCAGGTTGGTACCTACAATCCTGTACTTGAATATACCTCTGAGATGACTCTTAAAGATGGGCTTGATTTTCTCGTTTAGCAGCCACTCTGCGGGTAGATTGTTCCTTTATCATCATCTCTGATTCCTTGAATCTTGATATTTTTTCTGCAGTTAGTTTTTGGTAATCTTTCATTAGATCCGCTGTAAAAATATGGGGGAATTTTTAATTTTCAGCTTCCTTGGGGCAGAGGTAGTTATCGCCACAAATTCAGCCCCCTATTTTTTTCTAATACGCAATGAGATTGATATTAAAATTAATTTTTTTTGAGTAAAATTTTAAAATACGGAACACATAAGATACATACTTCCCTGACCAATTGTGAAAAAAACTAAATGGCATCAGTATCCGATATAAAAAAAATCACAGTGCTAATTTTATTCAGATCGGTCCTTTAGTTGGGAAATATCAGTAAAACAACAGGCTTACATTCATACGAACATATAAATTACGTAAGTACATTCATTCTTCATTTAGGAAGGAAGACATTTTTTCACTGTTAAAGTCGTGTTTTATGGTTTGAGGAGTGTCATGAAAACGTCATGATGAATAAAAATCCCTACTTGCAAAATATTTTGCGATTAGAATTCTTTCCCTTACACAATAAACAGGGTATATGAACAGATTAGATATTTAAGTAAGTTTGATTAATCGGGTGATTATGCATGATTGCAGTTTAATTTGATTAATCGTTTCCAATGTTGGAAAATTTAATTAATACGTAGCAATTCATTAAATATACCGCTCATTTTACATATTATCTATATGTAAAACATATTTTTTTTACATATTAAAATAATAACTTGACTATAATTACTGAATTTATTAATTTTAAATAATCAAAACATTATTGTTAATTAGTCAAGGTTAGCGAGCGAAGCGAGTGCAGATTATGTTTGGTTAGATAATGTTGATTTCGCGTACTGACGAATTGTACGTATATCAACATAACCTACGCTTGCTAACCCCGTCTAACGTTAAATATAAAAATTATATATTTTACTGGCCATTAATCAAATTAACCAGTAATTACGCATAATCACCGGATTAATTAAATTTGCCGTAGCATATATATAGTCGGAAAAGAGAAATTGGTTAAGAATTTTTTTATATACATACTTATTTTTATTAACATGCTTTATGGGAGAAATCTTTGAGTTTTAAGAAATACAGCAAGTTAAAGAAACTATCGTAAAATATATAAACCTTTAAAGTCTTTGATCAGTTTTCAGATTTTTCAAACTATTTGATCGATTGATAAGTTCGAAATATAATTTTTTACAATGATTAAGGAAGAAAAGTATTTTATGATAAGATCTTACAAAAACAAAAGCTTAGTTGTTTGGTCATATATTAAGGCATTAAGAATGAGTTAATTTGCTAATAGAAGGAAGCATAGAGAGTGAAGTTTGAAGGGAAAAACATGAAATATATAAAGGAGAAAATTGAAATAATCGGATAAAAGATGTAAAAATATTTTAAGATTAGAAGGGAAATAGAATAAAAGAGTAGAAATTTTCCCTATAAGAAAAAGGTTTTATCGATATAGCTTAACATTTTTCATGGTGTGCGTAAATAAATATTAAAAACACAGATAAACACAGCTATTAGACTTATAAAACAGTAGCAATATATGGGGTATAGTACCTTTTGTAAAAGCTTATGTGAAAGTATTTTAATAAGCTGAGCCTACATGCAAAATTCTGGGTACATGTACATCCAGTATTATGTGAAATTTATGGATAAAGAAAAATTATTAAATAATTCACTTTATATACATTTATAAATTCATATTATGTAATATACATTATTTGTATGAACGTATACGAACAGCATTACTCATTCTTTATATATATATATATATATATGTTTAAAAGTCAACGAGTTCCGTTTTTAAAAAAACTTGAACTTTATATCCTTTTGTAAAAGGTACCTTTTGTAAAAGCTTATGTGAAAGTATTTTAATAAGCTGAGCCTACATGCAAAATTCTGGGTACATGTACATCCAGTATTATGTGAAATTTAAGGAAAAAGAAAAATTATTAAATAATTCACTTTATATACATTTATAAATTCATATTATGTAATATACATTATTTGTATGAACGTATACGAACAGCATTACTCATTCTTTATATATATATATATATGTTTAAAAGTCAACGAGTTCCGTTTTTAAAAAAAACTTGAACTTTATATATACAATTTTAGTTTAATGGGGTCTAATGTAACATTTCATATATAAAAAGGATAATTTAAAAATATTTCTTAAAAAAATTGTACTTAACAAAGCTAGATATAACATTATATTATTAGAATTCCTTTTTTTTAAAATATGTAACATGTATTTATTTGGATATAATAAGTTATATAAACCTGTCTCCGTGGCGCGTTAGTGTTAGCGTCTCGGCCTTTCATCCGGAGGTCCTGGGTTTGAATCCCGGTTCAGACATCACGTTTTTCACACGTTTCAAAATTGTCATTTCATCTCATCCTCTGGAGCAATACCCAACAGTAATCCTAGAGGCTAAATAAAAAAAAAATAAATAAATAGAAAAGTTATATAGTGATTCTAAATTAAATAACTCAGTGGAAAAATTTGAAATCCTAATAGTAATCAAACTCACTCTTCTATTTCTTTGAAACAGCCATCCACATACCATATCTTATTTTTATGTTATAAATAAAATATTTTTATAGTATTATTTTAATATGAACAGTAATTCTTTTTCCTTATGTCCTAAATTTAACGAATTGAAATCTAAAACGAAACTGATTTAATAAAACGATATTTTTAGTAAATAAATCTTAATATATCATTTTTGAACATAGTTGTATGTGAAAGGTTATCCCAAACTTTTACGCTAAATATCACGGTGGTTGCAGCTATAAATAACTCCATCTTCTCAGTTATAGTCCGAGTATTGAATACTGCCAATCCTGCTCAAGGGAGAATGTACGGTAGTCAAAGTTGGACCGTAAAAGGGGGTTGGTTGGGTACACTACCTGTTTATTTCTTAATAGCAGTGACAAGGGAAATTTTTACTTTCCATTTGCTTTCTGCAAGAAAGCAAATTTTGAACAAAAATTTTAACTTCCAATTTTAAATGAAAAAGTTTATGAAAAATCATTATACATACGATCCAAATGGGATCTCGCTGTAAAATTTTATAAATTCGCAAAATATGTTTTCCTTAAGGAGTGCATATACAAAAAAAGAATCGATAAATCACAAAAAATCGAAATGAAACAGGATCTTTCTTTACTCCATCAGTTACATTTAAGGTGGTGGCAATGATATCAATCATATTAGATGGAAGTCCTCTTCGTAACTAACTACCTTCACTATTGCTGAATTTTCTCAAATAATATAAATATTTCACCTGTTCACACCAACTGTTTAAAAATACATTTTTTTTAAATTTATAAAATGTATAGTTTCTTTTTTTATTTAGGTTTCTACGTTGTATTTGCAATATTCTCATAAAAAAGTGAATAAAAAGTAGAAAAAAAGTGGAAAATTCCTTGTTGTTGACATTTGGAAAGAATGGTTAATATATATTCTTTTTTTGTGTCTAATTCTGAAATTTCAGTATTCAGTATATGGATACTAAAAATAATATTATTAATTTATTTAATTAATGACAAAGTTCGTGATCACTAACGACCGTATTTAATAACTGTGTTAACGTTAAATGTATATGAAAGATAGTTCGGAGTGAGAAAGGAAATGACAGAAGAGAAACGTGCCTGCCAACAATGTGTCCTTTTTTTCTGACAAGACAGAACGAGTAACAAACTGATATTACTCATCTAGCGTGACTGTATTGTACAGTGTACCGACAAGAAACGCCCACACAACAACGCTCACACACACACACACACATATCTATACTTACACTCATTCAAACACAAATTAGGCAGAGAGAAGGAATTATTAGTGAGATGTATAGTGAAATAAAGGAAGTGTCGAGGAAACGCGTGCACTAGTGCACTTCACAAGCGGAAACCTTTAATGCCGCACGCTAACACCCACTAACATTAAGCAGTTTATTACATCGTTATTAATTGAACTCATAGTTAAGAGAAGTGTCATATAATTGATTGTATTATTATCGTATTAATTTCTCCTCAATTTTAGAATTGTATTATTTTTTTTTTAATTATCATCTCTTCTTTCATTATTTTAATATGTAAATTAATTGTGTTACATTTTTACTTTATCAAAATAATAGTTGTTTGTTGTAGTAATATTGACTTAGCTAAGTGGAGATTACAAAAGTTATATTACGGATTTTTTTTCACGAAAAAAGTTGTAAAAAATTACCAAATGTTTTCTCAGTTACAGAATCAGATTTTATGTATTTGTTTTATCCTTATTGGTCTTTGACCAATATTTTTAGTCTTCTTATTTTACGTAACCTTAGTCTTGAACAAACAGTTTTTATTAACTTTCTGTACATTGTACATTTACTAAATTTATTAAAATTGAATTTCTTAAAATGATTCAGTTAGTTATCTATTTTGTATATGTCAATATTTGTCTCTCTTTACGACTTTTATCTTTTACACATTCCTCTGTTACTTAATATATTTGTATCCTAATATAAGTTTTACAAATCGTCAGATAGGATTGCCATGTAGTCTGCAAACGATGCGACAATGACGTAATCCCGAGCAGGAAGGTCGGGCTGTGAAAATCGAATACAGAATGGGCTCCAGAACACAGCTGAGGAACTCTGTCGTATCGAATAATCCAGATAATCCTGGGTTAAATTTCTGTGAAAATAATTATTTTTTCTTTTAATCTGGTAACTTTATCGCCTGGAGCATTTTTGCTCGTACATTTAAAGTAAATATTAAGGTAATCCTCAATTTTGTTTTACTTATTTCCTAGATCAAACTACTTTTTTATAATCTTTATTTTTAAAGTGTTTTTCCGAACCGGACAGAATTTAATTTCTACATTTTCGATTAACTGTTTTACGTTTTTAATATTTTCTCATTAGCTAAACAATTTAGCTTTAACAATTTACCATTTGAAGTCGGCAAACAGCTTTTGCATACATTTAAAAAGTAAAATTATTCCTTTGTTCATATTATAACCTTTTACAAACAGTTAAAATATGTCAAATCGCCTTACTAATGTTTTATCTATTTCTGTCGTTAAGTTTTATCCAAATATATTGTTTTAATTACATCTGTTTAGATATTTTTCTGTGTATATAATGAATTAATATATTTAATCTCTAAAGCATAATATTCTATTCAAATTTTTAATGAAATTGTAATCACGAATAATATAAAAATTTCTATTTTAATTATTGATAATTCTTTTTATAAATTTAATTTTTCAGACTTTTAAATATTAAAAAAAAGGATATCTTAACGTTAGTAACTAATTTATTATTGTTGTTAATTACAAAAGATAGCCTTTAAATAACTTTATTCAACCGACAGTAAAAAGACTCAATTAACCTTGACAGCTTTATTCATAGACATGTTTAAAGTTAGAATTTTAGACTCCGCTTTGATTAATAAATTGGAGTTTATATGGAACCGGCCTTTTTACACTTCTAAAAAGTTATTATGTGGAGGAGGATATATAACTCATCAAAAGACAGACTATTAGACTTTGGCTATGTGTAGATGTATTTATTTTTGGCCTACTTAATGAATGAATTCATTCATCTGTTTAAAAAAAAAAATAATTAATAATAAAGAATTTTAAAAATGTCAATAATATTAAATTGAATTAAATCTAAATATTTTTATTATTTATACTTATAAAATTAATTTTATACATTGAAAAGTTTTACTAATAAAATAATTAAACAAATAAACGTTTTTTAAATTATGCAAATATTTGATTTTGAAGAATACAATAAGAAGATTGCGTAAACTTTAAATAGTTACAATTTTTTTTTATATGAATAAAGGTTATGTTTTCAAGAACAGAAAAACTGTCAACCTGTCAATCATTAAATATAAATGTTTTAAATATATAACATTTAGATGATTACTTTTTATCCTTCTTTGCTAAACTTTTTCTACGAGTATACGCTACCCTTTATTAATTATTGAATTTTACTAATTTCTATCATTAATCTAATTATATATAATTGTTAACTGTACTTACAATTTCGTTTATGTAAATGTTATTTCTAAGGTTCGAGTCCTTATCCTGTATGTAGCTTTTATATAGTTTTTAAGTGGATTTAAATGCTAGACTGTGGATACCGGGGTTCTTTGGTGGTTTTCAATTATCCACACACATTTCAGGAGTGGTCGACCTGAGTCTGTTCCGGACTACTTGTTTACCCGTAGATTTACACTTACACTGCACTTCATCTGCAACTACGTCAGGCCTGGCAAGCCCCGGTAGCGGCAATTGCATTGGATTACACACACACACACACACACACACACTCGCTCTCTCTCTCTCTCTCGGCAAAACTGGCTGGAGAAAACAAAAAAATTTATAAATTAAAAGTAAAATAATTTTCTAACTAAAAAAAAGATAAATAATATATAGGTAAATTTTTATTTTAAAGATTTCATAAACATGATTAAATAACTCATAACTGAGTTATGAGAACAGGTATTACCGTTGACTGTAAAAATCTTTAGTCAGATAAATAGAAAGGTTGGAATAGTTTAAAATTGTGTGACAAGTAAGTTTGTCTAAAATTTTATTAATTACAATAATAAAAGAATAAATTTAAAAATATATATTTATCATTCATGGAGGATTAACACGAAGCTAAAAATTTTAAATTAGTATTGGATAAGAGGCAATGAAAAATTATGACTTGAAAATTATTTATACGTTTATCAATATATCATTATATAATAAATTAAAATATTTGTGTGTTTATTTCTCCCGATATTACTTAGAACTCAAAAGCAGACGGATCAATTTGAATGTTCCTTTTACAACTGAATTTATTGCCTAACTTTTATTAAATAAATATAAATATCTGTACTAAACGGTAATTAGAATAAACTGGGAAACAGTTATCTCTAAAGCTGTTTACATTCATTATTTGAAAATCTAAAACTGGATGGACATTTCGATTGTATGAGCAGTTATCAACGCATGATGATTGAAATAAGAATTTTGGTGTAGTTATATTGATTTCTATTAAGCGGTTCTGGATAGATAAATCTGCTAATTCTTGGAAAGTGGTGGAAAAACAGAAATAAATCGTTTACATTTTAAATTTGCGGTAAAATTAGCTTTGTTTGTTTAAAATAATTTTAAATTGTTCAGTGTTATAATTAGAACATCATTAAATATATTTAATAACCAGAAAGCTTTGCCTTATAAATATGATATCGTGTAACGTTTTTGATATAGATTTTTCCTTTTCATTATTCTTATAATTAGAAAACAGTAAAAGTAGCATTATTTAATGCTTACTAAAGTCAATTACAGTAAAAATTCTCGTTTCTCCGCTAATATAAGATTAATAATTCTAATACCATACATTTATAGCATTTTTGTTACTATTTTATTACTTTTTGACATTTTCTCAATGATTTTTTTTAATATTCTTAAAAAACTTGTCATAAAAATTTAACCAACCGTAAGGGAAGATGTTTCATTATATCATTTTTAATTTTTTCCCGTTAAATACAGATTTTATTAATATTAAACAGAGTACAAAGTACCGTCTCACATTTACTTAATTCATATGAATTTTATGAAGATAGGATAATAATTTCCGATATCTTCCCGATGGTTTTTCTTGGAATTGTCTGGTATAGTTTTTATGATATCAATAAACCAATACGGTGTTCAGAAAAATGAAATTATAAAATTGATCACATCATTTTCGGAAGTATTATGTTATATTTTTATTAGGAAATTTCTTGTAACCATACATTAATGAAAATAATTGTCAATTAAAAATGTTAAAACTATTTTACCGTTAGGAATTATTGGTAGCCAAAAATTTTGTTGTTGATTTTATGTAGTTTGTATTAATAATGAAGCCTAAATTTATTAAAATAAGATCAATGATCGTTCCCTAATTTAGTTTATTTTAAAGCGAATATTATTTCAATAATTAATAATAATAATTTTTCTTTTTGATAGCCTCAACAACTCTCCTAATAGCAATCCATCAGAACTCACTAGAGTTAAATTCTGGGAAGCTGCAATGATCCAGACAAGGAGAAGTGCAACAGAACAGTGTAAATCTTTGTTTATTTTACAAAAAAGCTAAAAACAAAGTTGTAATATTTTACTGGTATTTATTATTTATTTTTATATAGTGGAAAAAAAAGGATACATGAAAAAAGCTACCTAGATTTGTTTTTAGATTTTTTTTTCTTTGGGTAGGGGTAACTTATGATGAGGTTTTACTACAAAAAAAAAAAATTTTATCGGTAATATTTAATTCTTTTTCTGCCTCCCCACCTTAAAAATCATCTTTCAAGAATATCTTTTGATATTTTTACTTTCACTGTGTTAAAGGAAAGACTAAAAGAAACTAAATCAATGAAAATTGTGCAACCAATAAAAGGTTTCCTAAATTTTTTTGGGATGGGGAAATTAGATGAAATATTTTTGTAATATTATTATTAAAAGTTAAAATGAACCAAAAAAAGTTTTAAAAATTCAAAAAATCGATATTTTTTACTTCGATTGACTCCTCCAACATTGCTCCCAAGGCATTTTTTTGGTCACGTTCACTACTGCTACGTCTAGAAAAACGTAAAAATAAATTCGGTTAAAAGATACGCAATAATAAAAACATAGCTTTTTAATGTTTTGGGGAAGGGGGAATTTGGGGGCAAATTTAAGAAAAAAAATAATAACGTAAGCATGCAAGCATATATTGAGTTTAATATAAAGTGAGAATATGTTGGCAAAATTTTGAGAAAATGGACCCCAAAAACTAACTACCTCCTTGGAGACATTGGCCCCAAAAATTTACAATCAAATTGTTACCTTACATATACAAATATCTGTACAAAATTTAATCAAAATCAGTGTATCCAGTCAAAAGTTATTAAAATTCAACAACGCAAATACAGATACATACGAACATTAACGCTTACTTTTTTTTTTGTTTTTTGGAGTCCCAAGGTCATGAAACGTAGAGAAATACAAAAAACGTGTATCCTATTTCTTCATTGATGATATCACGAAATTCGTTAGAACAGTTTTATTTACAATACAGAAATTTTTGTTTTTTGAGCGAAAGAAATATCAAATCCATTGTAATTTTTTTGGATCATACTTTCTTTCTTGCAGCAAGCAGTTGAACTGTGATGCCAGGAAATTAAAAACAAATACCAGAGCTAAGACCTTGGTCAAATTAACGAAACAACGTTTAATAATTGTAAGAAAATACAACTTCCTGATATAATTGTCAATCACGCAGGGAATTAAGATTTCAGAAACTACATTGGGGCCTTATAAGGTCCAAAAGACAGTTCACCAAAATGCCAAAATTGAAAAAAAGCTTATATTAAATTAGAAATGTAGTTTCTATAATCCCATATTCGAGTGTAGTAATCTAGCATTGGCCTAACCATTGGCTTATAAGATGAAGGATCGATCAAACATCTTCACATAAGCTACACCCTTATGTGACACTTTAAAAACAGTCTAAAGCCTTTCTTTGCTTTGATTGCTGTTCATTAAACAATTGTTTGCAATCAAATAAAACACCCATACACGTAACTGCATCTTCTCTACTTATTCTACACTGACCAATCTTATAGAAATATTTAACTTTTACACGTAACGTTATCAAGGTTGAGGGGCATTCTATTAACAATAGACCACTGATGTATTTATTTACATCATTCTCAAAAATCAATTGATCATCTTCAAAATTCATCTTAGCGCAAATTTTTAAATCTGCAAAAAAAACCTTTAAAGGAAAAAAGGTGGTAATGTCATTTCTGTAAAGAACAATGTAAATTATATAAATAATAATTAACTCATTATTAAACTGTTTAATTATTCTACTGATAAAAGAAAGATGTAGTTCTATATGGCAGAAAAAAAAAACTTATAGAGCCAGTAAAGTTTTGAATAGTTTTATATAAAAGAATGGATAAAGAAAAAGGCAGAAAAATGAGAAGTGAGAAAATATTGAAAAAAAAGAAGAAAAAGCAGTATTTCATGAAGATTATAAGGAAGAAAAAACATCTTAGTTTGAACATATCCTTCGCAGATTTTGGTTTGTAGAAATGAAGTTGTCTACAGGTCGGAATTATCAAAGGAAAAATAGAAGGAAGAGGAATAACTGGGTACTTACTGACAGGAAAGGAAGAAGGTATAACGAAATAAAGAATACGCTCAGTATGCTGGAAATCCAGATCTAACCTGTTGAAAGACAGATTTATCAAAAATTAAGAAGAAAATTCCTAAAAGATCATTATATCTAAGAAATTATTTTCAAATAACCGTTATGAAAAATATTCTGCTTCAAATTAATTAAACATGTACCTATTTTGACCAGATTCATGCTCTTATTAACTGTGAAATTTAATCTTTGGATTCAAATAAGGTTAATGTCTCAGAAATGGGGGCCTACTTCTGGATATGACTAAATGCAGAAATGATTTATTTTCTGTTATGGAAAACAAATAACTGTGGTAAAAATAAAAAAAAGTTATGGTTAAGAAAAGTTAAAAATATTTTTCCTTCAAACAGAGTTCACAGTTGACGCAATTTGTTACAATCTTCTCAAAAACCTTTTAATTCCTTTTCAAATAACGCCATGAATAATATCTTGAAATTTTTATGGACTTAATAAAGGGTAATATTTCTTTATTTGTTATTTTTATTGAAGAAATTTACAAGTTTGCACAAGAGATACCAATACCTGGAAGTTTCTACTGCAGCTTCAAAACTAAGAAAATCTTTTCTCACAAAAATTTTCGTAAAAAAACTGATGTTGAAATAATTGCAATTGCTGTTTTTAAGAGTACATCTTAGAAACAGCAATTGCAATTATTATTTTTAACAAATGGTAAGTTAAAAAATTCTGGGGGCGCTAGAAAAATTTTGATTCTCAATATGGGCGGTGGGGCGAAAAATTTTGAGAATCAACGGTCTACAGCATATACGTATCAGAGCTTCTACGTCAAAAACGAGGGAAATGTTGGAGGAACTGCACTAATTTTGACAAATATTTTTTTATATATATATATTTTTTTATAACGGTACTAAAAACAAACAGAAATAACTAAAAACCGATATCATACGTTCATTCTTTTCGAAAAATGATGAAATTATGTAATTTTGAAAAAATGTATCAGTTTGTGAAAGTGTAAATTCTTTTATTTCCCAAGTACTACTGCCCCCAGTTCGATGAATCTTTTTTCAATTTTTTTTATAGAAAAAACTTCTGTTTACATATGCAATATTGTTATAATTACCGGGTGCAAAGCCGCGAGTAATAGCTAGTATTTATGTATATATATATATATAATGTTTTGTTTAAGCAATTAATATTCGTTGTTTCAGAATCGAATTTAATATAATAAATTTGTTTTAAAGTGTAAAAAAAAGTAGATTCCAAATTAATTCACTCAAATAATTTATAGGCATTAAAGTAATCATTAACCAAGCGTATACGAGTATTTCGCTGTTTGAGGTAAGAGGAATAGATCGAAATGATATTTATGTTTTTTAATATTTAGGACAAAACTTCGAAGCCAGTTATGTCAAGTTGACTTTTGTCAATATTACTGAATAAATTCTCATTGCAGTTATCATTAAAGTCCATTAAATCTTCTATCATTTTGCTTCAAAGACCGCAGTCACTTTAAGAAAAAAAAGCCATTCCAATATACTCTGAATTGCACCACATCTTCCATTTTATCCGCTAATAATTTGTTGAGTGATATTTCACTCTCTTCACATCTAGGACTGGCTATAGAAAACATCATTATAGAAAAAAAGATTTTTTTTCTCATGAATCAGATTCTTTAAAGCATTTCTCACGACACATCATAATGTCTATCTAAATGCAGATATTTAATTATTTAAGACACCTACACCCTGTTTACTGAAAGTTTTGGTTATAATGAATATTATTCTGATAAAATATTAGTGTTTTCTGCTTTAAAAAATATTACGTAACAGCAATTTAAAAAAAAACTTGGTAAAGTACAAATTAATGCCCCCTTTATAAAAAAATACGTTACTGAATAAAAAACTGAATAAAATACGTTATAAAAAATTGTCTCAACTGAAGCAATTTTCAACATGGAAAAAGAAAAAAAATTTTGTCAGTCTATTTAACGAAAAATCGTTACATATTTATTAATTTTTACTTATATCTCAGAAACGGTTGAAAATCTATATAATAGCGTTCATTTTTTTTAACAGGAAAAAAATTGTTAAAAGTAAAATATTTGTTTCTTAGAGCTAGCATAATGCTAAGAATGATCTTTAATAAACACTACTTTAGTTGAAGAACAACCAGTTTTTTTCGCATAAAAAACTCTTTTTTGCGAAATTTTTTTTTACGAAAATTTCTGGAGTTATACCTGTGAGTGCCTTACTATGTCTAAGTGTGTCCCACCTATTGCACTCAAAAAAGGTGTGCTCAGCATCATCTATCTCGTTGCAGTAGTTGCAAATTGGCTCTTCTCTCTTGCCTATTTTGTGCAGGTAGTTATTGAAGGAACCATGTCCTGTAAAAAACTGCGATAGGTGATGATCAACCTCACCAAATCTTCTCGACAACCATGGCTTGATGTTGGGGATGAGGGTTCTTGTCCATCGACCCACAGCTTCCTGCGACCATCTTTCCTGCCAGATATTATAAACGGCATCCCTGACCTCTTGTTCTGGCTTGCCTTGTGCCCTCTCCACCCTCTTTTTTGCGATTAGGTCAATAATATTTAATCATATTTGGCAGAATTTTTATTAAAATTGCTTTCTCTTTAAAAAAATTGCCGTTTCCTCTTTAAAGTGGAATATTTCGGCTCAGAAAAATCGTAGAGAGATACAAAAACACATATTAAAGCTAAAGTCTTAAGCTTTTAAACGATTTTAATGCAGTTTTCTGAAAAAAAATTGGTTTTTCCCATGCGCTTGGTCAAACATGGAAAAACTTTCAAATTTTTACAACTTTTCTTCGCACAGATTTTTTTTTAATTTGATGATTTTTGAAATCTGATGTATATTTTCAAAAAGTAGAATATTAAAATTTAATTTATTTTTTATTAGTCTCTCTAAGCCTCTTGGTTGCAAAGTTAAAGTAGCTTGAATACAATAATTTTATCACAAAATATTTTTGTACTAGTGTATTTGATTTTAGTTGAAATACCAGTAAAACATAATTGTTGCCTTTTTTTTTTTTAATCAGCCATCACCTTCCTAGACCGCCTGATCATCCCCAATTTTCTGTGGGCCTTCTACCGCCCCCTCAAAACTCCCAGCGACCACAAGAGGGCATTATCGCCCCCTTTGAGAATGAATGCTGTAGACGAAGCTCCCGTTGTTTGGGTGTTTCCAATGCACGGGAAGCTTTTCTTTTTGGCTGCAGGAACTTTCTAACCAATACTCTTTCTTTTTTCAGTAGCATTTCGATATGTTTGAAGGGTACAGAATTTAAAGTTCCAAAGCAAAATTTTCAAAATTCAGCGTCCTTTTAAGAACAATTACATTCCCAATATTATTAATTTTAAAGTTCTAATTGTCCTTCTATTCGAAAATAATTTTTTTCAAAAATCACCGATTTCCGTAGTAATAAGTTTCTTTTCTTACTATACTTTTGTGAAGTTAATCGCAAAATTTGTGTTTGGTTAGACATTACATTGTGGGATCGGAAAGATTGGGGTGGGAATATACTCGTAGTTGTTCAAAATGAAATGTAGACTAAAATGTAGAATGAATTTTCCTCTTATTTGGATCTGTAAGTGTGCAAAATTTCATCACGATCGGAATAAAACGGTAGATCTGTGTAAAAGACAAACGGACATACAAACATTCTTCTTTTATATATATAAAAAAGAAGTAGGAGAAGAAGAAGATAGATATATAAAATAATCATTCATTTATAATAATTATGGTTAGTTTCAATAACTCAAATAATTTAAATTCTTTGATTAACTGTAATCGCGTTCAAAAAGCGTTAAAAAAGTCAATACGAATCAAGGTAGCCTTAACTATATGAAGGATTACTCCATTAAAAGTTTCATACCTACCGAAAATTTTATATTTGAAACTTATTTAAAACTTTTAACTGCTTCTGAACTAAGAACTTTTAAATATAGTTGAAACTTTTATTTTTTGATTATACAAAATGTGGATAATATTTTGCTTATTTGCTTGTTATAATTTTAATTATCAGTTTAATCTTATCTTTACTACATTAGTGTGATAGAAACAACATTTTAATTATGACATTAATTTATTTTAATCAGGAATATGAGATAAATCTCTATTTCTCTGGTATCAAAAACACTTTCTTGATACAAAAATACTATGCTTTTATATTCAAAGATTGCCTAAGCGTCTTTTGTATTTGACTATTTATTAGTTCTTCCTTTGTTATTTTAATGAAACTATTTAATGAAGAATTGAATTTTTCCACACTTAAACTGGATATTTATTTTTTGCTCTTTACAGCCTTTTATAGACTATACTAAATATAAATGATTTTTTCAGCCACTTTTTTTCCCTCTCCAGTATATCCTCATCCTCTTGGATTGAGCTTTTTTTGTCCTTCTGATTAGTGTTCGGTCCTATTTTTTTTTTCTTTGATCAGTCATGGAACCTCTTTCATACTCTGGACTGTATATTTCTGGACCCGTATTTCTGTCTCTTGTTCATCACTTCCGGTTGTAAGTTGTGTTCTGTAATATTCTTGAATACCTCCTTACACCAGTTTACAAAAAAACAATCATAGACTATAGCTTTTGACGGAGTCGTGCTAAAAATATATAATTCAACCTTGTAATATTTATGTATTTTTTATCGTTACATATATAAGTAATTACAGTAAATAATTATTTTTAACTTATATATACATACATATAAATATTTTTTTGTTTCAGGTGTTGGAAGTGGTAGCTCTAGTGGCAGGGGAATTTTTGTTATGGAAAGTTGGCAATTCATTTTATTGTCAGTATCAACTTTATTTTTCAGCAGATAGTATCAAGCTTAAAAACTATATAATACGCATAAAACATTGCGGTCTAATAATATTATTATTCTGTAAAGACTATTTGTACTTGGCTGTGCAAGTTCAGTGTTGCCAACTATAAATAAAGAAAAATAATTTATAATAAAAGAATGGCTTATTAAAATTTTTAATTATTATTTTCGTCTAAATATTTTAAGTCTATTTTTTACATATTTTATTTAACTGAGAGGTTGAGTAAATTTTTATTACGTTAATAATTGATGATTAGGGTTTTGGTTGGTCATCTTATACCATTAATTTAAGAAAAGATAGGTTTTATTTTGTTTTATTACATAAGCTAATTACAAAATCCAATTCTTAGAAGGTAATGTTATGTTTTAAAAATTAGTTAAAAGTAATATGAAAAATAGGTTTTTATCCACCAAAATCCATTTGAAAAACTTAAATTCAGTCAGAGAAACAATTAAAATATTTTTTACCGTGAAAAAACCAAATAATTTTTAAAAATATGATGACTTTAATATTTTACACGTTACGTAACGTATGAATACACCTTACTTTTAATTTCAGATTTTTTATATTAACAGAAGTAATTAAAGTTTAAAAACAAATGATGATAAAATTGAATTATTTTTGTTTTATTTTAAATAAGAGAATTAACGTAATAAAATGTTCCTTATTATTACATCTCGTATGTTTTACTTAAAAAAATGTATGTATTTTACGAAAAACATGGAATTACATTTTAATGTACATGAATTAAATTCTTTAACACTAAGTGTTCTGTAATAAATTTACTTTGTTTTGTAGTCTTGTAAAGAAATCACGAGATGAAAATTATATAAATTATGTTACAAAATTAACATTTTAATATACCACAATAATTTAATAATTTGATGTTTTGAATTAAATTAATTCAGTACACAATTTTAATTGTACTGGGAAAGTAAGACATCCCCCCCTTACCGCTAAAAATACGCTATAAATTAGACATATTGAACAGGCGCCAAATACGAAACAGTGTCTTCGGACAATTCACAATGTTGACGTCCCAGTGCCCAGATCGCATTCTTATAAGGTACGTATCAGGTCTACAAAATCTAAACCTGGAAAAAAAGGATGCAGGATAAGTAAAACTGGATAATATGAAAAGACAAAATATCCAAAGGACATATCACAACATACGGCAATTTAACTCCACCCATAGACCTGTGGATTGATCGTAAAATTTTAACTTAGAATAGAAGCAGCACATTTATTATAAAATATTTTGTAATTAACTACTGAAACGTACACTACAGACACGTTAAAGATTTGTTTAGTAACACAAAGAAAACATTTTTAATAAATTTTAGATATTACTTTGCACAAAATAATTTTCTTAAGTAAATTGAACAAAAAATATATAAATGGAATATGTAAGGTGCACTTTTTTTATTTTTAATTATACAAGAAAAGAGGATTGGTCATCTTTATTATTATCCAATTATAATGGATTTTTGAAAACGAAGAAATCGCAGTTTTTTGCAATGTAACTAACCTTTTATACTAAGAAAACAATATCACAAAAACTGAGCAGTAATATTTTAGCATTTTATTCACAGAATTAATGTTATTTTTGAGATAGCATTATAAATACTTTATATTCGTACTAATAAAAAAAAAAAGAAAAAGCAATCGCTTATATTTTTACAATGCCGTTAATTATAATGTAATTTATATAAATATTTTTAAAATAAAATACTTATCGACTTAAAATATTTCATCCGTTAAAAATTATCTGAAATATACAGATTCTGATCCATAAAGAAAACTCTAAATCTAACATTACAAGCTTTGGAATTGCTTATAAAATTTTTAAAAGCTTGTATACAGTAGTAATTAAAAAGTGAGTTACCAAGATAAAAAATTGATTGCAGTATCATTGTTGTAAAATGTGGTTTTATTTTTCAAAATATTGTATCATCCATTTCTTCTCCTTTAGAATTAATTCTGGGTAAATTTAAGTATTTTTAATCCTTTCTTTATTCTAATTCATTATATTTTTAAAGATATTTTACTAACATTTAAGAAAAAAAGATTATGTAATTTTAAGATTGTACAAAAAAAAATTTACTATTGGTTGAAATTTTCCCCCTCTCTGTAATATTGCAGTCACATTGTTTCTAATATTATTTGGAATTAAGATTACAGTGTGTATGTAAAAATTTACTGTTGGAATATTTTAAGAATATGAAAATATTTTTTATATTCACTGACATTTGAAATTAATTGTTGTTACCTTCCTGATGAAAACTCAGAATACGATGAATTGAAGATTTATAATAATAAACTAGTAAATGTTTTATAATTACATTCTAGTAATATGAAAACCTATAATAATATAAACGGGTTCAATAATTTGATAGTTTTTTTTTATTTTTAATTTTTATGAACTAAAGAAAAATGAAGTCGTTTTTGAATAAAAAGCGTTTATATGTGAGTGTATGTTAATGAAAGTTTTGTATGGTATTCTGTTTAAAAAACGTAAAAAACAGATGTTATTTATTAGTCCTGTAAAATTTTTTCCACTCGGTTAATTGTTTAGTTGATGTTTCAGAATTGACAAATCGATTTGTTCTGGTCTTTGTAAAATTGTAACGTTTAGCTTAACTCAGCAGTTTTCAAAATCATTTTTGAAATAACATGATGTAACTATAACATGAGACCAGTTAAAAATAAACCATAGTATTATTCAAATTATTACTTTTTTTAAATTTTTAAATAGAAAAAAATTTTAATGAGCCATAATCTATGAAATATAATCATAAGAGCGTTATGTACAGGTAAATAAATGTATGTTATATATATGTATATGGATATATATAATAACTAATAGTGTTGTAAAAATAACGAATAAATATTAAAAAAATATATATATTGGTCCCACTTGAACAACACAATACATAAATATCACTAATTTACAGTAATATTAATTGTTTCACACCTGGCTATATGTTAGCAATGTATAATAATAAATATGTTTAATAATAATAAAAATATTAGTTAAGAAATATATAAATAAATAAAAATTTAGAAATAATTATTTATGAATTTTAACAGTAAATATATTGATAAAGTATTATATAAAAATAAATGGAAAAATATCATTTATTTGTATAGCGTTGTATTGTTGTTATGTTTATTAAAAATATAATAATAAATATAAAAAAATATAAACAAATAATGAATAAAAATTATTTGTGTTATATTTTATAAATGTATATAAAAACATACATAAATATGCATTAAATTAGATGTATTATGATTAAAAATAATAACACGTTTAATTCTGTAAGTTTTTTTGTAATATATATATTTTTTCTAATTTATTAATTTTCTTTTAAATATTTTCCATAAAAAAATGCGTTTAAAACTATTTTTGTACAGCATGTTCTGATTAAATTTTATTTTTTCCTTTTTATAAAATATATATATTATATCCTACTGTATAAATAATTTAACTGTAATCTGTCATCAACAAAAGAACCATCGCAGAAATAGTATTACATTCATGTTTCCCTCATTACACATGTTGTTAGTGTGATGGCGATGAGGACTAAACAAGAGATGATCAGCTATAAAACATCTCGTAAAAATATTTGTGTTTAAAATTTGTTTAAAAATATTTGTTATCTAAAAATTAATTTTAGATTATCAGTAGTAAAAAATTATTCGCTATTTAAAAAATACTTACGGGATTCTGTTTTTAAAAGCAATTAATTTGTCGTAACTAAAGTTGAAAAACGTTTTCATTAATTTAAAAAAAAATGAAGTATGGATAATTTTTGTAGCTAGTGTTAATAAGTTTGTGAAAGAATAGAGCAGGAAGGAGTAGTCTGTCGTCATATGTAGGTACGCGTATCATCTAGTTGGAGGTGATCCTTTGTGAGTTATCACACATAAAAAAAAGGATTTTACTATTTCAGTTTTTAATTAAATTACGTCCAAAATTTATCATTAATATTATAATTTATACACATACACATTCTGTATCACGCAGTTCTCCCGGAACTTTCATAAGCTATTCTACTCGTGAACTCACCAGTATGGTATTCTGGAGGAATTTTCCTGCAAGAATTTTTTTCTTTTCTTTATGGAAAAAGGTTTAGAATATTCCAAAACGCAAACAACAGACACCTGGAGAATTATAGCTATTCTTTATAAGCAAACAAAAATCCATATTACAGATATAGAAATCTAAAGGTTACGAAAGAGATGTCTCATAAAGCCTGTAAGAACAAGCCTTACCCGTCATTGACGAAGTAAAATAACATAGAAAAGAAAATTGGCATCTGAATTTTAAGTCTATTCTAAATCACAACCTTTTAATATCTTATCAATATTTATTAATTTCTCTTTCTTACTTTTTCTTAATTTTTGTTTAATATTCTTATTATTATGTTTTATTATACTTATAATACAGCTTAATATTTATCTATAGTTAGAGATATTTTACTAACCTTCACTTGCCTAAAAATTCATTTTCACACGAAATCAAATACCATGTATAGTTTCCAAAGTTGCTCATTTATTTTTAAATTTAGTTATTAATGGAGATAAGAATAAAACAAAATATTTTATATTTTCTAAATAAAATACAAATACAACATTTGTGAAGAAAAAAATTATAAATTCATCTTTTTTTGTTTAGGCCAATTATTGACCACGCAAATATCATTTCTTCTGGTTTCTTTCTCTTTTCTCCCAATTTTCTTTTATTCTTTCCGTGAGTTTGGTCTTTCTGTCTTCCAACCACTTCAGTTTGGTATGATTCTTCTTTACCTTCCTTACCGTTTCAAACTCAACTTTTATGTATTTTTTATTTGAATATCTTTCATTCCTGTTCTTGGATCCCTAAGTTCTATAACTCTTTCTACATTTGTTGTAGGTATCTATCATTGCTCTTTTGTCCCCAAAAGGTTTAATTAATTTTTATCTAGTATCTGTTCGTTCGTTCTTTAGATATGGCCCAGAAATCTCAGTCTCTTTCTTCGTACAGTTTTTCGAAATCCTCATTTCTTCATTCACTTCTTGGTCGGATTTCAGTGTGTATCCTTCTGTTGTTTTCCTGGGACCTAGGATTGTTCTCAGCCTTCTTTTATCTATTATCTTTAAAGGAACGGTAAGGTGTAATGCTTTACTTCCGTATAGAACCACTGGTCTCGCCATTGTGACGTAATATCTGAGTTTCACCATTTTTGAAAGAATCTTTTTATCGTAGATGTCTTTGGTCAGGAGATGAAATTTATCCAGTTTGTTTATTTACTGTTCAATGCCTAGTCTGACCATATTGTTTTATTTTATTGTTTCTCCTAGATATTTGAAACTGGGTATCACTTCAAGATTTCCTTATACTACGCCAATTTTTATATCGGGGTAGTTTTAAACGCTAAGCATTATTTCCGGATTTTTAAAAGGACATCTGCAGACCTGCTCTCGCAGCTAACTGCTTTAGATCCTCTACCTGTTAAATCATTTCTTCTTCTGTTTCTGCTAGCAAAGCCAGGTCATCCGCAAAGGCCAGACATCTGACTTTGGTTCCGCTGTTTTTGTCCTTTTTCCTTTTTAGTTACTTTCCCAGTACGTTTTTAGTATTTTGTCCTGATGAAGTTGATAAGAAGGGAATCCATCTCCTAATCCTAATCCTTATGAAAAACACTTTTATATCTTTTAATTTTTTAAACTAATCTCTATCTGTTAAGATAATTTTCATTAATCATCAGTAATTTATTGAGCTAAGTATATAGTTGATGTCATTAAAAAAACTTTTTAATTTCAAAGTTAGAATATAATTTGTCTCCTGCGAGCACTTAATTAGGTGTTGAGACGCAGTTATTATCTACAAAATACGGTTAGATCAACGATAATTTTGACGAAAATAAATTTAATTTTTTTTTTTTTTCAAATTATTAAGCACAAAGACTTTAAACAGAGGTTACTAATAAATTTGTTTAAATTCTTAGGATTCAATTAAAGATTTTTGAAAAAGTTTAATAATTAATTAACTATACATAATAAATTAAAAAGATATATATCTTGGGACAGTAACTGAAAAGTGGAGGAGTAAAGAAAAGATTAAGACGAGAGTTGCAGTAGTAAAGGAAGCCTATTTTAGAAAGAAAAACCTACTCTGCAGCAACTTGTATCTAGATCTAAACCTGAGGTAGAGATTGGTAAAATGTTACGTTTGGAGTATACTTTTGTACGGTAGATACATGGATGCTGGAGAAAAAGGGAAAAGATAAGATTTTGAGATGTGAGGCTGGAGAAGATAAAACAGGACGATAGAGTAAATAATTTAGAAGTATTAAGAAGAATAAATGAAGATAAAACTACCAGAAGGAGGAAAGGAAATCGAATCAGGCATATAATTAGAGGAAAAGGAATAATAAATACAATTCTTTAAGGCTCCGTTGAAGGTGAAAAAAGAAGAGAAAGGAAGAGGTTGAAGTTAATAAATGGCATAAAAGGTACTGAAAATTATGATGAGGCGAAAAGAAAAACATGGGACAGAAAAAGATGGAGATAACAGTGGTGCCAGATCCTGCCAGCAGGCAGAACGTCACATTATTATGACAATAAAGTAACATTAGCATTTGAACATATCAAGATTTCATAATTTTTAATTAAAAATGTTAATTACATGGTTGTCTTATAGAGTTCTGGATCTAAACATTAGAAGTACTGTTCATTATTGGTCTTTCTTTATAAATAATTTATTTCCCTATTTCCAACTGTAACAGAGTAAATTTTAAAATAGATAATATGTATTACATTATTGTGCTAATATTAAGATTGAAGCTGATCAAAATGTAATGCCGACGATACGCAAAGTATCACCGCTGTAGAACTAAATAGAACATTATTATAATAGAATCCAAATAACTAACTCAATCTTATAAGTAAATTAAAATGTTGACTGCAATTTATTAACTCTATGAAGCATAATTCATTAAAGCAACATATATATATATATATATATATATATATATATATATACATAATTATTTTCACATTAACTGGTTTCAATTATATACACCGTATATTATTGCTATTAGATTAACTTATCATTTATTATTTTCTAATTTTGTTATATATTTTATAACTTTTTATTACCGATGCAATCATAATCGGGTGTAATATAAAAACATGCTATCATATATTATCATTATTTTGATAATGTTAGAAAACAAAACATATTTAATATTAAAGAATTAGGCTACAAATAACATTTTGTAAAAATTGTTGTGAATTCATATAAGCAAAAATTGTATTTACGTAATTATGGTGTATTATTTATAAAATATAATTTATGTAATCTTATTTATTAAATAAATAATTATTGTAATAAATTACTTAGTAAGATAACAAAATTTATTAATAATAAAATATGTTCATGAAAAGAGAACATTTTATAATTAATTTTTAAAAGATTGTAAAATAATTATGTAGCCTAGGTTAATATTATGAAAGTATTACCATATTTTTTTTTCTTTTATAAATTATTTAATCTTTATAACTCAATTTTCTTTATTTATAATAAAGCTGAATAACTCAAATTTTAATATTTATAGTTGCAAAATCAAATTAATTTCTACAAGAGGCACATATATTAAAATGTAGCTTTCCTAAACAATTTAATTTAATTTCTTATAGAAAATGTATAATAATAAAATGATATTATATAGGTTAAAAAAATTCCCTCCACCTTTTGCAGTTATTATGAAGCGAGTTATTTAATTTCAGGAGTATTAGCAAAGGTAGACGTGAACAGTGAAGATAGTTTACTTCTTTTTTCAATATTCATCTTATTTTATACACTTTCATTCTTTTTATTTTGTTGTATATATAGTTTAGTTTTTAATGGATTCTGTTTTACAAAATATTTTCCAAAATCATAATCACTAAAAATAAGCTATTTTAAATTTAATCAATAAAAAATAATATGTTTATGCTATTTTCAGTTCGTTAAAAATTCTTTAATGTTATATTAATCGTGATCCATTATGATTATACAAATATACGTATATTAGTTTTTGTATTTTATATATATAAAAAGGATCGTTTCTACAAGTAATTGTATTTTACCTTAACATTTTAAAGAGTATTTTTAATAATTTTTACAATAATTAAATCTTCTTTAAGTGTTTTATTTTTTCTTAAAAAATTCTCGCTTGTCCCTTGTGAAAAAATTTCCATGTATAAAATTAATAATTTTCTGATAGATTTTTCTGAAAAATACTTCAGACTGTATAATTGTATAAGTTTAGCTTCATTATAGGTTATTATTTTCAATATTTTTTATATCGAAACATAGATGATAGGAGAAGCAAGAATAAAAAATAAAAAATAGTGGATTATAAAATGTGGTATTACGAGAGGATGTTTGAAAAATGTCTTTAGACGAGTAAGGTAAAAGGGAAATTTGTAACGGAATTTTAAAACAATGAATTAACTACGAGTAGAATAGTAAAACGTTATTCAGATTCCAGGTTTTTAAGTTTTATTTGGTAATAGAGTGGAGAATAAAAGTGTAGAGGGTAAGGATTGTGGAGAAAAAACAGATTGAAATTAATAAAACAGATAAATTATGTAGAATAACTACATTGTAATAAAAGAGTAGAACAGAAAAGATAGGAAAGTTAACAGCAAATCAGTCAAATGATTAATGATAAAAAAAAGACTAACGAAAAAAAATGTTGACCTAAGTTTTACGATTAATTTAGAACAACGGAGTTTTACATTTAAATGTGATTTCCTAATAAAAATGATATATCAATGTTTCTAGTTTTGCAGTGAATTATAGTATTTCTCATTTCTGGTTTACAATGTATTATTTCTAGTTTTTGCAGTGAATTCTTTCAATAACGTAACTACAGCTACTAATTTGAAAGCCATCAAAAACTACTTTATACCAAACAAATTTTAATGTTACGCTAAATTTATTGATTTCGTATTGATTACGAAAAAGGTTGGACTTTATTTTATTTAATAGAGTACGAAAAATAAAATTGTTCCGTTTTATGTAGTAAAATTGAAAAAAAATAAAAGTAAAAATAAAAATAAATATATAATATAGTTAACAAATTGCTGCTTATGTAAATTCATATTTTATGTAATAAATCATTTTACCTTAAACGTAACAAAATTAAATAATATTATAAATGTTTATGACAAAATTTATTCCTGTATTATTCAAAGTTGAATGGTGGAAGATGGGAGAGGCTAGGTCAAGTTAAATTACCGTCACCAAACTGCAGTATGGCAATAGATTGCATCCCACCATTCACTCAACCTTTCCTCATCATCTCAAACAGTAATTATCCTGCTTTATAATATGTTTATTATTGTATTGAAGAGTTTAATTCGTGCAGTTGCTGATAGAGTATATAGTACCGTCCAAAATGACTCCTAAATGCCATGATACATGTTAAGATTTCAGCAATTTTCCTTTTTTCTTTTTTCATTTGTTAACGATGTTGTGGAGACATACCATTTGTGTACCTCCTACAAGCGGGAGAGTGCCGGACTCGCACTGATTCGGCTAGATGTTGATATTAGGAGCTTATGTGTGCCCGCACCCTACCGACTAAAACTCCTACTTCACCGTTACTGCCCGCCCGAGGTATGATCCGCAGTTAAGCAATACGAGACCCCGGGGGTGCCTTTGAGCTCGGGGATCAAGAGTCCGCATGCCTCATTACCATCGCCCATCCACGCAAGCGCGGACGAACGACGGCTCCGCAGAGGGCTGTGTACCGCCCCGTCGTTCTCCGGTCAATTCTTCACCTGTATTTAGGGCTTCATTCTCTTTAACTCTCTTTTATCTGTTTTCTCTTTGGTCCCGTATTCCTCTGTTTTCTTATTTCATCAGTTTATGACTTTGCTAGAACATGTTCTCAGGACTTCTTTATTTTTCCTCTCTTCTCTCATCTTTCTTTTCACCTGTTTCTCTCACTTCTTTGCTTTCTCTTAATAAATTAGTTTATACCTTTAAAGGTGCCTGCATCTGTACTCTGTTTTAGTTTAAATGTCACCCTAACGACCCATCCAGTCCCCGGCCGCTCATTGGAACCGATACACCAAGGCATGCCGGCCCTCACGACCGGGACTGTCCACCCTGCCCTATCATAAACTCCTTGAGCGGTCCTCTGAATTCTTAGCAATTTTACTTAGATTAAAAATAGTGGTTTGCTTCTGTGACCCTTTTTAAATGAATTAATGTATCTCTACAAAATTCTGCTATGCGGAAGGAAGAAGCAGAGATAATAACTTCACATTCTTTAATTTCTACTTCTTGAAAAGTAATCATTCACCATACTTAACATTAAAATAAATGTTAAAGAAATTTTATAGTTACGAGTAATTTGCCGAACTATATATGTCCAGATATTTAGGGTTTGACAATAAATTTTCAAATACATTTACTGCAAAACATAAATATAAAAGCTCATATATTGTAAGACTGAAATAATTAAAAAGTATTAAATCAAAAACTTAGAAAAAAAAATTATCTGAAATTCGAAAGACAAAAAATTGGTTTTATTAGTTAAAAAATATTTACTTTCTTAAAAACAGCTTATAACCAAATATAGTAATAAGTAATAATAAATTTAACCGCATACTGCTTTTTAAAAAACCTCCTACTTGTCTGATCCCAGATGTCATACAATGTTTTATATATTTAATATGATAAGTTTTTTTCTCTTTCATGGAATAAATCATTTAATTAAAGCTGTATATAATTAATTTTAATGTTGTGAGAATTTAAATAAACATGCAGACTTGAGTATATTCCAGACATGTTACTTCAGTTTTTTTTTTTAAAGTAAAAAAAAATATGAAATTAATAAAGAATTATAAATAAATAAACAAAACACGATAAATAAATTGAGCTTGTTGTAATTTATGCATTGGAAAAAGCAATTTCCTAGGGTTTAATAAGTTGCAATTCTACCCGTTACCATTTTCTGATGACATTCGTCAATTGTACGAATGGAAGAGTGGTAATGTTGGATTGTTTCTATGATCATAGCCGTGTTGCCAATAAAAGTAACCTGAGCTAGTTCATCTCCAAACACTTAACGCTATTCAAATTCGTGTAATTCAAGAGTTTTATTTTGAATTAACAATTTATACTAAATCAAAAACCTTAATTAATTATTTTTATGTATAAGCAATCTACTTTTTCAATATTTCATTACTGATATTTTCTTTGGCATATTTAAGCCTAACAAGAGTTATTACCGATGTAATATTAGACCATTCAGTTATATTGGAATGAAATGTAATAACCTATTTATGGATATTTTTATGTGTATTTTATATATATATATATATATATATATATATGTTTTTTATTTTAGTGAAATCTTACGCACCAAAATAATTTATTTTCCATATTTTATAATAAAAAACTATGTATATGTAGTAATATGTGTTTATAAAAATTACTAATAATGTTATAATCCTTTTAGTAAAAGTAAATGGTTAAAAATGGGATTAGAAAGTTAATAAATACATATGCATTACAAATATCTATGTATACCAAAATAATGTTGATTTCTTTTTTTATTCATAGTTAAAATAATAATTTATATTATTACAGATTAAAAATTAAATTAGTTAAAATGATATTTTAAGATTTATATAATTATTTTTTTTTAATATATTATTTCATTATAAATTCTATTTTGTGTTAAGTGATCATTATTTAATTCTGTTACCTGCTATTAATTTAAAAACTATTTAATCTAGATTTTTATGATGTTAAAATATTGTATAATTAAATGTTTATACGTAAATATTTGTTTTATTTATTTATTTGCATACAATCATTTACACTAAAAATGTTATCTTTTATTCATTCTATAAAAAAAAATATATATGTAATATTGGTAAACTGTCCAATACCTAATATATTTTGTTCCATTTTATATATATATATATATATATATATATATATATATATATATATATATGCACTATATATACAAAGTGTTTATTTTAATCACCATCAGAGCATCAGAGGTAGTGTTACACGATAGTGTAAAGTCTTTCTTATGCTCTTTCCCATAGTATGCGAGATAAATGGCCTGGAACATAAATATTCCAGTAATATTGTATGACCTTCAAAAATGTGTAACTCTTATAACACTATCACCCGTATAATACTACCTCTGATAGCCATATATTTTACAAAAAAAGATCCCAGGTCATATGTGTGACGACATATTTTAATGTAAAATGTTTTGATCTTTTCATTAGTGGGAGTCAAAAATAGGTCATTCAGTTTGAAAAAAAAATTGTGTTAACCTTGAAATAAAGGCAAGGTTAAATCCAAGGTCACCATGAGATGTGTACCTCTAATCTGATTCATTTTTTTGTATTGTGCGTAGTTTACGATAACATTTGCTGGGGCGATTAAAATAGAACACATATATATATATATATATATATATATATATATATATATATATATATATACATAAGTTAAGTTCGTGACTCAACGTCCTGTTTTTATAAAAACAGAAACTTTATTTATACAATTAACGTTACTACAATTAGTAAACATGTAATCATAAATAACTAACTAATATCATTATTGAGTTCGTGCTCAATGATGAATTAAACAGGATGAAGCAATATCGAACAAATCCACTGTTGTTCGTCTTTACATCATGAAAGCTACTGCAATGGACTCCAGTAAATATCCATAAGCAATGGAAAAGTAATGCAGGACTTTAATAGTACGATGTGTATCGAACGAGTCTTCTTTAGTGATTTTACCCCATGACTTTAATAATTCTTCTGTACACTTGGAACAAGATGCAAACAGGATGCACCTGTATTGCATTCCATCACAAGGTGGATTTCTTAGTATTATTTTTTTCGATGAGTTGGAGAAACCCCATCTACGGGCAGAGTGTCGGGCTCGCTAACGGGTTCCGCAAGATGTTGTTAAAGTGCGTATGTGTGCCTCCGCCCTACCGACTAAACCTTCTATCTCACCCATTCTTCACTCCCGGAGCCAGACCTGCAGTTATGCATTACACAGTCCTGGGAGGTGCCTTCGAGCTCAGCGGATCCAGAGTCCCCGTGCATCAACACTGCCGCTCATCCATGCAAGCACGGACGAACGACGGATCCGTAGGAGGCTGTTCTTCACCCCCTCCCTCACTAGTCCGTATCTTCACCAGAGCACAGGTCTTAACTTGTACTTTCTAATCCTCCTGGGACGTCAGTTTCCTACCTCATTCTACACTTCGCCCCAGAGCCTGATGTCTTCCTCCGTCGTTCTGATGACTTCGAACACAAAAAAATTGCTACAGCATCCAATTCAGGTTTACCCATCAAAATGTGTTCCGTGCACTTATCTGGGGTCAGTTCTTCGAGATTATAACACTATCTGATCCCATCTATGACATACAAAAAGTGTATGTTCCGGAGTATCATACATTCCACAATAAAAACACCCCAGGGACCCACTCCGGCGAAACCTGAATAGGTATTCCAAAACTACTATTGGCTGTTGCCAATTGCCTCTATCATTAATTTGCTCTATCATTTTACTATGTTGAATCCTCCTCGGGAGATTAGCCCAGATACGCTTATGGAGGCACTAGAGGTGGCATGTGTACGGGGAAGGCTACCAGTGGGAAGTGTCTCCGAGAAGTGTCCGAGAGGAGGACTTGTTGTCCGAGAGGAGTTGGGCGAGGTAGAAATTCACTTCGCCGTGCCCCTTCCGGATCCACGGTTCAACTCTCGGAATCAGCCGCCTAGTCCACGCAGGCTTAATGTGTGGAGCACGTTCCCATTCTCTTTGCCATTCCTCAAGGGCAAGTTTACTGGCCTCTAGCTTAGTCATGCCTTCGTACTAGTTAAACAGTCGAGAAACTCTAAGATGGATAGGGGTAATACCAGCAATAATATCCGGAGCCATACCGGATATCGTTCGATACGCAAGAATAATGTTTTATTGCCGCTTTGCGCTGTAAGGCGGCAAGCATCCTCATGTGCTTTTTCCTCTTAATGGCGTTTCTCCACGTGGGGATCGCATAAAGGAGCTTTGACAGGACCACTGAGAGTATCACCCTATGCTTAGTCCCTGCTTCTTGCTCAAGAGATTATTCAAGTTGAGCATCATGGCTTCCGCTCTCTGTTACTTTTTTAATATGTACGTTAAATGACACATTTTTCTCTAACCACACACAGAGGTGTTTGATGCACCCCGATGTGTGTGTGTGTGTCACTCTAACCCCATTTACAGTGATACAAATATCACGAATCCTTCGTCTTCCGACCATTGCTAAGGTAGAAATTTTTTCAGGAGCAAGAGCCATACATCTTTCCGATAGCCAATTACTTATCCGCTCTATTACAGTATTTTCCAACGTCTCATCCTTGTCCATCGTTCTTCCTGCGACCAGCACCGCCCGGTCGTCCGCATAGGCGATAAGCTGAACATCACGCTGGAAATTCCTGCACAGGAGGTCTTTGAATGAGAGGTTCCACAGAATCGGGCCCAAAACAGAGTCCTATGGAACCCCTCCATGTACTTCAAACTCCCCACCGCCCTCACCGTGTCCAACACCTGCCACCTATCACGTATGTAATCATTAATCATTGCGACGAGATAATCGTTATCACCCGAGGGAGCGGGTCTCTCACCCTATCTCCTAGCACACCAGGCGACTGACCAAGGCAGACTATTAAAAGTACTCCTGACATCGAGGAGGACATTCAAAGGTATCCTCCTCAGCCGCTAGGATCTTTCGCCTAGTCTAGGACATGCCCACCGCCCTTGTGGATGATCTTCAGCACATAAATCCAAATTGGGAGAGAGCCCACCGGCAGTGTGTACCTTCGCCCGACTGCACCCAGCCAATAAGCATTATAACAACTTGGCCATTAAATTCAAGAAACAGATAGGCCTATACTTGTGATCTTCGCATCGTTGAGTTGCTGACTTGGGTAATACCACCATCCATGCTTGCTTCCAACGCCTCGGAAAGCTGCACCTCGGCACTATCCCATTCATTAGCTCCAAAATCATCCACAGATGCGCTTCAACAAAGTCTCTGATAACAACTGCCGGAAGAGCATCCAGACCTGCGCTTCTCCTGACATTAAATCTTCTGACCGCCGATATCAATTCACCTATTGTAAATCTGATGCGATGTTCACAATCGATCCTGTGCCGTTCCTCCTGGCACGGAAACAAGTCTAGTACGGCCCGAATAGCCTGCTCCCTGGTTAGTCTGGGAAGGGACCCACCAAACGTTTTCGTCACAATTTGATAGGCACTCCCCCACGGGTTATCATCTAGTTATTTAGTAATTTGTCCCAGGCTTCTGCTTTAGCTCTCTTAGTAGCGGCATTGAGAGTCCTCTTACCTTCGCAATAGCTAGTCGCTAGTCTATCTACTTGTCTCCCCTGTCTGTTCCTAGCCCGTTTTAGGTTACTTCTCGTGCGGGTAGCTACAGCTCTCAATCTGGCAATGGAGGGTGACCACCAGTAGACATCCCTCCTCACACTTCCCGCTGGTGGCCTTCCTCGCAGACATGCCACCTCTAATGCCTGCATAAGCGTGTCTGGGTTAATCTCCCGAGGAGGGATCAACATAGCAAAATGATAGAGCCAATTGGCAACAGCCAATAGTAGAATACAATGGGAATGTACCCAGCACTACTCCCATCTACTTCAGTTCCCGCTAACGCTTAGTATATTATTACCACACTCACTCTCTAGTTTATTATTATTAGATTCGTAATCCTGGATGCATATTATAATGGCGTGTAAATTATTAAAAAAATGTTCGCATATACGACATTTGAACTAACTTTCAAGAAGTGCTACCGACTGGAATTGCTCAATATTCTCTGTTGCTGGAGAAAATAAATTTTCTCTGCAAATATTATTATTTATTTCTCGGTAAATTCGATTATTGGTCCTTAAATTAAAAAAAAGAAGTTTTTCAGCACAGCTAATATTACAATGAATTAATGTTAAGATTTAATATGTTAACTTGCTAATCAAATTAAATATTGATTCATATGTTGTTGGATGATGCTTTTGAAACTAAAAATATAATTTTACATTTTATTCTGGTTTATGTCAGTTTTGCTTAAAAATAATGATGTTATGAAAAAAAAAGATATTTTGAGCAATGGATAGATACAACATAATTTTTTTTAATAAACGAGATTTAAACCTATTTTTTAAATATTTTTTTCATTAAGAATTTATTTATAGTTCGTAGTCGCTGAAAAAATGACAGATTACTGAAAGAAGAAAGAATTGATTGATTACTTGCAGTGACTGCATTATAATAATACTATATATAGTCTATTATAAATTAATATGATTTCATGGTAGTATTCATGAACAATTAATATTAATTTGCTTGCTTAGGGTCAAGACTATCATCACGTTTAATATAACAGAGAGCTTTCCACTTTACACTAACAAGAATAAGATGGATCGTTGACAATATTTTGATTATCATTAAAGAATATACTGTGTTTATGTGTGTGGTTGTAGTTTTGTATGTATATATATATATATATATATATACATATATACACACCCACATACCAAATACAGTTCACACAAATACACATATTGTATTTTGAATACATTTATTATATAAGGACAGAGATTAAACTTTTACGTTTATCTTTCTGCTATGCAACATGACCCATATGGAAAATTACGAATGAGACATGTTTAAACTATTACGAAAATGAATAATTAAAACATAAAAAGTGCACTCGAAAAATGATAAGAGTAAGAAAAACAAAAGTGAAAAATCGATTCATCGACCGGTGAAGTTGCTTGTAAATGTATGAAAATAGTATATGAGTATATGTACACTTTGAATCTTTATTCCGTGATAAAACATTTCGTTTTTTTAATGAATTCTAATCAGTATTATTTCATTTTTTATTAATTTCTATTAAACTACGTACGATTAGCTTATATTTGTGACCAGTGTAAAAAATAACAGGAAAAGAGTAAACAATTAAAAAGTGTTGAAGAAAAAACGTACTTTTCTTCGGTGTAAAAGTTATATAATTATTATTATTTTTGTTTTTACTCGTACATTCTTTAACCGTTTATTTTTTATCCCTGTAATAAAGATAAATGTAAAAGACACCGGTCAAAGTGGTTTTCTCTGAAAGTAATGCTGATTGTTATAGAGCTAATCCCTGTGAATTTCTTCATATGTTTATATTTTAAATAATTAATATGAACTTTAATTACACCTATTTTTTACGATTAATTTGATAAATAATCTGTGTATTTTCTGATGCTGTTCTGATGAAAGCCGATCACGATTTCTGTTGGAACTATTTGGGTAAATGCTTAGAGTTTTTTTTTATTCATAGGATACCTATTCCTGACGTGATCATATATAATATATTATTATAATAATATATACCAGTCAGAATAATAATTTTACCCGATCTCCGAGGCTGAGTAGGTAGCATCTCTGCATTTCATGCGGAGATGTCGGGTTCGAATCCCGGTCAGGCATGGAATTTTTTCATACACTACCAGTTTCCACCGATTTAATGACCGTAGCTTGATGCCCGCTCTTTCATGACAAAAAAATGTTTAGTAATTTGTTTATTTATGTATATCTTTATTTATAAATCGTATTGTCCATTATATGGTTTAATCGGTGTTTCCTTAAAAGATATTTTTTTCAATCTGACTGATTATTTTACCACAAAGAAGATTTTTATCATAATTTTTGAGAAAAAATTTAACATAAATTTATCCAGTTAAATTCACAGTTGGATTAGCAATTCATCTCGGTGCATATCGTATAATGCTTGACACGATTTTATAAATTAAAGACTATATTTTATTTCAGTACATATTTAATTAAAATCGGATAATCTATTCTTGAGGTATCAGTAATTAAACTGAAAATTGCATTGTTTTAAAATTGTCGTATGTAGGTAAGAACGTTCTTATTGGTAATCGACTCATAATAAAGAATTGAGCTGATTAACGTTTAATTTAAGGAATAATTTTTAACCAAGCAATACTTTCAAGTTTTATATTAAATAAAACTGCTTTCAAATTTCATTTCGGTAGATTTAGGCTTAAATTTATCTTGTAAAAGCTTCTTGTATTTTATAATATTATTTTTTGGGTGATTTTGTTTCAGGTGGTTGATTAAATCACGTTTTATTTGATTAGTTATATGATTAGTTATATATTTTGAATTTTATATGATAGTAAAATTTAACTATTATTATGAATTTAATTTATTTTTTTAATTTATGAAACTTGTCCAATCTGTTATAAAAATAGAAATTATGTCTGTAATGATATCGTCTCACATTATACGTACGTAAATATCGACTAGTGTAGCGAGCTGTACAGTACTATAAAGCGCTTTCGTAATGAAATCTACGTTAATATTTTTGTATTTAAATTGCTAAGAATGATTTATTATAATATACGTATACTTGTATTTTATTTAAAACTGACAGAGTTAACTACCTATATAGTTTTGTGTGTGCATATATATATTTATCAGGTTATCACGCTTGAACAATCAAATCCGTTTTAGGAAAACTTGCTACGTAAGCTTAATTCTACTAGAAATCAGTGCTTTGTTAAATTATAATATTAACAGGTAATCTGCCTTCCATTTGATCAATCGGCTTAAACAACTTCCAACACTATTATGATTTTCACTTGTTCATAAATATATAAAAGCCATATCCGTGGAGGAGTGGTAGCGTCTCGGCCTTTCATTTAGAAGTCCCGGGCTCGAACTCCGGTCAGGCTTAGCATTTTTCGCACTCTACAAAATTCATTATCATCCATCAGTAACTGTAAGTGGGCGTAAACTCGTTGTTGCTGTATAAAATAAATATTTTCTTTTGGGGAAAAAAAAGAAACGGTTCAAATATTTCATTTAAAAAAATAAAAATGGTTTCTAGCTTCTCATTCATTTTTTTTAATGAAAAGAGGCAATGGCAAAGGATCCCTGAAAGTGGTAAAAGTTTTAAAATTTTTCAAACATACTTTTTAAAAATTAAAAAATAATCTTTTACTATATTTTTTCTTAATGAACAGAACGGTTTGAATAGTGTAATACTTATTTTTATTTATTGATGGTCCTTAGGGGGGAGCAAGGAGCATGAACCACTTTGAAACCAGCAAACCTTTTACTTGATCCTGAAGTCGTAACACGTTTGAGAGTTAAAATATAACATTATTTCAATTTTTACTCATGTTAAGTGAAATGAATTAATTGCAGAAAAAAGTGTGTGTGTGTGTGTGTGTGTGTGTGTGTGTGTGTGTGTGTGTGTGTGTGTGTGTGTGTGTGTGTGTGTGTGTGTGTGTGTGTGTGTGTGTGTGTGTGTGTCTATGTGTGTTTCTATTTAGGAAACAGAAACAAAAAAGGGCAAATAGAAATAAAGCGATAAAATTTCCTCGGTTTAAAGTAATTTGTAATATTGAAAACCTGATATATTCGATTAAAAAAAAAAACTAGTTTTATTTTATTAAAAAAGGGTAAAGGTAAATAAAAAACTAAGAGTATGTAAAGACATATATTTGTTGTAACAGATTACATACAACTAAAAAAAAAAAATTCTATTTTTAAAACGAAGGACGTTTTTTTATTCTTCCGAAGTTGTTCACGAAACTGAACGTATGACGCAACGTTGTAGGTTGTATGCCTGTCTCAACATGTATTTATTCAACAGTTGGGGAGAGAGCTACTAATATGTTACGTAGTTGACACTGACCGACGAATATTCCCGATTAAATCATTCGGCAGCCTTCGTTAGAGTGTAGCTTATTTGTTTCAGTCGTTGCAAGTGTTAGTGTATTGAACAAGTATTAAATTGTGTGCTGGTTTTAATGTAACAAATATGATATTTTTTAGTAGGAATAATAATTTTTAAAGTAAAGAAACGTAAAGAAACTCTAGTTATGCAAGTGTCAAAATAAGATCAACATTTAGTTTACGGCAGAAATGGATTCGTTTCACGGATTAATAGGTTAGTTTGCAGTTTCTAGATGTAATATTGTTTTTAATACATACCGGTCTAGATATTATTTTATCTTTAAATTATTATCAATTTCATCATTTATTATCTGTTAATAAATGTTATATTTATTATTCTAGTTACAATGATCTAATGTAAACTATGAATATATCTGTTAGGTTGAGCTTATTTTAAGTTAATGACGAAATCTTCCCTACTACAAATTTATGTTATTGTTGTATTACGTAAACAACAATTTTAAATTGTGTGTAGCGTTTCTCTACTAATTTGTATCTACGAATTCTACAATTAACTGATTAATTTTGAACGAGTTTAGCTTCCTTGTATTTTACTTTTAATGTCTTCCATTTTATTTTACTTTATTGAATGCACCAAGCTATACGCAAGTCATTAGCATAGCATATGAAATATTTACAAAACGTTTCTAATTTTATTAACATTTTTAATGCTATATCAGAGTTCATTAATCATTATATTAAAGAAAGATATGGCATAATTTTTAATGAATTTTTTTTTAATCAAAGCATGCTCTTCACATTAATATAAATCCTAGAGTTTATTTAAGAAATATTCTTAAGATATATTCACCGCTAAATGTTATTGACTGTTGATCAGTTCCTTTACTCCTGACTAGAAAACATCAAATAACAGTTGTTGGATAAAGGTAAATAAAATGTATGTTCTAGTAAATAAAATTTAAAATACTTTCCAAATTTTTTAATCAAGAAGTTCGTTAGAACTTCGCCGGTAAGAATCCGCAGAACTGGACGGCGAACTGTAAACTCAGTTCGTCGACTTTGCTTAATTCTAAACACGACCTAACCTAAAACTGAAATGAGAATGGGGAAAAAATTAAAAAAATCAGCATGAAAACATTATATTTAATTCATTTAGATTTGTAATAAAGAATACTTTAAAAAATTCCTCAAATATTTTTAGACAACGTTTTTTCTTCCATTTGATGAATCGTAGGACTCGAATGTCCCTTTAACCCCAAAAATAAGGGTTTACGAATCACGCCGCTAGGTAGCAGTACTTGATAGTACTAGGTAGCGTACAAAAACTTGATAATGTACTCGAAATAATAAAATTTGAAAGAAAATTTACTACAGCTTGTTTTAATAGTAAATTCTGTTATGTAAATAAAATTACCGAAGATGAAATAATTTTTTTAATTCCCATCACTTCATTAAAAAAAATAAAAGTATTAGTTTACAAGAGATTATAGATTCTAATAAAACACAAAAAACACGAATATTATGAATCTGTTGCAAATGTGGCAACAAAGATTTGTTACATAAAACAGAAATAAATTCGATTAGTAAAATTTTTATTCTACAATTACAGTTATTTGAACAGTTATTTGATGGGGAAATAAAATAAGTTCATTTAATAATAATATAAAAAGTGTGTCTACGGATACGATAAAGTCGAGGATTACACTTAAAGTAATAAGTGCAATATTACATCACGTATCTTTGATTCGTTAAGGTCATTATACTAGTTTTATAAAAAAGGAAAAATATGGTATGAAGTAAATGATGTGACTTTCAACAAAAAAAATTAGCCGATAAATTCAAAAAATGTATATTTGTTTGTTCTAGAAAGGCAATAAATTTTGATAATAAATCCATAAGATAACAACAATCAGTAATTCATAAAAAAAAAATAAAATAAAAGAATAATAATCTAACAAAACGCAGTGATATAAAAAAAAAAATTACAGTGAAATTGTAAACCGTACGGTAAGAGTCTTTTAGATAAGTCATTTCTTCCACTAAAAAACAAAAATTTCTGTAATATAAATAAAACGGTTTTTATCAAAATGATTCTGTTATAAAAAACGGTAAGAAAATACATTTCTATTTTCAAAATGTTATTAATTAAGAATTTTGTTTAAAAAAAAATAAATTAAATATATGTAATAGACAATTGATATGCAATAACAGATAATAAACAATGTTAAGCGTTCCATATAATAAGCAAAATTGTTACAAAACTCTTACCGGCCCGATTTCATTTATATATAACATATTTTTTTTTTTTTTTTGTCTTCCAATATTAAAGCGACTATTCCAGGATGCCTTAGTATGTGGCCTATAAGTCTGTTTCTTCTTTTAACTATATTTTTCCAAATGCTACTTTCTTCATCTATTTGCCGCAATACCTCTTCATTTGTCACTTTATCCACCCATCTGATTTTTAACATTCTCCTATAGCACCGCATTTCAAAAGCTTCTAATCTTTTCTTCTCAGATACTCCGATTGTCCAAGTTTCACTTCCATATAAAGCGACACTCCAAACATACACTTTCAAAAATCTTTTCCTGACATTTAAATTAATTTTTGATGTAAACAAATTATATTTCTTACTGAAGGCTCGTTTAGCTTGTGCTATTCGGCATTTTATATCGCTCCTGCTTCGTCCATCTTTAGTAATTTTACTTCCCAAATAACAAAATTCTTCTACCTCCATAATCTTTTCTCCTCCTATTTTCACATTCAGCGGTCCATCTTTGTTATTTCTACTACATTTCATTACTTTTGTTTTGTTCTTGTTTATTTTCATGCGATAGTTCTTGCGTAGGACTTCATCTATGCCGTTCATTGTTTCTTCTAAATACTTTTTAATCTCGGCTAGAATTACTATATCATCAGCAAATCTTAGCATCTTTATCTTTTCACCTTGCACTGTTTCTCCGAATCTAAATTGTTCTTTAACATCATTAACTGCTAGTTCCATGTAAAGATTAAAAAGTAACGGAGATAGGGAACATCCTTGTCGAACTCCCTTTCTTATTAGGGCTTCTTTCTTATGTTCTTCAATTGTTATTGTTGCTGTTTGGTTCCTGTACATGTTAGCAATTGTTCTTCTATCTCTGTATTTGAACCCTAATTTTTTTAAAATGCTGAACATTTTATTCCAGTCTACGTTATCGAAAGCCTTTTCTAGGTCTATAAACGCCAAGTATGTCGGTTTGTATTTCTTTAATCTTCCTTCTACTATTAATGTGATATATATAACATATATCACATTTAAAGAAATAATACAATTATTAAGATTATTCGTTGTTTAATAAATGAAATTGGGCCGGAAAGAGTTTTGTAACAAATGTTTCTTTTTTTGCTTATTATATGGAACACTTAAACATTATTTATTATCTATTATTCTATATCTATTGTCTATTCCATATATTTAACATGTATTTTTTAAACAAAATTCTAAATTAATAACAGATTTTTGTAGTAGAAATATCTTACCCTTTTTGATATCAGTATCGTTTTGTTAAAAACAGTATTATTTATGTTACAGAAATTTTTGTTTTATGAGTGGAAGAAATGATATCTACTCTTACCGATATCGAGACTCTTACCGTACGGTTCACAATTTCATTGTAATTTTTTTGGTTAATTATTAGTGGTGAAAGTAGATTAATGTCCAAATATCAACTTATACTGTTACATTTTATAAATGTTAACTTCTGAATTAATGATAAATTATATTTAAAATTCTAAATTTTAGATATGTAGCAGTATTAGAATTGTTGAATAATGCATAATTTTACAAAAATACAATATTTTAAGAACTACTAGTTCTAAGTCATAGTTCCAGATAGAGATAGATAGATAGATAGAGAGATAGAGAGCTATAGAGAGTGAGAGAGAGAGAGAGAGAGAGAGAGAGAGTGTGTGTGTGTGTGTGTGTGTGTGTGTGAGAGAGAGAGTGAATGAGTGAGAGAATTATAAATATATATTATTTTAGAAGATGATATAATAGATAATAA
Source organism: Lycorma delicatula (assembly GCF_047948215.1). NCBI lineage: Eukaryota > Metazoa > Arthropoda > Insecta > Hemiptera > Fulgoridae > Lycorma > Lycorma delicatula. The sequence continues at coordinate 185,803,327 of NC_134458.1, read as the reverse complement.
TATAACAGAGAAAATTATTTGATATATTTATTATTTTCTCTAAAATATATACATCGTTGGCTGGCAATCAAAACCTACGAATTCTTTTCACCAAAATTTTCCAGCAGAGCTAAAAGTTACACTCATTATTAATGTAGCTCTGCTGTTAACATGACACAGCATATATTCATAATCTTTCAATGTTGTTAAGTTGTAGTGTTCTCAAAGATTATAAGACTGTGATAATAACCATTTTTTCATTGTAAATAACACTTAGCAGATTTTGCAATGTCAAACCTTTAGCAGACACAGCACTTTTTTCTAATGCACTATAAGAAGGAAATTTAGCCAATAAAAGATCATAATAGCAGTCAAATTGTTTATTGTTAAAAATTACAAGTTGAATAAAGAACAAGATTAAATACTAATATAACTTTTTAATCATTTTTTATTAACTTTACTATACATTTCGGACTTAACATACCGAACGCGCATCAAAAACTTCAATAAACAAAATAAAAAAAATTGTTACAATTAAATAAAAGATAAATGGAAAAAAGTATTAAAAATAGAGGTAGCAGAACTTGGAAAAACATGAGAATTTGAACTCCTTGAATAATTATTACCCATGATTTAAGCTGTCATAGAATGAATGGTAATCGGCTGGAATGAACGATTGAAGCTTTTGAAGATGGTTGTACTTTTGTTTTATAATTTTTCGGTACTTTCGTATTAGTCCGTCGACCATGACCACGGCCATGATCCCGTAAACTTTCAAAGTACTTCAAAATTACGGGATCATAACATATTTTACACATTAAAAATATAAGCATTATTGCTTACAATTATAGATATAAATTAACCAAACTTAACCTACGCTAGCTAACTTCGTCTAATTAACAGTAATGTTTTGATTATTTAAATAATAAGTAATTGCAATAATTATTGAATTTATTATTTAAATATTTATAACATTACTGTGTTAATTAGTCAAGGTTAGCGAGCCAAGCGAGCATAGATTAAGTTTGGTTAAATTATATTTATAAAATAATATAAATGGTTATATCTGGTGATATTAACAATAACCCAAAAATTTGCAATTTAATGGTCAACGGGTTGATACGTAATACCAATTTTTCTAGTCTGTGTGTATAATTCTTTCAAAAACTTTTGAATTTGCATCACCAAGTTTGTTGAAACGCCTAGCTAGGTTTTTCACTCATCATAAGATTTTAATTTATAAAAAATTCCTTCTGAACTGTATCTTATAGATGTGATATCAGTTACGTTTGGATCTCCTGTGCTATTAGGCCAGGATCTCCTGGCCTAATAGAATATACATTATTTAATCCTTAGTAGTCTTGGAAAAACCTATGATCTTAATAAAAGGCATGGTAAGGCTTACCGTCAGCTCTGGCAATTTTGCAGATATCAATATACTGTGCTGGTGTGTAGATATCTCTATTCTTTAACCTTCTTTCAATACGTGAGTGCATACCGTCATACTCCATTTGAATGTGACCTTTCTCAATAAATTTTTGAATAATTACAATATTCAGCTTTTGACTCATTTTATGAAACAAAGCATTAGATAATGTTGAATTCCTGTTCTGAAAGGTGAAACCATTATTAAATAAGATGATGGTTTCACTTGACTTTACACCAGTCTTTTGGGAAACAAAATTGCAAATAACAGAAGAAACTTCTTAGGAGGTGATACCACCTTCTGATTCGTGCCATTAGTAGCAGTATCCGTCCTTTGTTTTATTATTATAAAATATAAAATTATTCACATAGAACTTCAGTTTGTAATAAAGAGCTGAAAATTTAAGTGTTGGTGCCAAATGCACGTTTTTTAAATCCATTGTGAACGCATGAACCCCGTCATCAGTCAAGGTATCTTGTTCTTTCTCTTTCCTACCATCCTTTTAAATTTTTATAAAAGAGGGTTTTTATAACCCTCTTCAGTTGTGTTTCTTAATTTATAACTGGTACATAGATCACACTGATCCTTTCTTGGCAGATACACGTCAAATCCAAACTTTTTCAACATTGTGTCCAAATGCTTTGAATCTCAAAAGTGTTCTTTCTTGTGACTGGCACACTTCCTTACACGTAAAATATTTGAACAATTCCATCTTTGAGTTCCAAACTGTTTCAAAGTATAGTTTCGCAGTATCATGACGGCAATAATGGGATTCCATTTTGGTCGAGTCTTTCATAAATTCTTCCAGATGATTCTTTTGTTCTATAAGTTTATTATCTGACACAAGACGACGGATTTTAGATTTTTCAGACAAACAAAAGTGTTAATAAACCTGATAATCTGAGTTACCTTCGGAAACCTCCTGCTTTGTGGGCAGATTTTTGTTATTTTGAATTCACGATGAGGCTGACCATCTTCCCAATCCTAAAGAATTTAAAAACTTAGTTCTACAAACGTATTCTTACTCTTTTCAGTTCTAAGTGAAAATTGTAGCTGTATGTTCTTCGAGAAACTTCATTCCGTTTATTTTTCGTATCTTTTGCCAGGTATACATTTACTAAAGTGGCAACATACATTTTCTTTCTACTCTAGTAAAGATTTTTCCGAAATCGTTGAAAATTATTCTTCTATCGAATTCTCCAATACTTCTACACTTCAGTTTTGTATTTCCTAAACTCAATTTACAGTTGCCAGATGTTTTCAATTTCACGATTCTTTTTCTTGACTATACTTCAATCTTCCTGAAACATTATCTTTTTTTAAACCTTTATCATTACGTCCTTTCTCTCTACTACTTTTATATGTATTTCTTTTCCATGACAATTTGTGTGAACGATTACTTAGTACAGAATCCTGCAATTCTTCCAGCGTTTCTGAACCATGTTCAAGGTCCAATTTTTCAGTATTATTTACAAGTGGCTGACCTTGAACTGCTTGGATATTTGAGGCTAAATTTTCTATTTGCTACGTATATTCTCTTGTAACTGGTTTGTAATTGGTATCTCAAAGCAATGCACATCGTTATCAGAGAAAGTGGCATTATTTTTTGCATAAATATGATCACAAGCAAGTCAAAGTTCGTTACAATCATTATTAGTAGCTGGGTAGCATCATTTAGTAAGCTAAATAAGCAGTAGCTGGGTTAAGATTATCATTTTATTCAGTTAATATTTCATATACCACACTGTTACTCGGGTTTGTCGTGCTAGCTGAAATATTTAGGAAATTTTCCTTATCCGCAGCAATGCAAATAGGCATGTTACTTATGTCTAAATTTTCAATATTTCCTGTTCCTCTTATTTCATTTTGTACAGAATTTTCTTCCACTGCAAATTTTTTTGCTATATCAACTTGGTTTTACATCAGTCACTCGCATTTATTGGATGATCAATCCTGTAACGGAAGAACATAATAAACTGATAATTGCACTGGTAATTAATCATTAAAATATAAAAGAAGAGAAAGACAATTTTACAGGATGTAACAGTAATTGGAAAACCCCGCTATGTCTTGTGAATTAGTAAGCTTTTAAATCGTGTTTGTAACTGCAGATTTCAAATTATTTGATAGAACTCGTGAAACTGGTAGATGAACATTTTGTGAGGACTTTATAATTTATTACTTCAGACTATGTAACTGCAGCTACAATATTACTTTATTATATTCCCAGAAATAAAGTAAAGATTCAAAAAAAAAATTTGAAAGTTCTTAAGATTTAATTGTACATAAGTTAAAACCTACTAAGTCTCTAAAAGATAACCAAGAGAATACTCAAACCCTGCTATACCTAAACACATTTACAGTATACTATTTTATTGCAAAATATAATTAAACAAAGAAAAACACCTTTTAATAATGTATATTTGTTTGAGCTTGTTTAATGATACCAAAATGAACTGTAAAAATAATCAAATTTCTTAACTAGGAAAAACATTAACCGCCATGTAAAAAACGGTAAAGTAGAGAACAATAGAATGCGCTACGATCAGAAAATAAGTTACTATCATTATAGTGCTTAGAAACAAAGAGAAAGGAATCAAAAGATGCAAATATCTTATTTTCAATAAAATTCAGACTTACCAGGTTTTGACTGCAACCAAGGTATAATATATATATCAATAATATTATATCCAAAAGTCTACAGATTTGTATTCTACAACTTTTACGATTGGAGATCTATACCCGGTTAAAACTCTTCGTGCAATTAGTGTAGCTTTTTAATTTAAACCATTGACCAGGACTGTGATTGGGAATCAAATTTTTAACCAATAACCAGGGAATCTTTAGTAGTAAAACACAACTGTTTCTTACGGGTCTCGAACCGCCTGCTTCCTTGGACGGGAAAACAAGTATTAGTCTTTTACACCACTCCGTAACACTATATTTTTCTTATGTACGTAATACTTTTTCTAGTGGATTATTCTAATATTTTTTAATGTAAATAAGAGTTTAGGTTCTTTGTTTGGTAAGTCCTTTTTTTCGCAAACTTTATAACAATTATTTTAATTCTTCCTGATTTTTAATCTGTTTTATACTTTTACTTTTCTCTCTCTACAGGATATTGTTGAGTTACATTTAAATGTTTATTGTTTATATCCATTTAAATATATTTTCCTTTTTTTCTATTGTTTTTTAAAAAACGTATTTCATTGTTTGAAATTTTTTAGTGAACGTTTTGTTTCAGTTATCATTATTTTACATTCTCTAGCTATCACAATATCTTTTTTTTTATCGTTACACTTTACAAATGAATTGAAAGTTAGAAGGGTGGTTTGCTTTCATCTAGAGAGATTTTTAATGGATAAGTTTTATTTTTATTTTTAGGTTTTTTTTAGTTTCTTTACACTCAAAATTTTAGTAGATTGATAACTTCTTTATTGTTAGGTCTATTTTAATAAAATTACCAAGAATTAATTATTTTTATTTGTGAAATAATATTTTATATTAAAATATCATTAATATATAAATACTTGCTGAAATTTTTTTTCGGATCCCAGTTTTTATTTCCTTGTACGAAGTAAAGGAAGTATTGTGAAAAATTTCGGTTTTTAGATTTCAACGGAAATATCCATTTTGGCTAGTACGTACGTACGTATTTATCTCGCATAACTCAAAAATGATTAGCCATAGGATGTTGAAATATAGGATTTAGAATTTTTTAACAAGTTGTGCACTTCCCTTTTTGATTGCAATCAACTGAACCAAATGTATCCCACAAAGCCCAAAATCCAAAAGAAATTTTGATTTTGGACCTTTTCTTAACTGCAGTAATAAGCCCTCATTGAGAGCTTTTCGACGATATATCATAGTGGTACTTATTTTCATCGGTTCCAGAGTTATATCCAAATAAAATTTTAGTTAATGAAATATTTGGATCTTAGAAGGGGAAGACACATCGGTTCGAATCAAACTTCATCTTTTTTTTAATTTAAATAAAATATTGATTTATTAATAATTATTAACTTCTGATTGTAAAAAGAGTTTTACGATAAATAAAAATGCAATAATAATAAAAAAATATCCCTTTCGGTACGCCGAAAAGCGGAGGTGTATTTCAACGACGCTAATTAGGGTATAAAAGCGTTCAAGAATCTAGGAGGTACCAAGCGAAACCAGGTGAAATAAAGCAAGATATCTCTACTATAATGTGTAGTGATGCTTCTACGATTCAATTTACGCGATATACAATATTTTATGACTCATCGGAGCATGAGGAGCCATTACTCAAGACGATATTAGCTGCCTTGAAAAGAGTTGTAAGTAGTTCTGCACTGCCGACTTTCGTTCTTCCTGGAGGTAAATTCGGGACAAGCTTACGCAAGATTATATTGTACTTGCTTCGTCAACAGGAGGGAAACATTAAGATTTATGTCAGACCAGGAGAAGGACGTCAAGAAGTAAAACAGGTCTTAAGAACTACACCCGCGGTAACTGATAGCGGTACTGTTATTGTTAAAGCGCAGGGAAGATCATACGCGGATTTATTACGGATAAGTTTATTATGGATAGCTTTGAGTGTGGTTTACACAAAAAAAAAAAAAAAATTATAAAATATGTATAAAAATGTATTAATATACTGAAAACTTACAAGAGGAAATTGTTTGTTGTTGAGGGGAAGCTGATGATGGAGCTCTGGTTTGTAGGTTTTATCGGATAAGTGGTGAAGGAACTTATAGATTCTTAAACTTTGTGTTTCTTATATTACAAGTTTATAAAAATTTGTTAAAAGATACTGAAAACTGTCATAAGGTAACTGTTTGTTGTTGACGGGTAATTTAAGGTGGTGCTCTTACTCGATTGTGATGACGGACAGCCGAAGGTGGAGCTCATGCTCGTTCGTGCTTGCGTGGATGGGCAGAGAGGTGAAGAAACCTGAGGACTCCGTGGCTTAAGTTTTAAACTAATTGGTTGGGTTGGTATGATATCATATAAAAAAAAAGAGAGAGATTAAAGAATAGGGGTGACTGTTGCTGAGAGAACAAGGGTGGTGGACTCTCAGTAATCAGTGTATGATGAATATCTATAAAAGAAATAAAAGAGCTAACCGGTGAACTGACCTGCCGGGCCGGACATACAGCCGGTGGGCGGGGAGGGAGCACTCCTCTGGCGCGAGTCAAACTTGATTGTAGATCCGTTCCAGAGGAGTAGGTGGGAACATAAAAAAAAAAAAAAGTAGGGTATAAAAAATATTTTCACGTTAAAATTAAGAAAAACTTCAAATTTATTCAATTCGGCAATGGTTGCATGTGAAAAAAAGTTTCACATGTTTAGCATACGAGAAGCCCATCTTCTTACAATACCAGCAAACGTTTGGTCATCCCTTGCCGTAAGGGTTGGTCATATCAAAAATTGTTTCAGACAAAGGTTTTACGTAATTTTTAGAGGACTAACGGGCACTTTAAAACGATTAGTTACTGTGCCTATTAAGGGAGGTATGATGTTTTACGTCTTCTAAAACCCATTTTTTCCACCCCCTGGGCCAGTGGTTGGTGATATCGAAAAACTCTACTGTAATAAGTTTTAGGCCCTTATCCAAAGAATAGTACGAACTTTAAACGAATTCGATATTTTACTTAATAAGAAAGTTAGAGCGATATATTTTTTTTTTCGAAAAAGCCCTCTCAATTTTCATTCTCATGGTCCGATTTAGGCCGTTAACGAACTCCACCGAGATTTTCTGACGAGTAATTTTTAAGGAACAATTTGAAAGTGATTGGCGCAAAATTACGTTAGTTATTGTTTCTACAAGAAAGTGATATATATATATATGTATATATATATATATATATATATATATATATATATATATATATATATATATATATATATATATACATGTATATATAAACTTGTGAGCTGACGGTGGTTTTGGGGTCTGGGCGATGTGAAACGCGAAGAATGTCGACATTTTCCGGAAGTCGAATCATAGTACTCATTACAATAAGTAGCTTTCTTGTAAAATTTACCTAAAAAATTAAGAAAAAATCAGAAGTTATTAATGAAATAAAATGTTATGTACTTTTGATTTTTAAAAAATGAGTATATATAATTTAATAGGTGTACAAGGAAGTTAGGTGGCACCACCTAACTTCATACATAATATGTATATATTTTTTTTAAGCAACTGCAGACTAAAGTCTAATTACAGCCGCTTATTAATAATGAGTAAGCCTTACTGCGATTCGAACCCAAGACCTTCGGTATAAAAGGCAAAGATGCTACCAATCCCACTCCGCAGAGTGGATGCGGAGTCACTTAATCATTATTTGTCTAATGTTTTTTTACTATTTGCAGATGATTTTAAATATAAGCTTATTCATATAATTCAATCAAAAAAAAGTGCTCAGTAAAGCTTAAAAAGAGAAAAAGTCGTTTATTTTACAGGGGATTTTCATCATAAATTAGCTGAATTTTATTTTGGTTTTCCACTTCATTTAAAAATCAGATAAACTGTTTTCAAATATCAGCTACTGAATAGAACATTCTACTGCACTAAATAATTAAACTACTGCAATTAAATAATCGTAGTTAGCCAATTCAGGTAATTTTTCAGAGTTAGCGCTATCACTATCCTATTTATATTTAACTAAATTTTGCGTACAAGGTTACTTGCATTTTATTTTCAAGTTAGCTTAAGGTAGTGGTTTTATTTGTTCCAGCTTGTTCCTATTACCTCAATTACCTCTACTATACACATATATAAATTGCAAAGTGAAAGTTTTTATAGAATTTTACAGTATAAGTAATCAATGCACACACGCGTGCGCGTGTGTGCATTGATTTCGTTGAGTAGCAAAGAAACGGAATAAATTTAAAAAAATAAATAAAAAGACATTTTGAATTAGATGGTAGTTTAATAGAAATACTTAAATATTTTTTAATATTGAAATGATTCTTGTTTTGTTTTATAATTTGAATACAGTATTTTTCTCCCACGTTTTGGTCTTTTTTGTTTTTATTAAATCAAATTCCATAAACTTATTTCAAGTTTTGTTAACGTTACTACTTTTACAGATTTTCCAAGACATAAACTTTCTACGTTGCAAAATGTTATTTGTGCATTGGTAATTTAAGGAGGTTATTGTACTCCCTAAAAAATGTGTTTTGCAATATCAGTATTTTGTGATTTATAATAATTTTCTCAAATATTATTTTAGATAAATTTCTGGGACCTTTTATTTAACTTTTCTGGTCAAAAAACCCCATTTACTCCTTTATTAAAATTTCAAGAACTTCAGTAAAGCTTTATTTTACCCTGATCAAAAAGTAGGGCGTAATTTTTGTAAGCTGCTATTCGAGATTGAATCGTTATCAGACCCATGAGTCAGGTGAATTTTTTATTTATTTTTATTTCAACAATAATTCCTTCGCGGGACACTATGTGTGTAGGATGTCCATCTCTCTGTATCTTTCTCTTTCTATATATATATATATATATATATATAGTACTATTCGTTAACGACATGATTTGTTTGAAAAATTGTAAACAATAAACTTTCAGTATTTTAACTTGTCCTAACAATTCTCTAGAATAAAATCTTAATAGCATCTCCTATATTACTTTTTTTTATGTTTCAAATTTGCCTACTTTCTCCCATCATGAGCCGATTGGTTTTTTGTTATTTATAAGCTACGGAAGAATTTTAGAAAACGATTTCAGGTTAAAAATAATTAAAGTAAAGAGAATTTTAAAAAGAAGAAAATTGACAAAAAAATGTTCTTTTTCATCGGCAGTGGGAATCCTGATGTGCTATACGTATGATGCATCACGTTAGATGATTCTATATGGTCTTCATTAGGGCAGTTAATGTAACCCCTCCAGGTTAAAAAGTGGTGAACAAGTCATCGTAAATCAGATGATTTATAAGTCGAGGGTTTTAAGGATCAAATCCTAATAGGGCAGTTACTTTTGTAGGGTTTGAATAGTAGATTGTGGATACCGGTGTTATTTGGTGGTTGGGTTTCAATTAACCACATATCTCTGGAATGGTCGATCTGAGACTGTACAAGACTACATATCCTCACTCATCCTCTGAAGTAATACCTTACGGTAGTTTCGGAGGCTAAACAGAAAAAAAGTGAGGGCAGTTAATGTGAGTTTCTTCACAAGATGTGTAGTACCATTAATAAAATCATCCAAAATCGAGATATTTTGTCTTGTACCTTTCAGACCCAATATACATAATATTCTATATACAGCATCGGTAGTGACAGTGGAAATCTTATATTTCTATATACGTGCATAAAATTACATGGTCTTGATGTCGGTTCCATTTTTAAAAATGATAATTATTACTTTCTACAGATCCATTTATTACTAAATTAAGTTAACCTCTTAATGATTTTCATATCTTTATTACGCGATTCAACTTCCTACAAGTAGTTCCTCGCTTCAAATCTCTTACAAATTTTTGTTTTCTTTGTTTCATAATTTGTCAACTCGCCTAAATATGACCATTTTCTTGTAACATCAATTTCATAAATCCCTATCCTTTTCGTTTTTTATTTCCTATTTTTCCCTGTTTCGTAACCATAAAGAGGTATAAAGAAAAATATTTTGAAGAATATATTTCCATTCCTTAGATCGATATTCGATACTAGTAGACTTCTTTTTTCTATGGAATCTTTACTGGCTTGCACCCATCTGGCTTTCGATTTCTACCTTATTCATCTAACCTTTGTAATTTTACTACGTACATAACAAAATTTGGGACTTGTGATATATTTCCTATTTTGACATTTTATTCCTTAATGTTCTCCTTTCTGTATCACTTGATAACCTTTTTATTATTTTCATTTATTTTCAATTTGTACTTTTCCTTACAATGATTCTATGGAATTTAGAATTCCGTTTACTAATTATAGTCTATATTGTTTATAACTAATTAGTATTGTTCTTTTTCAAAAGAACGATGTCATCGGGGTATCTAAACGCCTTTATTTTTTTCTTCTTGGGTAGTGAAGTTCGCTCTAATTCAATACAAGGACAGGAGTAAAATTCCTCAATTGAATGAATTGATAGTTGGTTAAAGGAAATCAATAAATACAAATAAAGGCAACTGGCCCAGATTACTACTCTTGCCACTTTCCTTTCTGAAACAGAGTCAGTCTTTATTCCTCTTCTACTCTTATCACTGCTTACTGATTCTTGTAAAAATTACGTAGGTCTAATTTCTTTATATTTCATTCTAATTTTCTTAAAAAAAATCATTTATTCCATTTTACATTAACAAAATTCATGTGGGGCTTTTGTCTTCTTTAGCAGATTTCTTTTAGATTAGTCTGAGAACCAGAATGAACTCTCTCTCTCTCTCTCTCTCTCTCTCTCTCTCTCTCTTGTACCCATGCTCTTTTGGAAAATAAATTTTTCATTATCCAATAAACTTACTATCATATCTGTCTTAGGTATGCTAATAGATCTGCGTTTAGAAGACCTGCTCTTTCTTTCGTGAGTATGGTAACTGTTATATTTTTACTAAAATCTGTGAAAATTTCCCTAATCATCTCATAAACTCTATATATTTCTAAACTCTATTTTCTACTTAGTATATTAAGATACGTAGTCTTTCTTTTTATAAACAAGATCGTTATTCTGTTTATGTCTCATATTCCTACAATCTTATTCCTATTTTTATTATTTAAGAAATCTATTAAACTGTAATCTCAAAATAGTCTTCTCCGGTATCAAAGATATTTTTTTTTCTTTAATATCTCATTTGATGATCGGTGATCTTTTCCATCTGTTAGTTTCTTTATTATTTCCTGTCACCTGTTAGCTCTATTTTCTCTTCCTAAACAATGGTTTTCCATTCGCATCTGCATCTTTTAGACTAATACATTTTGCCTTTATTTCCCCAAAGTTTTCTCTTATTTTTCTATACGATACATTTACATTTCCTGTAATCATATTTTGTTCTGCTTCACAATATTCTGAATTAATTAACTTTCCTTTACTATTTTGTATTTTTTATTAATCGTGTTTTGAAAGTGCATATATTTTATTAACATGCACATTATTTTATTCCTGCCTTGTTTAATTTTGTAATTTGTAAAAATTTCACTTTCATTCACCGGTTTTAACGTGTCCATGATTTTACCTATTTTATCTTTCAATTGAAAGTCTTCTCTTTTACCTTAATTTTTTTCATCATTTTATTTCATTTTACCTTTTTTGAATTCATTAATTTTTATAAAAATAATTTATCAGTAATTTTTATGTCTGTATCTATGATTTTTAAATTTCGTTGTTCTCTTTTAGTGTATCTTTCCATTTCTTTGATCTAATTTTCTTCTTTATTTTCTTTAAATTATTTATTTTATTATAAACTACACTGTGCTCAGAATTTGTACTATCTGGTCTAGAATACGTTACAAAATGATTCATAACTTCGTTTCAAAATTTCTATGTGACCATTATATAGTCTATCAAATACCTTCTTGTATCCCCTTGCGTGTATATTTTTCTTTTTATGAATTTTAAAAAGGATATTTGCAGTCACTAGTTTATATTCTGTGCAAAATTCTTAAAGCGTAGCTTCCTTTCCTTTTTCTGACCTATACCATACTAGCCAATTGATTTGCCCTTCTTTTCGTTTTCCCATTACTACACGTTCTCACATCTATTAAATATTTGATTAAAACATCAGTTTCTTTATAAACATATATATATATATTCAAATCTATTGAATTAACTACACAGTCTTGCTTATTGTAAGCGTGGGTATAAAATCAATTCTGATAAAAATAGTTCTGTCTCTGTTCTAGCTGAAATCACATATTTTCTTGTTTATTAATGTTACTTCTCTTTCATTTCCATTTTTAGATTTTGTATTAATAATTCTATAACACCCTTACCGAAAACTTATTCTCTTTTCATCATACCTCACTAATTCGTACTATATTTAGCAACAAACTTTCTATTTATCTTCTTATACAGCCTACGATGCTATTTAAGCATTGAGATTTACAGGCTCTCGCTCGAAAATTATATTTACTTTTTATATTTCTGAGTTCCTGTTCAGCCCATCCTTGGTTCCATAGACACCACCAGGTAACTATTTTACGTTCGTAATATTTTATCTAAAAAGATTTTATCGAATTAATTAAAAAATAGCTGACAACTGCGGGTTGTCACAAATACAACTACGGCTTACACAAATACTTAACTTAAAATATTTATCATTTTATTTAAATATAATATTATTTCGTTTATTGAATTCAATGATTGTAACTAAAGCGTGCGCATACCGTATTTAATTCGAGCGGGTGCGGCGGTAATAGCGGCGACGGTCGACACTAACTAATGTAATTTCACAACTTGCATAGAACGAATTTCAATTGTACGGTCGGCAGAATGGTGTAGCCGCGAGACATAACGCACAAGGTACCGAGTCAACCAGGTGATCGAGTTAGAGACCCAGAGCATTTTTTGGAGCGGGCTGCGATCTTGCAAAAATTTTTGTTGTTGTAAATATTGTTAGCTATTAATTGCTAACAAATGTGCCTAAGAGAAATATGACTTTAATTAGTCAAAATCTCGAAATACTGAGGGTGATCTTGTTCTACAACCTCAACCCCTTTGACTTTTTAAGTTGAAAGTGTAATGGCATCAATAACCCATATGTAGAAGTTATTTAACCAAGTTTGGTCAAAACTGGTTGAGGAGTTGTAGAGATACGAGGTGATTTAAAGGCCACACTGAGCACATACACACATTCATATGAACATTAATATCCAGAAAATTTTCATCGGGTTTTTCTGTTTTAGGGTTCCTTAGTTAAGATGCGGTGAAAACCGCATATGCACAGATTGGACCGATTACAATAATTTCCCTTCTAGAGCTACAGCGCTATCTAGACTGGAAAGTAAAAATACATGAAAAGAAATAAGAAAAAGTACGGTGAAGGTATTTTCTTGAAAAATAGAGCTTGCCATTGCTTTCAGTATTTACAGAATATATAAAGTCTAAAGCATGTCGTTTTCTATCTTTTGGTCTTGGTTTCAACCATCAAGCGATTGAGGCTTTAATAAATCAATGTAAGAGGTTTTATCATCTTTTCGGAATACTGCTGTAGCTGGGCTTTTCTAAGCCAGAACATTTGTGCGTGAAAGTGCTTGGATTCTTTTTAATGTTTTGTGTATATAAAACATTACAAAATTGCATGTTAAGAAAGTGAATAACAGATTAAATGCCTCGGAGGAAGCTCGATAGGGAATTCGACACCGGAGGTTGTCGGGCCGGACAGGCTCGCGGCTGAGGGCTTAGATGGCCCCCGACCGTGGGGGTCGTCTTCGCGGAATGAGGTCTCGAGCACTCCGCATACCGGCATCTGCTGGCTGTATACTTCCCCTTCCAGAGATAATGCTCCAAGAGCGGCTCTAGAAAGGGGAAGGAAAAAACTTTATACCTATATATGTCGTCATATTTAGAAGCGGGCGAAAATAATATGTCAGGAAGTATCCTTAATTGCTTTACTACATTTTTTGGTTGTATTATGCTTCTCTTAGACAGCATCCTGTAACATCTTAGTATTCCCAGTGACTTTCTGGTACAACTAATTCAGACCGTTCCTAAAAAAAAAATGAATAAGTCAGTTGAAAAAAAAATTAGCTGTACCTGTAAAATATTTAATAAAATTTAAACGAATGAAAAAATTAAGTAAATTTATCATTGTCGATGTAAAAAGTATTTGATTAGAGTTCTTCCTTTTTTATTTTATTGGCCTCTTTTATCTGTAACTGCAAGTTGACATAAATTACGGCTTTTTCAAATAAAATTATTATTAGAACTTCAACCTCGATTTCAATTCCAGCTGTAGAGACGTTGATTTAATTTAAAATAAATAAATATATAAAATCAATTCCAATTTGTTATCGCGTTTGACAACTCCAAAGAATTTTCAAATGACTAGACGCAGTTTTTCTTTTTTTTTATTATTAAATTAATGCAATATAATTTGTTTTATTTATTTTTTATGAAAATTGCATTCACAGTTATAATTTCATATTCAACTGTTACAAATATATATATATTATTTTACTTTACAATATTTTGTAACTCATTAAAATTTTAATTGTATATTTTTGTTATAAACTTATGACTGCATTGGTTTTGTCTCTTTTATAATTATTTAAAGTTTTATTGGCATAATCGAAGCAAAAGCATAATCGGAAAGTATTTTATTCACCATTTCAAAGAAATGAAGCCCATTAGTGTTAACTAATTCAAGTTTTGTCATGTGATTAACGAAATAAAAATAAGCATGCTTGTTTAACACCGATCAAAATGTTCTGCTGATCACCATTCTCTCCCACGTTAAGACTACTAGCCTATCAACGTGCTTTTCTACCTAAGCTACGTCTTCCCCCAATCAGATGATTGTATCTCCATTTTGAAGGTTTCATATATATGTCTCGTTTCCTAATAGGGTTATGCAGAGCTCAATAGATTTTTGTCGGGAACGGATTCCGAAGGCCACAGCTTATTGTGGACTTCGGAATTTGCATGGAAGAAGCATCTTCCTACCGTCCACAACGAAAGTTGTCAACATCAATGAACTGAAAAGAAGAATCGAAGGTGTAATTAATTGAATAACTCCAGATATTATTCGTAATGTCTGGCTTCATAAAACCCGCTATGTATAACACTAGTTATACGTAATTTTTAGTTAAATGGCCATCCCCCCCCCCCTTTAAATCGGCATCTATCAATCCAGATATTGATTTAAACGGGGGAAAAATGGTAGTTTAAAAAAAAAAATGTAAAATTTAATAATTTCTTAAAGCATACTTATTAATTTCATTTATAACATTTAATATCTTTAAGTGGACTTCTGTAAAAGAAGATTTTCAATTCGATTCGTATAAATGTTACACTCTTTACCAAATGGATCAGGTTCGATGATTATTCTTTCTTTTTTTATTTTGAGAGAATGTTTTTTGCATAAACCTTTGTATCGTCGCAGGATTTTCAAGATATAATAAAATTATATTTCAAGTGAAAGGTTTTTTTTTTTAATAAAATATTTCATTATTTTCACTGATTGTTTTAATTTTTTTATCGTTATTTGAATTTTTGGATGAAAATGAAAGAAAATTGATTAATCACGTAGGGTAAAACTGTGACATATATTCTCGTAAAATGTAATCTTGTAGCATTGACTCGAGCTCGGTTGCCAGTTTCTTTATTTAGTTTCTTTGCATTTATTGTATTATTTTTTCATGACGCAGATTTCTAGTCTTTGTGATTCTTGCAAGCAATTTTCTTTCAAAAGTATAGTGGATTTTATTTAATAAATTTAATTTCTAATTCTTAATTACAATTCTAAAAAGAACAAAATTTTAAAAAAAACGCTAAATAAATTTTTATTTTTAGTTTTTAGTGCAGTAAAGCCTAAATTAAGACGATAGATATAAAGTTTTTTATGATTTATTTGCTATTTTTTTTTTTTTTTATTAAATTCCATCTGTTTCTCTAAATAGTTTACAATGATTGCGACAAATTATTTAACAGCTCTTTCTTGAAAATCGGTATAGTTTTACTTTTAGAGTACAAATAATTATACAATATAGTTACTATTAAAACACATTTCTTCTTACTGGAATATCTGAGAAAAACTTAAAACTTAATAAATAAACAGTTTGCAGTGCAAAACTTCTTCCTCTTTTTATTTTTGCTTTTTTTTGTTATTAGTACTTTTAACTTTAAAAAAATCAATGATTTATATTTAAAAAGTTTTTTTATTTTTCTTCTTATTTTTGTATTTCAGCTTAATAATTTATTTTTAATAATTTTTACTTCCCAGGCTGATCTAGTGGTAAACTTGTCGCTGATTTTCGAAGTCGATAGTTCTGAGGTTCAAATCCTAGTAAAGATTTGTTGCTTTTACGCGGATTTGAATACTAGACGGCAGGGATACCGTGTACTTTAGTGGTTGGGGTTCAATTAACCACACATTTCAGGAATGGTCGAGTTGAGACAGTACAAAACTACACTTCATTTGGTGTTCATCAAGGTCGGCTTGAGTCTGTACAAGACTCATTTGTTTTGGGGATTTTATTTTCCCTATATTTATAATAAACTCGAACGCAATACGTAATACAGATTTTTTAGCGAGAAAGCCGAAAAGGTTGATATGACATGAATTGAATGTTTCCAATAATTAAACCAAAAATTACCTAAGTTTTAAGTCAGCATTTTAACCAATACGCATTTCATCCGTCAGGCCGTGTGCTACCGGCCATTTTTTATATGCAATGTTTGTTGATCATTATGAATATTTTTTCTACAGCTTTCAGTTCGGTGTACTCATATATGTTACTAGAAATATTCAAATAATTATAAAATAATTTTTAAGTTGCTTCTTTGCACTGTATGGGTACTTCTAACGGCTGACAGATGTAAATTATGTGAGATACATGGAACGTCCCAGTTGGATTTGCTTTATTTCAGAGTAATGATGTTGCAATTTCCATGTTGTCTCCGAGATGAAAATAATGATAATGTCATTTATAGGGATAAATCCCCCAAATCCTTCCTAGATGCTTTCATGTTTAGAAGAAATAGACTGCTGTTATTCATTCTTCTTTTCATAAGCGACATAAGACGATCGCTGCCCCCTCGCGAACGCGAATATTTTGTTATTGAAACTGTTAAGCGACCTAACATCTTTTTCGCGTACGAAAAAGATGAGGAAGACCTCCGGAAGATAGCGACGAGGATGAAACAAGAAGCTCAGCAGTCAACCGACAGAAGAGTGAAGAGGGTTGTACCTACCCCTGTGTTGTCCTATTTAAAGGACCACTGGCAATTTGAGGTTGCAGTCCTTAAATTATTTACGACCGGAAATAGGAAAGGCAGGCTAAAGAAGAAAGAGGAAATACCTTCGACTAAAAATTTGAACTCGACCGGCCTTGATCCGGCGTAGGCAAGATAATGAAGATTGTGAGAGTGAATTAAGGGTTGGCAGACTCTTGTCTGCCAACCCTTAATTCCCCAACCATCCTCCTTCCTATAATTTAAAATTTTGACATTATCAGCACATGCGACTCCCTCTGGTTTCCCTCTAGTTTCACTTAGCGATCTGCACCGTCGTCGCCAGGTTTGGAGTCTTTTGAAAAATCTTAATCTCCAACAAGGGAAGTAACTAGTTTGTCAACGATATCTAACTTAATTCCGTCTTTACCTAAAAATATTCCTGGAGTTTTTCAGTATAAGTGTTTGATTAATTTTGAATTTCTTTATTTATTTTGCATTTAATAAGTTCGTACTAAAGGCATCGCTTTTTTGCTGTAAATAATTTGTCGGTATGTTTAATTGAGTTTTTTGTAACCATTATTTTATAAAAGAGAATGTCATGAAGTGATACGTAGTTAGATCGCTTAGATTATTTTTTCCGTCATCCATTTCTCGAATTTTTGCTAGTTCATCAGCCCATGGCAATCTCTGCTAGATTCCCTAATTTATACAGCAACACCGCACTAAAAAAAATCTTTGTACGTTTACTGCACGCATAAATAGAATTAAACGATTCGGGGCTCAGTAATATCTGGTATTCCGAATACATCATCTGACTGCCAAAATTATTAAACATTAAATTATTATGTTGATTCCGTAAAAAAAAATTTCTCAACGTTTCTGCAAGCTTTAATTTTACCAAATAATTGGGTTGTAAGAAAATATTATCCGGTTCTTCTACAGGTATTCTTTTTTTACTTTTACATTACCTCTATGTAAAACTACATATTTTTTTTATTGTGCTTAACAATGAATTTTTACTTAACGAAACATGAGGTTAAAATTACTTTACAACAGTTAACAATTTTGGAAGAAGACGGCATGGTTTTCTAACTTACATAATTCTTATACTGATTGACTAAGAACATGTTCACATGTTCTACTGGTGAAAATAAACTAGAAGGTTCACATAAACACGGGTTCGAAAGCACTTCATTAGCTAGTGTTGGCTGGAAAAAAAAGTTTGTTCTGATTTCTGCACCTTTGGTAAAATTAAGCTCGATTGTGTTTCATATTTTTTTAAACCCCTTCGAAGGATATCAGGACAAATGGAATTCATCTCTGCAGTAATGGCTCGCTCCAGGAGCGAGCTGTATAGTACTTGGGTTTGCTCGATATATACCGCCTTTCAAAATACCCCAGAGAAAAAAATTTGGTGACGGTAAGTCAGGTTAACGAGGGAGCCACAGCCAGCCTCCGAGGCGTCTCGGCCTTTTACCCGGAGGTTCTGGGTTCAAAACCCGGTCAGGTATGACATTTTTTACACACGCTACAAAACACTCATCTCATCATCTGCGGAAAGAATTGCTTGACTGGCGGACACGGGGGTTAAAAAAAAACAAATATTTCTTCCAAATATTCCGTGGTGTTTTTGGTTGAATGGCATGTTGCCCCGTCTTGTTGCAAGTAACAGTAACGTTCGTCAGGCTGGAGAAGAGCTACAGATTGCATAATTATATCTTGGTGTACCGGACTGTCAATGGTTTCGTAAAAAAAAAGTCGTCTTCCAGAAATCGAACCCAAACTCCTACCTTTTGTTAAGGCAGCGGCGATTCACGTAACATGTAACACTCTTCCAATTTTGATATAAAGCTTTCCTTAGCAATTGACATCTCATTTAAATTTTTGTTTCACAAGAAATATTAATGAGTTGAATTTTCGTTCATTATCCCAAACACTATATTTATGTTACAAGTTAATTTCTTAATTTCAAGCCATGTTACTTTGTTTTAAGTAGGCTTTATCTCTTCTGTTTTGACTGAAATTTAAAGACATCTTTAAAAAAGGCATTGTATTTTTTATTTTAGTGCATTTTTCTAATAAAAAAGTTTTAATTATTCGTAGAAGTAATTTTAAATTATTTTGTCGTATTTTATACGGTATATATACACCAACAGTAGTAAAAGTTTCAGTTTCTTTTATTAAAATAAAATAACATTTTTCTTATTGTATGGTTGTTGAAATAATGTTCAAAATGTTGCTGTACACATCAAGATTTATCCTAAGTAAATTATAATGTCAGATTATTTATTTTATTTTGTCGATATTTCAACGTAATTTCAAGTACTTAAATTTCGAAGAAGAATGCAAGTAAATGTTGCAGTTACTATCAAAGGAAAATATATATTATGATTATTAAAAAAAAAAAAAATGTATTAGAAAAAATCATTTAAAATTTGTGCTAAACTTTCAAAACGACGAATATAACAATTATAATATTCCAAAGGAAAATAAATTTTTATTCACGTTCTTGAGTGTGCAATTTTTATATTATTATATAATGTAATATACTGATCATTTAAGAGCACATTTTAACTTATAAGTAGAAAATAATATGTTGGTCTCATAGGATTTTACACTGAATTAAAAAGAGTTTACTATTCAACCTAATAATGAACAAGTATAATAGAAGATTTAAACTTTATTACAACAGATTAAATTAAACTTTAGAATTTCTTTATCATATTTAATAATAATTGAATTCAGTAGCGGAATAAAGGTCTTTCAATTTATGAAATTAATAGAAAATTAATTTTAATCTTTACTTCATTTTTATTATTAATAATAATTTCTTTGACAGTTTTCAAAGTTATTTCGATTAAGAAATTTTAAAACGTAAATTTTTTTTATAGTAATAATAATTTTGATAAAGTATTAATGCGTTATGGTAATGTAGAACGGGTAAGAAAAAGGAGTTTAAGAATTTGTTAATTATCACAATGCATTAATAAGCAAGTAGTAATTGATGGGTGAAATTCATTCCCCGTTTAACGCCTATGCATCCAACCAATCATAAGATGAATTGAATAGGGTGGAGAGAGATGTTTGACAAGAATTGGTTTTAATAATAATAATAATACTAGTAGTATTAAGGATAAAGTGAGTCGGTGGTGAATAAAGAAAATGGAAATGGTAAGGGAATTAGAAGAAGAAGAAGATGATAAAGAAGAAGAAATAGAAGACGGGACTGAGATCCAATTACAACTGAAGACACCCAGATCGGATTCAGCTACGGCAGTTTGAGTTCTCGGATTTAATTAGTCCTGTAAAAACAGTTTGCAAACGTACTAACCTCCGTTTCCTTCCTTCCCCTCGCTTCCTGAGATCGTTCCTTCAACCATACTTTACTCTCCACTTCCGAACCGATCTACTCCCTTACTACTCTCACTAACCCGGCCTACCCCCGACCTTCTGATACCGCTATCTACAACTGCTCTGCTTACGTACACTCTCGTCTATATTCTATCACTATTAAACTACCACCGATTCCGTAGTGAACCTCGACAACCTATTGTCTACAAACCTTGTTCTCGATTCAAAGGTGAAACAGGTCATACGACAGAATTGAGATCACCCTTCCTACAATTACTTCTTATTCTTCCTCGTCTTCGTTTACCTCACACCATTCTCGGATATCTTCCCTTTCCAAAATTTACCCGTTAACCGTTAGCTACCTTTAACCTACCTAACTTCCTCTTCACCTTTCTCTAGTTTATTCTTCTTACTTTCTTTATATTCACTCTTCTATTTTAAATTGTTCTTTAAATTGGCTTTCACTTCAACTCGCGTTCGTTTTCTTTTGCTTTTTTTTAAAAATCTATCTGTCTTTTTTCGTTCTTTTATTAGATATTCCATTTAAACATGAAAACAATTCTTTAATTATCGCGCTTTTAACGGATTGTATATTTTATGCAGTAGGTTGTTAAACGGTATTTAATATCTTGTATCTTAATTATATAACATTATCGGTTTGATATTCTATATTATTAATATTAATGGTATTATTAATTTTTTTATTTTTATTTATCTTATCGTAAAATAAAATACATACAAATAACAATACCGGGACTATTTATAATTATTATTATTTTATTCATGTAATAATTATTATCCTAAATTAAAAAATTGTATTAGTGGTTTAAAAAAAAATCTAAAAATACATGGCCATTTATGTCAAACAAAACTTTTATCAGTGGAAAGATCCTTAAGGTCCTTAGTAATCTTTACTCCCGGCCCTGTCATTCTTTTAGGTGACTGACAGAACTAAAATGTGAGATACTAAAACTGCCCAGTCTAAAATGAACTTTTCGGATCAGAAATTTAAAAAAATTGATTTTTAAAAAATAAAACTATCTTCTTTATTTTTACAATTTTTAATTAAAAAAAATCCATTTAACAATATAGGAAAAATTTTTGTCACTCGTAATGTATGATTAAATTTTTTTTAATAAACTAATATTACTAACGGATTTGGAGGTTGGATGGTAGCACTTCAACTACGTTTTATTACAAATTTTTCCACGTGAGATTAGTTTTGAAAACATAAAGAATTTAAAAAAAATTATTAAATAAAACTATTTAATTTTTACGACTAAACTTTTAAGATTTAGTGATACATGTATTTTTTTCCATCACTCCTTGATCACCTTCGAGTAATATCGGATAAACCGCTTGTATAGCTGCCACAGTGAATCCTGAAGCTTGGACTACGACGGCTAGTAGGGTGTCTGTAATCCAAACTGAAAACATTCAGTTTAGTTTTCACGCGCAAAAGCAAACTGCTTTCTTGTAAATACAATTTTATGTTACTGAATGATATAACAGATTACTTTGAAATAGTTTTTAATTTTGCTGTTTAAACTTTATAAATAATTTTTTTGTCATAAAAAGTGTTATAGTTATGATACCAAAGAAAGCAGGGGCAGATAAATGTGAAGAATATAGAACAATTAGTTTAACTAGTCATGCATCAAAAATCTTAACTAGAATTTTATACAGAAGAATTGAGAGGAGAGTGGAAGAAGTGTTAGGAGAAGACCAATTTGGTTTCAGGAAAAGTATAGGGACAAGGGAAGCAATTTTAGGCCTCAGATTAATAGTAGAAGGAAGATTAAAGAAAAACAAACCAACATACTTGGCGTTTATAGACCTAGAAAAGGCATTCGATAACGTAGACTGGAATAAAATGTTCAGCATTTAAAAAAAATTAGGGTTCAAATACAGAGATAGAAGAACAATTGCTAACATGTACAGGAACCAAACAGCAACAATAACAATTGAAGAACATAAGAAGGAAACCCTAATAAGAAAGGGAGTCCGACAAGGATGTTCCCTATCTCCGTTACTTTTTAATCTTTACATGGAACTAGCAGTTCCATGTTAAAGAACAATTTAGATTCGGAGTAACAGTACAAGGTGAAAAGATAAAGATGCTACGATTTGCTGATGATATAGTAATTCTAGCCGAGAGTAAAAAGGATTTAGAAGAAACAATGAACGGCATAGATGAAGTCCTACGCAAGGACTATCGCATGAAAATAAACAAGAACAAAACAAAAGTAATGAAATGTAGTAGAAATAACAAAGATGGACCGCTGAATGTGAAAATAGGAGGAGAAAAGATTATGGAGGTAGAAGAATTTTGTTATTTGGGAAGTAAAATTACTAAAGATGGACGAAGCAGGAGCGATATAAAATGCCGAATAGCACAAGCTAAACGAGCCTTCAGTAAGAAATATAATTTGTTTACATCAAAAATTAATTTAAATGTCAGGAAAAGATTTTTTGAAAGTGTATGTTTGGAGTGTCGCTTTATATGGAAGTGAAACTCGGACAATCGGAGTATCTGAGAAGAAAAGATTAGAAGCTTTTGAAATGTGGTGCTATAGGAGAATGTTAAAAATCAGATGGGTGGATAAAGTGACAAATGAAGAGGTATTGCGGCAAATAGATGAAGAAAGAAGCATTTGGAAAAATATAGTTAAAAGAAGAGACAGACTTACAGGCCACATACTAAGGCATCCTGGAATAGTCGCTTTAATATTGGAAGGACAGGTAGAAGGGAAAAATTGTGTAGGCAGGCCACGTTTGGAGTATGTAAAACAAATTGTTGGGGATGTAGGATGTAGAGGGTATACTGAAATGAAACGACTAGCACTAGATAGGGAATCTTGGAGAGCTGCATCAAACCAGTCAATTGACTGAAGACAAAAAAAAAAGAAGAAATTTGATAAAACTAAGCCTATTCTCAATAAGTTTTATAATTACGTCAGCAGACAAATGGAAAATTATTAATTACATCTAGTTTCAAAATCGGCGTCTAGTTCAGCCTTGGAGTAAGCTTCATCCCAAATGTAGATTGTTTTGAGGTTGGAATTTATTATTTTTTTTTTTTAGTTTTAATGTTGAGCAGATGAAATACCCAACATTTTCGTTAGATTTGTCATAACCTGGTTCTTATATCAGTTTTTTAATTTTTCAATGGCCTTTAAAATCTGTCGCTATTCTTAAAATTTTTTGTGTCCTTTTCCACTTAAAATCTGTTGTAAAGTGTTGGTTCTTGGGTAAGTCTCACAACGAAAAATAATTTTTTTCAAGGTAAGAACATTTGCTGAATTTACACTGAATTGTACATCGTCACTCGTTTAAATAATGTTACATATAAGTTGAGCTACGCAGTTTCTCCTATTTCCGTACTCAAGTAGATGGATACATGAAGTGACGTTCGTCGTTTAATAACCACGTCTCATTGGCGAGCATCTAAAAAAGGCAACTTATACTTAGGAGTGTTCAAGTTAATTATTTAAATGAATTATTTTTAATAAACTTTAAGGCCTTAATAGTCATTAAATGAAGTAATTTAAATAACATTTTTTTGTTATTTTGAAGAAAATTCTTCCTATAGTCTTGTATTAAATTTTTACTAATAACGTAAAAGGATGGTTTTTTAAGTTTGAAATTGTTTTTTTTTATACAACCACGATATAAAATTGCTTTTATGTTTTTTCTTATTGTTATAATTGATTGTTAAAGTAGAAAAAAATAAGCAAAGCTAAGTAAAAAATAGCACACATTTCCGCTTCAAGAAAGCCTTAAATCACATTCCATACCAGTTTCTTTACGTTCTCTTTACTACTGTTTATCAAGACACAGGTTTCTAATCATTCCTTTATTTGCGTACGGAATTTCATAGGTTTATTCATATTTTAAATAGAATTTTAGCGATAATGTTAATGCAAAATAAATCTATTAATTTGATTTCACAAAACAAGAGTAAAAAAAAGGAACAAAATAATAATCTTTCAATTGTTTTACAAATTTCGACGTTTTAAAGATGGTGAAAAATTAATAATAATGACCAAAAATTTGCTAACATTTCAGCTAGAACTTTTAATTGAGCTATTTTGCTATTTTTTTTTGATCGGTTTTATGTTTAAAAAATAGGGTGTACTTATGATCATCTACATTGATTAGTACCAATGTACATAATGCACTATTTCATAAGAGAAAGGTTTACATTAAACAGCTGTAACGCTTTTTAAAGCATTTTCCTTGTGGGGATTAATATCGGTTGAATACGACCTTAATACCGTAAATTATATTCGATTAGGTGAAGAAAACAAAGAAAACCACTTTACTTTCATTACCTTAATAGCTTGGCATTGTTTGCTTATTATTCATAAAATTGTCTTTCGTCTAATATCATTTCACGTGTAACCATTTAGTATATGTTGATTGTATGTATGATAATATGTTTTATTCTAATTTATTTAAATATTATAATGATATTGGTGTACGTCAGCTGATGTGTAGCAGTGCGGACGGGTTCTTATTCTGGCTCTAAATAAGTTTTCGTTTTTGGTTTTCGTGGTCTTGTTCTTATTTTGTGTTCGTTTTAGTTTCTTAAGTGTGTTTCTTTTAGACTAATTTTATTTATTTCACTAGCGCGTTGCTATGGACCAGCTCCAAGCTGTTACCCATAGCAACGCGGCGGTTCATCAAATGTAAACAATAACATGTTACCTCACGTGAACACTCTACCCTATCAAGTAACGAAATACGCGGGCTAAAATAATCAAACAGGGATCCTAGAAAGCTGGCGCGGCGTAAGTTGATTAGAGATGGCATTGTCGACAACATGGGTGACGTGACAGGAACGGACCGTGAAGGTGATATTACAGACCTTAGTGAGGTGAACCTTACCTGCCACGCAGTATCTCGTATACAAACCGAAAGGATCAGTTGGCAGGCTGATGAAATTCTGGTGGGCAACGAATGCATTGTATAGAATCTACTACTTGCGTTCCATCGGCCGGCCAGTCTAGTTTTATAGTTTCTACATCTAACAAATTTAGTCTTCTTCAAAACATTGTGGAAATGTAGGTATGAGAAAACATTGAAACCAGAGCCTATTTTTGTGACAGGCATTAACTCAATAACGGAATTGAAGAATTTTTTAGCACGCTTATTTCCTACTACTACTGTAACGAAATACATTTTGACGACGATGAGATCGGACAACGCGGTGAAAGTTCTGCCGGTAGATATAGAGACATATAAAGTCATCAGGTCGAAAATGCATGAAAACATTGTCAGTCACTGTACATACCAACTTAAATATAAGAGGGCATATAGAGTGGTCATGCGGGACTTGCATCACTCTGAAGACAAAACGGTAATCATTGATGAGTTGGCTAATTTAGACCATGAGGTTAAAAATGTCACTAACATTCTCCATCGTCAGACAAAGGAACCGCTGGCGCTTTATTTCATGAATTTAGAGGCGAAGTATAATAACAAGGAAATCTTTAAACGTGAAATCTCTGAATTATACAATTGTAAGCTTTGAGACTCCGTATGTCAAAAAAGAGGTGGTCCAATGCAAACGTTGTCAACGCTTTGGGCATACCAAAAATCAATGTAATCGCGCGCACCGTTGTGTGAAATGTGATGCAGATCATGTGACTATAGACTGTTTTAAGGTACCACAGGTCCGGCTCCCTGCGTTAACTGTGGCGACCTACACCCAGCGAGTTACAAAGGGTACAAGGTTTATCAACAATATAAGACTAACATCTTTCCATCCCACCTGGCCCTGTCTTCCGGAGTTACAAGCAATTCTAATGGCAATTTTACTACTAATTCTGCAGCCAATAATAATTCTCCGCGTGACAAAAGAAGAGATGTGCGGGTAACTGCCTCGGGTGGCAATGATTCTTATGTTTGTCGTAGTCAAAATGTTGATGATAACAATAATGATGAATTTATTAATAGACTGAATATTTCTGGTCCTACCTACGCTGAGAAGGTTGCAATGTGTGGACTTTCTGCTTCCAATGATAATGGCTATAAGGATAAGCTGAATGCTTCCTTATAGCTGCTTCCTGGTCCTACCTACGCTGAACGAGTTAAAATGGGTGGTTCGTATGGTCAGTGAGTTTATGATAACCGGAATTTTCAAGGGCTCATGCATATCGTAGACCATATGTTTCAACGATTTGAGCGAATAATGGGAATTATGGTGTACAGAATGTTCAGACTATTCCTGAGTCGTCTTGAAAGGAAATGAACAATTTTTCAGACTAGCAATCTGGAATGCTAACGTGTTGTCTGACAAGAAGCTGGATTTAGAAGAGTTTTTAAATGTTAATAAGTTAGAGGTAATGTTTGTGTCGAAAACACGGTTCACTGATAGACATTTTGTCAAGTTTCACGGCTACATTTTACAACTACCATCAGGGAATGCGCACGGCGGTACCGCTGTTATTATTAGTAGTACGTTTTCTCACTATGTCTCACCTGAACACAAACAGAACTTTTTGCAGGCCACTATCGTGGTTGTACACAGTGGACAATCAGAGTTTTCCGTCTCCTCTGTTTATTGCCCATCACGACATGCTGTGCAGGTGGATCAGTTAATGGCACTCTTTAGATCTCTGGGTCCAAGATTCATCTGTGGTGGTGGTAGGAATTCTAAGAACCTACGATGGGGTTCGCGACTGACATCACCAAAAGAAAGTCAACTTTTCCGGTCAATGGCTAATAATAATTTGGAATGTTTGTCAATGGGGCGACCAACCTACTGGCCTACAGATCTAAATAAAATTCCCGATCCCCTGGATTTTTTCGTATTTAAGGATATTTCTAGGAACTATTTACATCGTGAACCATATTTTATCTTGTTAGATCATTCTCCGGTTGTACCTACAATGTCTGTTACCGCGACGCTAACTGCTAAATCTCCCAATTTGTTTAATAAGTTTACCAACAAACGACGTTTTCAAGACTTTTTGCAGAAAAATATACGATATGACGTGCCTTTGAAGTCATCGGCCGATGTGGACAATGCAGTACACGAATTGACCAAATTGATTCAATCAGCGTTTTGGGTCTCCACGCCCAGTTGGAATTTTGCTCCCCCAGCTCAAAATACAAATCCAGTCTTCATCAAAGAGAAAATAGAAGAACGCCGGAAATTACGATGCGTATGTCAGAGAACTCGTTACCGTACTGATAAGAAAAGATTTAACAGGGCTTCTCAAGATTAATTTGAGCATTTAAGGACACTTCGTTTCAATTCAACATTGAGAATATTACTGATGGGCAGGCTGCTGAGTACACTTTATGGATAGTTGCGAAGTTGTTCAAGAGACCCCTGCAGTTTACTCCTCCTCCCCGTAATATTGACGGAACGTGGGTGAGAGGCTTTCAGGAGTAGGCGGCCTTATTTGCTCAACACTTTTCTGAGTTTTGACAATAATGTCAAAACAGATCGGGAGGAGATTAGAGAAATCTCTGACTATTTGGCTTCTCCTTTCCTAATGTCCTTGTCGATTACGCGCTTTACAGTACACGACGTCTCTCCAGTCATTAACGATGAAATACATTCACCGAAGGCGTTGGGGTATGATTTGATCACCGATCGGCCTTCGCTACCTTGGCATGCGATACATCTGGTTACTATTATTTTCAATGTTATTATTCGAATTGGTCATTTTTCTAATTCGTGAAAAATTTCAGTTACCCTGTTTCTATCTTCAATGTTCCGATTCCGAAATCTCAAGACTGTAAATATTTGGGTTTTCATCTTGATCGACAACTTACTTGGGGAAAACATATCATATCTAAATTGCAACAGTCGGATCGCAAGTTTAAACATATGTACTGGCTGATAGGACTTCTCTCGGCTTTCAGCAGAAACTAAATTATTGATTTGTAAATCTGTTTTGAAGCCTGTTTGGACTTATGTGCATGAATTGTGGGGTACTGCATGCAATTCCAGTATTGACATACTTGAACGCTACCAGACAAAAACACTGCGGAAAATGCTCAACATAACCTGGTACATAAGTAATTGTCTCATGTAAAATGATCTTAAGTTGCAAACCGTTGGGCAGGAAATCTCTCTGGTCAACTTACGGTATCAAAATCGTTTGGATCAGCACCCAAATTATTTGGCGGTCAATTTATCAGATAACACGATCAGTGATTTTTCAAGATTTGTGAGAACCAATATTCTTGGTTTGCCTTTTCGTTTCA
Source organism: Lycorma delicatula (assembly GCF_047948215.1). Classification (NCBI taxonomy): domain Eukaryota; kingdom Metazoa; phylum Arthropoda; class Insecta; order Hemiptera; family Fulgoridae; genus Lycorma; species Lycorma delicatula. Next base: position 185,774,528 of record NC_134458.1, on the reverse strand, counting down.
ATTAGGTAACTTTATGGTCTGGCCGTACGGAGTGCTCTTTTATTTCATTATTAAGTCACAAGCCGCTGGTTCTGTGACTACTTAATATTAGTTCAAATAGATTTTGTTTACTTATTGTTCAATTATCTCGCTGAACAGATAAAAAAAAGTTGCAGTGTCGTTATAATAATAAAAAAAAAATATAATTTTTATGCTTGCATACATTTATATTTATCATGCAAGTTAAGCTTCCTAACTTCTCTTATAAGCTATTTATGTTATTTTTCTTTGATAAGATTTTCAATCGTGAAGCCTTAAAAATAAATAAAAAATCAGTGCATATCATTCTATAGAATTTGTCGTTACATTCTTATTTTACTCGTAAATCCGTTTTTAATGAAGGAAATATTTATTCCTTGCATGCTGTTATGGAATATACAGTAATAAAAATAATTATGCCAACATCATATGGGTAAAAATTACTTTCATTTTTTTGTATATAGGTAAAGTTTTGCCTTTTTAAATATCAATATTATAAAATATTTTTTTAGGTTGGATTTTGAATTATGGATTTTGCTAAAAATTTATATTTATTTTTAATTTCTTCTTGTTTTTTTTTTTTTTTTTTTTATATAAGGCCGATAAATATACACTTAGATGCTTGACCATGTACTCAAATTTATGGAATTTTATTTATATAAATATTCTGATTTAAATGAATATAAAAAAACCTCTTGCGTAGTTCTGGGTATTTATATATACACACACATATAAAATATAAATATACGTATAATTAATTATATAAAATACGTATAAGATATAAATATATGTAATCGCATTAAATATTAATGTAATTCTTATAGTACTAAATGCATTTTGTGTTTTTTATTTCAGTTATATAACTCTGATTCACTGATTATTAAATCATGAGAAAATCGCATTAAATGGTAAAATGTGCATTACCGGATTCCGTAAATATATAATAATTATATATTTATATTACTAGTTTTATTAATCCGTCTAATCGGCGTATATGATAATTAAATCTAATTAATCTTTTTAACGATGAAGCGGCTGTAATGAACATCGTGGTAGCAGCTGATTCTTCCAACGGTGTGGAGCGGTTAGTCCCACGTATCGCCAGGTTCGGCCAGATTTCGCCAGGAGTTCGCCAAGTTGGCGTTGGCTGCAAATCCTACGGTTTGTTCTTGCGGGCCTCATGGTAAGATGGGGCAATACATTCATAAGGTGGCTGAATACTTGGCCCGGAGGAGTTCCACTAAGCTTCGAATGCATTACGATGGTGCTTCGTCGGGCTTAAGGGGAGTCGAGTCCAGGCGAAGAAATCAGAGGGGCCCCCGACCATGACTGTGGTGGTGAAGGCGGCTGGACGATCTTACACGGATCCTCTCCGAACGGTTCGAGACACTGTGTTGTCGGATGAGGTGAACATGTTGTCGGCGCGCAGAGGTCAGGGAAAGAACCTTCAAATACGGATCCAAGGCGCAGGAGATGTGGCTACCGTGTTAAGACAAAAAATTATTGGACAAGGTTGAAGGCACCACGGTCACGGCAGATAGGGGCGTTTATTAAAGGTTGGCCGAATTAGAGTTGGGAGGGTGTCTTGTCGGGTGTCCTGGAGGTCCGAGGAAGAACGTTGCTATCGATGTTGGGGTATAGGGCACCGGTCAGGGACCTGCGGTGGTCCTGACAGAAGGGGGCGATGTTTCAGTTTTGGGGCTGAGGGTAACCTCAATAAGAACTATTCAACGGAGGCTAAGTATTCGCACTGCAATATTCGTGGGCGCGCTCTTGGGGGTCGTGGCTGCAGGGCCGGCGCTCGGAAATGAATCCTGTCGACTTCACTCTTGGATGATTTTAGGGTTGGGACTGCCCCGACCAAGAGAGGTGAGTCGCTTAGGTGTCCCACCGTCGATGATTGGGCGGGGACTCCCATGTGGCTTCGGGTTTTGGGGGGTAAAGCAAGACCGTAGTCCCTGTGGAGGATCGCTCCGGGGTTTCCACACTGGATGCAAGGCGTAAAGACCGGAGTCCCGGTGGGGGAACCCACTTGGGTTCCCCTCATTAGAGGCATGGAATATCACCAAAAGAACGACTCCCGGCTGCCTGCGGGGGAACGGTAGTTCTCGACGAGGCAGTTTGAGGCGAAGGAACCCCCTACAGTTGTTTGTCCGGCTCCGGACATAGGGGGATAGAAATGATAGACTGAAAAAATAAAATAATCTTTTTAACAGAATCCATTACAAGGTTTGAACATAAAAATAAAATATGATTTTTTTTTAAGCTTTTATTGAGAATAAAGTTCAAGATTAATTTTTTTTACGGAAACGGATGTTCCTTTCGAAATTTCCTGTTAAATGAAAAAAATGAATAAACATTTTAATTTTTTTCAAAACTATTTAAACAACTGTTTATGTCAGTCAATGTAGGGTTGCGTTACCATGCAAGTGCGTATGCCACTTAATGATTATTTGTGTGTGTACACGCGCGCGCTTGCACGTGCGTGTGCATAAGCATGGCAGTCAAAGGATATTTACTGCAAACTTATATTAATCAGAACACGCGATAATCTATTAATAAAAAGCAATAACCTCAAAGGTAATAACTGACAAATGATGATTTGATTTGATGTGTTAATATCAATGTTAACAACGATGTAAATATTGACTGTATTTAACGAATCAATACTTACCAAGTGTAAGTATTAACTCGCATTAATATTACATTAATAATGTAAGTATTAATGTGCATATCATGTTTTTGCATATAATGCAATACTTGTATATCAAATAGTAGATATATGTAAATATTATTTGATGTACATTGACATCTAAATAAACTTTTGTCATGTGTTTAGCAGTTACATTTTATTTTTGCTGATAAACTTGAATTTTAATAATTTGATCTTTTTTTTTATTAAAATAACATTTTTTCTATCGATCTTAGACCCGATATAAAATTAAAACATTTTCTTTCGCACGATCAATATTACTCTTTCGATAAATTTTTAAATAATACTAAGTTAACTGAATTGTCTTCATCCGTTTTGAGATAAACATGTGTATTTATAAATAGTAAGACTATTGCCGCCCCCCATATAAGATGTGGGGCGGCAATGAACATACAGCGAAATAAAAAGAAGTTGAGAAGTGTCCATAGACTGGCATTGCTGCGTGTAGCTGCTAGTTACTGTACGGTATCGTATTACGCGCTGTGCGTACTAACCGGGGTCCTACCCATAGACCTTCAGATAAAAGCCAGAACCCTCAGACACAGCGGTATGTCGAAAGAAGAGATGGAAGTGATTATAGAACAAGAATGGCAAGAAGAGTGGGCATGGTCCAGAGTGGGAGAATGGACCAGACGCCTAATCCCTAATATTAAAACCTGGAATAACAATAGACTCGGAGATGTGAATTTTTACATGACACAATTACTGTCGGGGCACGGCTCTTTCTGTCAGTAGCTGTATAGGATCGGGAAGAGAGCCACCCCGCAGTGCATCTATTGTCCAGAGAACGACGATGCCGAACATACGTTGTTCATATGTCCAAGATGGTCCGTTAACAGAGGTCAAATAGTAATTAATGGTCTTACACCAGAAAATCTCATAAACTGGTTGGGGTACAACAATGAGAACTGGGAATGGTTTCGCAGGTTCGCCGGGGAGGTCCTGCGGGCCAAAGAGGATGAAGACAGAAGAATGGGAGTATAAACAGTAGGGTAGGGCGGACAGTCACTCCATGGAGGGCCTGTACGCCTTGGTGTGCGGGTACCTGAGAAGGGGGTGAACTCCAGGGGAGTTTGAGTTTGGGTTAAAATAAAAGACCAAGTCCCGGTCGGCGGGGTCGTCCCTGCGGGAGCCTAGGCTCTTTGTGGGGTCGGCGCTGTCGATTAGGGGCCAAAGGCGTAAAGACCGAGTCCCGGTTCCCTGCTGAGGCGCTGGGGGACGGCATAGCCGGACCTTGGCTCTAAAGCGGGGGATTAGAGGCAGGCAATGTAAAACAAAAGATCCGAGACCGGGGAGGCCAACCTGCCGTGCCGGACGTATAGCCGGTGGGTGGGGGACGCCTCCTTTGAGAGTAAAAGGACACTCTCCCCGACTGAGTATACTTAATTGGATATCCGGTCGGGGAGAGTAGAGAAAAAAAAAAAAAAAAAAAAAAATAGTAAGACCGATGATATGGAGCGACCACCTAAACTTTCTCTTATAATAATTTTGACGTTAGCGTTCATATTTTTTCTTTCCACTGAACTCTCTTAAAATAATTTCAACGAACCGCAGCTCATTAAAATCCTTTAAACGATTAACCACTTTTTCATACAGGTAATATTTGCACCCTTTAACGCTCCAACTACTAAGAAAACAAAAAATGTGAACAATTAACAGAAACCTCATTATAATTCTAAAAGTAGTTAAAAATAATAATTTTTAGAAAACCACGGTAAATAAATAAGATATTTTAGTAAGACTTGTTGAGGGAAGAATAAATACAATTTCAACTCGCTTTCTGAGGGAATGTACGATTTTAATTAAATTGGAAGGAATTGTATCATCTCTTAATCACTTATGGTGTTAGAGTAGTTAATTTTTTGTGTATTTCCATGTTAACATAAAGAAAGAAATTTATTACGCACTAAAGAATTATTATTAAATTTATTTAAAAATTCAATAAAAAGATTTTCGCTTTCTATTAAATCAATATAAATCTGAATCAAAAATAAAATTTTTCAATAATCCTATTCTAACCCGTGAAGAATAATGGCGAGTTAAAACACAGGATAATTTTTTTACACATCTTTTCTTGTTGTAGACCAATAAATATTAAAATTTGAAAACATTCATTGTTTTATTGACGTATTTATACATTTTTAAGATACATCAATAAAATTAAATATTGGATCATTTTGATCACAAGGTGGATTGTAGTTATTACTTAGATATGTACTGCTAAATTTTATAGTAATAAGAGTAGTAATTTCTAATAAAGTTATTATTTACATTTATAATAATAATAATAATAATATTCTTTCAACAGTACTTATAAAAACGTTGACCGTAATTTTAACCAAACGAATTAGAAGAAAACAAGTTATTATAATTATCGTTGCAATTATTTCTTTATAATTATCAAAAACTTATTTAGAATAATTAATTGGTGGTTTAGATACTTTCGGTGCACTATATTACTCGTAGATTAAACATTTTTAATGTTGTATCATTCCACACATTTTATGTATCGAATCCAGAATTACAAAAATATGGTTCATCTAAAGTTAAATGACCTCATAATTAGAACAGGAATATACCAGCAATAAGAAATGTGATCGTTAAAGTTTTCTGCCAAGTTTTTAAATTTTTCGTCGTGTTTTCTAATAAAACATTTACAATCTTTGGCGTATAAATTTTATTACACCCTCTGTTTTTAAATTATTAATTAAAAATTTATATGCCTTTTTGAACCATTCTCTACACATTTTATCATTTTTATTTCCATTTTTTAAATACAAATATTGTTTCAAAGGTTTAAATCTATTAGGACTAATTAGACAATTGTCATTTGTAGTAAAATAACTTAATTTACCTAAAATTCCATCAGCTCCTTCATTTCTTTCACCAAATTTTTGTATGTATTCATCACCCATTTTTATATCATTTGTTAAATCTTAATAATAAACGCGTAGATTTAGATTTAGAAGTGTCTATAGAACCTTGGACCCAATAACCTTCAGTATTTGGATATGGAAGATAATTTTTAAATTTACATCTTTTTTGCGAATTAGATAAACAATTAAAATTACGTATCGAACTAATATTTTGATATCTTCCACAGACATACATAATCCGTTATTTTATCTTGTTTTTAATTTCTGATGTAATTTTAACTTGCATAGTTGATTATAGGTATCTGTTAAAAATATTTCGTTAATTTTAAGACTTTTAATTTCGCATATTTATTTTATTTTAAAAATTATTTTACTTATTTTTATCAGTAAAATAAAGACTGAGGTGGAATAAAACCGTTAGTTGGGAAATTAAACTCTATACAATTTATTTAAACTTATTTTGGCACGTACAAAATTTCTTACGTCGCAGTTATTGAAGCTTATCCGCCCGATGACAAACAAAATAGTTATTGATAGCCTATCTTATCTTGTAAAATAATATTCAAACAAGATACATGAGATGATACAACAATGCATTATTTTATTATTATAGTTAGTCTACTAAAATATATGGTAGCCATTAATTTTTTTTAAACTGCTCCTTCGTAACACAAAGCTTTTCTTTGCTACAAATTTAAAGCGATATATATTTTTAAGATTTAAAATCAATTCATATTGATTTTAAATCAATATTCAAAATATAATCAATATATCAAAATATCAAAAATATATCAAAATATATCAATATAATCAATATATCAAAAATATTCTTTATATTTTAAGATGAACATTAGAATATATGTACTTATTATTGTTTGTTATTTCTCTTCTGCTATATATAATGAGGTAAGTTATTTTGGCAACTTTTATTTCTATAGAGCAATTTAAAATTATTTACAACAGTCACTTAATCACCATTAGGACAAGACATAATTATTGTTCTTTGGCAAAAAAGGATTTTTTTTTATCTTTGACTTATTTATTTATGACTAAAATTTAACAAATACGCTACCTACCAATAAAAATTAACTTGCAGATCAAACCACAAGCTTATTTATTTAAAAATCACTCAGTTTGTAAAAAAAAAAAAAAGACAAAGTTCTTATAACAAAAATAACTACTGTAGTTCCATTTAAGTCTTCTGCATTGAATCCTGCGGATCATCGATGATGCAATGTCTCAGACGTAGAAACTGCAAGAAATCTTTATGTCGATGTAGTAGCATAATAGAATAGAAATAATAAGCCGTTACTTTTTTATTTTTAATCGTTTCTACAGTCAGTAACGTGGAGTTACTTTTTGCAACGCGAACATTAACAAATATCTAAATTCTCTGTTTAAAATGAACAATGTATTTTAATTATTGTTTAAGATTAATTGTATCGCTAAGAAATTTAAAGATAATTCTTTTTAAATATTTAAGATATAATTCTGGCATTACTGAAGGGTATGTCCAGCAGTTGAGGATAGCTGGAAAAATGGTCAGCGAGTTTCCAAAACTGAAGTTACTGTCTGTGTAACTGTAGAAGAATTTTTAAAGATACGTAAATCCTTTATTTAAATTGTAAACGACAACATTACAAACTGTTTTGGAGCGATAAAGAGAAGTGACCTCGAAGACTCGGTTAACTCGGATCATGTAGTGGGGATAGTATAAAATTGGAATTTCTTAATATACTCTAAAAAAATATTATAATAATAAGAAAACTTCTTTCTGTGGTGAGCCAATAATACACAAATACCAGGCGAAAATTATAAATAAGCATTATAATTTTTTTCTTTTCTATTATCTAATTTGAAAACTACTTTATTTCAACTCAAAATTTGTTATTTTTCCTGACGTATTTTCTAAAATAATGGTAAACTATAAATACCAGATATAGGTAAGCCTTGTATATTTCACCTTACAAATATACAGCTGTAGATATCTATCGGCATATTTCGTTGACATTACAGGTTAAAGCTAACGCTAATGGAGTGTTTAATGCTTACTAAACGTTATTTTATAGCTTAAAATATATATATATATATATATATATATATATATATATATATATATATATATATTAAACTATTTGAAAAACGTTTAACGTCGGTTGAGCGTTTGGCAGTAACGTTCAGCGTTAATTTATAAATGGTGTTCTATGATGTCAGACCTGTAAAACTAAGCGTTAATTAAACGTTTCGTTAAACACTGTGTACGGTATAAATTTAATAAAGTGAAATATCAAAGAAGAAACTAATTCGCTAACTGAGTGACTAATAAATAAATCTCTTTCAAAGGAAATAATTGAAGATATATTTTTCATTAAACATGTCTTTCAACAATAGTGCATTCAAAATATTACGTAGATAAAACTCTTTTACTTAAACAATTTTTGGAGTTTCTTGGTGAAATGAATGATTTTATTCTTGCTACAAGATACTTCGGAAAACAACTTAATCTATTAATGTTGAAAATACTTCCTGGAAATTCAGGTCAATGAAAACGGATTTGAAATAAACAGCAAACAAAACACAACAAATTTTCAACTGTTTACGCAGACTAAACTTACGAGCGGTATTCTAATTTTTTAATACTAATTTTGGTCAATATCCGAGAGTATATGTTGATTATGACCATTCGCTGAAATTAATAACTACGAAGACGTGCTTAGTAAGATAAGAATTATTTTGTGGAGAAGATTTATGGAACAAATATATCTTGCGAGAGTAAAAGACTTGCGGGTTGGAGGCCTAAAGATACTGACATTTGAAAGATAAGTTGATAGCAAACTGTTTGAAAACCTAACGAACAAAAGGTTTGAACACATAGGCTTTGAATTTTTAAGTAAAGTTCTATCCTGACCCCGTAGGGAAAGACACCCGCCTTGTGACGATCCCGGTCGCCACACCATCCTCCCCGTTCCTAGTCCTGATGAGCTATACCAGGGGTCGTCTTTTAGACTCTCTAAATTTGATAACATACAGTTATCAGTTTGGCCTTAGTCAAAATACCATCGATGCAGATGCATCAGTGTATTTACACAACCTACTATCGCTTTCGTATGGTCTTTTTCAATCAAGATCACCTACCATAATTTACAACCCTCAACTGTCAAATTAATTGATTCGTGGAAGTGCGATTGCCGCGCCTTCCCCTAACAATGAAGGTTTCACAGAAAAACTCTTCCTATATCTAACTTCAGTTAGACTGTGTACTCAGATCAAACATCAAAAATACTATCATACCAAAAAAAAAGTATTGATCGGAACATCGACAAATTTGTCCTACAGTTCACTTTACTTAATACATTATCTCTCTGCTCTGCTCCGCTTACGGGAGCAAGGCCTACAGCCTTCCACACCGCAGCTCCATCGCAGAGTTCTCCACACATCCATTCTCACCGTAACAGCGAATATCTAATCTGATCGGGGCTTGATGTCAAAACGGCTGTTTTGGGGAAGTAAACCCGGGCTACTAGCCCCTAGCCACCCGAGTTGCTATTCTACTGTATCATCTATACAGATATACATCTATAACAGCATCACATCACCTCAGCCAACCTCTGCAGGGCTCAAAATCTAAGAAAGCCTGCAATTATGTTCCTTTCCCTTTCGGTTTTCCTATTAAATTGCAGATCTAAACCACAATTTATTCCGACAAGCCCTCTAGATACTTTGGTACGTTCATCTTCATACCTGGGGCAGAGATATAAGACATGGCGCACATCTTCAATGGTTCTACACTCTGGATGCAAGCCAGAATTAATTAAACCAAACCGGGCACACCTATCTCGAAAAGCACCATGTCTAGAAAGAGACTGTGTAATATGCCGATCTCGGAAACCCGCGTAACTTTGCAGGTAGTTACTTCTCAAATCAAGAAAAGTTCCATCAGTGTAACGGCTATCGAGCGATTCAGTCCACCTGACCTGCTGTAAACGGAAACTCTGGTCGTCTATTTCTTTTATGCGCCTAGAGATAAGTTGGCCTACCGTCGTAGCATCATAACGTAATTGGCGCTAAGTCGTAAGAATATCAACGGGCTTAATCCTAAAAAAAAACAAGCACCGCCTCTCCAGAGACAGTCCTATAGGCACTAATCACAGATAACAACAAGAGACACTGTTGGGCTTTCAACAAAATATTCGATTCTCGGCCGCTTGGCTAAGATCAGAGTGTAGTAAGCAAATTTCTATATACAAAAATTTCAACAAATTACCGATAATGATGGTTGAATTTTAGTAGAAATTTTAATTTTTTTTTTTTTGCTTTCGCTGAAAGTAACGATGTCCAATTTTAAAATTAATTTAAAAGTGATTAAAACTGTTAAGCGAGTGGTAAAAAACACATTTTTATTTTATTTCATCATCAATTTCAAAAAATGTTGTGAAAAGGGCAACATTATAATTATACAATAGCAACTCGAGAACGGCTGGACGTAGCGGCACTCGTTCCCGTATGTTGGAATGTACCCTTTCGGTCAAGCCTTTCAAAATCGCGTTAGAATTGGGCTAGGACGCACCGTTTTCGAAATACGCTCTTTTTTTAAAATTAAAAAATTTTTGGATTTAAAATTGGTGGGCTATCTGTCGATCAATCAGCGCGCGTGAAAAATATGGTTGAGGTTTGATCACGGGGGGGGGGTGATAAAGTGGTGGGGGGAGAATCGACCAATCAGCGTGGATGAAAAAAATGTTTCCATTCAGCTGTAATTGCCCCTCACCGCTTTACAGCTAATAGTAAACAAATCATACTACTCTTGGTTATTCTAAAAATTTAAGTTCTTACAATATAAATAATGTGAATCTCTTGGTAAAGCAACACTAAGTTAATACACTATAAATACAAGTTAAGACGGTTACTCCTAATGACAGTAAAGTTGGTAACATAAACGAGCATCTCTCAGTAGTAAAGGTTGAAGGTGTGTTGCACATGACACATTTAGTAATTATTAATTATTCATCGTGTGAAGAATTATCTAAACTGTAGTTACCGGAGGCTAAACAGGAAAAAGAAAGAAAAGAAAGTAATTATTAATTAATTTGTATTCAACTAGAAAATTTTTGTAATCGATATAAGTCTATGTAAAATTATATGTATTTATGTAATTTAAGTTATTTATATATTGTTTTTTTCTAAATCGTTTATTGATTATTTTATCAGCTGCAATGAATTATGTAAAGCCTATTTATTTGACTATATTTATCAACTAATTTCTACGAGATGATTAAAATATTTGTAAGTCAGTTAAAAACATTAAACGAAACTTTGAATGAGGGGGATTTTGTGAAAGATATTGCGCATGTATGTATATAAACCAAGTATCTCAAAGAAAAAAATCTGTAAATAAAATATTGTATTATTTAATCATTACATTTCAATAATTTGTTTTTCTAGTAATTAAAACAATAAATTAAAATGCACGCGCGTGTACAGACAGAGAGACAGAGAGAGAGAGAGAGAGTGAGAGAGAGAGAGAGAGAGAACACACATATATATATATATATATCTGATTTCTTAATAGTAAGTTTAGTTTCAAAAATGACATAACAATAACAAAATTATAAGAAAGAGAAGTAAAAAGAGCCAAAGGAAAAATATGATACGGAAAAAGTGATAAATAGAATAAAGATAAGAAAAGGAAAGAATGTAAGGGGAAAAAAGATAATAAAGGAAAAGAAAAAGAATAAGATAAACAAAGGAATCACACCGTAATACCCTGAAATTGAGAAATAATTATTAAATGTATTCACATTTATTTTTTTTATATACCCACTTTCACCAGAAAAAACTGACCTATAACTTTCAATTACAACATTTGCTAGTCAGATTAACAATAAATTAATAGTAAATTAAAATGTTTAAGCATTTTTTAGCGTAGAATTAATTTTGTAAGATAATACAAATTTTTTTTTTAGTAACAATTATGCTACTTCTTTCATAAATTTATATATACCGATGAAGTAATTTATTATTAGAGAAAAACTTGAGATCGTTCAACAATGTTATTTTCAAATATCGGTGGACCTAGTCGTTTTGAGGGACAAAAAAATATAAAATAGCATTTATTAAAAAAATTTTTTAATTATTTGCATTTAATTTTTTTATTATTTTGATGGTAATGTAGATAATTACATTTAATGAATTGAATCCTAATTTAATTTATCCTTTTTTTTTAAATACGTATTCATTCATTTACTATCTCAATAAATAGTTTAAATTTAAAAACAATTTACAATATTAAATCAATTTTAAAAATTGAATTCTGTTTAAGCTTTTGTAATTGATTCCAGTATAATAAGGAAGGGCTACAGTCTAATTATTTGATACAACTTTGCTGTGATCTAATTACACTAAGTTACAAGAGTTACTTTTGTAACTTACTGCTGCTTCTAAAGCAGCTAAGTCTTAGACTAAAGGGTGAGTAAGTAAGTCTACAATTCGGAACTGTACAACTGAATTCACAGCAATTGCCTTTGGGAATCAAGAACTCTTGACTTACTTAATTTTAATTACTAAAATAGGTTTAATCGATAATGTTTTATTTTTATTTTGTTTTAATTTAACAGTTAAATATGCAATTTTTTACTAGTTTTATAATGTTAGGCTGCACGAGATATTTAAAAAAAAATAATAAATTAAATTTTTATTGAGATTTTATTTCTTTTATGTAAACTGAAATCATATGATAAAATCAAAGAATAATTTTCTTTGATAAACTGAATCATTTTTTTGATACCTGAAAATTATCGCAGATAGAACTTTATTCAAAATTAATTAAGTATATATTATACGATTTTTCCGAAAAATTAATTACTTGTGGTAAGAAGAAGGGAACTAACTACCTTGGGTGGAAAATAAATCTAAAATGGCTGAAAAAATTTTCACAAAAACTGTTTCAAATTATTAGTCTCAGTTACATATAAAAAATAATAATACGCTCAGGACTGGTAATTTAAATTAAATTCATACTCGTATTTAAAATAAATCTAAAACTCATTTAATAAATTAAAAATTACGAATGTTATTTTTAAAATAAATTCGAATTAAAATCGCATGAGAAACTTATGGTTTTAAACGCATAATGATTTTAAATTTCCCTGAAAAAATGTATTAAAAGATTTACTTCAATTCCATGAGGGGCAATGCACTTGTGCGCTTTATCTCTTTAATAACTCGCTTCCTAATAACCATAAAAGATTTAACTTGATCGTATAGTACTCAGGAATAAATTTTCTACAAACTTGTCAAATATTATTTCATTAGTAAAATTTTTATTCAAACATTTAAGGAAAACTAAAAATAAAACATCATTATAACTATAATTTAAGCTAACTCAGATTTTATAATCATTGGAGCATTTAAAAAAAAACTAAAATTATTACCTATTACCTAATCTTGTAATAATTAATCTTTTCTAATTTATTTCGTCCGATGAAGGTATCATCCGACTAATGGTTTTCAGTTAACAGTCATATTTAAGAAATAGCTATTTAATTCTAGAATTATACACACACACACACACACACACACACACACACACACACACACACACACACACACACACACATATATATATATATATATATATATATACCGGGTGGCTGAAAAGTAACTTACATCCGCTCTAACATTTTTTATAGTTGAGATAACTGGATGAAGTTTGTGGCATTCTTCCTCGCTCCGAGGGGCTTCTTCAATTAGCGTATACTTTACTCTTTTAAATTTTTGGATAGGATTAGCAGGGGGTCAACTCAAAAATTTCCAACGGGAGCAATGGTCATTTGATATATAATTTTAAAGAGCTCGATGAGACGAGAAAAATGCTACAATTAAAACTAAATTTTGATCGCCCGATTCAAAATGCGGCCAAAAATGAATTTGTTTCACAGAGCTAGAACTACGGTTGTATGCTCTCCTTTAATATTTTTGTTAATTTGTGGTATCCTGATTCTCTCTTTGAAGATCTTTTTTGAAAAAATTAGTAATTAATTTTTTTTAAATTTTTAAATAATGTAATGATATTTGTGGTTGCCATTTTGGTTTAAATAGTCGGATTTATTTTTTTGATACCGTTTTGCTTGTCTCGAAAATACCTTTAAAGCACGATATCATATGACCGTACATCCCATTTAAAATTTTTGAGCCATCCCTTCCCTCCTCTACTACCCCCATCAAGACCGAATACTTTAAAGCGGATCTTATTCAGTTAACCTCTCTTATCGGAGAAGATTTCCAAAGAAATGATCGGGATACCTTAAATAGCAAAATAATTAAAGGGCAGCATACAACCTTAGTCTGCTCTCTTAATCTGAAACGAATACATTGTTGGCGACTATTTTGGATTGTGCAGTCAAAATTTAGTTTTAATCGTATAATTTATCTCGTCTCACCGATATGTTTAAAATTATATATCAAATGATTATTGGTACCGTTTGAAATTTTTGAGCTGCCACCCATACTTCGCTACCGAAAAATCAAAAAGAGTGAAATATACGTTCATTGAAATAGCCTCTGGGTACGAGGAATAATGCCACAAACCGCATCCAGTTATTCTATTATAAAAAATGTAGAGGGGGTTAGGTTACTTTTCAGCCACCTGGTGCATAAAGACGTATTTTTAAGTAGTTTTCTACAATAGTATATGTTTATAGTTGTTTTATACATATAAAAAACTATTCCTGTAGCTATTAAATAGCTATTTTTTGAAAAGTCTCTGTTCAGTAGAAAACCGTAAATTCAAATATTCTTTTTATGGAGAGGAGAAAAGATTATTAGGAGCAGTATGTAGGAAAATGTTTTATAAATTTTTGTTATTTATTTCACTAAAAATAATTTTGGTTAAAAAAAAAAAAATAGTCAAAGAAGGTATTCTGTTTTACTAAGATTTTTGAAGAAAAATTTTATTAATGAATTAAAATTGTACAAGTTAATATTTTGCGGTAAAGAAAAATTTCATTGCAGTTTTCATACTTCAATACGTACTGTGTGAGTTATAAAGGTTTAAACTCGATGGGAAAGATATAGCACACCAAGTGTAAATATAGTTTTTATACCGTTTTTATATTTCTATAAATTTTTTCCACTACTACAACAAAAAAAGGTGTAAGATAAAAACAGGTTGTGTTTTCACCTCATTTCAAACTGTCCTTTAGCTTACGTTTTCAATATTTCAACTCTCATTATAATTTCCTTATATTTATATCTTATCTTCCCTAATATATAATATAATAGATTATTCCCTAATAATAGATAATATTTTTCTTCTTTTCCCGCAGTATTAATGTGTTATTTATATATATATATATATATATATATATATATATACACACACACACTTCAGTCTAACATTACTTAAACATATACTAGTAAAATCTTCGTTTCCTTCACTGTATTTTAGAGGTAGCTTGGTGAATAATAATCAGTTATTAGTCCTCCATCGTCAACTCCCATTTCTTTTAGCTTTACTAAAGATACGAGATAGAATATCGTTTACTGTTACCTTGCAAATAGCCGTAGCCATGAGCAAAGTAAGTATAACTCGGTGTATTCTTGAAAAATCAAACATAATATATTTTTTCAGAATCTACAAATGGTATCTGCAGATTGTTTGTTGGAATTTTCAGTTAACGATATGCCAGCCAATATTTTTTATACATTTTTACATAAACACACGCGTGAAACGTGTTTTTAACTTAAATTATTGTAGGTGATCTCCATAGAACCAGTATTACCCATGAAAAGACTCATATATCTGTTTTCTATACTCAGATCTTTTCTCTTACCGTAATTTTGTATATAAAAATTTACCTACTTATTCAATTACTTATAAACAGTGATCTCTGACGGATGAATATGAAGAAATATATACGTACGTAATTCAGTAAGCAGAACGCAAAATCTGAGTTGATGCCGTTTTCTATTCTTTGCGTAAATAGTAATTTTACATTGAGCTACACTCGATTCAGTAAATAAAAATCTCTCATGGTATCCATTGTCCACTTGGAAAAAAATAATCATCATGTACTGCTTTTTCATTATCCAGAAAGTAAAATACTTTCAAGTTAGACCAGAGAGATTTATTGAGTGTTTGGTAGAACGAAGGAAATGAATGGATGCTTATATAAAACCACAATCTTCAGCAAAAGAGAAATAATAGAATAAATTTTAAAAAATTATGTTGATTATTTTTTATTACAGAAAATGTTGGAACATAATAATAATAATAATTAAAAAAATCGGGTAGCGTACTATTAACTACTTTTTTTCAGGTTGCCTTCTAAAATTATTAAAAGCGGTAGAATATTAAATATACTTTTAGATATACTTTTAGGTACAGTTTGGTTCTATTTTCTATAGATTATCCTAACACATAATTTGGAAATAAAATGTATCGAAAAATTGGTATAGTTGTTAGCTAATTTATCTGTATTAGCAATTTTATATTGCCAAGATTATAATTATTTTTTAAAATCTAACGGAAGTCCTCTTTGTGAAAAAAGATTCCTTCAACGTTAATGGCATATTAAGTTACTACACTGTTAGTTTATTTAATAAATAAATCACTGGTATCAAATAATCTTAGTAAATATTCGGAAGTTTTAGTCTACGTAAATTAAAAAAAAAAATTAAAATCTTATTTTCTAATTCTTTTTGTCATTTTGATTTTAAAAAATACGATGTATATTGGAAATTACCTACTTTATTTCGACAGTCCGGTAATTATAATGTGTAACAATTGTGTATTTTTAGAACAATAACGAAATAAATAAATTAAGTATTTTTTTTAACTTATTATTTTCATTACGGATTCTTTGAAGTAAAATCTTAAAATAGCTTAAGTGAATTTATAATAAAAATAAATAAGTATTTATGAGACATCAACAGAATTAGATGTAAATTGGAAATCCTAAACTTTTGTTTCTAAAGATTAGAGTAATACGAAGTGTAACGGTCTGGTGAAAGTTCATGGAATAATGGGTTGGGTTACTAAACATACGTTGCAGTAAATTCTCACGAGGACCCCAATTCCTAACTTGTTAATTTAATTTTCCTTTGATTTCTATATAAATTGTAATAATACGAAACTTGAATACATAAAACAGCAAATTAGATTACTTTTCCCCAATGTAGCGTATAATTTTTATTGAAGTCTTTGATTAAAAGAAGATAAATATTTTTTAAATGAATTATTTTCTTACAATATACAAAAATATAGACCTTTAATAGACGTTTCGTGGAAAATATCAGACCTGAATTCTGATGAATTTAGGTTCACAATTTAAATGATCTATTACCTAATCTGTCCGTTTCTAAAAGAAAGAGGGATTTTTCGGTAAGTTTAAATAAATAATATTTTTTGTAATTTAACGAACTTAAAATTATTTCCTGGTTAGATATTAATAGTTAAAAATAAAAATAAATAAATATAAAATACATTTAAGATATAAATATTCAGGAATAAATTTAATATTGGCCCAACAAACTGAGCTAGCCTCCCGAACTACAATGACTAGTTAAAAATAGGTTACACCCCACAACAACCCCCTTTTAGAATAACTAAATCTAACTGGTTCGGTTTCCTTCAAATCTATTTCTAAGTACATTATTTGTAACTACCATATTTTTCTCTTTTAAAAAGGCGTAGACTACTGCGGTGGGGGGTTGCCAATCATTACTAGTAATGACTGGATATATATATATATATATATATATATATATTGAATATAATTTATCTTCATTAATCTCTTGTAATATGGTGCTTTTATCCAGTGTATTGCAAATGCATATTTTTGTGTTTAATTTGTCTGACAGCTGTGTAACATCCGTCATCATTGCTCTATAAATACTGTAACAAAATAGAAATCAAGTTCATAAAATTATTTATTTATAACTCTATGTTTAACAAACTGATTTATTGTTTTTCCTCCTACAACCATACGTACTTTGGTTTTCTAAAATTTAATATTTATACTCGGCCTTTATATACATTTTTGTTTATTTTTTCATTAACAGAGATTAGTGAAAATGAATTACATTTAATATATACATATATTCGTTATGGCGATAGAAAGAAACTAAAATAAACTGCAGGTAACAATGCGATGTTACTTGCAATATTCATTTTAATGTATTGTTCATGGAAATGTATAATGGTTCAAATGTAATCCAATGTTCATTGTTACTTACAATTCATTGATGTACAAGGCATTTGTACATCTCTTCGCACTTATCGATTCCTTTTTTTTGTAATTTTAAAAAATGTTCTAACAACTTATTAAATATATTTAAAGTTTGTCATATTCTAATTATAATTAAAAGTAAATAAAAAAAAATCTAATTGCTTATAGGTTTAAGGACAATGCTAGTTTTGGGTAAAATTGGTAGATAGCTGACGAAAGGAAGTTAATTTTCTGCCCCGACTAAGGTAAATGAATAATTTATTAAGAAAGAAAACCAATTACTCGTACTTGCTTCCATTCAATCTTCTTTGTAAATATTTTTTAATAAATGAGACCCGTGGTTTAATTGCTTGTTGATATTGATAAAACACTTTTACTTCTTGAGCAGCAAACACATTTTAATGCCTATGAAATAGGTGTCCACGCTATTGTTATTATTATTTACAATTTATTTTCAGATAAATCTCTTCCCTTAGTCATTTTACGGTTTTATTATTTACTTTTCCTTTGAAATATGAAGTTTAATTTTAGACTGCTTTAATTATCAAAGCCAGTAGCCAGTTATAGTTTTTAATATAAAATTAATTTGTTTTACAATATTATATGTTAATAAAAGAAAAGATGAACTTTTTGTTTAATTTAGAAAAATCCTATTATAATTATTAAATTTATTTTAGGCCTTTTTATAAAAGTACAATCTAAGAAATTTTTTTTTAAATAAATAATTTTCTTGATTAAAAGAACATCGACATCTGTTTTACATCCTGTAATAAACGCCGAATTCGTAATGCCTTAAGAAATATTTTAAGGAAAAGCAATTTAAAGTGCTCCTGTAAGATTATTCAAAATGTCAGCCAGAGACAGTCTATCTGGTCCAAATGTTTTCCTCATCTCCTCCTCTAACCCACTGTTTTCCATGCGACACTCCTTTTTTCCCCGAACGGGAAGGGGCAGCATTCCAGCCCAAGCTGCTCATCGCACCCTGTTTTTTTTTTTACATTCCCAAATAGCAGAGCTTTGGCTCTCAAGAATCCCTTTTTATTTATCTATGTCTGAACCAAATTTAACCCGCGTTTAACACATTCTTAAAATTGCTTTTAATAAATTTGCTTTTTACATTTACAATAAGCTTATTTTATTTCTTTCAATATTAAAAAAACATGATCTATTTTCTTACTATCGTAAGGAATTTAGTCTTCTCTAAGAAAATTTATTTTCCTTGGTATTAAAATTATATGTTTATGAGAATACCGGTTTAATATATTTTATTAAATAAATGAAATCCTTTTCTTGATTTCTATTTTTTTTTGACGATTTACATCCTCAGGGTGATCTCCGGTGAACTTCAAGTTGAAATACGTATCGTTTAATTAAATACTTTAATATGCCGCTCAGTTCTGGTTGATTGATGAGGTTATTATTTTAAAAACGATATATTTCCATTAGTGACACCACAGTAAGTTATGTTAGGATGGAAAAGCGATTTTGTTGACATCATGATAAAATGGTAATCGGCCGGTGGTTCAAAGTAAGATGATTAATCAGTAACGACCTCATTTGGATAAAAATATCCTGATATTCCCATGCGGATGTGTGTTCAATCCTCATAATTTTATTTTTTGGATAATGTAACCATCCTTGTGCGATTTGTTATGGATGGAGGCTGTGAACTGCTCAGAGGCTAATTTTTGTTGCCTCGCGAATGTGTATTAAGTTTAGTTTTGATAATGCCAGATATACTAACCCTTCAAAAATTAAAAAAATACATAAATTTAATATTTATTTTAGAAAATATTTTTAACAGTACAGGTACATAGTATAAATTTTTTAATAATTTTGATAGAAGAATTTTTCTTAATATTAAGGACGTAACCGTTTTTTCTATGTTATTTACTAGATAAACAATTTTAGTTTTTAGAGATAAATTTAAATATCCTCTTCTTGTAAATAACATTTTTAATAACTTTCTATTAGATTTTAATTTCTGGGTTTATTGTAAAACAATTTTTTGCGGTATAAAAATTACATAAATCAATCTACAAATTGATTTGAACTATTTTCGGCGGTCCCCATTAAATAATTAAAAAGAAACCATAAATTATCAGATAATAGAAGAATTATTAGGTCTGAGAAAATAGGAATTTCGTATATTTAAATAAGTAAAACAAAGACTTGTTTTCAAATGGTTATGTATTTCAAAAATAATCTGGTGAAAAAACAGAAAATTCCTTTCGTAATCTGCCTATGAAATTAGATTTCCTTAGGGTGAAATGTCTTTTTCGCAGAATTTAAAAAGGGAACAGAGGAAAAATAAAGTTTCACATGATTTAAATATAACTTTTTCATATTTTTACTTTCCCGGTTATAACAATGTATGCTGATGTAGCGACTACAGCTACAACGGGAAAGTATATAGCATTTTTAAAAAAAATTAACAAATTGTAGATTTAAATAAATTATAAATAATCTGTGAAAAGTATTTTTATTACAGTGCTCTGAAATTCAGAAAATCTATTTTTGTCAGTATTTATGAATGTATGTTTGTATGTTTGTATTTACTCATATAACTCTAGACCCCATTTACTATGTTTTCTTTTTCAAAATTTGTAGACGGTTACTAACTTCAAATGGAACGAATGTTTTAATTTTTTGTAAAAATTACAAAAAAGGATTTAGAGATTTTGGTCGAATTAAAATGAAAAATCTTTACTCGGACACTGTAGAGAAAAACTTTCTTAAAAATACTGAAGTTTTTTGTATCAAGATCACAGACTACAAAAAATTTAAATTTAAATTCACCTCCTCCCCAAAAGATGAAATATACTCGTATTTTTCTTTATTTTAGCATATCTTTCTTAAGGAGTTAATGGAAGGTTTTTGGCATCTTTATTTTATAAATCATTAAATCTTCAAACCACTATAAAACGTTTTGCCCGTCCCATTCCAGTGGTCTGTGGTAACAAAAATATCTTTTAATTAAAAAAAAAAAAAACCTTCGTTTTATTTGTTTTAAATTTAAATCCACCGCTCAAGTTTCACATTGCATAATTTTTTGATAACCTTACGCTTTAGTATTTCTTGAAAAAAAAAATTAGCCGAAGGTTTTTAGCCCTCTTCTAGAAAATTACAACTTTATTTAAAATTATTGCTGTATCTTTTTATTTTTTATATAAGTTAAAAGGTTCTTTTTTTAAATTTCTTATCACCACTTAACACTATTTTTAAGAAAATAGTGTTAAATGGTGATAATGAAGGGGAGGTATTCGGGTAAAAACCTGATTACTTCCCGTTGATTATGTGAGCTCCCAAAATAAAAAAAATCATAATATCCCATTTTTAATGCTCAAAACGTATTTTGTTAAATAATAAAGTCACTAAAATAATTTAATACCCTTTCCCTGATGGGAAGCTCCTAAATTAAAAAAAGAAAATATCAGAAAATTTTTTTCGATTTTAATTTACGGTATTTAAACAAAGTTTTAGTGAATATTTTATTCATTAAAATTATAAATAAATATTTTTACTTAAAAATGTGAAAAAAAATCATAATCTTCGTTATTGTTTTTCAATAAAAGAAATTATATTATTACAAAAATACAGAGAACTAAAAATATTTGAAGTGAAAAATCTTTTTGGGTTTGCATAACTTTCCCGCCTACGCCGGTTTTATTATACAATTCACTGCCGGATTTTTTCCTTTCTTGAAATACATTGAATTTTCTTTTATTCCCTGGAATTATTTGCTTCTTGCTTACATTTATAATTTACAGTATTATTTAATTTATTATTAGGGTTTGGTTGATCTCGTTATGTATCCTATTTTCCTTTAAGAAATTTGATTAGTTTAAAAGAAAATTCTTTTGTATCAGAATCATTTAAAAAGAAAAGATAATTTTATTTTTTTAAAATCACAATTATTTATCATTTACAGCGTTATCACGAGCCAATTAATTGCATTTTTTTGCTATTTCAATCGTTATTAACAAGTTCATACACTATTGTAAACCGACCTTTGTAATGCAAATTTGTAATATAATAAACGATTATTATTTTCATACCATTAGTTCATTATTTTGCTGCAAAATTACAAGTAATATTTCTGTACAACAAAGTAAAATTTACTTATAACAACATATGTACAAATGAGCAATTAGTTTCAAATTTTGTTCAACCTTTAATTTTAGTCGGACACAAAAGGTTGAAGCGGTAGTAGGGTAAGAGGAGGGGCTCTTTACCTCTTTTCCTTTAACCATCTTTCTTTTTTTGGTTAGAGATGAAGATGGAGTATCGGTAAAGATGAGGTAGAGAGAAGGTTAGGGCGTTCAGTATGGGAGAAGCAATCATCGCAGGCGGTCTAAATCCAATTTGGATTCTAAGCTCGGCCTTTGAAGCGACACCAAGTAATAGAGTTTAGAAACCTTTGTAAGATCCCAGACTCCGCCCAATTTATTGCTAATTTAATACATACAACCACATCGGAAACTAATTGTCCACCGTCTCCCCTCGCTCGTCTAGTATAACACTATACGAATGGTGATTTAGCTCTTTGAGGATGAAAAGCTAAGCTTCCAGTGTAAATCAATTAAGATAAATTCAACGATGAAAATATATCCAAACTCTTTTTTAAAACCTTTCTTTCTTCTAATTCTTCTAAACTTTGCTTTTTTCTTTTTCTACTTTTTATTAGGCTTGTTTTGTAATCTTTTATTCTATACAGCGAAAAAAACGTTTCTTTATATCGTTTTGACTTCAGTTAAATTGTATTCGCTCATTTTATTTCAATTTATTTTACTTTTTTTTTTTTTAATTTTACAAGGATTTCGCTAAAGTTCAGTGAAAATAGGTCAACTTAGATTAAGTTACTGGTAATTGTATTTTTTATTCTTTACTCTAAGCTTCTTTTTCAACCTTTTTAACAACCGACATGAAGCAATTACGTACTAAATAAAATTGTTGGTCTTTTTTATCACCAAGACTTGTTTATTTTATTTAGTCGATTATTAAAAGTATGTATGATTACATTAAGCTATAAATAAACATTTAATGAAATAAATTACAAAAAAAAACCGGCAAAGGGTTGCACTTCCCGGCTTTGCCCTTGACAAGCCTTTATTTCAAATACACGGTTGAATTTTTAAACATTAATAACTACATTAATTTTTACTTAAAATCGACCAAATAAATGATAAAATACAAATTTTGAAATCGATTTCAGATAATAAATTAAATAAAAGTGTCTGAAAATCGGTTTCTACTGTGTTCCTTGAGGTTCTGGAGATATTCTACCGGCTGGTAACGAAAGAATATTGGCAGTATTACCTCTTGTAAAAATTAATAACTCTGAATATTTCTCTTATAAGTAAACATTTTAATTAAAACTCCCGCATTAACGAAATCTGTTTAATGATATTAGAAAAAAAGTAATGTATGTGAAATCGAGAAGCACCTGCCCTGAATCAGTCTCTATACCCGACGGCTTTCAGGACACCCCTATAATTATTGCCGGGGGGGAAATTCGGACAAAGGGAATAAGCGATATAGGGGATTTGTTCACCTGAATCTTTTTGTTTATTGTAATGTCCTGAATCAGTCCCTTCAGTTTTGTCACACATCCCCGAACATCTTGTTGAGGAAAAAATAATTCAATAATAAAAAACTAAGAGTACCGTTATGTCCCCTTTTATGATTGGGTGGAAAATTAAGGCTAAGAGGCTGGGTTTTTCATAGCCAAATTTCAACATTTTTGCGTTTACGGGTTTTTCAGATATGAGGCATAAGTTGTTTAGAAATAATGTTTAATATTGTCTCTTATAACTAATTGACTTAAAACTTTGCAATTTTAAATAACTTAATAAGAAATTTCTTCTTACTAATGCTTAATCTTGTACGAAAAATATACAAAAAATAAAAAAATTTAAATGGCGAAAACTATCCTCCATTTTTAATTTTTCCCTAAACTGAATGCTATAAATTTAAAAAAAATTATATTTATTGTTACGAATCTATATTCTTTTACAAATTTCTAAGAGAAATTTCTTTAGGAAATTTGTCGATCTCTGTGGTGGAGTGGTAGCGTCTCGGCCTTTCATCCGAAAGTCCCGGGTTCGAATATCGGTCAGGTAGGGCATTTTTAATACGCTACAAATTTCAATTTTCTGGTGAATTAAATCATCAGTCAAAATAAAAAAAAAATTTTGAAACTTCTTTAATCATAAATACTAATCAAATTTGTTCTAAGCTTCAATTCGAGAAAATGTAGAGGTAACAGCTGTAAACCATTACGTATTTAAATCTATATTCATTAAAGAACTATTTTATCTAATTTGGTGAATAAAAGGTATATATATATATATATATATATATATATAAAGGTAATATATAAAGGTGTATATACAGGTGTATACCTGTATATATAAAGGTAATATATATTTTACATATAATTATTTAATTTTCAAGTTTAACGTATATGATAGATGCCATTTATTTATTGACAGAGGGGCCAAAAATATCTTCCAGGGCATTTTAGCCTTTAGGCTTGTTGTGCATCCAAAAATCCTTTCGTGTTATTCTGTGTTTCAAATCAATGCCATAAAAAAAATGAAAGACTGGCCCTCCCCACAAATATTTTAAAATGGTTCTTCTTAGACGACTAATATTCAAGAATAATTTGTATTCTCAGGAAAACTTTGTATTCTCAGGAGACTGACTGCAAACTTGATATAGCATCTGTCCTCTGAGAAAAAACTGTGTAAACAGATGCTTTCGAAATGGTTCAATCTCCAGTGACGACGAAAACTTTATGAACTAAGGATTTAAAAAAAAAATCGTTTTATTGTATAATTTGGTTCAGTAGTCGTAACGAAAGTTTAACTTTAAAGTTACACGGACGCATGCGCACACATTTATTTAAATTAATTCATTAACACCTCAAAATTTTCTTTCTGCAGTTTTTATTTATTTTCTTTTGTACACCAAACAACACGTATTTTTAAATTACAGTTATAATTTATATATACTTATATATTATTGCAATAAAATTGATTCATGCAGGAATAAACAGAATTTTTATAAAACAATAAATTTGCTTTAGTAAAATATATTTATTAATTACCTCGTTGAGCATTTCTGAATCAGAGATCAAAATATATTATTCGCTAAGATTATACACTTTGAACTTTTAGCAAAGATACATACATACACACTAATATATTGTGTAAAAAAGCATAAAAACTTCCTCCTTCCTAACAATTTGTTTTACGTATTCCAAACGTTACCTTCCTGCAGAATGTTTCCCATTTACCTGTCCCCCCAATATGAAAACGACTGTTCCTAGATACATTAAGATGTGGCCTATAAGTCTGTTTCTTCTTTTAGCTTTATTATTCCAAATGCTTCTTTTTTAATCAGTTTGCCGCAAACACTCTTCATTTGTCACTTTAACCACCCAACTGATTTTTAACATTCTTCTGTAGCACCGCATTTCAAAAGCTTCTAATCTTTTCTTCTCAGGTACTCCAAGTTTCACTTCCATATAAACCTACGCTCCAAACATACACTTTAAGTCCTCCCGACTTATGCTCTTAATAACTACTGAAAGAGTTGCTGCCCTCTTTCAGGAATCATTCCTTAGTCTGGTTCTCAAGATATACCTCTCCGATATGGTTGCACCTTCGGTCCAGCTAATCTACGTACATCACTGAGCTTTCAAGCCCCTTCATCATCGGCAAGGTCTCTTGATTCGTAGTGAGAGCACTACCATCACTACTTTGTAGTGCCTACAATGAAAATAAAAGTTATTGTTGGAGAGTGGTGGACTGCATTACTACAGAACCTGAAAACATTTACACCCATCTAATAGGATAATAATAATTTTTTTTTTTTTGGTTTTATATACACAACTCCCCGAGCCGGACCCGCAATTAAGCATAACTCAGCTCCGGGAGGTGTCGTCCCCAAGTTAACCTAATCAAGATCCACCTGAGTATTGGTCGTAATAGTTGCCTTATCCCTCGAGGGGGCCCCTTTCGGGTCTCAGGCTTAACAGCTCAAGGGCGACGGAGTCCTCGTGTCTCATCATCGTCGCCCATCTCGGCAATCCCGGACGAACGTCCACAGGAGGTTGTTCATCACCTCTCGCTATCTTGTCGTCCCTGCCTTCGTGCTGCAGTATCGTAGTTATATATTTTGATACAGCCCTGAATTTGTCGACTCCAGATAACATATTTAGTACAATCGTGTCTACATTGGGGGGTCCAGTTACTCGTTTGCAGACGCCTCTTTCAACTATCCACCGTCGACACCCGAATTCAACATGTTCAGAGGTGTAATAGTTTCCGCAATACAGGGACCCGGAATTGAGACCCCCCTCTCTCTGCCCGAAAAGATATGACCGGAAGACCCCGTGCCCCGTTAAGAACATGATTAGCCAGAAATTGAGTTGGCCAAACTTTCGGTCAATCCATAGTGCAACCTGTTTGATTAAGCGGTCGGATCAAGCCCCATTGATGATTGATCCCACCTCTGCCACTCACGTGTCATGCCATCCCGAGGCTACTTTTTCTCCTTCCCTAATGATGTTACACCGCATCACCGCCAACTGTCAGAGAGGGGAAACTCCAGCAATTATTAGGGCAGTCTTTGTTGAGACTGAACAATAAGCAGACACGATTCTTAGGGCTATTCTCCTTCGGACCCCTTCCAGGATGCCTCTATTTGAGTCCTCCTCCAGCAAAGTTTCCCATACCTTGATTCTATAGAGGAGTACTGAGTTTATGACATGAGAATATATCCTCCTTCGAGATGACTTTGCACCAGACAAGTTACTGAGTAGTCTGTGTAATGACTACCAGTCGTTTGGCTTTTGTTGCGGTTTCTTTGGCGTGGATTGAGAATGTTCTTTGTTTGTCCAGCCACACACCTAGATATTTAACGGAGTTTGAGCAGCGTATGGGACTGCCGTTTAATCTGATTGAAACGGGGCCAGCGGCCTACTGCTGGCCATGGTGATGAACTTCGTCTTTTCATGAGTCAGGTGCAAATCTTTCCCTGCATCCAGTCCTGGACCCTCCGTATTGCCATGTTGGCCGAAGTCGCCACATACTTACTCCCCCGACCGCGACACACTACGAGGGCGAGGTCGTCCGTGAAGGTAATCGGGACAACACCATCAGGGTAACTCGTCGGGAAAACCATCATATACTATGTTACACAACGTTGGCCCCAGTACTGAACCTTGTGGCACTCGACATGTGACTTGGAAACGAATGGGTGAATCAGTTGAATAACAGATTAGATATCTGCCTTGATGATGCTTTACCATTCTCCGTAGGTTGTTGTCAATCCCTCGATCTTGGAGAGCCTCAAGAATGTCATCTCAGTGCAACGAGTTGAAAACATTTTGCACTCCAAGAGAACATAAACCTTCCTTGTGTGCCAGATACCGGATGCTGCCTCGTTAACCATGCAAACCAATTTACCAACCGTTTCAGGGGATGACCTTCCACGACTAAAGCCATGTTGTTTATTGGACTGATCGCAAAATGGCAGGAGTTTCATTATTTCTTCCTACAGATCGCATAGTCTGGAGAATGTACCTTGCTGCTGTATCTTTCTATTATCGGGCAGGTTTCATGGGTTATTTAGTGGCGGTTATAAATCTTTAGGTTTATTTATGTTTGGATTTGCGTTTCTATCCGTATGGACAGTGTGAAATTTATTTGCTGGGTCTGACCGTTGGAGACTAAGGTTTTGAGCCTCGTGCTCCCGGGGTGATTCCCCTTTAGTCCGTTTGCTGAAGTCCTTTCGGTACTAGCACCTTATCGGCTTGCAGGAATACGCCTACCGGGGGGGGGGGTTATTTGGAGGGAGCAAAGCGCCCCCTTCTCTGGAGGGAGTTGCATGTGCTGAGTGAATCAAATTGTAAGTTTTGAGGATGGTGGGTAAAAGGATTGTAGATCTTCATCTTCTTTTGTAGCTGCCCTTCGCGTTGTTTCTCTGCTGAGCTTTCCCGAACAGTCTGGGCGCCTGCACCATCCCCACCTCGGATACGGTTTGTAGTCCAGCATCGTGGCGAAGAGTGGTGTTTCTGACGCACCACGGTGCTCCAAATATCGTCCAAAATGCTATGTTTTGGACCGCTTCTAATTTATTTTGAAGCGTGGAATTCAACAAAGCTCCCCATGCCGGTTAAGTATATGTTAGAATTGGCAGTTTATAAAATAACCGAAAAATGAAACTGAAAAATAGTGGACTTTCACTAACACTTTCTAGATGTATGATGAATTTATCTGTCTTTTCGTCGATTAAAGATTCCATCTTCTTATACCCGGTTTCAGATCTTTTTACTTGTTCGCAATACGGTTTCCAATCGTCTTTATTCATTTCATTCGTTTTTCCTAAGATCATTTTTTAATATTTGACATTAAAAATGTTGTGTTATTACTACCAACATATTTTTTCAGAGCCGTCCACACCACCTCAATCGGATTTAAATCGGTATGGTAAGACGGAATTCCCAGAACCTGATGCCCTTGTTTTTTTAATAGTTTATCAAAACGGTACTTTATTTTTGAATTTTTATATGATATCACTACGTCATACTTTTGTAGTTTTAGAACTGCTTTATTAAACGGAATATTGTTCTTTTGTAAGCAATTAAATTTGCCACCTATTCTATAATTTGAATTCGGAGGGTTCTTTAGCAAGTGAATTGTGGTATGGCGCATTATCGATAACAACCACTGTCTGGGGGGGGGGGGAAACCAGGAACCAATTTTTCAGATTCCTGCTTTATGAAATCGTTGTTGACGCCGTCACGATAGTCACGCTTTTTGTACTCGTTTTCCAAGTTAACATCCCGTTCGGAATGAATCCCATTCCTTCTTCAGCTTGGATTATGATTAACCGAACACCTTTAAATCGGCTTTTTCCCCTGCACCACTATCATCCACGATGACCACGATTTTGTCGTCGAATAGGACGTTAAATTACACGATTCGATCAAATAAACAATCGAAGGATTTTCTTTTCTGAAATCGGTAGTGTTTCTTAAATATTCTTTCTTCTTCTACCGGAAGTCTTCTTTCTCATTCAAAAGTTTCCTATTATGATCAGATTTAGACCGTTTAAACCCTAACTCTTTCAGAATAGCTACTAGTGTAGTTCTAGAACCTTTAAATCGAATACTATTTTGAAGTTTTTCCCGTAATTTATTTATGTAGGGAGTTCATTGTGTTTTGCGTGAAATTCGTCAAATGTTTTTACAGCGCCGTACCAAAACTGTCAAATCCTTGTCAAAATAAGTTGTTTTGAACGTTGTTTATGCTTTTATGCTGTGCTGCTGAAAGAGCACCGATACGATTTATATATAAGAGGATCCTGCTTTTCTTTTCAGATTTTTGAATTTGTGATCTTGAAATTCCATAAGCTGTAACGGTTCTTTCTTCACATTTTTGAATCCGTATTAAACGTTTGCCATCTAATTTTCCTAACTTTGTAACTTCTTTCCTCATAAAATCGTATACATTATTAACTATTTCACGAGCTTTACAACGGAGCTTTTTATTTTTAATTGTGGATTTAAATTCTGTCATTGGAAAAAATCACTAGCAAAAAACGCAAAAAAATTACGAATTCATTAACACACACAAAACATTAACTAACATGTTACACATTACAGAAGGAAACTACTACACTATTCGTACCCGGACACGCCAGTAATTGAACTTAATCAGTTAATTGAAAATGAAAAGTAAACATTAATATTGAATATTTGTCAACAATGAGAAAAAATTACTTCGCTATTCTATGAATACTTATTAAAAAATGACTAAACTATAAATAAATTATTACAATTTGTAGTGTAAAGGCATATTACTTAATGATAATGTTTATTGCTACAAACACCCGTTATGAAAATAGTTAAAACAACCTGCATTGCAGATTACTCGGTTTCTGAATGAGCCTAATGTTACGAGAAAAGAGTAATATAATACCTTGCACAGCGACTGTCTTCCTCGTGTAAGCAAGCAATTATTTTTATCGTACACGCTGTAAATTACTTTGCATACCTCTGGTAACAACTGATTAGTTATGATATAAAACGTAAACGATGAATCTTTTAAAAAACTTATTTATTGTTTTAACTTAATTTTAATCCATTAATATTTCGAATAAATTATTATGGAAAAATTTAACCCTGCATCAGAATGCAATCTCTTTGATTAATATTCCTAAATTTGGATCTGAACTAATCAGCGATTTAAAAAAAATAATAAAATAATAATTTCTTGTAAAATGCCTGCAAAATTTTAAAATCAATGAAAATTTCTTAAAAATACCTCTATAATTGTATGAAGTAAAACTTTGAGAAATACATAATTTTAGGTTTTATAAAGAACAAATATTTTAGATAATAATGTTATAAAAACTGTACATAAGTTAAAAAAAATACGTAGAGGATGAAATTAGGATGCACTACATAATAATAAAAGAATAAAGCCTGTAAAGTATGTTTTTTGAGACATTCAGTCTCTAAATTTAAAAAAAAAATGTAGTTGTTCCTATGATAGAAAATTTGAAGAACTTTTGAATTCGGTTAAGGTTGCTTTATTTACTTTAAAAATATAAAAATAATTTATAAGAAAAAAGATTTCGTATATACATTACGGGGAAAAGTTTAGAAAATGGTAATCATCAAAGAGGATATTTGTATTGTAGGAGCTAATTTTTTAGCGGGAGATGGCATACATTTGCATAAAGTATCATCTTTTGATTCCCTCTTCCCGGTTTCCTGCAGACTTTGACTACTCCCTTCAAACACAAATATGTGCGTGTGTGTATATTATATATATATATATATATATATATATACATACGTGTGTGTATGTATGTATGTATGTGTGTGTGTGTGTGTGTGTGTGTGTGTGTGTGTGTGTGTGTGTGTGTGTGTGTGTGTGTGTGTGTGTGTGTGTGTGTGTGTGTGTGTGTGTGTGTGTGTGCGTGTGCAGGGATGTGTGTACGCGTATATACATATATATATATATATATATATATATATATATGTTTGTATGTAGATATAAATCCTTCAGTATAGCAAACAGTAAATAATTTATATTCAGAGCACATAGAGATCGTATTATGATACATAATTTCATTTCACACCTACACGTTGGTTAACCTCGGAAACCTGAGTTACTGCTTTCTAGGAAAATTGATTATCTAACCACAATAGGAAATTGGGCCAGGAATAACGCGATATTAACAAACGGCACTCTATATCTGCTGATACGGGACTGCTATTTTTAAGTACGTGATTTTTTAGGATTTCATGTTTATCAAAGAGAATTTTGTGTTTACACGTTAAATCTAACATATAGAATTATATACATGTTTAACATTATTAGTATTTTTTACTTTTACTGTATTGATAGGGAAATAAAACGTCTAATTCAAAAATACACTAACTTTTTTAAACTAATTCGTAATAACAATAAAAATTGACCAATTAAAAAAAAGCCTGTACGTTTGTGGAATTTAACTTGCATCATCAAATTAAAATAGTTACAAAAATGCGTTTAGATTTAAAAAAATAAATATATGAATCTAAGCTGTCGTAACTATATATATACATACATGTATATACATACATTCAGTTAACCGCAAGGACTGTCTATAAATTATTGAACGTGCTTATAGAGATGATTACTATGTCATGTGCCTATTGTAATTTAGATGTTACATGAAGGACTGGTGCAGATATAGCTTTTAAAGTTGCTGTAAATAAAGTGTTATGACAAACGGTAAATGAAATAAAATTATAAAACAGGAAACCGTTTACAAAAGATTTACTTAATAACTAAAAACTCGATGTTCCTTTCAATTTTTAAATACTTACCATCAGGAGATGCTGAGAAATATTATATATGTGTAATAACATAAGTAAATGCACTATATAAATAAAAAATAAATAGCACAGAAGAAACATTATAAAACGAACATTTTGACAATTTTAGAATAAGAGTAAAGAAATATATTTAAAAAAATTTTTGTAATTTTAGGCAATCCCAGTTGAAAAATAAATGTTACAAAATAACTAAAACCTTCAACTCAAGATAGAATGTCCATCACTGTCTAATAATGTATGATTTTTACCCGAATATGTTCTATACATATTGATTTTTATCAAGAAATCTAGATGACATATTTCGTAAACCGTTCAAATAATATTCTCCCATAATTCTAATCCGTGGAACACGGTGGTGGAATATTACATCTCTGCCTTTCATCCGGACCTTCTTGTGTGTCAGACATGGTATTTTTACTCGCCAAAAAATTCATTATCATGCATCGGCAGTGTTATAGGGAGTCAACCTATTAATGTTCAATAAATAAATAATTCAAATATTAAACTAGGGTAAAATTGTTTTCATGTTTGAAAAGTTAAAGTTTGAAAAGTTTTTAAATGAGCGAAGTGGTTATCTAGTTTTAGATTTTAAGTAAAATAAAAAAAAATAAAAACGTGTTTAAGAGTTTTCTTTTTTAACTATATTTAAAAATAATTATTTCTTTTTACTTTTTTTATTGAAAAAAGATATGTTTTTTTATTTAAATAGGTCGGAATAAACCTGCATTCAAGGAATTTCTAAATAATAATATTATTATGCTGTTATAAACAAATAGTTGAGTGTAAAATCATATCCATTACTAATAAAGATTAAATATTAATAGATGGGATAGGTTAAAAAAAAAAAAAAATAATAATAATATGTAAATAAAAAGTTTACTTTAAAATTAAACCTAGTACATAGATTCACGTTCAAGACTGTTTTATTACTTATAATCAAAATATCGAAAAACAAAATTCATTATAAACTTTTCACTGATCAGTATATTTAATTCAATACACTAATTTTTTAACCAAAAATTTTTAATTAAATTATTGATTTAATCACAAAGAGTTAACTAAAACTATATTACACGTTTGACATGATTTTCATAAAGAGTTATCCAATGTATTTAATTATAAATACCGGTTCAGTAATTTTTTCTTCATTTATCAGCCTGTCAATACTCAAATTGATTAGTTTTAATCGTTTATAATATAAAAAAATTACGTTATCTGAAACAGTATTATTTATTTAAGATGTCCGTTTTTCTTGAAAATCAAAAAAAATATATATACAGAATACCCACAGGTGTGTTATACTTTAGATTTAAGACATAATGTGTTGGAGAACATAATAAAAGTAGATAATTAAAAATAATAATAATAATAATACAATATTAGACATAACAGTTAATTAGAAGGTAAAATTACGGCCGGGAGATAGAACTGAGAGAAACCAATATAGTTTAACTGCAACTAGTTCAGCTAGAGGTCAACCAGTCTACTTACCTTTCGGTAAAACTGCACTGTTCATTGTACAAATACTGTATATTAATCATTATGTTTCTTGACTTTTAAGTAAATGTAGTTAAGTAAAACATTCATTTCATATCATACGTTAAGCCATTCTATGTTTATTAAACAAGAGTAGATAAAATAAAGTAGTAATAACAATAAACCCTAACGCCGTATTGAGTACAATTGCCCATCTTCGTGAGTGAGAGCCTGTAGGCTCGAATCCCCGAGTCAGGCATGGCATTTTTCATTCACTACAAAATTCCGTTTCCATATTCTCACGTACAAGCTGCAAACCTTCTGCGGTGAATTAATGAATTAACTCATCAAGAAAAAGAAATGGGAAGAGTCAAAAAAGGAATTAATAACAGTTATTACTTTCCGATTCACCTATATTTAAAAATACATATCGAACTTTATATTAATTTTTTTAAATTATTATAGAAAGATTATTATTTTAGAAGTTCTGTAATACTTCGGGTCAGATATTTTAATTCTAGTTATTAAGTGTCATTATTATAAACGGAATTTACTACTTTCAGTTTGTTTTATTAATAATATTTTGCCCTTTTGGTTCAGTTAACGAAGTTACTTAAAAAAATTTCAGACTTGGATATTTTCTTTTTTTGTACGATTAATTTATTATGTAAGCTTCGAAGCTTGCGCATGGGAATATGAAATTAACATTTTTTTACCTAATGAAAAATGCCATGTACAACCGGGATTCGAACCCGGGACCTTCGGATGAACTATTCCGCCAAGGAGATCAGCAGCTTTACAAGATCTCTATCGAATATCAATTGGCTTATGACCTCTAATTACTCTATTAAAAGAATGTATAATCTCAAAAAAACAAATAAATAAAAAAATACTCATAAAATCAATTTAATAGTTTTACAAAAATTTACACGTATTATTAAAAAAAAAAAAAAAACTATTCACAATCTATTTCAAACAATTAACTGGACTGATTATGGAATAAAATTTTTATTTTGATTGATAAATAAAAATATATTATACAGATTACGTTGAGTGGCTAGAAATGCAAGTGCACAGATAAAGAAAGGAACTGCTCCAGTATTTGCCTGGATGGGTCAAGGGAAACCGTGGTAAAACCTTGATCAGAGCAAGAGCCGCACAAAATGCACGATTAATTATAAAATAAAAAATAACTGTGATTAATATCTACATTAATTATTTAAAATATAAACTCATGAAATAATGTAAAGGTAAATATGTCAAGATATTTAATATAAAAAACAATTACAATGTAATTCACATATCAGTAGGCGTTCATAAGATTATTTAAGCACTTGTTTTTGTATATGTTAAACGGGGTGTAGAAAAAGAGTTGCTTTTTTTAATTTTTATCGTTAATTAATATAATTTAAGATTCATCGAAAGAGTAATATTTTTTCTGTAAAATAAACGGTTTTAATTTTAAATAAATTGATGGGAAAATATTTTTAATTGTTCAGTAATCTATTAAAAATACCAGTGGATGCACAATATGAACTTTTCTTGTTAGCCAAAGTACTGTGTTGAGTTACATAAAAACAGTTTTGGAGTTTGGGGTTTGATAGAGGGTTAATAAAATCCCTAGAGATTATATATTATAATAATTTTATTTTTTTTAAATATGGATTTTCTTTTTAGAAAAAAAAAATCATAACATTTACAAAACATAAATAGAAAACAAAAGGATAAGTTTTAAAATTTAATTTAAAAAAAAATCGATCCACACGTTTGATGCTTACGGGCGCAAAAACTGAATGATAGTCGCTTTTGTATCTTGAAGACTCATTTTGACTTTCTCAGGTAGCTCCAAGAGATGGATTATACTTGATATAGGATTATACGTAAGTAAAATATAAAGATTCAATTTTAAGTATGGATAAAAGAGTTATATTATACTTTTCAGATACAATTTACATGAACAATAATAAAGATAATACTTTTGCTGCTCAAAGTACAGTTTCTGTTGTTTTGTTAGATGACAAATTAATTTTCGGATGATCAAATTGATTTAGTCTAAACAATTTGATTATTTTTTAATGATATTAAATAATCACCATTATTTAATATTTATCATGGCTACTGCATTCCGTATAATCTCTTGCGTATAATCTCTGATTCAGTATAATTTCTTGCGGCTACCTAAAAAGCAGAAAAGGTTTTCACGGTATAAAAGTATCGTAGATTATCAGTGTTGTCTGCATTTAAATAAGAATCGTGTAGATCAAACCATGATGTAAGATTATATATGAATCACGTGTATATGTGATTCATATATATTAATATTATATTATTTACTAAATGATATTAATCATTTAGTAAAATAAAAATGTTAATTTGTAGATGTGTGTTTATCTATGTAGAACCTTTTTTAAAATAACAGTAATCACTTATTCTTAAAAAAAAATCAATGAATGTGAATCCATCTCTTCAAATAAGATAACAGTTCTTGTTTTCAAAAGAACACTTCGACTTGCTAGGAAGAGCCTTATTATGGCATTTTAATAAATTGATGACCTAGGTGGAAAAAGTATTCTCACCAATTTATTTATTTTAAGATTTTTTTTTTAACAGAATCAATACTGTTCTATCTAGTACGTTTTTAAGTTATGCTAATTAAAAAACAGTTTGAAAAACTGGAATTTTTTCCATCTACGTTTCACTTGTTGTAAGGAAGTGTTCAAATAATTTTTATTAAAGATTTCTAAATAGTTATTAGTTTTGTAAATATTAAATTGATTTAATGACTTAACAAATTAAATTTACAATTATCTCTTGTATTTATATATATATATATATATATATATACTTATAATTTTTTTTTATTTTTTTTAATCAACCATCAGAATCACTAACGACTTAAATAAAACAAAGTGTTCATAAGTAACTAATCATAAGTAGGTAATAAACACGAAACAATGGATGAAAAATATTGAAACAGGAACATGACCATTAGACTATTTTCACTACGCACACCCTGGCTCCATAAGGGATCTCACGAAAGTAAAACCGCTAAATAGAATTTTTGATTTTACTATCCCAAAGAAACCGCAATAGTCTTTTGATGCATTTCTTCCGGTTGAGCAAACCCTTTACATCTGAACTCAAGTTTAATTGAACCCAGCAGCCAGAACTTATTTCATTAATGAGCAATGATGAACAATGGGCACTCTAGGAATAAATGATTTTCGGACCCATGCACGCCTCACAGCTATAGGTGGGCGAGGGTTAGCATTGTGTGCCCTTAGCCGCGTTAGGATGACTTGGTCTCTTCTGTTGTTTGGAGGAAAAGGTTTCTCAAAGATGATCTCCCGATTGCCATGTAAAGCCGTGGGTGGACTCAACAGCCGTAACTTATTCCATTGAGTACGTAGTTCAACACGGTCTGGCTTCGTGAAGTCGCTCTCACATGTCAGTTCCAATTGGAGGCCATTTTTTTCCGCTATCTTGGCAGCCTCATCAGTTCGTTTGTTGCGGAAATGCGGCAATGGCCCGGGACCCACGAATATCACTGTCTTGTTTACTCTTGAGATGATGTAATAGATAATTTGAATGATTCATTCAGTCGTCTGCAGTTTAAGCTTTCAAGTAAACTCGTAGTCGGTTACTATCAGGAACAATCGTCAATGCGGGTCTCAATAACTCTCAAGACAGAGCGAGTAGGACTAACAAAAGAACACAGAGGAATAGGCAGGCAAAGCCGTCTGTATACCGATGTGTGTTTAACCGTTGTACTTCTTAGTCGTCTCTCTAAATTTATCTCTAGCAGCTCATTAATGTTGGTCCCGTTTGCGTCTTCCAGACTGTAAACATTCAATCATTAGAGGTGCGCCGCATCCCATTTCCTTTCCAAGAAGCCTCCCAACAGACGGACCTAGTTCCTGGAGATAGCGAAGAAGTCTGAGGTCAAAAGGGTCGGGTAAAGACTTCTTTCCCACTGTGTATATATTTTAAATTAACATAGAAATGATCATTTCAATTTTTTATATTATTGTTAATTATGTGTTTTGTGATGCTATTCTCTGATTTAGGTTTTACCATAGTTCCCCGTGATTCTTCCAGGAAAATGGTGAGGCAGCCATTTTCTTCTTATATATATATATATATATATATATTATTTAAAATATATTTTTTATGTATCGGTCAGATTAAAATATGTATTTATGTATTAAAGAAAAATAATAGTGAAAAGTATGTTTAAATTTTGATAAATCGATTGGTGTAATTTTTATAAACGGATGTGTAAAATTTATTTTAATAGTTTTTGTTAGTAATAAGATCGTTTTGGGATTTTTTCTCTTGTTTACTTTTTGTTTTTATTCTGTAACAAATCGTTTTTTCCATCTAAAGCTATTTTTTTTTTTTTATTTACGACTAAAATCTGAAATATTGTTTTTCTGACCTCAGCATTCTGTTTATTATAATGATGAAATACATTTACCCTTATGACAGTCTTCCGATTTGTATTTTTGAATAAGAAAACAAGGTCTTGCTTACTTAAGTTCTTGATCTTGGTTATCGTTGAGGTTTGGTTTTTGCAATTTCGGCTATATTATTTTTTTACTATTTCCAATTTCAGAATATGTACAACATTTTTTTAAACTTTAGAAAAAGCATATTAAAATATTTCTCATTTTTAAACAGCTATACTTCCGTTTTAACAGAATTGGTTTTACATAAAATGCGTGGAAAAAAGACAGTGATAGAAAATACATAACATTAAAATGCAATATCCAACAGTTACTCACAATCCAGTTTATAAATGCAAAAAAGATTACATACGAGATACAAATTAAACTGCAGTCTCTGCAGAAAAATATTACATGCATATTCCAACCAGGGAAAATAAATTACATACGAACTCATTTCAAACAAAGTCAGAATCAACGTTTGTTATTTACCTTGTAGAAACAAGATACATACGCGCACACGCAAAATTACCATTAACCACAAATTTTATGCTGAACAAACATTCATAAACATATTAAGAGAATCTAAAATTCACAAATTAAATCTGATATTAACAACATGCTAAGGCAAACGTAATACACAAATATTATTTTATTTCATCACATTAATTATGAAATTTTCTCTTCGTCACAAAACAATCGCCATAAAAAAAAACAAAAAAAACGCCTCATCATCGAACAGAAGGGATGTATATTGAAGTTAATATATAATATATAAGTTAATCTTATGAAAGCGTATCTTTTGAAGAAATGTTGTCGGCATCTCTGCTTCAATATAGGATACTGAGATCGTTAAAATGATATGTATGCATCTTTTTACTCTTCACAACTTACTGTTTACAAATAACATAATTTATAAATCAAACAATAATTATGATTCTATTGTGAAATTAACAGTAATTAATAAAATTCTATACAAAATTAAGAAGCGATTATGATATTGAGATTACATATACAAAATCGTAAATAAACGTTATATAAAAATTATTTACTTCTACTACTTACAAAGAAAACTAGCTTATAATTTAACAAAAAAGACACCTTGTCTCATGTTAAAAATAAACTCACCATAAAGCTTCTTGTTCTTACTCATAGATTAAAACACAGTTCCACTTTTATAGAAATCGGAATATACTCTAGAATCACTCTTTCCTCGTATGCTCGACTACTGTCACACTCGGTGTTATAAATGTTATCCACATTGCCCCACTTGGAACGGAGAAGAACGCAAGAATGTCAAGGGATATTTTATCCCCTTATTCAGTTTAGATCCTGGACTCAGTTCCTTGCTTCTTCGTCTTTCTGTTTACCTGGAGGGTACTTAATTTTTAACGAGTTTGATTTTAAGATGGACAGAGTTTGGAATTGCGTTTCAATGCTTTGTAAATCGTGTCGGTGAAAGTATTTTACTCTGATTATTCCTTCAAAATTAGTAAGATATTTGCTTCCTATTCCGGACACGATTTCCTATCATTTCATCCACTGAATGCCTTTCGTTCCGGTCTTCACCTGATGGGGGTCCTACATTTGTGGAGTGTCCAGTAATGCGCTGCCTTCGCGGAGGGAGTCTAATTGTAGCGGTTGCTCGACTATACTGTGTTCGGCGTAAGAGCTATTCTAAATGTCGTTTGTAGTTGCGAGATTTTACAGTAGCGTGTGCGATTGTGTTAGTGCAGTAACGTACTGGATGACCCCAATTTGTTAGTCCTAACCAGTATTTGTATAATACTTTATCGTCTATCGTGTTTTCGACAACTCTAATATAACTTTAAATATAGCACCTATGTAGTTGATTAATTAATAATAACTCGATTCAGTCGGCACCAAATGAAAACGTGAAACGTAAATCAAACATAAAACAACAAAACTTATCATTTGTACGCGTAACTTTCAAAACAGTCTATTTCAATGCCACCCGGTTTGTCTACAAAAAGATAAATTTTAAAGTGAATCGAGTATAGTAAATTGTAAGATGAATGCTGACCCTAATTTTTTGTTAATCTCGGGCTTAGGACTTGTCCTGATGTAACAGCAGTCGATCCTCTTATTCATTCAAGTAAATTGATTTCAAAACATTTATTCCACGGATCTTTTGCACTATTCTAGAAATTTTTTCAGTTGTTGCTCTTTGTTGTCGTTTCTTAGTGTTTTTCTTTTTAAGTTATATTTTTCGGTTTGCAGTTTCATTTTTTCTGTTTCTTAATTTTGCAGTTTCCATATCTAGAAGCTTTTCTACTCATCAAATATATTTTTTTAAAGTTTTTATACTTTCTGCTACATCTGTAATAATTTTGTTTGAAAATAATAAATTCAAATTGATACTTTCGGTAAATCCCTTACCAAACAAATAAAAGATACACTTGTGCAAACTAGAGTTAAAGATTTAATTTGCAATTTTTTATATAATGTTGCTCACCTGGCTGGCTCTGCAAGATGTAATACTGAATTTCAAACTTTATATCTAAGTTGAACGTAATCTGTAACATATTATTCACAGCTTTCTTAAGCTTTTGAGATTATTATGAGTTTGAAAATTGTGTTGGATAAATCCATCTCTGCTCTTTTTGTCGAAGTTAAGAGTACAACGGTGTAGGCAACATAGATAAAATCTGTAACCTTAATTTTTCATATTGTGACTTGGTGAGAAATAAAAATATTATTCACAAGATATCAAATTTTATAAAATTTTTATTTAAAATATGACTAACATTGTTGAAATAACAACTTATCAATTTTAGTTCTCTCTCTTCTTTTTTAATTAAATTGTTTTAATTTGCTTATTGACTGTAAATATATATATATATATATATATATATATATATATATATATATATATATATATATATATATATATATATATATATATATAAATATAATAAATCACTTACCATTTTATATAATTTACCATAAGAGAAATTTAATTAAGATACTAATTAATAAGAAATATAATCCATACCATAAACTTTTCGTGTCAAAAACCATTGTTTTTAATTATTTTTATATGTGGAAACTGAACATTTTGTTTTAAACTAGACTGACACTTTTTAACTTTCTGAGAATGTTGATATTTGAAATAGCTTATTACGAAACTCAGTTAAAGCGATTGGTTTTAATTAAAATTTTTACGTAATATTATAAAAGAATGAAATATATTGTATTAAAGTATATTTAGGTTTACGTAAAAATTGTTTTCACATTCATTTATTAATATCTCTTTTCGTTTAATTAAATTAAAGAATGATTTGCTTAATACCACTGAGCAGTAAGAAAACGAACATCGATACTATATTAGCTTAGTGTTTAGATAATACTATTATTCCAGGATTTTGGGCTATTTCAAAGACAACAACTTCTCTATTATGTTTTACTCAAACGGCATAATGCTGTGATAAGTGACACGATTTACTCAGCAGGAAACAACCATTACATAATGTTTGGTAAACAACCTGTAGCAAATCCCACATTGCAACGTCGATGGACCAGTGTTTGTTTATATACGTAATTGCTTGTTAATATTTTACCCGTAAGTGGATATTAGGATATCAGGCAATTAATCGATACAACACTGATTTTATTACTTATTAACAAAAACGTTACTTGTTTAACAAAAAAGTTCCTTGATATCGAATATTTCATTTAATTGAATTTTTCTAAATAAAGGACGACAAGAATCGTTATGTTAAGATTATATTTATATATTCTATATATTTTAAGCCAATAATACAAAAGGAAGTTATATAGTTAGCAAAATTATCTTTTTCTTTTCACTACTGAAATAAACGAAAGAAGATTACTACTTTTGACTGAGAAAGATAAGTAATGATATTTTAATTAATTTAAACTGGATTTGAAGTGGGAACCTTTTAAGTAATTAATTTTTATACCTAGCTATGCCTATTCTTTCACAATTCAGCCTTTATATACACACACACACACACACACATATATATATATATATATATATTTTTTTTTTATCTGTCATACAAAAAACTAATAATTTATATAAAATGTTATATTACTTAATTTATTTTCACTTAATTATAAAGTTATAAATAAAGTAAATCAACTACCGGAAAACCCTACTTATTTGATTACATCTACTAAAACCATCAATACATCATTACATAAAAAAAGCTGACAAGAAAGTTATACTTTCTTGGCATTGGTTATTTATCCCTATTTTTAACCATGACATATGAGAAAAGATTAAAAAATTCAAATATTGATATTTTTAAACTTTGATTGGCTCTCCTACCCCCAATATTGTCCCCAAAGTATTTTTTCGTTGGGTCAGTTGCACTGCTATTATGGTTAGGAAAAAATTCGGTTAAAAAATTTGTAATAAATAAGAACATAGCTTTTATCAATATTT
Organism: Lycorma delicatula; assembly: GCF_047948215.1. Classification (NCBI taxonomy): domain Eukaryota; kingdom Metazoa; phylum Arthropoda; class Insecta; order Hemiptera; family Fulgoridae; genus Lycorma; species Lycorma delicatula. The sequence continues at coordinate 185,732,438 of NC_134458.1, read as the reverse complement.
GGGGAAAGCTGAGAATTCGGTAGCAACATTTATTTTTTAAGTGGTAAGAACTACAGAGGCAAAGAAATTAGTCCAACACAGTATTTTTAATAGAAAATTTTATTTTTTAAACTAAAAATGTTTAATATTCAAACTTACTCAAATTTCATAGTTTATGTGTCCTCCTGTGATTTGCTTTTCTCAATTATCCTCTTTGGCATTTATTCCACTAACGTTGAACAATGATTTTTGATTTCTTCATCTCGAAAATAAACCTGTTTCACTGAACTAATAAGGTCAGTTTTTGTGCTACAATTCATTTTCCCAAGTCTTATTTTTAGTATGATCCATAAATTTTCAATGACATTCAGGTAGGGAAAGTTCCCTGGCCACAAGAGCACTCGAATTTTTTGGTTTCTGAAGAACTCTTTTGCTTTCTTTGACATCTGACATGGTGAAAGGCCCTGTTGGACCTTGGAGTCCAACAGCAAACCTGTTGCAGTTCTGGGTTCTTCTGCATAAGTGGGACTATTTTTCTTTAGCATATGTTAATGTATTGGTCCGATTTCATCATCCCATTCACAGACGTAGGTGCTCCTGTCCGTTCATGTGTAAAACATCCCCAAAACATCTTTTTGGCTGGGTGTTTTGGAGCTTGTTGCAGGTGTGCTGGCGTAGTAGTCTTCTTATCCGCCGAATTATGAATGCAGGCTCTTCCCTTGGACAAAGGTATGAGTTTCGTCTGAAAAAATTACATTTTTTCCACATCTCAATAATTCATTCTTTATATTCCTTTGCCCGTTGAAGTCTTTTTGTCTTCATAACATGTGTCAGTAATCGTTTCTCTTTAGGTTATCGAGCGATATTTCTCACTGCCAGCAATCTTCTACGAACTGAAATATGAGAAACATTAATCCCACTGGTTCTCAAGTCCCTATTAAGGTCAACAGCTGATAATCGTGGATTAATTTTGCTTTTTCTTATTAGTAATCGATCTTGTGTTCGTGTGGTTTTCTTTTTCCGTCCACTTTTACTTTTCTCTTTGGAGAGAAGGAACCTGTTTTTCTAAACCTATTCACGATTTAATTTACAGTACCTATCCCTACACCACACTCACTGGCAATCTGCTTTGGAGTCATTTGTGTGTGTTGGAATAGAGCCACAATGTTTGACCGCTTTCGTGGGGTTATATGCATTGAATTAACTAGAAACGAATAATAAACTTATAACTTACAAACGAATGTTATAAACTTATAACATTTATTATTAACCTTAATAATAAACTTTTGTGGTGACACAAGGTCCTTAAAAACTAATTGCCAATGAATTATAAAAGCACAAAAACCACTAATCCTGTTTGTATATGAACTAACAACATAACATGAAACATCAAACAGTAAACAGTCTGCCACAGAACAAAAATTTCTTTTGTTCGGATTAATTTGTTTGTTATTGTACGTACTTATGTACTGTGCTTAATATAAAGAAGGGGGTTATGTTTGAAAAATTTGAAGAAAATCGACCTACCTATTTTGAGAAAATTGAGGTAGAAGAAACTATCTACCTCAGCCCCTGGCGATATTGATCCTAAACGTCTACCAACAAATTGCTCCATATACACGAGTCTCTGTGTCAAATTTCATCAAAATCGGGTTATCTAGTCGAAGGCTATTAAGCTTCTAACCCGCCAACACACTTACTTACGTACGTACCAATATTACTCCACCTTATTTTGTTTTTTGGGGACCTTGGGTCATGAAACGTTGAGAAATGAAAAAAAAACCATACTATATTTTTTGACTGATTACCATACTTTTCTTCTTGCATCGTAGCCCTAGAGCTATGATACTAGGAAGCTAAAAGTACGGTAAAAACATTTTATGATAAAAAAATACTTAATATTATGTCTATTTAGCGGAACTTTCTAGACCAGAGTGGTTTTGGAGGCTTAACGAATGGATCTTTAGGGTTTTTTCTCGTATTGTTTTATATAAATATATAAAGGGTGCAACTGTGGATTTCATGAGGGAAAAAGGTGTAATAGAAATAAAAATCTTTTAAGTAAAATGCAATAATTATGTTCAGTCTTTTCTATATTCCGCTAATTTTTTTAAAAACTAAATTTTTTAAATGATCTTTCAGAACATTAAGTCGTGTATTAAGATTGCTCATAACTCTTCTTATAAGGCATTGTCAATTCGTCTAATATTTTGAGTAATTTTTTTTTTAATCCTCACAGATACTCTGTTTATTAAAAACGCCTTAGTATTGAAGATACCCCCAAAGGAAGAAGCCTGGAGCATTTAATCTCTCCGCCTAGACAGCCAATTATTTCTCCGAAATGGGAAGTGAGACATCAAAAAACAATCTCAGAACTTCCATTGTTTCTCAAGCAAAATGCGCCGTTGCATCAACCTGTTGAAACGAAATTTCATTAAGAATTTCATTAGGCATCTCTTCCACTCTAAGCATTTCTCGTTATCGCTCGGAAGTAGCATTTGTTATGTGAATATTATCTTCATGTATGAACTAATAGTTCCAAATAAAGATATACCGCACCATTTTGGCAATATATAGTAGTTGCTCGAGCATTTTCCTTGGGATTTTCATCATTCTAATAACGAAAATGTTGTGTGTTAACGTTAATGCAGAGATGTGCCTCATTACAAATGATTAATATATGTAAAACTTCAGGATTCTTATTCAGAATTTTATTAAACCGAGCACAGAATTGTAATCGCACTTGTTTGTCACCATCGCAAATTGTTTAAAGAAGCCGATTTACACTTAGAAAACGAATTGAACTCTGAATAACTACAGTTCTAACTCTCTCGATATTCTCTAGAATGTGAAATTTTCGTATATTACAAACAAATTGATCACAAACATTACAAGTGTTACCACATTTCAACCCACATCAAAATAGCTTTTTATAAAGGAATTATCTCTTGTCTACTCACATCAAAATATTCTTTGTAGATTCTGATTGGCAATCGTTTACTTAATTGCATTCTATAAATGTATTCATAGTGATACGTGTTCTTACACTCACAGATTTTACGTTGCTTACCATAAAGTATTTAAAACAGACTGTATATCTGAAGTGTTTCGTCGAGCAACACATCTTACTCACCACTTATCAGGGTTAGCTGCTACTGCTTATTGAAACCTGTCGAAATTTAACTAATGTATGCGTGCGTGCGTGTGCGTTTGTGTATTAAGTTGGTAATTTATCTTTTAAAATATTCTGAAATGGCTAATACAAGCTGTAATAGCTCGATTGAGTCTGTAGTAAAATGCATTCCTTCTCATCAATTTGAATTTTAAGTAATTGGAATTGTTCTTTCTAAAATATATAATGACGTGAAATGCGTATGCAATAGATTGGTTTATCATAAGTTTCTATTTAGGAACACTGATGTAATAGTCGGGAAGTTTTGTCAACAGTAAATCTAGCTTATTTAATACTAGCTTTGAAAATTGAGCTCAAAAACGAAATCCTCTGTTTTGAAAGTCAGTGTTCAAGTGTGCAGTGGTAGTTTTGAACATATAAGAAGTATTTTCAGGGGTTGACGATAGGTGGTATTGCAGTATCTTTGGTACTGATCCCAAAAAGTACATGAAGTTGTTGGATGATTACACACTATAAAGGATTGATGGATGGATAGAGCGATGATTTACGGTAGAGAATGGCTTTCTCCTTTTGAAACTCTATATTAGATCTTCAAATCACCTATTACGTTATCACTTTTATAGAAAATTTAATCTTCTAGGCCACAAAATTTGATCACATCAGCCGTTAAGCCATTATATTTCAAAATAACTATATTGGCCCCAATTTTTAATTGAGAAATTTTACAAAAAAAAAAGTACATATATATAAATATAGTGTGGGTGTGTGTGTGTGTGTGTGTGTGTATGACACACACATTGAACATAATTCATCTTAATTATATTCATAGAATTCATTTATCTTAACCTAGTTTAGAAACTTCGTTTAATTTTAAATCTCTAAGTATTTCACTGCTTTCTTGATAAAATATTTATTTATTTTTACAATTTTTCAATGTGTTTACTTGAAATTCCAGATTTTCTACACGATCTACAGGTTTTTATTTTTTTAAATGTTTTTTTAAAGGTAATATCCATAATGGAGAAAAATTATATTTAATGATAACAATAAAAATAATAAATCTTTAAAGTTGGTGGACGATCAAATCTAATTATAACAGTTTTGTCATTCATTTATAACCAAATCCAGTTGTGAATAAGGTATTGTCTGAAAAGGGTTACGTATTTTTACAAATGTGGAAGAATTCAGTCGCAAATATTCCAAGAAGTCACAGATAATATAAGGAATGATTCATAATTAACATTATTCGATATTACATTCCTGTTATTTAAGAGCGGTAGATGCATGAATTATTTTTTAATATGGATCTGTGTATAACGTCTGAAAGACTATGCCTTACTGTAGAAGTTTTAGCGAATTATAGAAATCATCAACAAGAATCAGCCTTTATATATAGACAAAATTCTATCAGATTCATATCATGTCAGATATTTTATTTCAGTTACATTTATTTAACTACACGATTCGAACTCAGGACTTTCGGGTTAATGTCTGCTTTGCTTATCGCTATGAAGTTGTAATATCATTTATTTTTTTATTTATATACTCCTAATATTATTTAAAAAAATTATCACTAATTTAACTTATACTGTTTACTTCTTTTTTCGTAGTAATAACTTTTTGTTTTAAATCTACTTTAGTGCTAATATCAAAACAACTAATGCGAAGAAAAATTAAAATTACTATATATATATATATATATAAATGTATGATAATAATATTAAATATAACAAATTGCATTATGTAGTTGAGCTTACCATTGTTATTTTGTTAGCAAATTAATTGCTGTTTTAGCAAACTTGAACCGTTTACAAAGGATTGCATAACTAGTAAAACCCACTAAAATTTATCATTTCGTTGCTTGTACTACAGAACCATATTTTCAACCTATTAAATCTTAGGGAAATTATATTTCTGTAGGGTTGAAATTTATAAATGTCTAACATTTTAAAATTTAATTGTATCATAGCTATTAATTTAAATTAATTAGTCTTTTAATGTTATTATTTATATAGTTTACGATGGTTGATATTCTTTGTTGTTAAAATTTGTCTTCATAAAATAGTTTTAGCGGTAAGCGAAACGCATTCAGTTTATAATATTCTACTTCCTCAATGCATTAATAGCATAATTTCTCTATTGAATCGTACAAAAGCTGCGTCAAAATCAGATTATCGAAACAACGAAAAAGCATTAACAGATCATGGCTACGGTAGAACACTATTTAAAAAATTTCATAGTTTTCATTAATTCAGAAATAAAGGTATCTACTACGTGATGTTTACGTAATAGTTAAAAAATGATAGGTTTTTAAAAAAAAAATTATTCTGGAATCAAATACTACGTAATTGGGAAAAGGAGTTTTTATAAAATCTGATAACATTATAATTTGGGAACTTGTTTAAAGTATTTTGTGTTTACGAAAATTATGGTTATTTCTATCATATTTTTTAAATATCGGAAAATTAACCTTTTTATATACGTAAATATTGTCACAATTCTGTTTTTTTTTTTTTTTTTTTTTTTTTTTTGGGGAATACATCATTAGTTTATACACGCAATTAAGCATTTACTCAGCTACAGGGGGTGCCATCGCCTCAAACTATCTCGTCCGGAACTAAAATTCCCCCACAGATAGCGGTTCTGTGTTGATAAATTACAAGGCAACCGTAGACAGCTTCAGTATTTAGGTTAATGTATACAACAGAAATTTGATACGGATGTAATAAAATGTAATTGTGAACGGGATATTTTTGTACATTTAAAAAATATTTTTTAATTGTTAAAATATTAAAAAAAACATATTTATATGATATTGCATTATTGCAATAATATTTTATCAATTGTCTCCTTATTACGTATTTTTTTGATAATATTTCATGAAGTTTAAATCATAAAAATAGTGTAACTTATATTACATAAATAATAAAGAAGAAGTATTATATAGATGAAAAAATTCATTGACAAATCTTTATAATAAATCCTGACACCTTAGAATACGAAGAAAATCAACGGTAGAATGTTTATTTAAGTTCGTTGATGTTAATGTAAAAACCTCGATAAAATAAAATGTCTTCATTTTATTGAAGCAACAGTGAATAGTACCGGTTGTTGCGTGTTTTTCCTCACTTATATAGTTCATGAATTTATTATCGACTTACCTACCTTCACATTCATAAGTAAGTGCGTGTTAGAAACAGAAAACGGAATTATAAATTTTTGGACAGCATGTTTATTATTAATCTAGAAATATATTCACAATTCTTGGTTTCGTTATCAGATTTAATTATGATAAATAATTTTTAGCTACTTTCTTCAGTAATAAATGTAGAAATTTACTGCAGCGAAAACATTAATTAGAATTATTAAAAAAAAACACTCTGTAGTGTTATTTTTGGTTATTACGTTATTCATATTTTATTTGGTTTATTGGCTTAAAAGTATTCTTCTCTTCCCTTGAAAATGAACACAAAAAAATAAAAATATCAATAACAAATAATCGATGGATGATTCATATACTCGGTGAAAATCCATAATAATTAATTGTAAAAAAAAAGTATTTTGATTTTTAGAACATTTATTTTAAAAAATGATAGCTATTTCAGTACAAAAAAAAATTACTGGAAAGTATCCAGTCAAAAAATGAGGTATGGGTATTTTACATTTCTCGACGTTTTATGATCCGTGGCCACCAAAAACAAAGGGGGGGGGGGTGGTAATGTTCGTACGTACGTATATGTACGTGTGTTAGCGTGTTTCAAGCTTAATAACTTTTGACTGGATAAACCGATTTTAATGAAATTTGGCACAGAGTTTCGTGTATACGGGGAAATTTGTTTGTAAAAGTTTAGGATCAGCAGCTGTGGGTGGGGTGTATAGTTTTTGGGGTTAATTTTCCAACATTTTGCAAACATAATCCTTCTTTATATTAAGCTCAATGCACGCGTACATACTTATTTTACCATTAAAAAAAAATAATTTCCACCAAATTCTCACCCTTCCCCAAAAATCGAAAAGCTATCTTTTTTTATTGCATATTTTTAACTGATTTTTTTTGTCTTTCTAGGCATAGTAGAAGTGGAAGTGACCTAAAAATAATATTTTGGAGGCAATATTGGGGTAGAGACAATTCAAAGTTTAAAAATATGGAATTTTTTTATTTAAAAAATTTTTTTTGTTTATTTAATCTTTTGAAAATAATATTAATATAATTTCATCATGATTCACCCTTCACTCCCAAAAACGAAATCTTAGGTAACTTTTTTTTTACATTTGTCAGTGGTTTTTTTTTTTTTTTAGTTTCTTCCATTCGACAAATTAATTGTAGAATATCCAAAATATTTCTTTCGGAGTAATTTTTGAAGTGGGGTAGCAGTAAAGAACTTAAAAATTACCAATTTTTTAAACTTCTTTAGATTTATTAAAAAAATATACTGATAATTTTACGATAAAACTTCATCATACATTTTTCCCATCCCTAAAAAATAAATCATAGATAACTTTTCCATGTATAATTATTTTTCTACTATATAATAATAAATAACTAATGCTAGGAAAATATTACAACTTTTTGTCACCTGTTTTTTTTATAGAATGATCAGTTTGGTCTTCATTTTTATTTTATAAACTTTGTCATACACTTATTATCATTGATTAAAAATAAAATAATCGTAAAAGTACCTATTTTTATGATTATTTTGTTTAGTCGTTTTGAAGTTACATGGACAATATAAAAATTGTCCACTTAAAACATTATGTTATCCTCCTCTTAGCGATGTACTGTTAGAGAATAATGATTTTCTATCGTACTTAATGTACGATAGAAAATCATGTATTCAGTTCTGAGAGATTTCTGCGTGATAAATTTTTTTTCTCAGATGTTTACTTAATAATTTGTAAAAAAATTTTAAATCACAATTTGTACCGTAAAATTTTTGAAAGTATTCTTACTTTAGAGCTTTTTGAAAATTAAAGTTAAAAAAATTTGTTTGTTCTGTTTTTTATATTATTTTTGAAAAATAAATACTTTAAGAATAATATTGGGTAACTTTAAAATATTGCTAAAAAAACAATTTTTAGAATTTATTAAAATGTTCCTATCCGTAAAAATAATTTTAAAAAATTTACATCAAAACACAATAATAAGATGACTGATTTTAAAACATTTAGCCCAGAGGTTGCCAACTTTCTTTTAGATGGGGTTCAATAAATTTTAGAAAATCATTAGATGGGCCACTGCAACAACCTCTATAACCGCCCCTGGCAAACATATTTTCGTATAAAATAACACATTTGTTATAGGGTTAAGAATTTATAATATTCCGTACATACTTTCTAAAATAACAAAATAATGTAAACTGAAAACATATAGTTATTTTTAAATGATAAAACTAATTTATATGAAAATCAGTCATTTTATTAAAACTTTATATTATATTAATAGTTTTATACGTAAATTAAAAAAAAATAATTGGAAAAACTACTTTAATACAAACTACTTTAAAACAAAACAGTGGGTAAAATAAGCGTATTCAGTACTGTCATATGATCTCCCTAACTCCTATCAATTATTAGTGATATGGTCTTTTAACTAAAAAAAATAATTTTCCAGCTCAGATAACTGGCAGCTTTAGGACCGTTTTGGCGGGCCATTATTCAGCCCACTGGCCATGGTTTGGCTAGTCATGACATTGGCCTATGGTTTTAACTTAACATGTACTTTATTCCTTTTCTTGAAAAATATTCTTAAATAAAAAAAAAAATTATAAAATAGTATTTTATTTTAAAATTTCAATACAGATTTACAGTAACATATGGATAACAAGAATTGATTGTTATATTTCCTTTAAGTGTAAAGAAAACATATTAATAAATTTTAGTTAACAAGATAGGTTAAAACAGCAATTTTCTGTGAAAAGTTAAAAGTTTTTATTAGTATACAAGGAGTTTGTTGGACCAAACCTCCTGTTTCTGTATTACATGTTTTTTTTTTTTTTTTTTTTTTGTTAGTGTGAGCTTGCCTATGTTAGTAGTACATATGGAAACTGGAAAGAGGGATTTCAGCCTCAGATAAAGTTGTAAGTAAGTGTTGTGTAGAACCAACGCACTTCTTAAGTAAACTACATTCTTAAACGGCTTTCTCGGTTCAGCACTCAGCTTGTTCATAAAATCTAACGAAGGCATTACTAACTAATTTTCCAAGCGAACTTGAACTAAATGGAAAGAGTTCTGTGTTACATTAATTTTTGAAGTAGTCAAAGTGTTTGTATAACGTTACTTGTTCTTTTATAAAAGGTTGTGTTTTTGTTTTAGCATTAATTGAAGTAAACATTTACAACAGTGTGATATATATATATACACTGAACGTATAGTTTATATACACGGTCCCATGTGTTTTGCCCTCTTACTGCGGTTTAATATGCTGTTAAGTGAACAATGAATTATTAAAAAAAAAAAAAAAAAAAAAAAAAGCCGATAACGAATGGTCTTATAGGGAACCAAAAAATTATTTTCTCAGCTTCGCAAAAAAAGCTTATGTATTTTTCTTCCCTTCAAGAAATTGTTATAGATAATGTCTAACTTTTTACGCATAAAATTCAACTGAATTGCATTTATTTGTGTATCTGTTGACTAGGTACTTAACTGCTTTTTAATACTACTGTTATTGCTACGTAAAACTTAGACAGTAGTTTAAAAACAGTACAGTGAATAAATATTAATTTCTCAAAATATACATTTTTATATTTTTTAAAACTTGAAAAAGTGGCTAGTTATTATTAATCTTTATGGAATCCTCTAAAATCATGAAAATCAATTTAAATTTATTTTTCAATAATGAAATCAATCAATTTAATTTTCAAAAAATTTAAGTTATCTTCTCTGTTAAATATAGATTAAAAGTTATCTGTTCTGTTTTAACATCTTCCTACCAAATATTTACGAATGTTTTAAGATGATTTTACATTAATGTGTAATGATTTTAATAAGTTTTCTTAACTTAACATGTGAAGGTCAAAGGGAATTTAGGGGAAAAGTCTACTTTTTTCAGGAATTGTGTTGTCATTTTGTACATTAGTTTCTATTAAATGCTTTAAACTCGTTTTTTTTTGGTAGTAAATGTATTCCTTTCAAATTAGCGTAAGAAAGTGGCATATATATAAAATAAAATAGGTCGTCCATATTTCTTACAAAGAAAGAAATTAGTCTATTCATTTTTGCAGCATTATAAAAAAAAAATAATAAAAATTAAGTAAATACAATTAAGTTAAAAGAAAAAAGATATAAAGAAAAGGTGAAATATTATTAGAGTATTAGAGATAAGAAAACAGCAATTTTCTTTCATCTAAAGTGGAAAAAAAATAACAAATGAAACATTCAGGGCCCGATTTATTAGGCGGCTTTTTTATTAAAATTCGAAAAATTTCAAATCGAAACAGACATTAACCATTAATACCCGCTAGTAGTACTTTTCGATAAAAAAATAAAATACTCTTACAAAAGAGTACTATTATCGTTGACGCAGTAACATTTAATGATATCATCACTCTGTTTTTGTACTCATTTCTGATATTAGTTTGAATTTTGCTAAGTCATATTGTCAAACTAACATCGGCTCTAGTTTGTGATCTGTTGTTATTAAACGTGCGTATAATATTACGAGCTGAAGATGTAATGAACCGTTCCTGAATCAAATTCGCATAATTACAAGTCTTACGGTCTCCAGAGTGGCGAAGGAACCATTTTTGATCCGCTCGTAACGATCCGTATCCAGTCGAATTTTACGACGAACATAAAGGAAGTTCTCAGTTCTGGCTCATACAAAGTTGTGGCAGGTTCATAGTCTGTACATACTCACGATCGGTTCTATGAGTTTAATAGTTGTTATTTGTTAATAAATATTTATTTACGTCTACACAGCGAATTAATATTAATTATTGAGCTGTACATAGAAGAGGAATCACTGCAGCTAGTAGTAATTTACAAAAATGATCTCTTGTTATGGAATCCGAAACATGAAAACCATTATTTAAAAAATGCAAAAAGGACGCGTGGATAGAAAGCAGAAAAAATAAGATATCAGAATTCGCGTAAAGGTTTTGTAACATTGTTCTGTTATATTGTGACTTCACTTCTAATGTTAGTTCCTCTACTCGTTTTTTGAACATCCCAACCCCCGTAGGGGAAGACACCCAACTTGTGACTATCTCGGTCGCCACACCACACCCCCTGTTCGTAGCCCTGATGGGCTTTAACGGAGGTCGTATTTTTGACTCTCTAACTGATTACATCTTACAGTTATTAGCCAGGCCTCAGTTGGGATACTCAGCCTTTGCCTTCGCTGTAGGCTTCTTTGGACATCTTGACTGTCCTACTTCGTTTCTCACTGAACTAGCTAACCTACATCACGGTAGCATGAACCCTGTGCCTAGTTCTACATTTTAAGTAAGCTATTTGCAAGTAAGTGTCTCATAATATTCGAGGTAATTCAATAAAATACATACCACAAGAAATGTTGTTCGCAACAACGGGATTTATTTCTAGTTCCCTTAGTGAACTTCACTTTATAGTTCGAACCCTTGATTTGATTACAACTACGGACTGCGGTCTGGTCTACCAGACCAGTAGAAGAATCTTTTCACCTAATTTGCCAAGGAGTCAGAAACTTGGTATTCAATCTCTCGCATACGCCCAGAAGTAAGAAGGCCTTCCTTCTTAGAGATATACCGCTTGCTACGTTCCGTAACTAGAATGTCAATGGGTTTATTGCCGGCAATCACAGAAACTGCCTCTCTCGAGACAGTTCTGTATCCTCCGACAATAACTAGCAATAGAAGACGCTGGGTTCGAGAGGAAATCAAGAAGAAAATTTATTAAGATTTTTGATTCTATACTCATACTTTTAGTATCCCACCAGTGATTTCGACTAAATTGTGGGGAAGAGAAATAGTTTAAAACCACTACTTCTGCGTAGAAATTGCAAGAAGGCAACTTTGACGAATTTTAAATTGATTAATATATCCTCCCTCTTATAGACTTATAGGCCACATACTAAGGCATCCTGGAATAGTCGCTTTAATATTGGAAGGACAGGTAGAAGGAAAGAATTGTGTAGGCAGGCCACGTTTGGAATATGTAAAACAAATTGTTAGGGCTGTAGGATGTAGAGGGTATACTGAAATGAAACGACTAGCACTATATAGGGAATCTTGGAGAGCTACATCAAACCAGTCAAATGACTGAAGACAAAAAAAAAATCCCCTCTCTTATTCTATTTATCACTACCCACTCACAAAGTTTGTCACTCTTAGTTTGTTAAGAGTAGGGATGATCGTATTCTAACACGAAATAAATAAAAACTCACGTTGACCGTATATTAGTGGCTAGGTTACATATACGAGTTTGATGTTTCTATATTTTGTCATTACAGTTGCAATTTCCTTCTATCAGTCAGTTCTAGATTTCCTTTGTCCGTAAACATCGTTTCATCTATTCATCTGATTAGTTTTTTTCACCTTCAGCTACGAACATTACGTGATTTTTTCATGGCTTTTTCTCACTTGAGCTCTTAACCATAACAATTCTAATCGATACTTCCCTTAATTATTTTGTTTCGAACTTCACATAAATTACTTACTCTTACTTTTTCCCCGTTTCATCCTCTGTTCACATTTGTAAAATTCCTCTTATTTTCATTCTATTATGTATGAATGTAAGTTTCTCTGTACTTTTTCATCTGTTAACGCAAAAAAATATTCTCCCTCTGCATCATGTAATACTGAAATCTGGAATAATTTTTCCCTCAACTCAACTGAAGATATCAAAAAGTGAGAATTTTCATTAATAACTATATATTTTTAACTTTTAAATTGTTTAGAATCATTTCTATTTTATATTGCAAAAAATTAGAATTATGGATAAAATTATTATATTTTTTGTTCTCTATATAACTAGAAGCTGTAGAAAACCGATAAAAAACGTTATGAAATTGAACTGATTATTTCGTATGATATTCAAAACTACCTAGAGCAGTTTTGTTGAGCCAGAGTTCACAGTTGATATGTACATCGTTTAGATAATGAATAATAACTATAGTTTTACTTCATCTCAAATGCTAGTATGGGATGTGTTGTCAGTAAGAAAATTGTGGCTCTAAGACGGAATTGTCGATCAGTTAAAATACTCGTAAAACTAGTTCCGTCAGGTTTCAATCAGTCAAATTACTTGCCGAGAAGGGAAGTACTACTACTTAACTGCTACTACAGTATTCTATCAGAGATATGAGAACTGGAAAATGACGGTTTCCATAATCATGTTACATTAAAAAAAAAAATTTTATTAATATTTAATAAATTTCAATTTTTTTTTTAATTTTTAATTGTTTCATTGTGTTTTTATAAATATATGAAACAACTATCTTATTCGGATGGAAATTATTTCCAAAAATTTATTCTGTTAAATTTTTGAAATCGTAAGAATGTAAAGAAATATTCTGAGAGAACACATAAACCATAAAAGGGGTTTCATTTATTTTTTATTTTTCGCTTCTTAGATTAAAAAACTTTAAAAATAATTTTTTTAAATTTCTGTATTAAAAATTTTATGAATTTTCTGTGATCAGAAAATAAATATAATAATTTTGTTTATTTTAATAATTTTTTTATACTTACAGTTTTTGAAATTTCCGTGGTAGATTGATAGCATCTTTGGGTTTGAATTCCAGTTAAACTTATAATTTTTTTTTAAACTGTAAAACCTTTTGTTCTTGTTTGGAAAAATACGACATTAGTTGTAATCATGTTGGAAGGATTACATTTTAGGCACTATGAAAATGTATTTATATATACATTATTCGGGCAAGTAAAAGCAGATCTCCAGTTACAAATCCTCTCATACTATTTGAAGTATTATGAGAAAAAACTTCAACGATTATAGTACGCTAAACTTATCAAACTTTCAAACCCAAAATTTGCGGGTGGAAGATAGAGACGCATCACTTCACCATAAAAATTAATTTTAAACTCTTAGAAAGTTCAGTATATTCGTTTCCAGTATTTTATTTATTCCTTTATTATAATTAAAAGGACAATATAAAAAAATAAAATGTATATGTGGGCATTAATTTTTTTTTGCGTAGTACATTAAATTATTATATATTTTTAAACGTTAAATTTTTATGTATAAATCTTACAGTTACATTTGTTGATAAAATGTAAGGGTCCTTATTTATACGACTGTAATCTAAAAGGTTAGTACGCAGTGTGTGTTTATCTTTTCTTTTTTTTCAGCAAAGAAAGAAAAGAGAGAAAAGAGTAGCAGCTTACAAAAGATCTACATAAAAATCGCACTTGAAAAGACGAATTGTTAAATGTGAATGTTATTGAAATCATTAAATCAGGTTTTAAAGATATTTCCAAGAATTCTACCGAATAATATATTACTGACTATTGAGTATTTTGTACGTCAACGTACAGCTTGTTGCTCTCAAATAGCCTTCCCTTTCATTGAGTTGGCGTAAAGCTTCGATAAAGTATCTTACACTGAAATGTTCGTACTAGCTATTTGCATTTTAAAACTTTCTTTAAATGGGCATTACATTGACATGAATGTCTATTCAGAAACACAATATTATTTAGAAAATTTACATAACATGCAAATAAATTAGAAATGCATTTGTTAAATTAAATACATTAATGTGTGAAATATGTTTTATCCAAAAAAAAGAAACAAAAACAAATTAAAACAGGTCCGTGTAATATAAGCCAAGGCAGTTTTACATTTTAGGTTATATATAATTTAAATTAAATTCACTTAAATGTTATTTACTACGTAATAAAAATCTAATGCAATATTTCGGATGAAATTAAAATTTATATTTCTTAATATTAATTTTATATTAAATAATAGCCAACGAAAGCTTATTAATTCCTTTTTATAGTTTAATTTAAATAATATACTGCTTAAATACCTAACCTTGAATAAAATTCTATTTCGATTTTTTTCCAAGTTATACTTATTACAAATCCCATGTTGAGTTGAAGCAATATATATAACGGTTTGCTTTATTATAAAATGTGTATAATTATTGTTTTACACTGTGTCCAAGAGTTTTGTATAATTAAGATCACATAAATCACATCAGGTACAAGGGTATCAGTCAGAATTACTTTCTCTGAAAGTAATTATAGGGCCATTATTTGTTTAGGACTTGTTGTTTAGAGAACTTGAAATGTTGAAGTGCAGTTTTAAAAGTTTATTGAGCTAAGCGGAAAACACAATGGGGTAAACCACTTCAATCCTATTTTTACTTAGTAACCCTGGCACTGGCTAATTGTTATTTATTCAGGTCGCCTGCAACTGTTATTGTTTGGTACTTAAGTTAAATTTATTATTTCTAATCTCTTACCGATATAAGTGAAAAATTGAAGGAATTGAAAATTGTGGCCTCAACTCTGATTTTGATTAAATCTGAAGTATACGTTATTTAAAGTTAAAATAAATATTAAAACCAAAAACTATTCAATGTAAAAGCATTAAGCCCAAGATTTACCCTATGAAAACTGTTTCTTTGGGGTATACCAATCTCACATCCTCATATTTTTATATGATTAAACGGTGAGATTTAGTTTACTAAGTTAAACCAGAATAAGTTATGTAATGTTTCTAACCGTGATTTATAACTATTGCAAATATTTTATTTATTTATACTACTTACTGAAATAGCTTAAATAGAAATTAATTAAAAATAGCGACTTTGAATCCGATATGTGAGTGAGTACTGGGTTTTCGGTGTTTTGTTATTGTAAATGTTTGACCGGAAATGCTGAAGAACAGTTTTATAGTTTACTGACTTTTAAACAGCAAAATTACAATGTGGCGATAAAAATATTTTTCTCATTTCCGTGTCCTGTCAAGTTGACCCATACTTTTCAGTAATCATTCGTGCATGTGCCTCCATATCTGGATCAAAGAGATCATTATTTTTTTGACGTGTTTGTAGCCCTCAAACTGTAGTTGTTAATATTTGGGTCAACAGTCACGACGGTTGTCACGACTGAGTACTTTTAATGAACTTGAAAATCCATTTCCTGACGATTGTGCAATCTCGATTGCATAAGTTTTGGTCTAAATTTTACCAATCTTGATAACTTCCCTATTTTTTATTAACATGTAGAAGCTGGGAGTATGTATCATCAATGTTCCTATTTTTAGACGTTAACCAAATGTACAGCCATTACGCAAATTTTTAAATTGCACATCTTTTATGTAATGTTTTTTCAACAATTAATTAACTTTATTATTATATTTTTTGCAACACCTAATTCAAGTTTAATCAAAAGTTTAGGTGAAGCCACTATAATACACAATTACTACAATGTTTTATGTATGACACAAGGTTTCTTTTCACATTTATAATATAAAGAAAACACGCTTATAATTTTTGTAAAAATAGAATTTGATCGAAAGGCCAATCTTTCTCATAAAACAAAAATGTGATATGTGAAATTTGAAGCAGGTACCCCCCAAAAAAAAATATTGTTTGAGAAAAAATACTGATAATTTGTGAAACAAATTGTAAAATCATACAGCGTTCTAAAGATTAGCTTAAATATATCATTTTAATTTCCCAATTTGATCAATGTAAATCACCATGCTATAACGGAAATTAAATTACCTTATATAGTAAATCTGATAACTTTTTTTAAAATTAATACATAAAAACTCAAGCTACTTGGTAAGATACCTTTTTCTTATTAACCTTTTTTATATCATAAAAAATACTTTACTTCCACTACTTTATTTTAATAAAAGTTTGAGTAGAAGTATATATATTTTATTTTTTCCGTTTACTTCAATTTTCCAGTTTTTACGTTTAAATAATAAACAGAGAATTTTTCTTTGTTTTAATACTTTAATTACTGAGGAAGATGATACTAATCTCTTGAATTTTTCGTCAATATCTTTCGTCACTTTTAGTTAGATTGACTTCTTGCCTATTCCTTCAAAGTAATGTAATGACTGAATTTCTGTTTATGAATAATAGAATTTTCTTATTCAACGAATATTTTAATGTACCGCTATTTCATTTGCCTTTTACCAATACAACAAGCAGCAAATGATTTTGATACCACGTTTAAAACCTAAACATATCAGTTTTTATATAATTGCTGTACTTTAAGAAGTAGAATTTCCCATCAAAACTGCATTTTTACAGACTATAAATAAGACCCCAACCTTATTTTTTGGAGAAAAATTTCTTTTATTTGATAGTTACTTTTTTGAAAGTGATCTTTAGTATTATTACTTTAAATAGACTTAAGTCACATTATTATAAGACAAACTTAGTACAATGATAAGGAAAAATGTAAAATTTCCGGCCTAGGGAAAATGTAAAATGTAATTTTGCTCCGTTGGCATCACCACCATTTTTAAATTTCGAATAAATAGTAAAATATCGGATAATATTTTATCGAATTATTCCTATTTTCGTAGGTTATAAGCTATAATAAAGATAAAAATAAGATATAATAAGGTATCTAATAAAAACGTTAATTAAAGGTTAAAGAAAATCAATAGCTGTAGTAAAGAAATTATATATAAGAATATAAAGAAATATATATAGAAAGAAAAAACAAAGAAAGAAATAATGATGTGTTATAATGGTATAAAAAGAAATTAATAATAAAACAGATCGTCAAAAGGTATGAATGATAAAAATAAAAGAAAAAAATCCTTAGGGAGAATATACTTTATCATCTGAAATGTTGAATAACATGATAGATACCTAGTAGGAAAGATGTTGATGCTTAAAAAACGTCTGAGTGCTGAAGTGAAAATAAACTTTAAATAAAAAGATGTAATATGGAGAATATAAAGAAGAAACAAGGTAAAAATTGTTTTTATGTTTTTACGGTTCAGAAAATAGAATACTGAAATAGGGAACAAAAATAACGGACAGAACTCTTGGAAGTATCGTATACATAGTCTATCTGTTATAATCAATCCTCTCTGTAACGAAACTGAAGACAATCCTTTCAGTTACTGTGAACTATGCTTTTTTAAAAATAGAATTTAAGTTAAGAACAATTTTTAATTTAACATGTGATTTAAAACCAACCTAAAAATGTAAAATATAATTCTGCTTGGTTGACATCACTACCATTTTTAAATTTCAAAGCTGAATTCTTCATAAATACAACGATTTTATTTATTTTTTGTTTGGAATATTGTGTTAATGTATTTAATTGTGTAGAGTTTTGCATTATCGTTTACCATTTATACGAACGTCTGCTATTTGCAATATTATCAATATTTCATTGATCTCTGGTGCGCAGCCTGTGTGATTTTATAATCAAGAAGAAGGCAAGAGAGGACGGATAATGACACTAATGATCGTTGGCCACATGTTGTCATCCCGATTGTGAGAAGATGGATCTGTCGGGAGCAAGTGTTGCTTACCCTACTCCTGATGGGCCATGAAGCATTTAATACTTAGCTAGCGAAAATAAGAAGAGAAGGTGCAGGGTGTTACTAGTGTAATTTGGATGATACAGTTATTCAGATCTTCTTTGAGTGCGCCAGGTGGGCTGAGGAGAGAAAACGATGTATTGACATCACCGGAGGTCTTTGTGCTCCCAATTTGATGGGCAAACTGTTAGAGAGTAAGACCTGTTGGAATGCGATGGGAAGATAAAATGGGTTGTAGTCGGTGAGAGCCCGGGACTGCCATCTGTACGGCAGCCCGTACAGATGTACGGCTGCTCCCATCAGCAGCCGGTGGGTGGAAGGGTTTTTCCCTCCTCCGACGGAAAAACAACTCGGCAAAGCAACAAAACTTATTGCTATTACTGCACCATACTAGAGTGAATTATCCTATCGGCATGGTAATTCTGGCTGTTAGATGAGGAACCTACTCTAGCTTCGTATTATTTGAGAGATAATCTTTCATTTTTAAAAGAACGATTGAAATTTGGAGAATTAAGAACAATGAAAACAAATCTGTACATATTATAATTCCTCTTCGTAAAGCGGAGTAGGTACCCTTGAAGATTTGGTATGTTTGCCGTAGTCAGAAGATGTCAGTGATACTTTAATCGTCATATCATATGGAAGCAGCACAAAAAAGGGTATGAAGAAAGCAGCTCGATTTAACGGCGATTTAACTGTTAACTCGAAAATGGCATGCTTGAACAATAAAATAACCTTCTGAACATATGTCGAACAGCGCAGATATTAAAATTCTAGAATGTTCAAACGAAATATCTAAGGACAATTCTAAGGGTATATTAAAAGATCATTTAAATACAAAAATTAATACAGTGAACAAAAAATTAAAGCGTTTCGTAAAGAAAAAAGAACTAAATTTATAAATTTGAGGATTCATTACAATGCTTCTCTATAAAGCAATGTTAATATACGAATGATTTAATTTTGTAATGTCTTTGTTGAACCACTAATGTTGTTCTGCACATTTTATACGATGATTATTTTATATAAACAGTGTAATTTGTAATTTTGCTGTTAGTTAAAATAATAACAAATAAAGTAAATATAATTAATGAAAGAAAACATTTATGTGATGAAAATAAAAATAAATGAAATAATTGCCGCCTTGGTGAAATACCTTGGTTAGGATCAATTATTTTAAACATTTAATTATTCCGTGGTTCATTTACATAAATAAAAAGTCTTACTTCAGTTATCATATAAATTATACTTATTATATCTTGATTTTTTAATATATATATATATATAAATTAATCATACATTGTAACAAAACAAATGAATCTTCAAAGGATGGGCAGAGACTGGTCTACTCTAGTATGGAGCCAGCTTTTATAGCGTGGATAGAGCCGAGTGAGCCACTGGGAGCTATGTGAGCCGTACGGAGTCGAGTGAACCACCAGGAGCAGTGTGAGCCGTACGGAGGCGAGTGAACCGTCAGAAGCTTTGCCTCAACAGTATAATCGTGCAAAACACAACATTAAAGAAAAAATCCACGTGTTATATAAATATGTATTTTTTATAAGCATTGTGTTACCGAATTTTAGTAGCCTATAATATTGACTAGATTTTAGAACTCTAAACAGAAGTTTAAATCAAGCAAAATCAACATTTTTTGTGTTTAAGAATTAAACGTTCTCTATTAATATGAAAAAAAAGAAATGAAAATTTTAAAGCGCTACTAATGAATAGACCTGCTTAAAATAAATAACTATTATCCTCCCAGGTCAAATCTAACTTCCACAAATAACTCTGATCAGTGAAATTTTATCATAAGAATTCAGTTAATAGAATAGTGTCAAGAATGATTGACTAGAGGTCAAAACAATAAAATATAGTAGAATTTTTAGCCTGTTATAAACTTTAATATATATATGTATATTTTATGTAATTTTACTTTTACTTTAATTTGGATATGTACCAGTATATGGCACTTTAACGTGCAAGTAAATAAATGAATTTGTTCTTGGTCACGAATTATTGTTATGATTATCGTTATTGCTAAAAAAGGTGAATAACTTCAGAAGAATTTTTCCAGATTTATAAATAGCGTCAAATTAATTTCCCGTGACGGAAGAACAAAAACAAAAAAAAAGTTGCTATTAAAACTGTCACATGTTTTTCTGAGAAGCCAATACCGAGAGTTCGTATTTAGTAGTGGATAAATTTACGCGTGGAAACAAGGAAAACTTCCGTTTAGTAACTTTTTCTCATACGACATTTTTAGGTGACCATTTCGAAAAAGCTACTGCTGCAACTCCCAAGGGTTTCTAAAAGAGGGAATGGGGTGGTATAGTCGACGGAAGTACCGTCGCCGCTTCGTCTGTACTTCCTCTTCTTTCACAACCTGAGCCAATTGTGTCACCCGAACTTGATATCAAAGTTCTAACGCGATAAAACTTTAACAAATGTAGAGAGATCTTGGAGTCTTCTTTTATTTCTTTCTTTTTACCTTAATCTTTCTCTCTCTGTCATACGTTTACTCTTTTAAATCCTGCTATCTCGTAACCGCGATCCGTCCCAAGGGTAACATACACTAACTGATCAGTCTACTGAACGAAAAACTTATTATCAATTGAATATTTTAATTATAAATAACACTTAGTAAATTTTCCTAAATATTTCTATCCCCCCCCTTAATATGCGTGTTAAAAAAAATAACTATATACAAATAAAGCGAGGAACAGACTTCAAGCATCAGAAATTTTTAATAGAAACTTTAACGAAATTCATTGTGAATACTATATAGTAATTAAAATTTTCATTTTATTTTTTTTTTAATTTCATTTCATTTTATGGTTTTATTAATCTGGCTAGTTAAAAAAAAAAAAAAATGTTTAAATTTGACATAACCTATTTACCGTTTACTTCTAACCAAATAAATATTAAAAATTTGATTTTTTATATACAATTAAATATCAACAATTTATTTCCTTAGAACAATGAATAAATGAGGTGAATGTCTATAATTTACCTGTAAAGACAAAGCCCAATAGCAGTTAACTCCCAGACTTTTTCGTTTTATTCTGGTTGGTTACCTGTAACAGCCAGATTTCATTACTGTTATGGATGATTACCAAACTAATTTTTTGTTGCCTGTAAAAAAAATACCATTCCTTATCTGAAGTTGAATGCAGAACCTCTGAATGAAAGGCAGAGACGTCGAGGAGATGGCTCCTCCACGTAGATCGGCTAAAAATTAAGGAATTGTGTCCCCGGTCAGGAATTGTGTCAGCCAGAATCCCAGTTCGCCAAACTTCCTCTCGGCCCACAGCTCAATGTGCGCGATCAAACGATGCGTCCATCTCCCTTTTTTGGATGCATCCCACCTGGCTTGCCAATCCCGGTAGACAGTTTTGTTGGCATCGTTCTTAGACATACCCTAATAAATTTGCGCACGAGCCGCCAGCTACTGTAGTGGCGGCATCTCAGTCACCACCAGCACCGCCTTAGTCGAGACAGAGGAGTATGCCGACGCCACCTTAAGAGCCATACGGCGCTGTACTCCCTCCAACAGTCTTCTGTTACGCCCTATCGCCATAGCTCTCTTCCACACTGGCGCGCCATAAAGAAGAATTCAGTTCGCTACATGCGCGTACAGCCTCCTCTTCGAGGTACGTGGCTCTCCAAAGTTCGATAGTAACTTAACCAAATTCTTGACAGTCTGCCCAGCTTTCTCACTCACCGCTTGGACGTGACGAGTGAATGACCGCCTACGGTCCAACCACACTCCAAGATATTTGGCGGCCTCTCGCGGTTGGACCATCGCTCCCTCGATCGGAATTGGGAAAGGCATCAGTCCCCGTCTTCCCGCCATTGAGACAAAAAGAGGTTTATCGCAGGACAGATGGAGTCCCACCCCGGCCATCCACTCACCGACCATCGCGATAGCGGCATTTGCGGCACGTGTCACCTCCTCTTCGGTCTTTGCTACCACAACTAGGGCTAAATCATCAGCGTAGACGATAGGCGTGACACCCCGCGGGTATTGCAACCGGAGGATTTCATCGTACACGAAGTTTTCATCGGTTTTATGTTATGCTCGTAATAGTTTACTCGTGGGGAAAAATCGTTCAAAAATTCGATGCAACACCACACCAAATATTAATTTTCCCAACGAAATTTAGAGTTTCCTAACGTCATTTAACCTAATTAAATGTACATCTTATTTTATATTTTTATAAGTAGTCCTTAAATGTTCATTTTTAGCAATTTTATTATTATTTTATAAGATAATTAAACATACACAATTAGTCCAAGCCCCTTTGACACGTATTTTACCTGACTATCTACCAACCTCTTGGCTTAATATTTTCAAATATAAAGGGATTTATTCCTCGCGTAATATACATTTACGCCAAATAAAAATTTTTTGATTGTAGATTAGAATATTTTTGAGATTAAACCAATCAGTCCTCTACTTACGTAATATACATAACGTAAGATTTTCGTGTTGAAAAATTTACCACTTTTGGACTGTGAGGGACATTATACATCGATAAAATTTAAAAACTTTGGAAAGGATTAATTTTTTACCAAGAGAAATACTACTCTTCATCAACTGTTTAATTTTTGTAATTTTTTTCTTCCTTTTTTCGGTAATTTGAAGGAATACCATTTACATATGAGTGTCGGACTCGCTAACAGGTACCGCAAGATGTTATTAAGAGTGAGTTTCTGTGCCTGCGCCCTACCGACTAAACCTTCTCTTCCACTGGCCATCCACTCCCAGGGTCGGACCGGCAGTTAAGCATCGCGCGACTCCAGGAGGTGTCATCGGGTTCAGGGTAATCAGAGTCTCCGTGCCTCATCACAGTCACCGATCCACGCTAGTGCAGACCAACGAAGGCTTCGCAGGGAGCTGCCTTCCTCCCCCTTGCCTTTCGGTCATGTTCTTCTGCCTCTCTCAGAGGACTTTGCATTGTTCTACTCAACCTCCACGGTAGTCAGGGGGAATGTCCTTCAGGGCTTCGTCACCTGTCCAAGATCTGGTCTTTACCCCATTCACGGTGATCTATCTCCTTGCTTTTCACTATCTCCACAATATATTTCTCAACAGTAGCTCATTCTTTCTGCCCAGTGAGTATGTAATTGACGGTCTCTTCTGGGTTTAATCGGTCAAGTCCTAGTTCTCTCATCTGAATCCATCCCAGGCAGATAAAGGTTACAATTTTTGGGGTATTACAATTTTTGTAATATTGTACTTAAGAAAGTCCTATTATTTATAGTAACCTTTAATAAAAGATTTGGAAAAAAAAAAATTCGTGAACGGACTTATTACAATTAAGGATACTTAGTGGTGCAATTCACAAATCGGTGGAATTTAGAGAAGCTTGAGGAAGAGGAGGTAAAGAAGATTTTTGAGGAGGACATCGCAAGAGGTCTGAATAAAAAAGATAAGGTAGAAAATGTAGAAGAAGAATGGGAGAATGCTAAAAAGGAAATTCTTAAATCAGCAGAAGCGAATTTAGGCGGAACAAAGAGAACTGGTAGAAAACCGTGGATTTCAGACGATATATTGAAGCTGATGGATGAACATAGAAAATATAAGAATGTAGTGATGAAGAAAGTAAAAGGAACTATCGACAATTAAGAAATGCTATAAACAGGAAGTGCAAACTAGCGAAAGAAGAGTGGATTAAATAAAAGTGTTCATTAGTGGAAAGAGAAATGAACATTGGTAAAATAGACGGAGCATACAGGAAAGTTAAGGAAACTTTTGGGGTACATAAATTAAAATCGAATAATGTGTTAAACAAAGATGGTACACCAATATATAATACGAAAGGTAAAGTCGATAGATGGGTGGAATATATTGAAGAGTTATACGGAGGAAATGAATTAGAAAATGGTGTTATAGAGGAAGAAGAGGAAGTTGAAGAGGATGAAATGGGAGAAACAATACTGAGATCTGAATTTAAGAGAGCATTAAAAGATTTAAATGGCAGAAAGTTTCCTGGAATAGACGGATACCTGTAGAGTTACTGCGCAGTGCAGGTGAGGAAGCGATTGATAGATTATATAAACTGGTGTGTAATATTTATGAAAAGGGGAAGTTCCTTCAGACTTCAAAAAAAGTGTTTTAGTCATGATACCAAAGAAAGCAGGGGCAGATAAATGTGAAGAATACAGAACAATTAGTTTAACTAGTCATGCATCAAAAATCTTAACTAGAATTCTATACAGAAGAATTGAGAGGAGAGTGGAGGAAGTGTTAGGAGAAGACCAATTTGGTTTCAGGAAAAGTATAGGGACAAGGGAAGCAATTTTAGGCCTCAGATTAATAGTAGAAGGAAGATTAAAGAAAAACAAACCAACATACTTGCCGTTTATAGACCTAGAAAAGGCATTCGATAACGTAGACTGGAATAAAATGTTCAACATTTTAAAAAAGTTAGGGTTCAAATACAGAGATAGAAGAACAATTGCTAACATGTACAGGAACCAAACAGCAACAGTAATAATTGAAGAACATAAGAAAGAAGCATAAACATAAGAAGAAACGGAGTCCGACAAGGATGTTCCCTATCCCCGTTACTTTTTAACATGGAACTAGCAGTTAATAATGTTGAAGAACAATTTAGAATCGGAGTAACAGTACAAGGTGAAAAGATAAAGATGCTACAATTTGCTGATGATATAGTAATTCTAGCCGAGAGTAAAAAGGATTTAGAAGAAACAATAGATGAAGTCATACGCAAGAACTATCGCATGAAAATAAACCAGAACAAAACAAAAGTAATGAAATGTAGTAGAAATAACAAAACCGGACCACTGAATGTGAAAATAGGAGGAGAAAAGATTATGGAGGCAGAAAAATTTTGTTATTTGGGAAGTAGAATTACTAAAGATGGACGAAGCAGGAGCGATATAAAATGCGGAATAGCACAAGCGAAACGAGCCTTCAGTCAGAAATATAATTTGTTTACAACAAAAATTAATTTAAATGTCAGGAAAATATTGTTGAAAGTATATGTTTGGAGTGTCACTTTATATTTAAGTGAAACTTGGACAATCGGAGTATCTGAGAAGAAAAGATTAGAAGGTTTTGAAAAATGTGGTGCTATAGGAGAATGTTAAAAATCAGATGGGTGGATAAAGTGACAAATGAAGAGGTATTGCGGCAAATAGATGAAGAAAGAAGCATTTGGAAAAATATAGTTAAAAGAAGACTTATAAGCCACATACTTAGGCATCCTGGAATAGTCGCTTTAATATTGGAAGGACAGGTAGAAGGAAAAAATTGTGTAGGCAGGCCACGTCTGGAATATGTAAAACAAATTTTTAGGGATGTAGGATGTAGAGGGTATACTGAAATGAAACGACTAGCACTAGATAGGGAATCTTGGAGAGCTGCATCAAACCAGTCAAATGACTGAAGACAAAAAAAAAGTGGTGCAAAATAAATCAATTTATTTTTATGAAGAAATTTTAACTTCAAATTATATTAAAAGATAAGTAAAGTGGAACGTAGTTAATTTGATTTTATACGAGAATAAAATTTTATATTTAATTAAATATATATGTATAATATATATATATTTGCACACACACACATACACATATCAATCGATGAAAAATAAGTTATAAAAAATATTTGACCTTGAGACAGTCATTGACTTGTACCGTATAATTTTTTCAATGAAGGGAAATAACCTCGCAGCTTTCTCAGTAGTCATAAAATGACAACTGTTCAAAAGGCTGTATCCCATTCTATAGGACTACCTTTTTCCAACCATTTACTGTATTTTTCGATATCAGAGATAGATAATTTACTTTCCCATCCCTTATATATTTTTTTTCCAGTCAACTTTAAAATATTTTATGAATTGACCGTATCGTTGTAAGGGCAATTCCCTTTTTAACTTCCTGACCACTCCCATACTGTTATCTAGAGTTTTTTTTTCATTTTAAATACAAAAGAAAAAACTGTACTATACTGGTGTTTGAAAAATAACTTGTTCAAACGAGAAATATTATATTTAACAGAAAATAATTTTTCATTTAACTCAAAACCTATGTAAAATCGTATTAAAAATACTTTCCATTTAATTTAAGATAAAGTAAATACATATAAATGTATTTTTTTTTTTATAATAGCTTGTAAACGAATAATAATTGTTTTTCATGCAATTTAATACATATTAATATTATAACACCACTTTGAAATTAAAAAAACAAAAAGAAAATTCTAAATGTTGATTTTTTTAAATTACATTATGATTAATTTAATACGAGTTAAATTCAAATTACCATACTGTACTACATTGTAGACTGTAAAAAATAATTGGAGTTATCTTCCAGGACTTCATAATGTTGAGATTAAATAAACAGCTAAATCCATTTAATTTATTCAATAATTCAAATTTTTAACTTTCACTTTGTGGATGCTTTAACACGATCAATTTTGTTTACAAATGATTGCAGATGTTTTACTTTTATCTACATCACGTTTTAATATGTAATTACTTTTTGTTTATTTATGTAGTATTTAGGACATTTAATTGCGGTACGGTTATCTTATGAGTGATGATACAACGTTATAATTCCCCCTAGATAACTTCTGTGTTTTGTTTTAAAATGACTACAGTTTTTTAATCTCTCAGAACTGTAGGCATTTTAAATACTCGCATTTGTATTATGTTAAACCGAATACAAAGAAAAGCTTTTCGATGTTTTTATTCAAATTTTGAATCCTTATTAATCTCAAAACCGCTCGATTTTAATAATTAATTTATTATATTAATTTTTAAAGGATGTTTCTATAGTTCCTCGGTAAAAAATAATGATACATTTTTTAAACAGCAAATTACAATCCTTACGTATGTATTATAAAAATATTACTCATTTTTTTCATCTTGCTTAATTTAAGTATTACGTGAAAATTTAAGAAAAGTATAACGAAAACTGCGGGTGGAAAATGAAATATTTTTTATACTGTATTTCAAAGAGCCCACTTTTGGTAGATATTTTTTTCAATTATTTTTCTGTTTTCAATTATTTTTTTAATCGATATATTCTTTGTTAACCTAATCATGTCTTAAACAAAATGTAATACTAATAAAATAAATAATAATAAAACTTATTACAAAAGGCAGTAACATTTAGAAAATAGCCTTTAAAAATTTTTAATTTATTTTTTTCTAGTTGGCGTCAAATCTAGAATTATTTAGTAGGAATTTGTGTTTAATCTGGTTTCCGCTTGCAAACTACGAAATAAAAAGTATTCTTTTTAAATTTCTTGCATATATTTAAGATGATTTAATTTAAAAAAAATGTTTTTCCTGCTTGATATGGCTGCAAAAGCTTGAAGCTTGTGCGTGAAATATAGAAATGGGATTTATTTATATATCTTTTCTTTTGACTATTTCTTTAGTTAATATTTTTCTTTACGTTGAATTTTTACATCCGTTTTGTTTTGACGGCTGTTTTTTTTTCTATTCCCTATGTGTTTACTTTTTACTATTGTATTTTGTTGTTCGAAAATATTTTGTAAATATTTTTATGTCATTTATATAATGTAACATTTTTTTCTTTGTTTGTTACTTCTAATGAAATACTCTACCTTCGTTCGAGCAGTTATAAACCTAATAACAATTAAATATATAATCCTCTTAAGTTAACTAAAACACAAAAATCGACGAATAAAAAATGTCTTAACGCATATTTACAGGTAGAATTTGTT
The DNA here is from genome assembly GCF_047948215.1 of Lycorma delicatula. Taxonomy (NCBI): domain Eukaryota; kingdom Metazoa; phylum Arthropoda; class Insecta; order Hemiptera; family Fulgoridae; genus Lycorma; species Lycorma delicatula. Next base: position 185,704,140 of record NC_134458.1, on the reverse strand, counting down.
TAAGAGTAAAGATTTTGATACCATTATTTGAAAAATATAAAGGGAACTAACAGCCTTGAAAACTTGGAACAGTCCACCATACTCTACGGGGATCAGTTCACTGGATCAGTCCATGCTGCCGGTGAAATAGGGAGTTTCAACTATGTCTCTAAAGCAACCGTAAATAATTAAAGTAATGCAAGTAAATATTATAAAGGGCTCTTGGTTCAGTCTGTGCCATCAGGAACAGTTGTGCACTCACTTTTATTTATTTCTTTTTTGGAACTGTCCATCGCACTATAGTGAAATACCGTTGGTTTACGACTGTTAAATTATGTTGCAGACCGAACCTACGTGGCACGCGGTGCCCATGATGTTGGTTAAGATCATCCAAACAAAGATGACTGAAGAAATGCAGGAGTGAGTAATTCCTTCTGAATCTACCTTGGGGTAGATGTGAAGTATGATCCGGCCCCAAGGTGAAAAAAAAATATATATTTTACGGCTATTTATAAAATTAAAATCTTATCGAACCCAAAACAAAGAATGTATAGGTTTTTTCCTGTAAAAGTTTTGACTAAATATAAAAAAATCTTATCTAAAGAACATTTCGTGCTTTAAATATGCTTTATATTCTTGTTTAAACGTTTTCTATAATTACTCTCATACAGTATTATTGTATTACTTATAAAGTAATAATACCTATAATGTATTATTGATAAAATAAATTCTCCTAAATTTCTTGCATAAAAACGGCAAGTTTTCTCTATCACTATAAATATAATTTGTTTTATTCGCCTAAGAATCATTGGGTTAAATAAGCAAACGAAGAAAAATTGTTTATATCGTATCAAAAGACGCTACACTTTTCAAATGGTAATATCATTGCTTTCCAACCTTTAATTTCTCATAAATTGTTATTATGATTTATATAAGATTTAATTCATTCATTTTTATGTAAAATACTAGCTACATATTGTATACACTTTTAAAAATTATAAATATTTCAAAGTGATTTTTCTACATTAAATATAATTTTTTTTTTCAAAAGCGTTTCAAATAATTATGCGTAGAATGAAGTAAATATTTTCAGTTTTTAAAAATGAATACAGAACAAAAATATAAATGTAACTGCAGTGATCCTTAGAATTAATGATCTACAAAAAAATATTTGTCTTTTTTTGTTTGTTAATACATTTCCCATTAATTAATTAATCCTAAATTTTGTTTAATATTTTTATTTATAGTTGTATTAGCAATTAAAGTCATTAGCGACTTAACAAGATTACATTTGTAAGTGTAAATGTACCGTTAAATGTGTAGTCTTGAACAGACTGAGGCCGATAATTCCTGAGACGTGTGGTTAATTGAAACCCGACACCAAAGAACACCGGCATCCACGTTTTAATATCAAAATTCCTTTAAAAGCTACTAACTTTACTAAGTTTTTAACCTTAGAACACTAGACTTCAAAATCAGCTGAGTTACGATGATGAGTTTACTAACTAGATTATTCTTAAAAATTATGCACCTTAATTTTAATAAAATAAATACTATAAAATGAATTAATAAATAACAATTAAATGTTGAATTACAAATTTCTTTCCGTTACAACACAGTCTTAATATCGGATTGTTTTTCATTATTCACATTAAAACGTACTTCAATATAAGTACTTCTTTAAATAATAATATAATGTTCATAACTTTGTATCGTATCTTTTATAACGCATTTTTTATAACATTTTATTGTTAGAAAGGAACAGATAACATGTTGAACAACTTTATCAATAAATCTTAATAATAAAACCTAAGAACAAATTGTTAAAAAAGAAATGTGATCGTATATAACACTCTTTCTCTCCTCTTTAATTTATGTAAGTTATGCGTTATGATGTTATATCGTGATTTATTTTTTCAACATCACGTAATCTGTAACTTACCCAACGTATTATTAATGGATCGTTAATTGATAACATTAATATCTAATAATTAGTTTTGTTTATTTGTTACATTCTTTTATTTATTTATTTAAAAAGATACTAACTGTACATTTCAAAAAAAATGTAGTTAAAGGAAGTAGAGTAACATTAAAAGTGGTAGATTTGAAATTTTATTAAATGTGGGACAACTAAAGAGACAAAAGAAAAACAAAAGGATATTATGAGGTTTACTAAGATAAAAGAAAAGAAGTTTCTGACTGTGATTTCTGCTCTGCGTTTTTCTCTGTAAATTTTGTATTAGTGGTTTACTCACTTGTCTTTAAATGTCATCCTTTTCAGAAGTCCCTATGAACTTTGCATTAATTTTGTATTTTTGTACTTATATTTTGAATAAATATACATTTAAGTATACTTATATTCTGATTAAATTAAATATTAAAGTACGGTCTTAGTTAATGTCAGTTAATATTAATTTTATACGTATTATGAATAATTTATATCCAAAGTAAATTGAGCATTAAAATAAAAATTGTGAAATAATCCCGACATTTCAGACTTTTTTTAACTAAAACATTGTTAACACATTTATTAAATTTTTTTACCTACTTTTCGAAGAAGAGTACTGATTATTTTCGGTCTTACGGTTGTAAATAGGGAGGGAGGTTGAGAAAGACTTTACTTTTTTGAGGTTTGAGGATTACGAGAATATTATTTCTTATACATATATGTAGGCCTATGTATAAAACGTTTGGCTTGAAAAGCTCCGAAACTATTAGATTAATTTCATTGAAATTTAGATATGCTGTAGTAATGTATCTAAAGTTGTGACTGAAAATTTGATGAAGATTGGTTGAGTCGTTCTTGAGCTCCGCTCATTTTAAAGCCGAAAAAGTTTGAGCGAGGCAAGCAAAATAAAATAACGAAAAGTCGGTCTTCTTGCGCAGAACCTCTCAAGAGTTTTTTTATTTTGAGATTAGTCACCGTAAAAGTCTCACGGCTTGTGCTTGGGAGTATGAGGTATGATAAGAAATATTTTAGCGTTTAAAAACTGTCAAATCTGACCAAGATTCGTAACCAGAACCTTCCGGATAAAAGTCGCTACCGATAAAAGGAAATTGACAAAAAGTGAAAATAATCTACTTTTAAGTAACAGATTTAATCTCCTCTAACAGATCTCTGATCTAATTTAAATACAGCATTTTTCACGAAGAATATAACAACTTTTTAGGACTTGTTTTACTGGTAGAAATAAAGAAGAAAGTTCATGAAAACATAGGTTCGGAAATCCATCGTTAGGGAGTGTCGACAAGCGAAATGTTTTGTCCTGATTCCTACGCCTTTGGTAAAATTAAGCCTGACTTTAATTCTTGAAATAAAATAATAGTATTTAATAATAAAAAAAAAATTAATCAGTCTTGTTTTAAAAATAGTCAGTTTTTTAAATTAGGTCATAATGAAAAAAGAAAAATTCAGGAAATCGAAAAAGATACCCTTCACTTCATTTTTCTACTATCCTTTTTGGATTTTGGTTAAATACAAAAAATGAGGTACATAAAATTTCATTTAATACGTAGAAAATGAGTTATACCAAATTTGTCTTAAAAATTGTCTGTCTCTGTCAACTTTTAACCTAATAAAGAGAATACTGAATGTCGAATAAACTTCTGATTTTATATCACCTATTCTTTACGTAGAACCCTATCGGTCTCGAAAATTAAAACGCATTAAAATAGGATAAAATTGATAGGAGAATAGAAATGTTTTTATTTGATGAGTTTTTACCATAAAAACTTGTGTGTTTAAATAAAAAAATTCTGAAATTTTGATGGAACCCTCTAATTCTTATTATTTTATAATTAATACTTCTTTATACTCCTTCTATCGAATTTCATTAACATTGTTGAAGGCAACTTAAAGTATCACAACAGTTTATTTAAGAGTAATAAAAGTATCTTTCATTTGTTTATATAACTTTTTTAAATTTGAAACTGAATTTTTTTCCCAGCAATTAATCCAGCTTTTTTTTCTTATTTCACCCTTCCCCCCACCAAAAAGAAACTTAAACAACAGTAAAATCAGTAAATCTTCGTATTTTTTATTATTCATTACTAGTTCTTTTAATACTCAATAATATAGAATTTAACAACCATGCTAACTGAAGATTAGAAAGAAAGGGTTTTCATTGAACTCCCTCAAAGAACAGTATAAATAAAAATTAGAAGAGTTAGGAGCAAAACAACAAAACAGAATATTTATTTTTCAGAAATGGAGAATAAATTTTAAGAAAAAATTTCTAAAAGTATTCGTATATCGGATAGGCGTAAGAAATTTACTTCAGTAAAGTTTTTTCTAAATCTAACACCTCTTCAACAGAGACTAAAATAAGAAAATATGAACATTTTCAAAAATTTCTCCTCTGCATTTTAGGTCCGGGGTCTATAATTTAAAAAAAAAAATGTAGGCATTTCTTGGTAGCTCTATATATGAAGTATACATTTTTTAAGAAAATATTTTTAAGCATTATTTAAAGCGAAGGTTTATAAAGCAAACGAATAAATAACAAATATATCAATTTTAAGAGACGGGGGTTGATTTTTTGAAAAAAAAAAACTTTTTGGATTATTTATTTATTTATTGGTAATGATTATCTATTATTTACAATGTAAATATTATTGTACATTACATTTTATGTACATAATATTTTATGTAGGTATGTACAGTTATAATGTAGGTATGATTATTTGTTTGCAATTTAGGCAACAATTTTGCTTTAAGAATGTTCTCTGTTAAATCGATCTAAAGTTTTCTATAAATCTTTTCTGAAAAAAAAATCGAAATTAGTTTTTTCATAATTTCCCCTTACCTTCTCAATAAATTAAAAAAAAAAAAAAATGATCATTACATAGAAATAATTTGAGCCAAATTTAAAGAAAATCAGTTTGATTAATCCTGAGATAGAAAGCCAAAAGCAGTACGACACACGTATATACGGGGGCATAATATTTATACTTTTTTTTATCTAAATTAACTAGTTCGACAGTAAATTGTAAAGATTTTCAAAAAACCTGATACCTCATTTTTCAAACTATAATTTCCTCTTTAATATAACTATTCTAGCTATAATTATTGGGAAAGTGCTAATGAGGAGTGTATAAAAATAGAAGCTTAGTCAAAATACCCAGAATATAAAAGCTGCCTGGCTGGTCTATACCGTAAAAAGAAAGGATTAAAGAATTTTATAATGATCAAAAAAATGCGCAAAACAGCCAGAAAAAACAAAAATTATAAATGACCTAAGAAAAAATGAGACTCAAAAATAAGAAAAATAAGAAAAAATAAATAAATGAGATAAGAAATGAAATTTCTTATTATAAATAAGAAAAATAAATGAGACTCAAAAATAAGAACTCAAAAATTTAGCTGGAAGTAGAAGAACCTGGAGGCAAACTTTGTGCTAGGGACTTGCCCCAAAGGAGGTTGACCATATCTGATAACTTTTAAATTAAATTTGTCTGTACATATCTCGAACCTTATCATTCACCTTTTCTTTAAATTTGCTTGTAGTTTCAATCAAAATAATATCAGTACAAACCGCGTGAGTAAAACTATAAACATTTTGGTAATTACAAGAGAAGTTTTAAAAAGATTTAATCAACTAATAAAGTTAATTTAAGTGAAAATAATGTTTAAGTAAAAATACATTAAAGAAAACAACTTAAAACATTATAGGAAAGGAAAATATAAAAGTAAAGAAACAAAGAGAACAAAGGAAACGTCGTTGGGAGATGTAAAAATGAAACATATTCTTAAGATGCAACAACATTCAAGTTATTCCAGGTGTTTTTCTTCCACTGCATTCCTATTTTTTACTGCCTTTGTAACTGTAATTCAGTAATTTAGTTACGTCAGGTTTACGACTCAAAAAGAAAGGAAAGCAACATAGATCTGCAGCAAAATACTAGCTGTTGATCCCAAAGGTGTTTATGACTAAAGAGTTCACCATGATTTCTTTTTCAGTTTGGATAATTTTAAATTTATAATGGTTATATACAGACAATCGTATAATACTAGTTAGTTGTCTTCATTCCGTTTTATTCCGAGTGGTCGTATTTATTACAGAGAATATGTAAGATATACTTTGCAGTTGTAAGAGTCACGTTTGTTTATGCAGTAAAATTTACAACATTTATATTTATGAAATGCATACAAGTTACATTTTATTACTTATACCTTAGACAACTGAAAATATTTTTTCTTCAACGAGCAAATTTTCTTTCTTCATTTTATTTTGTGATATTCCTTGGTCTTAGTTTACATTTTGTAGATAAAGAATAAAGAGCGAGTCAAACGTATGGAAACCCCTCAACAACTTTAAAACCGTTCCAAATAGAATACTGTAACGTTCAGGATAAGGTATCGGTCAACTACATTACCTTTCGACGAAAAATAAAATTTCAACTCTCTTCTTGCGAGGGGGGTGGCTCAGGGGTTGAAAATCAAATATTTTAAATGATAACATTCTTTATGTGATATATCATTTTAAAGGTTTTTTAAGACAAAAAAAAAAATATATATATAAATAAAAAGTTGGTACGATGTCTATACCCAAAATAATGGCAATGGGATAAAGTTTGGATTTTGGAAATTACTAAATTTTATTAGGTTTAAATAATAAAATTAAATAAAAAGAAATTAAATCAAAATTTAATCTAATTTGTATAATTTATTTTCAAAGTTAATTAAAATTTTTAAAAAAGATTAAAAAATTGTTTTTGACAGAGAGTTCTTTTGATTTATCGCCCTTCCCCTTAAATATTTTTTGAAAGTTTATACTTCGTATGTAGCCATCAACAATATCAAGCAAGAATGCCTACAATTTTTTAAATTACAGACCTCCGGACCAAAAATGTAAGAAAGGGTTTTTTGATATTTTTGTTGTTGTTTTAGTCTTCATTAAACGGGGTGTTAAATTTTTAAGCTTAAAAAATCGTTAGATACATTTTTACTACATATGACCTTAACCTATACGTGAATATTTTTAGAAACATTTTTCTTGAAAATTTATTCACCACATCTAAAAAAGATATATATTCTGTTCTTTTTTTTCTTGAACTCTTAATTTTTATTATTAATTTTTTTGTTGTAATTTTCTTCTTCACTTAAAGGGGTATTAAAATGAAAGTAGTTTTTTTATCAATATTATATTGCAAACCCGAAACTAGAAAGAAGCAATTTTATTCATTATTTTCATAAAAGTTAAACTTTATTTATAAAAATTGTACTTTTATCGGATTATACTTGACCCGCGTACTTGAGAAAGTCGTACAATATTTCCGTTATTTCTTTATTTTTTCATATATATTTTGTGTTCATTTTGCGATTTTCTTGAAATGTTGATTATTTTCTGTATAATTAATTGATCATACGCAAATTACGCAAAAATTAAATTTCCCTGAATAATAAACTAAAAATAATAAGTACAATCTTATTTTAAAACTGAATTTCGTTCAAACGGGTGTATAAAATCTAGAATCTAGTTGTGTATTACTGCAATCATTTCTCGTTAACAATGTGATTTACCCTCTTAATACTAAACACATTATTGGGAATGGTGTTAATATTCATTCTCGGCTCAATTTTCTCATAGGCTTATGACGTGCTTCTATTCTCTTGACATTTGACAATTAGGGAATAGGAAATTTACCTATTCCTGTTCAATGTTCTCTGCTATTAACGCAAACACCAGTATAATATCCTTCCTAAGCCTCAACCAGTCATCACTGTATATACTCATTACCAAGTCTACTGCACTGTTAGATCATGTTATGTAATTGTTAAAAACCAATGAAATATAAGAATGGCTGTTAAAATAATTCTTCTAACCATTTTTATAACGATTAGACAAATAATGATTGATTTTATTCTTTATTTATCTAATTTTACAAGATTCTCGATAATTATACAGTGCGGTCGGAAATTTGCTGTGAACTGGAGTTACGGAAGTCTAATGACGAAACTTTCATAATTACTACTTTGTATTTTTTTTTCGTTATTTTATTGAAACGGATATTACAATAACTGGAATAGTTTATAAAAGGTGTTGAAAATGATCTCCTCCAACATCAATAAAACACTGCACACGTTTCAATTTGTTTTCAAACACTTTAACCAACTAATGTACTGTAATGTCTCGTAATTATGCAGTTATTGCGAATTTTAGTTCATCAAACGTGCATGGTCTGTTGCAATAAACTGCTTATATTGTTGCGTAGAAAGTAATCTCGGCCACAAACCCGTTGAAATGATTCGTTCTCCAGACATGTAAAAACCTCATTGACCTACTGTGTGCGCTGTGGCGCTTTCTTGTTGGAAGCAACCGTGATTGATTTCTACTTCTGTTAACTGACAAATGGAGTTTGATAAAATCGTTAATTAATTAACGATTTTATCTATTAATTGTATTTAAAAAAAAAAAATTGAACCCACAATGCGCATTCTACTCACACCAACCCAGACTTCAATTGCTTCGTGTAAAGATTTTTCATGCATTCATGAGGGTAAGTTGTCGACCACAGTCATGTGCTTTGTGAATTAATATACCCGCCAAGATGAATCTGCGCTTCATCTGTAAAAAACCGTATTGTCAAGAATACCTACGGAATTTTTATCAATAAAACGTTTTAACTATTTACAATAATCAAGTATTTTGGCATGATCTGTAGGTTTCAGTTCTTGAACATACAGTACTTTGTAGGAGAAATGTTTCAGTTCTTTTCTTAACATCTTTATGTGCGGTAGCAAGTCCGTTATATTGCTGCTGTGCTAACATACGCGTTGACATTAATGGACTTTCGGCCATAGCATCGGAAATATCAAGCAGCTTCTGTTCGTTTAGTTTAGGTAGTCTTCCACTTGATCAGCGTCTTCAATAGAGCATGTTGCCCGAAATTTTTGATAAAAGTTGGAACTGCATTGCGATGAAGAACAGGAGTATTTGGAAACTCTTTAAAGAACTTTTGCATCACTAAATCAGTATATTTGTCACCTTCACAAAAGACGTCTTCAACGAGCAAAATGCCTTCCACTACCGAAAGAACCATTACGTTTCTCGTAACTACTAATTGCGATAAACGAAACAACACGAAACGAATCACGTTCAATCGCAATTCAGCGATTGATGTCTTGGTTTATTAATTCTCTTAAGAATTAAGTTTAATTCTTTTAAGATATTACTGTTGAAATAAATATTATCGAACTTAAATAAATTGTAGACTATGAGACTCCAGTTTCCGTGGTGCGAATGGCAGCGTCTCGGCCTTTCACCTGGAGGTCCCGGGTTTGAATTCTAGTCAGGCATGTCATTTTAACACACGCTACAAATCATTCATCTCATCCTCTGAAGCAATACCTAACGGTGAACCCGGAGGTTAAAAAAAAAACTATGAGAAACGGCTCGGTTTTCAATTCGTAACCATATACAAAGAAGAAAAAAAAGAACAATTTCATCTAATTCCCATTATTATCTGATAAAAAAATCTCTCAAAGTAAAATAGGTAATAGTGTGTATTGTTTTTAATTTTGAAGTAGGAGAACAAACATATTCCTACTCTTAAAAGCAAAAGTCATATCTTCTAGTTAAGTTTTAAGTAGTGTTTAAACGAGAGAAGATTGTGTTTCAACTCAATTTTTTTCAGTTTCTTTGTGCGTTTCTTAAGTAGTTAAGAAAAAATTTTTACAAAATTTTGTAAAGTTTTACATTGGGATTCCTTGGTATTATGTGGAGTGATGTGTATAGATGTAATGATCTTTCATAAAAAATTCCCGTTTAAAAATGACAGCTGCTATCTCTTTTGGATGTGGAATTGAGATTAACAGTGAAGGATAAATAGGTATTTTGTTACTAAGTCACCGCTATTAAAATATGAAGATGTGGATTTACCCTTCTCTTGACATGAGCTTGGCTTCTACACAATCTTATTTGAACAGTATGAAAGGTGTTCAGTGATGGCGCCTTAACTGATTTAATTTTCTTTGTCATCAATCCAAAGATTGGTTTTTAGCAGTTCTCCAAATTGATCGACTTCGTGCTTTCCATTTCATGTCGACAGAAGTGTTGCAAAGTACATCAGCATAACCGATTAAATGGAGTAATTTCTCGCTTCAACCTTTTTTATCCCATTTTTTTAATCTTTAATGAAAATTCTTCTTAACCGTTTTTTCCATTCCCTTCTCCAATGAAAGTATATTAAAATTGTGTTGTTAGAAAGTTGAACCTTGGTTCAGTGTAAAAAAAAAAGCTTTCCAATGCTGAAAGCCTTAATTATTAAAAGCCGAAATAGTTTTTTTAATAACCGTCGTATTCAAACGCTGAAGAAAACGTTTTGAAATGTTTAAATTAGACCTAAAAATCAGATATTAAACATTTTTTAAAAACTAAAGTTAAACAGTTTATTACCAAAATTATGGAACCATCAAATTACATTATCAGTTAACCGAGATAAAACAGGAATTTTTTATGAGTATTTTTTTTGTACATCCAACTCATTCTCTTTAAATATACAGAGTGTTTGTTTTAAAACGCAACCCAATTTAAAGAAAAATAATGTGCTATATTTAATGCGATTAGTAATAAATATTACAATTTTTTGTGCAAAAAATATTGAGATAAAGTTTTTTTATAACGAATGTTGAAAGTATCCACCATTTTCAGCAACGCAAAAAAATGTTTAAAACAATCAACGCGGTAAAAAAATGTTTATTTACATTTTCAGCAATGTAAGCCTTTAACCGCTTTATCATATTCCGTGCAACCCCGAAGTGTGCTTCTTATAATTTCTCGTAATTCTTGAGTTATGTTGGCTTTCAGTCTTCAATAGTGTGTGGATTATTTTTGGATACACAACTTTTTGATATCCTCACAAAAAAAATCTGAAGGCTAAAGATCAGGTGGCCTAGCTGGCCTTAATACACTCGATATTACTCCTTCACCGATGAAATTCCTCAAAAGGTCCATTGCTGCTCTTACCGTGGCCCCATCTTGTTGAAACCACGAATATCTCATTTAATTCTAAATTTGCAATAAATTGTGTTATTATTTCTGTATAGAGGTGTGCATTATTAGTGTTTTCAAAGAATACGAAGCCAATTATTTTTTGCCTGGAAATTGCACGTACACCAATTTTCTCCGGGTGTAGAGGTCGTGAATTGATGATGTGATCATTCTGACTCAAATTAAACCCAGGCCTCATCTGTAAAAAATATCTTATCCAGCACTTTAATGATCTACCGTACAAACTGATTAAACCATTCACAGTTGTGGAGCCTAGCAGCATAATAAACAAGGTGGAATTCATGTGATACACGAATTCGATATGGCTTTAAGTTAAGTAGCCGGGTAGCTTTTAAAGCACTCTACAGAGGTATTCCTTTTTGTTTCGCAAGGTTTCGTAAGGATTTTTTAGGCGAATTTAATAAGCTTGCCCTAACATCTTCCAATGTTTCGTCATTAAATACTGAACATTTCCGGCTATGTTTCTGATCGAAAACAGAACCAGTACCTCAACATTTCTTTATCAAACGATGAATTGAAGATGTATTTGGTACATTCTTATACGGGAACTGATATTGAAAAGATTCTTGGTCCAAAAAGAAAAAAATTGTTTTTAAATAATTCTCAACAATAAAAAATCCTTTTTACGGTGTTAAAAACCATTTCTTTTTAATAAAAAAAAAAACACAGTTAACCAAAAATAACTAACTGTTCGCAAAAAAGAAATAGAAAATTATATCAGCTAATTATAAGACAACAATACTAGATACGGCTGCCAATCTCTTGCTCCGAAATTATTGTATTAACTTTTCTAAAAAGTATTTTCTTAGGACGAGTTTTAAAACAAACACACAGTATAAGAAATCGATAAGTAATTTTTTATTCTTATCAGTACTGGTTTTCTGTATCGATAAGTTTGAAGTTCTTCTAAGTTTATGATTACGAATTGAATTCCAGCTAAGATATATTTTTCAACAATATTATGAGTATTATTATATTTATAATAAAAGTATATAACAAATAATATATAATAAAAGTATTATTATTCTTATTGTATTAACATATACTTTTTTACATTAATATTTTGATACTTGATTTTTAGTTTTCTGTTGCAAATGAAAACCTACAATATTTCTTCTTATACATAAAACATAACTTCAGCAGTATTGAAAATTTACAACTAGTTTATTCAAAGAAATGTTGATAAAAGGAAAAAAGAAGGAAAAACCGAAATGTTACTCCGTTTCCTTTTTTCATTTTAAAAGTGTTTTACAATATCAAAGAGAATTAATTAAGGACGAAATAATAAATATGACTGCTGTTTTTTCATCGTAATATTTTAATTTTTCTTAATATTTTTTTCTTCTAAATATATTTTTCTTAATATTTTCTTCTTAATAAAGAAAAACAAAAACAAACATCTTTTGGGAGTTGCCTTATATAATTTAAAAATTTTTGCTTAACATATTTTTTGTTCCTTTTCCGAAAATAAATCTTTTTTCTTTTTTTTAATTTTAGATTTTTTATATTATTAATAATATCTTTCTATTTAATTTTTTCACATAATTCACATATTTTTCTTTACATTAGAGCAAGAATTTGTTATATTTTTGATTCCACTTAAATTGTGTAACTTTTGGAAAAGGTTTTAAACGAGATATATATATATATATATATATAAAAAAAAAATTCTCTTAAAATGATTTTATCTTGAATCAAAGTACATAAATATATTGATACTGTTTATTCCAATCACTAAAAGTAATTTTTATATCTTTGGGCACATTAATGGAAATATTTACGATATTTATTCTAAAAATAAAAACGAAGTAAAAATTTATAAACCTACTTTAGTTAACTTTTATTTTTACAATAAATTTTCTGAAACGTTTAACTAAAATGTCAACATAAAAGTGTCAGATTTAGTACTTTAAAAATAAATTTCCTTATTTATATATGATAATTATAAGGAAAAATATTTCTCTTAAGTTTGTATTTAGGATCGTAAATTCAAATAAAAATTCTCATAAGATTGTTCATTTAATTTTAAAAAAATTCTGAAAATTTTTAATTTTATTTAATTATATATGTATTTTTATATATGTAAAGTAAGTGTAAATATTCGTCTCTGTTCAAAAGCGTTACTGCAATAAATAATGTAGAAAAACTACAATAATTAAACGTTATTTCGATACTTTAAATTTTAAATATTATTTAATTATTCCAATATTTAACTTCACTTTCTATTTAAAGGTATCGTCCATGGTATGTAAAGTATTATTTCCTGAGAGAGGAAATGTGTTATTCGCCGTTTTAAAATTATCTTTCCCAATCCATCTTACAGCTGATGAGTTGCATGAGCTACAAAAAAATCATTAATCAGACACGTTTTCTTTTGAAGTAATGATGTTTAATATTGTATATATTTCCTGAGTTAAACTGTATGAATGTATTACTATTAGAGTAATTATAATAATATCTCCAGAGTAATATTAATAACTCCAGAATTTCAAAGGGTATGGCATTCGATGTTCAACTGTATGTTTAGTTCAGGGAAGAACATAACTAACGATTTTCTTCTCAGTTTTCCTAGAAAGCCTTGCTTGGAATGATTCTTATTCTTAAGAATGAATATGATATTTCAGAGTCGATCTTGGTCCTTTGTTTGATAATCTTCTTATAAAATTTGTTTTTACATCATCTGACATACATAAATTTAATCCTAAAGGAATTTGACTATTTTTCGTTTTATTTTAATATTTCTTTTGAATATTTTTCGTTTCCGACGCCCACAGTGTTCGCAGGCAGAATCGCACTGATTTTAGAGTACACCGCACTAGGTATGTTCGATTAATGAGTAGATCCTACATACATACGTATATCAAGTTTCAACTCACCACTGTGATTCGCTGCATAAGCGGGTATAAAAAGTACATCAGTACACAGTCAACATACCCACCGGGTTGATATAGTGCTGAACTCGTCATCACAAATCAGCTGATTTTGAAGTCGAGAATTTTAAGGTTCAAAACCTAGTAAAGGCGGATTACTAAAAGCCTTTAGATTACTAATGATTACTTTAGATTATTAAAAGACTTTAGATTACGTTAGTCTTTAGATTACTAAAGACGGATTTGAATGCTAAATTATGGATACCGGTGTTCTTTGGTGGTTGGGTTTCAATTAACACCTATCTCAGGAATGATCGACCCGAGACTGTACAAGACTACATTTCATTTACATTTATACACATCATTCTCATTCATCCTTTGAAATAATATCTTACGGTGTTTCTGGTGGCTAAACAAAAAAAGAGAGACTCATTCAACATAGCCTGACATTTTTTATTTGACCTTAAATTGAGCGATACTCAAAAACGACTCTCCCAATCTTCATCAAATTTTCACATGCACAACTACACTACTACAGAATACCTAAATTTTTTCAATTTTTATTTAAAAAATAAATATTGATGTACTACTTATGGAGATTTTTGAGCCAAAATTTTATGTATAGGTCTGTAATATATATTTATTTATTCATTTATATTATATGGATACTCCAATTAAAGTGAATTGTATTTTCGTACTGCTCATACATCAAAACCACCATGCAACCGAAAATAATCCCGTACTTTTCTTTCAAAAGTCGGTAAAAATAATACTAATAAACAACACTAAAGTTGTTAATACAAAAACTTTGAGAAATATAATTTATCAATTAATTATTCTAAGAAAAAATTATATTTTTAATAAAGAAATAAATAAAATAATACATGTAAATTATTACGTAGTTATAATTTATATCTTTCTCAAAAATATTACACTGAATTTATCGACATCTTCCTGTACTTTATCTTTCTCCGTTCTGTCATCTTGTCATGGCCTACCTGTAATGTCTTTTTAAATCATTTATAAACTAAAATTTAGTTTCTTCTTCTTCTTCGTCAACTTCTGTCCTCTGTTCCTTAAAGTACGTTTCTCAATGATCACTATTTCCTCATTTAACATCAGAACTAGCCCATTCCATATGAAATAGAAAGTTGTAAATTTACCTTTTGTAAATTACACGTATCTCTATGAAAAAAAAAGCGTTTTAATCGTACTAAAGTTTACCATTTTTGTGTGTTATTGCTATGAGTAGGTTTATTTTAAGCGATACTTAAGGTTTACTTTAAGAAAGATCGTAGGAATTACAAAAAAATTACTCGCTTGTGCATGTTTTCAATTGAAATTCAAAATTTCAAAGTTTCATAATTTTGAAAAGAGATTGTATGAAATCGTTTTAAATAAATTTGAGAATCTCTATCAATTTTATGTACATTCAGAAAATTAAATATGATTTTACTGAGTTTCATTATTTTTCATCAAATATTTTAAAATATTGACCGATAGCTGGTTTCAATATGTCGGTAACTTAAAAAGATCTTGGTTCTTAGAAAAGTTATGACTTTTTTTAACACTGAATCATGCGTTTACACAAATAACTCAATAATTTCATATATAGAGGAGGCTGAATAGACAGTAAGCATATTTACTAAAACTACGGAGATCCTTCATCGTCTGTAAGGAAGAGTATAATTGCTTTATGTAACCGTAAAATGTAACGCAGAATGTCGTAGGTTTCAGAATAGCCGTTTTTCTTTGTGTTTCACTTTGTACCAGTCAACCGTCGGAAAAAAAATGAAATGGTAAAAGGACTGATATTACTCTGTTATTACATACATTTAAAACTTAATTATCATATAAAGTCTCTTAACACAATTGTTCAACGTTAAAATTATACTATTGAGAAAACGGAAGCCAGTTTGAAATTTTGTTTATGCTAATTTTCCTTAATTGCTAAAATTTATATATATTTGTGTCTCAAAACGTACATGAATTCTTATCGTTAGGTCATTTGTTTGATAGCACATTTGAAATATTTGACTGATTTGTATTATATAAGAAAAACTGTAATACGATATAAAAAAAAAAAAAATAAATAAGATTAACCTCAAAGTAGAAATACTTACATTTGGTATTAAAGCTCAAAACTATCAACAATTTACTAAAGCATGACCCCAAAAAAGTTTTTTTGTTATTTAGTTATTTTTCTAAAAAAAAAACGTGTTAAATATTGAAATGGCTGTATGGACAGTTAACAGTTTGTGAAAAATGTTATTTCTTTTAATTAACTCAGGTTGAAAATTCTAATAATAAGGTATATTTCCATATGGAGATATTTTATTTTTTGGATGCAGTAATGTTTATTTAATTCATATGCTATACTTATTAAAATCATATTTGATTTTTCCCCTCTGTGAATCATGAGGCCTTCCCGATGGTGAAAGGGGCTTGAATGCTCAGTGATGCAGAGTAGAGTATACATAAGTTAAGATTTACATGAAGTATAATTTATTAATTGCCAACACCCAGTTTAAAAATCATAATAGAAGAATATACACATGGAAAAACCTGATGGTACTGCAAGCTATCAGATAGATTATATCATGGTTAAAGAAAGATTTAGAAATCAACTCCTTGACTGTAAAGCACATCCTGGAGCAGACATTGATTAGCAACCATAATTTAGTGATAATGAAATATAGATTGGTGTTTAAAAACCTGAAGAAAAGGTGTCAGATGAATCGGTGGAATTTAGAGAAGCTTGAGGAATCCTGATCCTCAAACAAAAATGTTCGTTACCTCCTGTAAAGAAAGTTTTTGAGGAGGACATCGCAAAAAGTCTGAAAAAAACGATAAGGTAAAAATATAGAAGAAGAATGGGAGCACGTAAAAAAAGAAATTCTTAAATCAGTAGAAGCGAACTTAAACGGAACAAAGAAAACTGGTAGAAAACTTTGGATATCAAAGATATATTGCAGCTGATGGGTGAACATAGAAAGTATAAAAATCCTAGTGATGAAGAAGGTAAAAGGAACAATCAAAAATTAAGAAATACTATAAACAGGAAATGCAAATTAGCGATAGAAGAATGAATTAAAAAAAAGTGTTCAGAAATGGAAAGAGAAATGATCATTGGTAAAATAAACGGAACATACTGGAAAGTTAAAGAGAATTTTGCGGTACATATATTAAAATCTAATAATGTGTCAAATAAATATGGTACACCGATTTGTAATACGAAAGAAAAGGTCGATCGATGGGTTGAATATATTGAAGAGTTGTACCGAAGAAATTAATTAGAAATTGGTGTTATGAAGGAAGAAGTGGAAGTCGGAGAGGATGAAAAGGGAAATACAATACTGAGATCTGAATTTAATAAAGCATTAAAAAATTTGTAGGGAAGAAAGGCTCCTGGGATAGACGGTATACCTGCAGAATTACTGCGCAGTACAGATGAGGAAACATTAGATAGATAATAAAAACTGTTGTGTAATATTTACGAAAAGGGTAACTTCCATCAGACTTCAAAAGAGTATTATTATAATGATACCGTAGAAAGCAGGAGCAGATAAATGTGAAGAATACCGAAGAATTATCTTAACTACTCACGCATCAAAAATCTTAACTAGAATTCTGTAAAGAAGAATTGAGAGGAGAGTGAAAGAAGTGTTAGGAGAAGACCAATTTGATTTCAGGAAAAATAAATGGACAAGGGAACAATTTTAGCTCTCACATTAATAGTAGAAGGAAGATTAAACCAAAAAAACCAACATACTTGGCATTTATAGACTTAGAAAAGACATTTGATAACGTAGACTGGAATAAAATGTTCAGCACTTGTAAAACATTTAGGGTTCAAGTATAGAGATAGAACAATTGCTAACATTTGCAGGAACCAAAACTTCAACAGTAATAATATGACAACATAAGAAAGAAGCCGTAATATAAAAGGGAGTACGACAAGGATGTTCCTATCTCCGTTACTTATTTAATCTTTACATAAAACTAGCAACTAATGATATTAAATAACAATTTAGATCCAAAGTAACAGTGCAAGGTGAAAAGATAAAGATGCTACGATTTGCTGATGATGTAGTAATTCTAGTTGAGAGTTAAAATGATTTATAAGAAACAATGAGTGGCATGGATGAAGTGTCCTACGCAAGAGCTACCGCATGAAAATAATCAAGAACAAAACAAAAGTAATGAAGTGTAGTAGAAATAATAATGTAGATGGACCACTGAATATAAAAATAGGAAGAGAAAAGATAATGGGGGTTGAAGAATTCTCTTATTTGGGAAGTAAAATTATTAAAGATGGACGAAGTGAAGGGATATAAAATGCCGGATAGCACTGGCGAAACAAGCTTTCAGTCAGAAATATAATTTGCTTACATCAAAAATTAATTTAGACGTCAGGAAAACATTTTTGAAAGTATATGTTTGGAGCATATACGTTATATCTATGTTATATGGAAGTGACACTTCGACGTTCGGAGTACCTGAGAAGAAAAGATTAGATTTTGAATTCTGGTGCTATAGGAGAATGTTAAAAATCAGATGGGTGGATAAAATGACAAATGAAGATGCGTTGCGGCAAATTGATGAAGAAAAATATAATGTTAGTTGCGGCATTTGGAAAAATATAGTTAAAAGAAGAGACAGACTTGTAGGCCACGTCTAAAGGCATCCTGGAATAATCGGTTCGATATAGGAGGGACAAGTAGACGGGAAAAATTGTGCAGGCAGGCAACGTTTGGAATATGTAAAACAAATTGTTAGGGATGTAGGATGTGTGGAGTATACCGAAATGAAACGACTAACACTAGATAGGGAAACTAGAGAGCTACATCAAACCAGTTAAATGACTGAAGACAAAAAAAAAAATTGATTTAAATGGTGAAATATTTTCTAAGATATAAAATGAAAGTTAAATAAATTTCAAAAGTACATTTATGATAATTTAAGGATGACATTTCTTTAAACCTTCCTTTTTGCGAATTTTTGAGTTTTAATTGATTGCTGTTTTAATATTTCTTTGTGTTATGAATACTACTTTTTGCTTTTCACCATATTTCTTCAAAAAAGTGTAGTATAATTTATCAATGTAATTTGCAAGGTATACTACAATTACTGTACCAGTACTCTTATATACAGTGGATAATGTAAAATGTGGTTGATTTAATTTTTTTGGTTAATTGTAGTATTTTTCTGACCCCTTCTATGCAATCTCTCATCTACTTGTAGGAATAATATTACAATAGCAGTGATTTTAAATGTCAATTTAAATTATTGTTGCATAATTATTATTTTTACTCATTAAATATCGGCATGAATAAATTTATTAAACATTTTTTTCCAATACTTAATCGAAACTTTATTCCTAGTATTTTGCTAGCATTCAACAAAAAACCATTAACTTTGACTCATTTACTAAAAGGATTATTCTTTAAAAAATTGATAAGATGCACCATTATAATATCCTATGATACAAAGTGTGATATTATCAGCAAATATTATTAATTCTGATCGCTGAATTGAACTTGTCAAGTTACTTACGTAAACTAAAACAGAGATTTATCTAAAACCGGTCCATGTTTTTTTAATTCCCGCTAGTTTCCGTTAAATGTTCTAATTCGTAACAATAAATTAAATGTTTTAATGCAATATAAAGATCAAAATTTTCCATTAACTGGATTCATAGGGTATAACTTTTCAACTACTTTCTTTCATGGCCATATCATTTTTCTTTTACCATTCAAGAAGGTTTTCTGCTTACTCGATCATTTATAGATTTGTCAACATTCCGGTTCCAGACAAACATTCCTATTTCCATCATCTCTTTATGGACATCTCCAAACACTGCCTACCATTGGACAGCATCGAATAGACTTTAACGGAATTCTATGTCTCAGTATTCTCTCGACACTACTTCGGAATTTCGGGTGTCACAACTTCAAGTTTGATTTCTTAAATGATACTTTAAAACATATCTTAAAAATTTAATTTTAGCTGTCTCTACCTTCTGTAATTGTATTTTCCTGAATACCCATGTCTCACATCCATAAATTAATTAGGGTTTTGCCTTTATATTGCACACTTGAAACTGCATATCGTTCCACGTTCTTTTTAAAGGTACTATTTAGAAAACCACACACTGCCTAAAATTTTTTCATTTCTCTGGTTATCTCAATATCTTCTTCATACGTGACATAATAACCTAAATATTTAAAATGTGAAACTAGCTACAATATTTTAATTTTAAAAACTATTTTGAATTCAGTGGGATCTTTAGTCTTAAGATCAGACTGATACGGCAACGTTGGTGGATGCAGTAGTGGTAAGTCTGCATCGGGGATTTCTGTTTAAATCGCACAGTTTCTTCTGACGATATGACGTGAAGAAATGTCGCTATTAAGTAAGTAATCACGAATAAAAATCGGTGATTACAAGATTGGAAATAAAGAAGGAATTCTCAACGATAAAAGGAACAGATGACTCTAGGTGAAGAAATCGTAAATGAAAATCCTGCAAGTTTGGGGGTAGTAAGGTGACAAACAGATTTACCATAAAATTGATTTATGTAGTTGTGAGAGTTATTAATTACTGGTAAGCTTTAAAAAACCTTTTAATTTTTGATCCAAAATGATATAATCGACTCTTTTTCTTTTTTTACCGTTGTTGCTTTTAGCCTGTTCGACCAATGATCTTCAGATTATTCCTTCATATCCAGATTTTTAATAATCTTACTGTGAATTTTTCTTACATCGTATTTTCACAACCATATTTCTTCATTATTGCTTCACTTATCATTTTAACATAATTACTTACTATTAGTATAACTTTTTTTTTTGCCATCTTTAACCAAACGTAAAAATCATGACTAATAAATTAAGCTGTTAATTTATTTATAAACGTGTATCTGAATTTACTTAGAAATTCAAAACTTGGTGTTTTATAGAATTCACTATAAAAAATTTATTAAGTGTTTTTTTTTAAATATTCTCGATGAATTTTGTCACTTTATTTGTTGAAGTATTTGTTTTATCCCAAAATGCTCAATCAGGGATTGAATAATTTTGTTGGCTAATTATTGGCTTAAAATTAACATAGTGATAATGTGGCTTTTCATTTGTAATTACTGAACAAATTTCTAATTATGATAAAAAAATGAACAAGGGAACCAAAAAACAAACACGTTAGTACATGAGCGCGCGTACACTCATTTATATATCCCGTGTTCTCGGATAGATGTACACATGAACATATATACAAGTGAATACTAATTGTTGTTAACGTTGCATTGTAACATTTATCTATGAACGTAATAATGTTTATACGGCAATTCATGTTTTTGATTTGTTAATACAAATATAGATGGTGCCTGCTAATTACCAACTAAATCAAGTCGTGTAAATACGTTCATGCGCAATGAATGGCACGCAAACAAACTACAGTACCGTTGTTGATTCAAATCCACAAATTGGGTCGATGCAAATTCTCTGTCTCGCACTGTTATTTCACTTTCTCTTTCTCTTTTATACTATTATATTTTTCTTCTATCCTACCCGTACATTATTTTTATAATTTAGAAAATAAAATTTTAATTATAAATGGTACTATTATTGTATAATAATCGGGAATCGATGCATGTTATATTGAATTACGAGAAAATAAACTGATTTCTTGTTCATAATTTTAATTTTTTAGTTTTTTATTGTCATTTTTTTTTAATTTTAGGTTTTATGGAACTGAATTAAATTATAATTATCTGATTAATTACAAACAATTCTTATTGAGAAATGTTCAGTGCTACACAATATAATGATTCGAATTGTACTGCTTTTTTGTTTATTTCCACTGAATAAGCTAATATATATAGTTTTTTTGTTCGTTTTTTTTAAATTTCTCATTCAACGCATAAAAAAGGCAGGCTATTCATTATAGAAAATAATAATAATTTTTGTATTCAATTAAAGGTGGTGTGGTCCCAATGCATTTATTTTATTCACTTAAAAAAAGACAGCAGAATAAACAAAGATATTTCTTAAATAATTATTTGTTTTAACTGTAATAAAATAAAAAATATCTGTAGACTCTGTGTTCGTAAACTGTGAAGACTGTATATACCGTGTTAATAAAGCGTGTGAACTGTTAAATAATCGTAAAAGTAGAAAAATGAATTTACCAAATTCTTCTTTCTTGATAATCCCCTTTTGATATAAAACCAAATTTATTTTAAAGGAAATTTAAAGGTTTTTTTAAAGGTAATTTTAAAGGAAATTGGAAAAGAAAAAATTGACATAAAAACATTGAGCTTCAATCAAAATGGTAGCCATTTAATATTATTTACAGTATGTTCAAATATTTTTCAGCTAGTTACTTGGTATCGTATACCCAAGATCGTGCATGTCTAAGTAGTAGTGATGATATACAATCATCACAAAGATATACAAAGATAAAAAAAAAAAATTGCAAAAAAAATAATTGAATTGTTTTTTATAAAAAATAATTTAATTTTAAAAAAATTCAATTATTTAATTATTTAATAAAAAATTCAATTTTTTATTTTTAAAAAAATAATTGAATTGTTTTTTTATAATTGAAATTTAATAGATCTGGCGGTTTTTAAATCTTTTTAGAGGAACCTGTAATTTAAATGATATTCCACGATTTTTTGTACCTTTTTTTTCTTGTATATCTCTGTCGTTGAGTGTAATGAAAGTTTATTTTCTTTTTCTTTGAGGAATGCATGCATTCCTCAAAGATAAAAAAAAAGATAAAAAAAATCACAAAGATATATAAAGATATACAATCATCACAAAGATATACAAAGATAAAAAAAAAAAAATTGCAAAAAATTGCAAAAAATATTTGCCGAATTAGGTTTTAGTGGATTTCCAAAGAATTTGTAAAACTCTCACTGAGCCCGGTCAGATTTTCTAAGGGAGTATCGCGGGAAGGGGGACCAACTTTTCTTTACGTGTTGGAACCTCCTGAACACGATTATTCAAAGTTTATATAAGTTTGTATGTGTAATATTTTTTCGTCCGCTCTACCGGATGCAAATCTTAGCCGATTTTGACAAAACTTGATAGCGTAATATAAAGCTATTGCAAATAAACAGCCTTATTGATTTTCAAGCTAATCGGTTCATTGAACAGAAGTTAGAGCCAAAAAATTGTGTTTTTCGGTACATTTTATGAATGAATAGAATACTGTCACTTTCACTTCTCATTATAAATAATTCACCAGCTTATTGTTTTCAACCCCAATGAAATATGTCCAAAATGGAATACTCGTGTATCATCACTTTTCAATCGCTGTTACCAAATACTTGCTGTTAACGCTTTTATCGCCGCTGTACCGAACTCGGGTTTGTAAAACTACTAACTCTGTCCAGTACTATTTATATGTCTTGGTCTGCAGAGTCAGTAACTGACCGTCCTTTTGATTGTTCAAGCGTAATGATTTTCATTGTCCGTGCTTTCTAGCCTTTCTATAAGATCTTTTCTGGGAAGAATCTGTTTGTCGCTACTTCTAAATTCTTCCTTATTTATTTTCTCTCTCTTCTTTATGGAAGAAACCCTGTACTTTACACTGGCCCCGTTGTAATATCATGTTTGAAGCCAAAATCAGAATTTTGTGAGCATCGGCAGGTGCAAGCAAGTTTTGCTGTAGTACTTTAGTTTCACAAAATCCTTTCTTTCTTAACTATGACCGGAAATCCGCCCTTCTGACGTACTTACTGTGACAGAGTTTTTTTAGTGTTTTACAATTCAGCAGTGGGCAATTGAAGAGGCACTGTAGACCATCCTTGAAGCTAGCTGTGGTAAACATTAAATGACGGCAATTTTGGTTAAGGTTGTCATAACCGAAAGTTTTTTGCGTCAAACGTTTTGTTTTTTAATGTTCTTTAAAATGATTTTTAACATCCCTACCCTTTTTGTTGGACATTTTGAGTTATCCCCTTTATGCAGATGCTCGGGCTGTGGTTGTCTCGTACCGAGAGGTAGATTTTTTGAGGTATAATCATTTGCTAAATTTCATTTTTCTACGATTAACTTTTGAACTGTTACTTAACGATTGTCATATGTCGTTAACATAATATATGAATGATTAATTATAGCATTGTATTTTAACTGAATCTGTTACAAGAAGCCTTTTCAGTGCGTAGGAACCATTAGTAATCAGGTATTAATTTATCGTTTCATAAGTTAGAAACGATTTTTTGTAATATAAATTAACTGTTTTTCAATCCCATTAAATTCTTTAGCAATTGTAAATATTAAAATATTTATTTTATTTTCCTAATGTTTACGTTGCAATCTGTTCAACGAGTTAACAAAAAATAAACCCCCTCCTTATGTCCCAATGACATGAGGATGATATGTTTACCATGTAAATGAGGTGTAGTTTTGTACAGACTCAGGCCGATCATTCCGGAAATGTGTGGTTAATTGAACTCCAACCACCAAAGTATACCGATATCTACTGTCTAATATTTAAATCCGTGTAAAATTAATTAATATTTACTGGGATTTGAACCTCAGAATCTTCAAATTCGTAAATTAACTGTTAAACAAGTCATTCATTTGCAACGAGTATACCACTGGAACAGCCCAGTGGGCTAATATTAAGAATATAAAATTATATTAATATTAAAATCTAAGAATAATTTAGCATATAAAAAAAAAGAAATATAAAAATAGTCAAACAATTATAATTAAGAATAAAAATACATTTTTTTCCATCGGTGGAGGGGAAGGTTTACCAGCCGCCGTTTGCTCGTATAGAACGACAGTGTAGGGCTCTCAATGACTAAAAACCATTCCCTCTCAGCGACATGCGAAGACCGAACCAGGCCAAAAAGCATAATTCAATTTCCGCTGGATCTTTCAGAACCTTCAGCCAGAAGGAGACGTTTAGAAGAAGAGTCCCATTGGGTTCAACGGAGTAATGCCCATCACAGGCCTTGCAATGAACGAACGCACCCTCTTCATCCTCAAGAATAGTCCTTATGTTAGACGTACTCTTATTCATCATTTGAGTAGCCACCGACATACTTGGACGCGAATTTTAAATGCAGTCGACGTCCCCACAGGTTGCCATTAAAATTAGCTAGCTCAGCAACTAACTTACTCAGCTCCACGTCGGCCTGTTTCAGCTCTCTCCTTATGTTTCGGTCAATAAGACCGCGAATAGTCTTTGAGCTTCCACAGTCCTACTAACCAGTGCGTCTAATAGGGGTCCTCTGTCTTCCTTCACTCCTTGTCTGACTAGCTCACGGCGTTGCTACACAGAATCGCAACAACGGGACAGTAAGCCTGGACCTACCTTCGACCTTCACAACGAATGGCTTCAATTTGCTGCTACAACCCCGATGACGGGTCGATTAGACTTCCGATCGGATTCGGCGGTGGCGTACGTCTAACCTTCGGGTTCATCCTGAAAGGTGAAGGACAAGATTTCCTAAATAATTACTATTGCAGGAATGTGTAGAAGTAAACGCAATAAAAGTTATTTGGGGTGACCAAGGTTGTGCTATTATATGAGCTGCAAAAGTTAATTGGGATAGCCAAAAGTGATTTAGAATAAACACAGTCTGGCTCCCAACGCGCAAAACAGTTCTCGCCCTAATTACTCTCAATACTTGAAGGCTAATTCCAGTCCAAAAAATGTTGGACTGGAAATGCCGCCATAGGAAATACCGGGGAAAGAGTTCCCTCCTAAAGATCTAACTTCAAATACTTTGAGGTTAGAATTAATCTAGAAAATGGTGGAAAAAATGACTACCGCAGAAAAAAAACGGGAAGAGTTCCCGCCCATAACCTAACCTGAAACTTTTAACTTAGTTTCTGTTCAGAATATGATGGACAGAGAATGTCTACCACACAAAGGGAGAAGGAAAGAAAACTCCCGCCTTACTTAATCTCAAAACAGCAACTGATAAGCAAAAATAGGAAAAACTAACACAGTAAATAAGTTCTACGGTAATGTTTGTATATAATAATAGACCGACAGACTTCTCGTAAACCTCATACAACACAACCGAAAAAAACGAAACAAAATACCAGTTAAGGAACACAATTAATTCAGAGCCCAGACGATCACGTCAAACTCATTGACCTTAAGAACAATAATCTTAGGAACTCATCAAGAATAGAAGTAACTAAAAAGGTTTTAAAATCATATTAAGAAAAACAATAATAACTAAGCAGTTGTTACATGCAAACTACTTCTCTTCTACGAATTGTAAAATGTATCCGTACTATTGGCTAAGAAGATACTAAATAAATTAGGAATATATTTTTTCAAAATGAATTTTTCTTAAATACAATTTCAACAGTAATTCGGGATAAACGCATGGTCTTGTTGTTATTATTAGTATTATTATTTTTTTTTAATAAATATGAATAGTATTATCTGACGTAAAATCGCTGGAATGAATTTAACACTTTCCATCTTTGTCGGTCCATCATCACGGCCTCTTCTAAGCTAAGGACTTAAATTTCTACCTCACAACATCAGCCTACCGTTGATTATGCTTTCCAGCCCTTCACTTCACCCGTTAACTCCATTTATACCACCCTTCTACGTACAGTATATATACCTTATTCCTTGTCATTAGTTCCCCCAAGCCAACTCGGTCTTCCTTCCCTTTTCCTATCCACTTTGATTATTCCTCGTATCTATTTAGTCATATATTTAATTTTTGGTATTGTTATCCATAAAAATCGTATTTCTATGATCTTTATAGTATTTATTTCTTTTATGAATTTTATTTATTTAATTTCTTTGGTCGGTTTTAATTTTTATTACAGTATTGCCCGAATCTAAGCTACATAATGATTCAGTTTGAAAGAGATTGCGAAAGTTGTTACATACTAGCAGTAACAACACTGTTTATTTAACACAAAGTTAGTTGCTATGTAATTAACCGCATAAAAACAAAAGTTCATAATATAATTCAGTGGGTAAGCGACAATGACGCTTAAATCGGGTTTCAAAATACACAGATATGAGAGTGATTTGACCTTGTTATAACGCTTAAACAAGAATAAATATGGATAATGCCCTGAGGTAGATAATCCCCACGTCCGGAACACAACATCTACGTTCCACGTCCTGGGCGGCAACAGCTGTACTCACGTACATTACATATAGCTGGCGGGGTTCCGAGTATTGCTTCTCGGATATACTTTTATCGGCCGATTTTCATCTGCAGGCCGAATTAGAGGACTGGATTTCGCGGCCACCTGCAGATACGAAATTCTTACTGATTGGAAATGGAGTGATACTGCCTTTAGAGCTGGCGATGTGGCGGCCACGGTCAAAGTTATTTGCAGGTGTAACGGAGACCTTTTGTTGTCCACATGCCCCCCGCGATGGCAAGCATGTAATTAAGGTGCCCATGTTGCTCGGGGCATGGGAGCCCTGAAAGCTTCGGTGTGTAAGGGCCTGGAGTCAGTGCAGAGACTGCGCATCCGCTCTCTGCCAGGACATTTGCCGGTTCCACCGGAGTACCGGAACGGACCTCCAGGGTTGGTAGCCCTGGAGCGGGGGTGTACCCAGGCGGCTAGCCTTACTACAGCAGGGATCAACTGTTCATGCAAACTGAACAACCAAACGTGGCAGAGGGTTCACGTAAACACCCTCGTCTAGAACCAGCCGTTCCGCCTGAGGCAAAACGAAGAAAGAGCGCAGAATCTCGCAAAATTTAAGTTGAGGCTAGGAAAAGCTTGCAAAAAGCTTTCTTCAAAAGCAAGGTTCCAAAGCCAAAGTACTTCCAAAAGTTCCAAAATACTTAGTTATTATAAAAGAGGACGGTAATTTCTCGAAGGTGAGTCCATTCCTCATTGCTCGAGAAATAACAAAATGTGCTGGAGGCCCTGTTAAGGAAATTAGGAAAACTTTCACGGGACTTCATGTAGAGACTGTAAATGATATACAGTCTCAGAAGATCCTAGGTCTTAAAAAAATTGGAGAACTAGCTGTACTTGTTGATCCCCACGGCACGCTCAACACCTCAAGGGGTGTTGTGGTCTGTCGGGATCTTCTTAATTGTACGGAGCAGGAAATTGTAGAAGAATTAGAGCCGCAGGGAGTATTAGAATATCGGAGGTTGAACATGAGAAGGAATGGCGAAGTCCTACCTTCAGCATCCCATGTTCTTACATTTAACCGGCCTACTTTGCCGGAGAAGATAAGAGCGGGCATACATCGGTTGGATGTGCGGGCATTTGTCCCGCAACCAATACGATGCTTTAAATTCCAATGCTTTGGACACACCGCTGTTAGGTGTGAGAGGCCGCAAATATGCGTGTGCGGTGATGAAGTTCATGAAAGAGAGCCGTGTATGGAGCCTCCTACCTGTATAAACTGCAGAGGACAGCATTCCTATAGATCCAGGAACTGTCCTGTTTACAAAGACGGAGTAGCTGTGCAGGAAGTAAAAACCCTGCAAAAAGTCTGCTACTTTGAAGCAAAGAAGATCGTAAACGCCCGCAGACCTAGAGCAACAACAACCTATCCTCAGGCTGCGGCTGCTGTTCCTGCTCCTGCTCCAGTTGCTGTTGATGAGAGTGCAATCATCAACAAACTCGCACCTACCTTGGCTGGCTTAATTGAGAGGATAATTGAAAATAAAATGAAGCCTCTCAGCACTAAAGAACCTGTTAAGCCAAGAATAATTGTATAGCCTCCTGAAGAAACATCCCCAAAACAATAAAAGACACTCCATATGAAATTGCAGAGCTGCTATCCAATCACTTCGAAAAGGCCAGCAGAACGGCCAACTACTAAGAAGATTTTCGTACTAAAAAAGAACAACTTGAAGGTCTACTAAACTTCAGAACTGAGTATAATTACTCATATAATGTACCTTTTAAAATGGAAGAATTCGCGAAAGCGTTGGAAAAATCAGGTAACACAGCTGCTGGTCCGGATGAAATCCACGACGTGTGCTATAGGAAAAATACTGGAAAAAATGATTAATATCGACTCGTCTGGGTTTTGGAAAAAGAAAACCTGATATCACCGTATCAAGCAGGTTTTCGGCAATACCATTCCACCACCGATCAAATGATCAACTTAGAGAATACTATATATAACAGCTTCATTAAAAGGAAACATTGTGTCGGAGTCTTCTTTGATCTTCAGAAGGCTTACGATATGACCTGGCGTCATGGTATAATGCTCCAGATACATGAATGGGGCATTCGTGGCAATCTGCCTATACTGTTCAGCAACTATATGAATGACCGTAACTTCTAAGTACGCGTCAACAATGAATATTCATGTGAAAGAATCTTGGAAAATGGCATACCGCAGGGTTCACCGTTGAGCGGTACCTTGTTTACCATTGCCATTAATAAATTTATATTAGCCATTCCAGTAGAAATCAGCAAAAGCGTCTATGTTGATGATCTGGCAATTATGTATGCCAGCAACAAGACTGCTATGGTGAGGTACAAATTGCAACGAGCGATCAACGCTCTAAATGAAGTTGCAAGGAATAACGGATTCCAATTCTCACCAGAAAAAACCTGCTGTGTACACTTTTGTAGGAAGAGAATTCCTCATCAAAGTCCTGCGTTGACAATTGATGATAATCCAATACAATATAAAGACAGCGTAAGATATTTAGGACTAGTATTGGATTAATCCCTTACATGGGGATTACATATACAGGACTTGAGTGATAGATGGAAAAGAGCCCTAAATATTATACAATGTTTATCGAACTTAAATTGGGGCTCAGACAAAGAAACATTATTGAGATTGTATAAAGCATTGGTTCAATCTAAACTAGACTACGGATGTATCGTATATTCATCCGCTAGAAAGTCACACTTAAGAATGTTAGACGTAGTTCATAATAGCGAAATAAGATATGCAACAGACGCTTTCCGCACAAGTCCGGCGGCTAGTCTGATGTCTGAAGCCGGAATAATGCCACTACATTATAGAAGAGAGATCCTTTTGTTAAGAGATGCAGCAAATGTATGGGCATTTCCTGCTCATATAAATAATAAATTGTATACGAATCATCCTATGGCTGCAGTATATGAACATCGTGCTACCTATTCCAGACCAGCCGGAATTAGGTACCACGAATTAAGAAATAAATATGAAATTGCCATTCCAGATACATTGGCAATTTCTACTAGAGAAATACCGCCATGGCTCTTGCCAGCGGTAAATACAAGGTTGGATCTCTCTCAAGGAGAAATAAAAAAGAAGCCAGCAGTTATCATCCAACAGGAATTTTTGGCAACCGTCAGTAGTTAGGAAGAAAATATTAGAATATATACTGACGGTTCTAAAACCGAACATGGTGTTGGATGCTCCATATATGTAAATGGAGAAGCCCATTTTTGGAAACTGCCAGATATGGCCAGTGTCTACACGGCAGAACTTACTCCCATTCAGCAAGCTCTTCGCTACATAGAACATTATTGGGAAGAGAGAGTGGTAATATGTTCCGATTCTCTAATTGCACTTGTTGCTATTCGGAACAATAACATTTAGGATGTCCTAATTGCAAAAATCCTGTCCATTTTATACGTTCTAAAACAACGAGGACAGCGATGTGTATTTGTATGGATTCCGGGGCATGCTGGTATTACAGGTAATGAAATCGCAGACGAAGCCGCCAGATAGGCAACAGTCTGCGATGATTTAGATGGATTTCCTGTAAGTGTGGCAGATGTTAATAACCGTCTAACAAACATAGTAAAAAACAAGTGGAATGCTGAATGGAGGAGTTTAAATACAAAATTAAACTCAATAATAACTTCTCCTTATAAATGGAAAAGCGACTTTAAGTTGACTCGCCGTGAACAAGTAGCGGTGACCAGACTTAGAATCGGTCACACGCGATTAACAAATTTATATATGTTAACCGGCGAAGTGAGACCAATGTGCGGTGTTTGTAATAAAACACTGACAATCAAGCATCTAATAGTAGAGTGTACTATATATGAGGACCTCAGAAAGAGGTTCCGTCTTACAAATAATATTAGTGCTGATCTGGATAATGGAAATGAAGAAAATATAGTTGCATTTTTACACGCCAGTGGATTTCTTAAAAGTCTATAAAATGAAAGTTTAAAGCTGTGACAACAGAATCTCTAAGCGGTAGTTTATATACATATATATATAAAGAAAGAAATGGTATTGATAAGTTTAATTTTAATTTTAATTTCATGGTCTTTTGAGAACCATATCTCAAATTTTAATATTGGGGCCCTTTACACCCTGTAAGTGTTTGTGATTGTCTTTATCTTTTATGTCTTAATGTTTATTGTGAAGTTTGTGTTTTTAAATAAAATGTAAGGGCCCTTTACACCCTTACATATGATGATCCTGATGGAGATAATAATTTCTTTTAAAGAATGTGACGAGGGCTAATGACCTTAGCAGTCGATGCCCATAAAAATTCAGAAAAAAAAATGGATAATCCTTATAAAATATTTTATTATTTATAAATTAAATATTTTATTTAAAATCTCAACACTAGACGTTACAATACAGTAATCAAAACTATCATTCTTTATGGTATGGAAGCAGTTTACTTATGTACTTAGAAAAACAGTATTAACAATTGAAAGGAGAGTCCTCAGAAAAACAAACGGACTTAACACGGACCAAAGTACTTACAAATTACGATCAAATACAAAAGTCTCTCACAATATCATTACACTAGAAATACATTATAGAAAAAGAGGATTAAGATTTTTTGCAGATTTAACGAGGATTAATGAATTAACACTGAACAAAAAAATCTTTAATGAAATTTGAGAATACAAAACCACTAAGGTGGTTTACATACAAAAAAATGGAAACAGAAATGCAAAAATTCAATATAATACAGGAAGGTTTAATTTCTCAAACAGAGGTGAGTGTAGAAAGTTCTTGTACAATTTGAACTTACCTCTGAACAGAAAAATCCCAGTTACAGGAAATTGGCAGAAGAAGATAAAATGATCAAATCAGAAAAGATGAAAACATTATGAGGAAAAAAGAAAGAAAAGAAGATTAAAAAATGATAATTGTTCTTTTGATGTTCTAGTCGCAAAAAAAAAAAAAAAATAAATAAAATGTCTAAAGTAAATAAGTGAAATGTGTGTAAATAACAACTGTCTAAATACTCTGTAAGCCTGCTAAGAAACTGTAGTACGTAAAAAGTAGCCAAAAACTGTAAAATAATTACTCGGGTGAGAAATGTGGATCTTCATGCTCACTACCACACAGCTATTGCTGTCCAACTGGTACTGCCCTTTTTCGCAAGAAACCGCACGTCTACTACAAATTATTGTCACACTTTACTCTTTCAACTCAAAAACCGTGCAGCAAAAGATTGTTTTTACTTTCAGTAATAAAATAGCACATTATCTTATAATTATCCTTACTTTTTTTTAATGATATTATAATAAGATATATAATATTATAATACATTATATATATATTATATATAATATTATTATTATTATTATTATATTATCACTATATTTCTATTACGTCTGAATGTTTTTTTGTTCAGTACAATCTTTATTTGAATAATATAAATAAAATAAATAAAAAACAGTAATGATGTTTTACTGGAGCATTCTGTTTGTGAAATTAGAAAAGTTAGGTAAAGTATTGATGATATTTTTAAAACCAACTTAATATTTCACTTCGTTAAAATAAATTACTAAGTCACGAGAGTCCAATTACTGCCATTGTTTATTACTGTCTTATCAGAAAAATACAGTTATTACCATCGTAAAGTATCATTTATTCTCTTAACAATCCATTTAGGGTTATTTTATTTAAGAAAAAACTACAGTACAATTTAATTTATAAATTGTTAATGTTTCATAATACGTGCTGAATCGTATTTTATTTGTATTTTGAATTTCAAATGATTTTAAAAGTCGCTTTAAGAAGTAATTAAAATTTAACCATTTTATGTAATGTTGCAGTATAATTAAACTTTATTTATTATTATTTTTGAGAAATATTTAATAATAAAATATTTAATTTTAGTGAAATGTTAAGCTAGATTAATA
Source organism: Lycorma delicatula (assembly GCF_047948215.1). Lineage (NCBI taxonomy): Eukaryota > Metazoa > Arthropoda > Insecta > Hemiptera > Fulgoridae > Lycorma > Lycorma delicatula. Next base: position 185,671,224 of record NC_134458.1, on the reverse strand, counting down.
TATCTTTAATTCGGTCAGTTATAGTAAGAACTGTAGTATAGTAGTCACTTATAGTAATTATATTAAGAACTTTCCTCCTGATGATTTGAATTGTACAATACTAAGAGAAAAATGCTACATTTTTAAACAAACTTTACAATTTTTTCTACTGTAATTATAGTTGCATGTAATGCAGTTCAAGAACAAGTAAACAGATATACACTTAGAAGTATTCACAAGCATTTTATATATATATATACTATATACACCCACACAAACACACACACACACGCGCCCGCAAGCAGATATTTTCTTCTACGGCTTTATTATAACGTTTGAATTACGCGACTGGTACTTGTATCATAATGAAACAGATTTAACTTATGATACCGGTATTTAACTAACCAAAAGTTTACTCTTTTCAAATCACCGATTAATCAGAAGCGGGTATTTTTAATGTATCCGCTATTTCTTTACTTTGATTTTAATCCGATATGGTAGCGAGCAAGCAGGCCTACCTACATGGCGCGAATGGTAGCGTCTCGGTCTATTATCCGGAGTTCCCGGGTTCGAATCCCGGGCAGGCAAGGCATTTTCACACGCTAAAAAATTGCAATTTTATCTCATCCTTTGAAGCAACAAGTATAAGTAACATCTATTAAATGGGTAGTATTTATCACTTTCTAACAAAACGTGTAATTTGTATATTTCTATTATCGGATGAAAAAGAAACAATTAAATTCAAACTTTCCATCAGAAAATTCAAAATAAGTACGATTTTTTTCAGACAAACTATACTAAGAAATATAAAAAAGTAGAACAAAGATTATAAAACCAAAAATAAGTTTACTTTTCTTTTTTTCTTTTTCTTTTGTGGAATTGCCTATTGACAGACATCAAGAAACGGATGCTTCTCCATGAGGTCTGTCCTGAGCTTTTTCTCTTAAATTTAAAGTTAGTTGCTTTTAAACGGATTTAAATATTAGATAGTGGATACCGGTTTACTTTGATGGTTGGGGTTTAACGAACTCAATGAACACGTCTCCGGAATGGGTAGCCTGAGTCTGTACAAGACAACACTTCATTTACATGTCATACATATCATCCTCCTCGATAAATTTATAAGTTAAAAATAACTGAATCAGAAAAAAATAAAAATGGAAAAACAAAAATAATGATCACTTAATAAAAAACCTATCTGAATATGAAATTTTCGTAAAAGAGGCAGCAATCAACTTTGTATATGGATTATTTAAGCTCAACAAAGAACATACGCTGAATTTAAGATATATGTAGAAAATTTGAAACGTAGTTTATCGATAACCGAAAGGGTACAGGAAGAAATTTCCCGGATTAAAATTGAAGTATATAATTTTAACCCTGAGATAATATAGAAAAATAAAGAATAAAAATGCTTAGTCAAAAATAAAAAAATACAATAACTTCCCCGCAATCGATAAAAAGTGTGATGAAGTCGATGAATAGTTTGAATCTTATTTTGAATTATGTTAAAACTTAGAAGAAATAAATAAATATTAGTAAAGTGAAATTGAAATACAAAAACAATACATAAAATATAAGGAAACAAAAGCACAGCTGAATAAAAACGTAGAGACTCAGACAACTAATAACGAACTCGTTATTTATCACAATGATCGATAATCACAATCGCTTGACAGAAATAAAGAAAAATAACAGAAAAAAGTGTTTGTCATCGGGATCAATCTTTTGAATCAGCCTGAATTAGGTTCTGTAATTAATGAAAACATTAAATCAAAACCGGTAACGGTTAGGAGCTTAGATTTCAGATTGATAATTTTATCAATGAAGTATCCCATTGAAACCAAGAAGAAGAAAGAATTAACTAAATTTACAGAGCAGAAAATAAATCAATTTAAACCGCCAGAAATTATAGACGACAGTAAAATAGAAATGTCTTTTCTAACAAAACCTTGAACCATGTGATATGATGACCTTGGACTTTCCCCTCCCCAACACAGTTTAAAGGTCGTGGTTACACAGCAAGTCAAGATAACCGCCAAAAAAATGACATCAAAAAATACAAAATTTCAAAAGATATATCTTGGTAAAGGATGAGCGTAGCGCGACAAAGCAATGTTTATTGCGAACAGGATGACGTAATCTATCTTTTTTACGGAGAGGGGTACAAGGATTTCGAGCCGTTTACAGTACTGCTGTTATATGTGTTTATTATCTCAGCTACGTCATCATTCAGGTGAATGAAACAACTTTAAAAATATTTGCAGTTGTTTATATTTTAAAAATATAAACGAGTTTAATAATATTTAAAGTCGTTAAATATTTAAAAATATTTACATCGAATTTATATTCGATATAAAATATAAAAATATATAATTTAAAAATATTTAAATAATCGACTTTATGTTAATCATAATTCCAACTTTTAATAAGACAAATAAGAGTTACTTATTTAAATAATATTTATTAAATAAATATAATTAATTAATTAATTATTACACACTATAAATAATATTTATTCTTGTTTTGTTCCTGTTTTAGTTCAATAAACTACGAAAATACTTGTATAATAACATACATCCGATTATTATTATATATTCCAGTTTAATTAAGCACTTTAAATATTTTACTTTCAACATTAATTAAATAATAACTACGGATTAGCAATAAAATTCATAATGTGACGTTGTTTTTAGTTCCCTTTCTTGGGTTTCCACCATCCTAGGAACTGGCGATTGTAAAAGTAAAATTTAAGGAAAGAATTTAGACAGTCTTCGGAGATAAAGTCTACACAGATAGTCTGTCTCTGTATATATATATATTTGATTCCGATGGACTGAGAATAAGTAAACGGATCTCTTTGCGGAACAGTTTCATCTTTGAACACATTTTAATGTCCGTTTTCTGGAAGGGAATTCCACATTTCATTGAATTAGGCACTTAAAAACTGCGGCTTGCCACTATTTTCTATCGTCCGTACACAATACGTAATATCAGAACATGGCAATGCAATGCCTTAATCAACTCGTTTTCTCAGCATGAGCTACAGGGATAATAATCCTTGACCACAGTATCTGTATAAATAATTTAAATTTGATATAAGGACCTTAGCGCGAAGAAGCTATGTCTCAGTACCTTTCTTCTCCTCTTCGTAAAGCCCTCAACCAGAAAATGAGGGTGGAATGACTGAAGAAATAGTAAAATAGAATAATATTTATAAGATACATTGGTTTCTTCCACAACAATCGTTGCTGGTCTCTGCAGAAGAGTGACCTACATAAGAAAGTTCTGCTTTATGTTCTGGATCGACCGAAAGTTGCCGTTCTGAGAGGTACCTGGATGCGGGTCTTCCAGTTCACGTAAAAGATTATTAATGTTAGTGTTACGCTGTAGGATTTGAGCTTCAACCTCGTCGCTTTGCATGATTCTTGTTTTTTTTTTTTTTTTTAAAGAAGCAACACTGATTAAAATTCGTAATTAAATTGCTAACTTTTTGGCTAATTAAAAGAAATAAATTTGTCATCCGTTACACTAATGAATTTAATTTTGAGTTTACTCTTAATTTCAATATTTTAAATTAATTATAACGACGAATTTTCAGTAATGGATTAATCGTCGGTGAGGTTGTAGATAAGATCTCTCTTATGCACTTTCCTTATTACGTTTTATTTTTTAAATGTTGATTTTCAGATGATATAAATAATGCAATAATTTGTTCGATTTCTAAATTGAAGTTTTTGTTTGAGGGCCCTGGTTTAAGTGAAGCTGATTTAAAAAAAAATAAAATAAATAAAGCGTATGGGATTTAGAAATTGGGAACTTCATGAAAATGCAGCAGTTCTTCAAACAAATTCTACGACATGGAACATGAAAGCATCATCACAATTAGACAAACCGCGATATGTTATTGCAGGTTTTCAAATCGATAGGAAAGATAAGGCTACTAAAAACGCGTCAGAATTTGATTCTTGTAACTTAAAAAATATTAAAGTAGGGAATGATAAATTCAACTCTATATCCGTATCAAGATTTACGGGGGTTGATGCGTAATTTGTTTACTACGCATATTATGTTTCAAAAAGCATATTATAAAAATACTGATTCACCGTACACATTTTCAGATTATAAAAACAAGTATCCGTTATATGTAATTGATTGTTCGCGACAAGATGAATCTATGAAAATTGGTGTTGTCGATTAAAAACTAAAATGAAAACCGAAGAGAATTTCAAGCCCAGTGCAATAGTACTGGGCTTGATGATACTGTTTATTGATGTATGATAATATAGTTGCTTTCTCACCATTAACTGGTAATGTAATAAAACAACCCATCCGTGAATAGATCATAGGTCAAATACAGTAATATTATCGTATTTAATTCATGTAAAAAGTATGTTAAGTTACGATGTTAAGTTAAAGGTCATGCTTTGATGTATATCTTGTTTTTTTGATGCGGAACCCGAGATTTCTACACTATTGTCACAGCATAGTAACTGAAAGTTTCGTATCGATTAAAAAACAGGTCATGTACGCATAAATCTACTGTCTGCGCAGAAATGATATAATTAGAGATTGAAGCTTTATAAAATTAGAACGATCAAACCTATTAAAAACAAGTCACATCACCTTTTAGATAATCGTGTTGCGTATTTAATGATAATAAACAGTAATTATTTACGCCTTTTTAAAAGTATGTTATTGTGGTGAAAAACAAAAAAGAACCATTTCTGAGGTTTCTATAGCGTAGTTTGAGTTTGATCGCTTGGCATTAAATACTGAGATTACCAATCGCCATGAAATTATTTTACAGTAGCCGGTTTTATTAACTTATCGCTTCTTCAATTTCATATCTACATTTTTAACTCTTTAAAAGCGATCACTTAATTTGTAAACCCATTTTATTTTGCTTCGTTGCTGCCGTAGAAACACGGATGAATAGGCTTTGTTTAAAACATTTTTATTTTTTTATTTTAACATTTTTATTTTGTTTTATGTATATGTATCTTTAAAAATTTCACTAAAAAATATTTTATTATACTTATTAAACTCCCAACCACGAATAAGGAAGTTCATCCCGTCAAAAAGATTACATGATTAAAAACGTTTATGATGGATTTCAAGAAAAAAAGATCTGATCTCTTTTTGAATAATAATTATTTTTGCAAAATCTAATCAAAGATTTTAAAATATTTCTATAGATTTTTTTATCTAATAACTATGACAATATTAAAAGATTGTCTTTTAATTCTATTATACATTATTTATCTACTTCTACCAGATGTTAAAATACCTTTAGCCATATCCATGTCCACGGCTTTAATCTAATAAAATTACGACGACTATGTATAGATATAACGAAAGACGCATTTTTTATCAAAAAATAAACAATGTAAATCGTTTCTAATATAAACACTGATACCGCCACATTTATTCAGACTCTTATTTGAAATGTATTTATAATACATTTCCGACTCTTGAGTCGGATAACGCACTGATTCAGTTCATGTCTCAATAAAAATTATAACGCCAAAATTAATTTTAATATCGTCTAACAATACAAAAATATGGTGTAAATGACAATTTTTGCTTTTAACATTACGACAAGTAAATTTCAGATCGCCCGAACCAAAGACAGAGAAATTTTCCTTTATCTGGAGAGTCTCAGTGTTACAATTACAAACACCTAGTACATCACTGAACATAAAAACGCAAAAGTAAACGGATGAAACAATAAAAATTTAAATAAAAAAATTATTTTTAAGTTCAGACAGTTCAATACCATCAACAATTCTCTAAGCGCTGACGTAATCTTTTCTATGAAAATTCTTCCACTGTTAAGACAGAAATACTTAAAATTGAAGGTTTTTGTAGTAAAAAGACAATTGATTAAAAAACATTTGATGCGCACTTTAAGATATCTATTAATATGTCGTCTCAAAGTTACCATTTTTTTTTTATATTCTTTAAATCTAGCCAACCAGTCCTCTTTAGCAAATCAAGAAACAAATATATGATAGGAGGTCTATCCTCATTTTTAACAGCATTTATTCTATGAGCAGTGTTAATGACCCCAATTAATATCGCTGGAATATTTAAACGTTTAGCAGTATCCTTCATTATATCCGAGATCTGTTCGTTTTAAGATGAAGGAATCCCACGGATTTTTAAATTATTTGAACGGATATACTGCTGGAGCTCCAGAACCCCCTATTTCAATTTTAAAATTTAATTTTTCCTTTTTATCTCGCAATACTCGTTTTGAAATTTATGTATCTTTACACTAAATTCATAAATGTTATAAGAAAAAAGATCAACAAACTTACGAAGCTTACTAACATCACACGGTTAGTCTGCAATTTACAAAAAAATACATGGTTGAAAGAGGAGTTAAAAATAGCTTTCTGAAAGTAAGGATGCAAAGTTAAAGGTCATTCTTTAATCTTGTTTTTTAATGCGGAACCCGAGGTTTCTATACTACTTGTGACGGGTTGACGTATATTACCTTGAGTAAAATTGTTTGTTACAGTAAATTCTATGATTACCGTATTTATTTGAGTACCCCTCGCCCTTTTTTTCTTGGAATTGGAGAGAAAAAATAAGGGTGCGGGCTTACTTGAAACATAGCCTTTAGCCAGGATAATTTATGTAAAGTAAACGTTTTCTTAGAAGTACCTAACTTCAATCACATAAATATAGTTACATTAGGCTTTCGTTTATCAATACCGGATGCCGATTATACAGAATACGTCCTTAATTATTAACAACCTGTTCATGTTATCGATACGAACGAAGTTACGGTATTTTTATAAAACTGGTTCATTCTGTATAGGCTGCATCCGGTTCTAATGAAACTACTGTTACAGTATCAGTTACCCATCGTCGTCTTGTATATTCGCCATTGTACTGTTTGTATATGTGGACGGTTATGTGCAATTTATCTGTTTAGTTTATCTTGTAAATTTAAAACGGTGATTAATTTTAATTACGGCATTAAAATAAGTACAAAAGGACAGCGTCTACGATCTTTTACAGTAAATGAAAAACTGCGCGTTATAGAAGAGGCTGAAAAAATTGGAAATCGGGCGGCAGGAAGAAAATTTGACGTAGATGAAAGCTGCATTCAGGCTGAATGAAGAAGAAACAACTTCTGCTGAAAGGCACTGGTAATAAAAGGGTTTTTTGTGGCTTAAAACCAAAATACGCACACAGAAAAAAAATTGTATGACTTTGTTATGGAAAAAAGGAATTATGCTGTCACGACAGAAATGTGTCAATCATATGCTCGTGAAATCGCTAAATCATTGATAAAGTTGATTTTAAAGCAAGCCGTGGATGGATAACACGATCCATCAAATTATTTGCACGAAATAATTTGTCAATAAGACGATAGACGACCGTTTCTCAACGACTTCCAGACGCTTATGAACAAAAAATATTACATTTTCACAAATACGTAATAAATCTTAGAAAAGGTAAAGGCTATTTGCCTTCTCAAATAGGAAACGCTAATCAAACCCCCGTATATTTTGAAATACCATTTGACAAAACCGTAAACAAAAAAGGTGAAAAAGTGTTACGATTCGCACTGGTGGTAATGAAAAACAAAGGTGTAGTGTTATGCTTTGCATTACTTCTGATGGATCAAAATTACCTCCGTACATTGTTTTTAAAAGAAAAACTCTTCCTACCGTACAGGTAAATGGAGTTATATTATCAGAGCACAGGAATCAGGCTGGATGGACGAAACCTTAATTTTAGCTTGGATCAGGTGTGTATGGCAAAAGCGATCAGGAGATTTACTTAATAAAAAAAATACCGGTATGCTAGTAATGGGTAGTTATCGGGGGCATACGACTGATAAAGTGAAAGACATTTTAAAAAAGGGTATGACAGACCAAGTAATAATTCCAAGCGGATTGACATCTCTATTGCAACCACTAGATGTCTGCATTAATTAACCGTTCAAATCTTCATTAAAACAACTGTACGGTAAATGGATGGCTGATGAAAATTTCTTTCTCACGCCTACAGGAAGAATCAAACGCTCAGATTTTAACTAGATTTGTTTTTGGATAAAAGATGTTTGGGAAGGTATTTCCACGGAATTAGTAAGGAAAATGTTTAAAAATGCGGAATATCTAATGAACTTGATGGTAGTGAAGACGATCATCTTTGGTAGAGCGACGTGGAGACTACCGATAACTGTTCTACAGACATTCACAGTGACAGTGATTAATTAAAAATAAAATCCCAATTTAAAAAAAGTATTGAAATGGTCCTTTTCAACATGATACTTTCTTTTCGTTTTACTGGCCTACTGATTCTGAACTAAACTAGTCTTACGGTAATTAATTATTAATGTAATATTATTATTGTAATTCAAATGAACGAATTAAATGCTTTACTTTCTGAATATGTTCTTATTACGTATTTTTTTATCATATCTGTAGCACTTTAAAATCCCGGTATATATACTCGATTTTTTTTTTAGACTCTCGGTCCGGAAAATCAAGGTGCGGGCTTATTCGTGGGCGGGGGGTACTCGAATAAATACGGTACTTTATTCATGAGCAGTTTGTTTGGAATGAAATGAATTTTGGAATAGTTCGTTTGATCTGTTAAGTTATTATCAACATTAGTTTTGTTGTTTTTTTTTTGTTTCTTTAATGATAACGTTCTTTATCCATCACCCGTTTCGGATACCCAGCAATTGGCTTTAATTTTTATTTACAAATTTCTGTAATAATTCAATTATAACCAGCTGTTGTGGGTTTGGGTAAATATTTGATAAAATTTAAAAATTATTTTTATTTATGAAATATATGTTTAAAATTAAATTAAATGTATGTTTCCTATTAGGTAACATTATAATAATTGTATTAATTCTTATTTGCTTATCACAAAATCTTCATAAAAATGTGTGGGAAAAACATTCGTTGCCAATTTTTTAATAATTACATGATGTTACTTGACAGAAAAGTATAGTAATTTATTCTCTACAATATGGAGAAAGTGCAGATAAGGCCGTTGCATTTTATAAACATATTAATGAAAAGAACCACATCATTTCTACTGGATAATAGAAAAACAAAAAAAGTAAAACGTTCTCCCGGATTTTAAAAATACTTATTAATATTTTAACTCTTCGTTTGAAGAGGATTATTAGAATTGAGTATGTATGACTGTGTATGATTTTTCGTAAATTAACGTATACGTTTGTGAATTGGTGTTTATTTTCTGTGTTTCTCAGAATCTATCGTAATGAAATTTGGTTTGGTGCTTATATATTAAGGCTAATACTTATTAATCTTTTTAAAGGGTGGGGTGACATTAAGAGGGGTGGTAAACCTTAAAAATGGATTTATATAAAATTTAATAACTTTTTTATTTTTTTATTTATAAAATATCATTGTAACACATAATATATGCAGAGTGTATCACGAAATTCTCCCGGGACTTTCACAATCAATTATACTCGTGGAAATAATGGAAAACATTTATATAAACTTATACATATGTATATATATATATTGTGTATATAAAATAATCATAGAAACAACCCCCCACTACGAATAAATTTTTTTAATAATATATGTATATTTTTAAATTTTAAACTATCGATTTGAAGCATGTATGGTATTAAAGACATTATTAGGGAAGGAATTAGCAAAGAAGGTAAATATTAAAAAATCTGTATATACTATTAAATTAATATTTTGTTTGAAGAAAATAATGTGTTTTAAACTAATTATATTTTAACACAAAATAATTTACTACAGGATTGAATTTTGATAACCTTTATAACATTTGATTAGTTTAACTAGCCAGACAAACCATAAATTTTTAATTCGTTTTCTTTGACAAAGAAATAAATAAGTATATAACTTCACAGATTATATAGGTAATAATTTTCACTATTTAAGGTAAAATAATTTAAGATAATTTCAATATTTTTTCACGAGGAGGAGGAAAAGTTAAATTTTAAGCTCTACGTATATACAGAAAAATTCAGTGTCATCATTACCAGCTTTCATTTACATATTATCAAGTTGAAAAAAATTATATTTTTGATAAATAAAAATAACTTAAGCATTGATATTACAATGAATACCGCTTAATATTACTTTCCTACAGGCTTAATTATATCTAATGTACCGTTGTATTTCTTTAATTTCCCTTACTGTGTCCCAGTTCTAGACTATATTGTGTTTCGTGGTATGCTACTCTAGTGACTCTCCCTGTACCTTTCAACACTGTACTGTTAATAGCTTGTCATTGAAATAGATGGTCTCTATTCAGGATTGTTTAGGTAGTTTCAGAGGGAGAATAGTTGAATAGTGTTTACTTGGTCTATACTGATCAGTAGCTAAATTGTTGTGTTCACTATTCATTCATATACAATACAGCAGAATTTCTTTGCAACAAAATACTGTCGACATATGGTGTCTTTGTTTAAAGGAGAATTTGTAGTTTACTTTTTCAAAATAAATAAATTTTAAGGTTTTTTATTATTTTAATTACTTGTGTCTTTTTGTTGCATTTTACATCTATCTAAATATCTATTTCCGTTTATTTTATATAAAAACTGAAGAAATACAACAAAAATACTGTACCGGAAATACGATTATTACTTTTGAACAAATTTCCTGTATCTTCATTCTTTCTCTTCGTACTTATTACTTTACTTTTTTTGCCATCTCGACTTATTCTTTTTCGTTTACTTTTCTTCTCTCTTAACCCGTTCTTAATATTTTCTTTCAGAAATAGATTAATAATTTTTGGTACATAAAAACTTGTTCTAGAATGATTTCTTTCCTCCAGTTTGTTAATTTGGATAACAAAAATTAATGTTATAGAGCGATTTACGAGAACCTGACGATTTTCTAAATGAAATAAAAAGTATAATTTGCCTAAATATATTTTAATATTAACCTACAGCAAATACAATGCCATTTATTGGTGTAATTTAATTTTTTAAACAGGAAATCAGTCAAATGTCCTAATCAGGTAGTTTGAAAAGCTACTTAATTGTGAAGAACCCAAAGAAAGATTTCCTGAAGTCAATAACATAAAAACCTAATTCCGAGATATTAAGCCAATGCAATCTCGATATTTAAAAGTTCACGTCTTTCAGGTAGTCATTGGAAAAAAAATTGCGCAGGGATATTTACTGTATATATATATATAATTTATAGTGACTTCCAAGGGAACGACGATTTTAGGTCATTATAGCCGATAGTCACAATAACCAAGTAGCTTAGTGGTACTATTTTAATATGCCATCTACACGGGTATTGTAATACAGTAAAATAATAATAATAATTTATTTTCGTAATAAAAAAACAAAAATATGTCGTAATAAATACAAATAAGGTAGAGTAAAACAAGATAGAGAAAAATTGTAAAAATTACATTATCTGCAAAAAGTCAGTTATTTTACTTTCCATCATTATGTTGACTAGGCCGTAATTTTTGATTTTGCAGAATTCGTTTCAAAATATTTTCTTATTTTTTTCTCTGTTCTTCCATATCACCAATATTTTCGAATGACCTACGCCTAATTCTTGAGCGATGTTCTTAATAGTTTCGCCATTCTCTAACTTGACGATGTGTGCCTTTTCCCCCCGTGAATGTTTTAATTAAATCATATTAATTGAATTATTCAGGTTATGTAAAGTAAAATACTGTACGATAAGATACGCTCACACCAAAATATTAATAACGACTAAATGTGACTAATTCAGTTTACAATAATCTGATACACGAAGAAGTTAAAAAAAAGACTACAGTACATATGTAAGATAAAAGAAACCGTCAAAATATTTGTGTAGATATACTATGTTACTGACGAGTCAATTCCGTCCGTCAATAAAGCGATAAAATGTTGCATTTTAGTAGAAAAAATAAGTCATAATAACGGTATGTCAATACAACCGATGTAATTATGAACAATATACATACTGTATTTATGTATTTTTTCCCCTACCCGGACCGGATTTCACAATAAAGCACGTCACAGTTCGGGGGTGTCCATCTACTCTAACGGCCTCCTCGTCTACCGGCAGGACAGGTCGTCTCGCGGGTCGGATCTTATGTTATCGCCTGCCTCTAACCCCAGGGGTAGGGATACCACCCGACTATGCCGTTCCTGTTCCCCTACCTCAGGAGCCGGGACTCGGTCATGATGCCTTCTTGCCTCTAACTGAAACACCCAAAAGGGCATCCCCGCCGTGATACGGTCTATTTCATTCCTCCCACAAGAGGGCAAGAGAGTCTCCGTTCCCCATCACTGCTATCCATCTATCTGTGCACGCACAAACGAGTGGCAGCTCAGCAGAGAGCTGTCCCTCATTCCCTTTTTGCTCCAGCAGCTCTGTCTTTCAGTCGAAGGACCCGATTGCAAGCAAGTGGAAAAATCCTACTACCGGGCCGTACAACCCGTATTTATGTATTAACAGTATATCAAACCAACCAAGAGATAAGTTTTTGGTCACTATATCCGATGTCTCTGTAAACGATACTTACAGTATATGTGTATATATATATATATATATTTTTTTTTTGTCTTCAGTCATTTGACTGGTTTGATGCAGCTCTCCAAGATTCCCTATCTAGTGCTAGTCGTTTCATTTCAGTATACCCTCTACATCCTACATCCCCAACAATTTGTTTTACATACTCCAAACGTGGCCTGCCTACACAATTTTTCCCTTCTACCTGTCCTTCCAATATTAAAGCGACTATTCCAGGATGCTTTAGTATGTGGCCTATAAGTCTGTCTCTTCTTTTAACTATATTTTTCCAAATGCTTCTTTCTTCATCTATTTGCCGCAATACCTCTTCATTTGTCACTTTATCCACCCATCTGATTTTTAACATTCTCCTATAGCACCGCATTTCAAAAGCTTCTAATCTTTTCTTCTCAGATTCTCCGATTGTCCAAGTTTCATTTCCATATAAAGCGACACTCCAAACATACACTTTCAAAAATCTTTTCCTGACATTTAAATTAATTTTTGATGTAAACAAATTATATTTCTTACTGAAGGCTCGTTTAGCTTGTGCTATTCGGCATTTTATATCGCTCCTGCTTCGTCCATCTTTAGTAATTTTACTTCCCAAATAACAAAATTCTTCTACCTCCATAATATATATATATATATATATATATATATATATATATATATATATATACAGAAATGTTACACAGAATATACAGAAATATTGAAATATCAATATATATATATATATATCTTCACATTTATTAAAGCTAATTAATTATAATTAAATACAGCAGTATAAGAATCATACATCAACTGATTTCTTAATTTTAAAGAATCATCGTTACAGACGTACGGAAGTTTTGAATTGTATAGAGTGATTACGATAATAAAATTAAATGGCTGTTTTATAAAATAAATAACCATTTCTTAGTAAGTAATAGCAAAAAAACTAATATGAAGTTACAGTATTTTATCTGTGATACGTTTAACTTATAAAGTATTTTCCAACAGTCAAAATTTACATCTTAATGTAAAACAAAAACAAGATTGCAGAGAGGGAATTAAAATAAAATAAAATGTGCAAAATGGTATTTTTAAAAGGGTATTTATGTTCACTTCTAAATATATATTATGATCTCTCTTTTGCGAAATTGGAAACATTAAAAATATATCTTTAACTTTATTTATTTTTCAACTTTTCTGAGCAGAGATTTTGTGGAAGAAGTATATTTATTTTCAATGATCCCCATCTTGGTGTTCTGATCACGTTGTATTTTCAGTTAACAAAGAAAAAAAAAAAAATACTATTTATTTGTGGTTTCATTTAGAGATTTTTATTTTTCAATTTAATTGGTGCTTTTGTGGTAAATACGATGAATCTTGTTCACGTTACAATATGTAAATTAATGCTATTAAAGTTGTATAAATATTATTAAGTGTCTTTTTCTGGTTTTTTTTCGTGATAATGTTTGTATTAATTGAAATAGAACTTTACTATAATTTATTAATAACGCAAGTGTACTTAAAATAAATTTTATTGTGTTTTTAGTATGTATGAAACTGAATCTATTATTCTACCACTCATGGTATATCTGTCCAAGCCTAATATCAGTTATCTACTTCAAGAAAAAGAAACGATGATTTACGTACGATATGAAAATAGCGACAAAGTAATACAAAAAGTAAACATCCGTTTTGGAGACATTACTAAGAAATAGATATGATCTGTTTTTTAATAAACACTAAACCAGTATTAAATGGAAAGCTTACATTGTGAAATATCAAGCGATAGTTTTTAAATAAATACTTTTTTAATTATTAAGTTGTCGTTTAAAAAAATGAGAATTTAAGTTATGATAGCGAAAAAAACGAAAAAAGATCATAATAGAATGCAAACAACACCAGTGTGTTATTTACATAGTAAACATATTATCAACAAATTTATAAAATAGAATTTTAAAGAGAAGCAATTGCAGAAAAAGGTGAAATGTATCATAATATAATTTTGTAAATTATATATCATGTGTGTTAAAATAAATTACATAAAAGTAAACTGAAATAATCACAATACATTTGAAAATAAACAAAAATATATGAAGTCACACACACACACACACACACACACACACACACACACACACACACACACACACACACACAATCAAAATGTGTTTGGTTGTGTGTGTGAATTCGATTTGAAAGTCGAGAGTTCCAGTGTTCAAGGCTTAGTAAAGTCAGTTCTTTTTACACGGATTTGAATACTAGTTCGTGGATACCGGTGTTCTTTGGTGGTTTGGGTTTCAATTAATCACACATCTCAGGAATGGTCGAACTGAGGCTGTACAAGACTACACTTCATTTACACTCATACATATGTGTTATCTGAAAGGTAATTACCGGAGGCTAAATAGGAAAAAGATAAGGAAAAAGAAAGTGCTTTACTTAATAATTATTGGTTACGTTATCAACTATTTAAAATGAATGGGAAAAGGCCTTAAAGAAAATTATATGAAAAGTATAAAAGTCAAACTAAACTTAGGCAAAATTTAAATTACAGTTTATAATCTATCCTTTCTAAAGTGTTTTTATAAAGTCTAGGTTAAAGTATTCAGATTTCTACTCTAGGATGTAGTAGAATGTGAGTAACAGAGAGTGAATATTATTTTACGGATCGATATTCTCGGAGTAAAGTTTTATGAAGATAATTTCGTTTTGAAATATCGAACTGTATTTTTCGGTGTTGAGATTTTTTAGCATAATGGCTAATTTTGGTAAATATTTATTTTATTTTATTTCTTCCACTTTGTTTGATGTACGAGCTGTTAAATAGTTTGATTTATGCGTTTTATGTACATAGGCAAATGAGGCATTTGTTTTAGAATTTGATATAGGCCATGTAATTAAGTTTACATATGTTTGCAATTGGTAAGTTTATTTTATGTGAGTGTTATTTGCTGTTACTAAAACAAATGCAATCTAATATTCATTTTGGACTAAAGGTTTTATTTACTTAAATTTTGGTCGATCTACTGGATTTTTTTAAAATAAACTCTGTGTAGTTCAAACAAAATATCAAATATTACAAGACAAAGGAAAAGAAAAAAAAATAGCATCATAATTAGCTTATGAAAGAAAATTAGACTCTTCATTAAGTCGTATAGAAAACGCTCATCACTTAAGGAATGTCATCCCAGCCCAAAAGTCACTTAGATTCTTCTCCGTCCAGCAAATGAATGCGCTTACGTCACCAGATATCCTCACCATTGTCTAGGAAATTCAGCGCCAGATAGATCACATGGTTACCTAGCCGTCGCTTGTAATATGAACCAAACTGATTAATTTTCTCGCGAATATAAGGAAATTCCAAATAATTATGAATTTCTTTGCTCCGTTGCAAACTACGGCGCCTCTGTAATGGTTCTCAACTTATTCTGAAAAAATTATATAACCTTAACGTTGCTCTTGCTCGTTTTACGCGATAGCTGTAAATTTATGTCCAGATGGGTTTTAGAATGATCTTCCTTATATACTAAAACTTCGTTGGAAAGCGACAAATATGGATTTCATATCATGATCCTTCCATATCAGCGACGATCAAAGTGGAGCCCCAGGTACACGGTAAGAGAAAAATTAGACGGACCCGGAAACAGTCACATCGCTTCTTAACACAGACATGACATGACTGGATTTATTGTAATTTACTTTTATTCCCCAGTCTGAAAGCGACTCGCCGATCAGGTTTAATGTCAACTGAAGCTTCCTCAGCGCCAGTCTAGGGTCTTCATCAGCACAATGATGGCTATGTCAAGAACAAAAGAGGCGATGATTACATGGTTTGAAGGCAGAAGGTCCGCGCAATGAAAATTGATTGCAGGTATGGTCCCAAAACAAAACCTTAAGAACTCCCAATCTAATTTCAATAATCCAGACAACTCGTGATTGCACCTGACCTGGAAAAAACGCACATCGAAGTAGTTCCGCAAGATTAAGTAGAAAGGTTGATGAAGGCAGTGTTTTAGCTTATGGAGCAGAGGACAGCCAGACCTTGTCGGATGCTTCCTGAACATTTAAGAAGGTCGCCGAGCAAAGCCTCTTTTCTTCCAGGCACTTGATGATGACATTCGCAGCCATAAGCATCTGTTCAACGGTAGAATGTCCACTTCTGAAACCAAATTGATGATCTGGAATAATATTTTATCATTCTAAGGATGGCCACAGCTCCTATGAAACAGCTTCTCAAATAGTTTCGACAGAGTTGGTAGAAGGCTTATCGGCGTGCAGGAAGACACATCCTGTGCAGTTTAACCTGGTTTCTGAATAATCACAATTTGAGAGACCATCCACTCTGACGGGAAACCGTTGAAATGTGTGCTATGTATTTGCTGTGGGCGGTAGCATAACCAGGATTTTATGTGTAATCAATTCAAAGTCAGGAGTCTTCTTTAAGCGTTCCCCTTGCTTGACTACCTGTAGCACCTCCGTTTTTTAAAAGTGCCGAATCGAACGCTTAGAGGCATAAGGGTGTTCAAGAAGTCAATTATTTCCTCTTCATCGCCATCCCTTGCATCATGTATTGCGGTAATATTATATAATAAAATTTTTTTTGGGATCTCAGGAGTCAAAATCAGGATACTACTAACTTAAACAACACGTTGCTTACACATATGAAATAATAAATGTGTTTGAATCGGTTAACTATGGACGTACGAATATTTTTTTCATCCTTATCGGAAATTTTAATGTCATATCGGTAATGATCATTCTCTGTATTGTGTTTGGTCTGATTGGTTATACCGAAAAACAAATTTGGTTTTTTTTTTGTTAAAAGAATGTTTATTACTGAATCTTTGAGGATTTTTTTTCAACATTATTTAGTCTGTAAATTAGCGTCTTGGTCATTAATTTACAGGTTAAATAATGAAGAACGTAAAGAAATAAAGTGTAAATCTCAAAACCGATCTGTATGGATAGCAGATGTCACTGATCTACGGATTCAGAACTAAAGAAGAATTGTTTATTTTGATAATTTCCTTGCAAAATAGTATTTACAAAGTAATTTGAAATTTCAATACATTTAAAAAAAAATAAAAATAAAAATAAATCGATTTATTAAGTAAGCCTGCATATAATTCTTACGCCGATTGTCTTGTTAATGAAATTTCATACTGTAACACAATGAAGGATATTTTTTTTTTAAAATACAATTGATCGGTTGAAATTTGTAATCTTAGGCTATAATTTTCAACAATATTGTGGAATAACTGTTTTGTTTTTAATAATGAATTAAAGTAAAAGCCTATAATGTATTCTTTAAAAAAATCCACACACACACATATATATATATAAAATTTTGTGATTTTTCCACGTAGTTTACTATTGTTACGGAACCATTTAGCTTATATAAGTTATCAGTCTCTTTTAATGTACTTTATTTGATAATCGTCACTTATTTGGAGTTATAAAAAAAATATCTTGAAATTTTAATCATGAAACAATGAGTGTATCATCAAATATTTAGTATTTTTAAATTATTGTATATTTAATCAATTCCTTTATGAATTGAACAATTGAATTAGATAAAATATATAACGAAAATTAACGTAGTACATTTTTCTGCGTAAATAACATATCCAATTAAAAAATTTTAAAAAAACTTACTTTAAATGTTTTAATGTATGGTTAAATTTCACAGAAATTATTTATTTTATTCTACGTGATAAGATATGAACCGGGTAAAGCCGGTTACACAATTACTGTATACTTTTGAATATAACTTTTAGATTTCTTTTAACTTTCTATTTATTACTTTTTAATTTAATAATTAATAGTATAAAATAAATTAATAATAATTAAAGAAAAAAAAATAATTGAAGAATATTAGAGAAGCAAAATACAACTAAGAATAATACATTAATAAAGAGAGTGTAAAATATTTGGGTGGGTAATTTATTAAGATTGATTATGCTTCCTGTAATTAAATTCTCTTTAATCCCGTTGTTGTTCTCTGGCTAAATTAAATTTTGAAAATCGAGTTAAATTATTATCGTTATTATTATTTATTTTTTTAATAATAATTATTTTATATTTAATTTTTTATATTAAAATTCCTTTTTTATTATTTTTTAAATATTGATAATATTATATCATTAATAAACTGAAAAACAAGAAAACGCTCAAAAACCTCTTACAAAAACATAAGTTAAAATCTGAAACTCATGAAAATAATGGGAAAAATTTACATAAAGTTACGTCCTAAAATACTTCATTTGCGAGTTACGACTAATGAAAGATTTCGCTCGGATTTCAGTTACCGGTGAAATGAGGTCGTACTGAAATTTTTAGGACGTTAATTAAGGAACAGAATTAGTGATTTCTTATGGTCTTGTGAGTTCAAAAATCGAATAAAATAGGTCCCATAACCGTATCTGTATAGTTTTTGGAAATCTGGAGTTATAACATTTACCGGTACAGTTACATTACAACTGATAAGTTGCTAATGCCACTGTTGATGCCATTATAAATAAAATTATTAAAAAAATTTATACTAATAAAAAACTATTAACAGAAAGGTATTAAATATAACGTCATTCGAAAACGTAAAATGACTTAAGAATACTGAAATTAAAAACACTCAAACTTATTTTATCCACCAGGATCTTTATGGTAAGATAAGATAAAAATTTATCTCAAGAAAATCAGAAATAGCTCGAAGGAAATTTCATTCCCTCTATTAAATTTAAGGGATGGGATAACCGTTCAATATTCTTATGAAAGAAAAGTTACGTAAAAAGAGATTTTACTTTCCTGACGAATGTAGCTGTATTAAAGGGGAAAGTATTGTAATCATATCAAAAAAGGGATATCGGTTTTGTTTTGCAAATTTTTACGTTTTAGGCTCTAACTAGTTCATCTAAGCAAAACAAACATACATACGTACGTATGTGCGTTGGTATGCATGTACGTAATGTACATGTATCACACTGCTTTTGACATTATATCAGTGGACTGACGAGACTGATTTTCATCAAATTTGGCTCAAATATTTTTATATGTGGGAATTGATTTTTTTTTTCAAAATTCCTTAAGGGTTGAGGGATATCGCAAAAAAAAACTCATTTCCATTTTCTATGGAGGTATTTTTGAGAAAGATTTATTAAAGCAATTTTTTTACCAACAGTGCATATGTAAATAATAATAAGAAAAATAGATTTTCCAAAAATCCTAGTCCCCTTTTCTTAAAATTGAAATATATGTTCTTTGGCTTTAAGTCCCTTTGGTTTAAATATTTAAAAAAAATAAGGTGAAAAATTTTACTTTATATTTAGAGGTATCTAAAAGTATCTCCATTTTTATTTTTAATTATTGACCCAAGATTAAAAATGTAGAAAAGTTTTTTAATTTTTTTTTCTTATTTATCCCTATATCGAAGGTTCTGTGAGATTTAGAGAAAAATATACTTAAGCAAATTTATTAAGTTTATTCTATATATGAATATTTTTAGAAAATGTTTTCTTAAAATTTATTTCTCACCTCCAAAAATATACATTGTTTTTTTTGTTTTTTTTTGTGAAACCCTTTAATCTCTATTATTAAAAAAAATTGTGGTACTTTTCTTCACTTTCAGACTTATTATAACTAAAGTAGCTTCACAACCTATATTATATTCTGGAACCAAAATGAGACGCTTTTTTAGGTAGATTTCTTAAGAAAGCTACCTATTGTAATGAGTACCGTGATTCGACTTCCAGATAATTTTTACATATTTTCGCGTTTCACATCCCCCAGACCTCAAAATTATACTTAGTTCAAAAGAATATATTTCACTTCCTTGTGACACGATAACTGCCGCAATTTTGCGCCAAACACTTTCAAATTGATATATAAAATATAACGACCCAAAATCTCGGTCGAGTTCGTTAATGGACAAAATCGGACCATAAGGATGGAAATAGGAGGGGAGCTTTTTCGAAAAAAAAAATATTACTATAACTTTCTTATTAAGTAAAATATCGAATTCGTTTAAGGTTCCAACTATTCTTTGGATAAGGGCCGAAAACTTATGTAAGTAAAATTTTTTGATATCGCCAACCATTGGTC